>NW_008238983.1:11973937-11974601 GCF_000691975.1 Corvus brachyrhynchos | reverse complement strand
GGGAGGGGGGCTCATTCAAGCCTCTCATTGGGGAATCTTTGATAGATATGCTGATTAGTAAAACCTATAATGTTATACCCGATCTTTGGGGATACTCAGCAGGGTGCATCTCGATGCATATGACCTGGACGTGTGCACCTAAGGATCCTTAAAATAAATACCAAGGTAAAATTCCTTTTCCCCTTCTAACCGTGTATGACTCTTGATTTTAAGACCAAGAAAAGGCATCAGTAAAACAACCTAAACCGATCCCCAAATAAAAAAAAATAATAAAAAACAACACCAAACACCCTACCTCTCCATATATTACTTTCTCAACTTCTAGTGAGCAAAAGAAAATATAAACAAATCCTTCAAAATGGGAAAATGGACGGCAGATAAGTAAGAAAAAGCCAGTCCAGGGCACTGTGCCATAGAAGATGCTCAGGCACTTACCGGAGCGACTCCAGCTGCAGCTGATGCCTTTCCGTCGGTGTAAGGGCACCACTTCCAGGCAGCTCGCTGGGGAGCTCCTGGCACACACACACGCGCTGGCTGTGCCCAAACTCAACTCCAAGAAACAGCCCAAAGCGCTGCCTTGTCCCTGGGGTCAGGGGCGCAGAGGCACCAGCTGGCGCCCGCTGCCGCCTCCCGGGCGGGTCCCTCCCCCCGCTCTCCCCCGCCG
>NW_008238983.1:11971379-11973657 GCF_000691975.1 Corvus brachyrhynchos | reverse complement strand
TGCCGGGACGCCTCCCGCCCGAAGAGGGGAGGACGCCCTCCCGCTGTGACCGCCCTCCCGGACCTTGCCGCTACTGGGAAACTCCATCCCAGCTGAAACCAGGACAAAATCCACCCTTTATTCCATGACATTTACCATCTCTCATCTGATTCAACAGTGGCCCCATATTTTCCCTAATCTTCCTTTTGCTGCTGATGTACCTGTAGGAGCCCTTCTTGCTGTCCTAGGTATCCCTTGCCATACTCAATTCCAAGTGGACTTTGGCCTTCCTCGCTGCATCCCTGCATACTCTGACAATGCTTCTATAATCCTCCCACATGGCCTGTCCGTTTTTCCACATCCCATAAATTTCTTCTTCATAAATTTCAGATTTACTAGAAGCTTGTATGGGCTCCATCTGTATAACATACCATACAATGGGGTAACCCCACCCTCCCCACACAAACCCAGCCCCACACAAACTGGTGCTGCTCAATGCTTTTTATTGGCTGATGAAGCTTGGGGGGCTAGGGGGAGTTGGGCACTTGGAGGTCTAGGTGGGACAGCTGCAAGTTCAGGTAGGATACTTGGGGATCCAGAGCTTCACTCTTCATTGAGTCCCTTCTGATGGAGAAGGAGAAAAAGGAAGTGTGAGCGTGGGGCTGTTGTGGGACAGCCATGAGGCACCTGTGGGGAGGGGAAAGTCCCACCTTGGCTCCAATGTCGCGGCTCTTGGCCCGCAGCTTGTTGACCTGGGACTCGGCGATGTCAGCACGCTCCTCTGCCTCGTCCAGCTCGTGCTGCACCTTGCGGAACTTGGCCAGGTTGGTGTTGGCCTGTTCCTCCTGAGGGGGCAGGGACATCAGTCAGGCTCCCACACAGCTCTCTCTGGCCTCCTGCCATCCCAGCTGCTCTCCATATATCTGACTTTATTATTACTCCATTTGGCCCACAATAGACCCACCTGTCCTTCCAGACATCCCATATTCCAGCCACCCAACCATCTACTCAACTAACCATCCATCTAGCGTTCCATCCATCCATCCATCCGTCATGCATTCAACCATCCATCCAATCTTCCACCCACATAAACTCCAAGCCACCTGTCCCTCCTTCTATCCACTCAGTCATCCTTCCTTCCTTCCTTCCTTCCTTGCTTCCTTCCTTCCTTCCTTCCTTCCCACATCCTACCATCATCTCTCCCTCCCACCACCCACCCACTCTCCTCACCCCCTGACATTCCACCCATTGACCACCTCATCTCAAGGTCACCTGCTACTCCCCACATCCTCTCCCACATCCTAAACCCACTCCTGGGAGATGGTCCCACGGCTGCCCCCCTAATGCTCACCGCCTCCTCTGCCTGTCGTTTGTAGGCCTTGACCTTCAGCTGGAGCTTGTCCACGAGGTCCTGGAGCCGGACCATATTTTTACGGTCCTCCTCCGTCTGTAGGGTGAGACACATGTGGATCAGGACCTGACCCTACCTGTACTTTGAATCACCCAAGCTATGGGGGTCAGGAGACAGTTAATGATATTCTTGGAGACTGGAGCCTCTCTAGATCTGTGGGTGGCCTCAGCTCTGGGAGCAGGAGGTGGGATGTCTTCTTGCCCCTGATGAGGTCCCACCTGAGGTTCTGGATCATGCAGAGATCCCATGGATGCTGGGACACTGAGAGGTAGCCGTGGTGGCTCATGACCACCGGGCCAACCATGTTCTGGGTCCCACTACAGTATCAGACATAGAGGCAGTGGGTGGTCTAGTTTACCCATGTCTATATGTCCAGCAGGTCAGCCATGTTCTAAGTCATGTACAGCATGAGATATGAGGCCCTGTGGCCAAGGGACAATAGTTGACCTGGGCCAGCCCATGAGCCCTACCTGGTAGCTGAGCTCCTTGACGCGACGCTCAGACTTGCGGAGACCCTTAATGCTCTCAGCGTTGCGCTTCTGCTCAGCCTCCAGCTCATTCTCCAGCTCCCGCACACGAGCCTCCAGCTTCTGCAGCTGCTTCTTGCCCCCTTTGAGGGCCAGCTGCTCAGCCTCATCCAACCTCATCTGCAGGTCCTTGATGGTCTGCTCCATGTTCTTCTTCATTCGCTCGAGGTGGGCGCTGGTGTCCTGCTCCTTCTTCAGCTCCTCTGCCATCATGGCCGCCTGCCCAAGGAGAGAAGCAAGCAGAGAAGGAGGACCAAAGTGTGCTCTCCATCACCCTCCAGTGGAAGGTGTCCTAGATGTTGGTTCCCAGCATGGCACTCACATCAGTGATGGCTTTCTTGGCCTTCTCTTCTGCATTCCT
>NW_008238983.1:11958124-11971218 GCF_000691975.1 Corvus brachyrhynchos | reverse complement strand
TGCAGCAGCTGTCCCGTCCCTCTGGCCTCAAGCAACTCCTGCTCAGCCAACTTGCGGGCCCTCTCAGTCTGTTCCACCACTGCCCGCAACTCCTCCAGCTCTGACTGGAGGAGGTTGTTTCTTCTCTCCACAATGGCGATGTTCTCCTTCAGGTCCTCATTGACCCGTGCCATGTCATCCAGCTGCAGCTGAGTGTCCTACAAGGCAGCACGGGGAAAGAGCGTGAATGGGGATGGTGGGGAAGCAGATCAAGGTCTACCTTTCTTCCTGTGTGGGGAGGTGGGACCTACTGCACCTCAACATTCTAATGGGATAGAAGTCTGATGGGTACCTTGAGGTAGCCCTGCAATGTTTTGACTTGCTTCTGGGCCTCAGCAGCCACGCGGTTGGCATGACTGAGCTGAATCTCCATCTCATTGAGGTCACCCTCCATCTTCTTCTTCAGCCTCAGGGCCTCGTTGCGGCTCCGGGTCTCAGCATCCAGCGAGGTCTGCAGCGAGTCCACCACCCGCAGGTGGTTGCGCTTGGCCTGCTCCATCTCCTCATCCTTCTCAGCCAGCTTGCGCTCATAGTCTGCCTTGACCTGGTTGAACTCCAGTTGAGCCCTCAGGATCTTTCCCTCCTCGTGCTCCAGAGAGGCCTGGTGGAGACAGAGATAAATTAGAGGGCCACAGAGAAGACTAGGAAAACCTGGGGACTCATGGGGATGTGATTTGGCTCACCTCAGCCTCCTCCAGTGCAGCTTGGAGCTCCAGTTTCTCAGCATCCAGCTGCTTCCTGACCTTCTCCAGTTCATGGATGGTCTTGTGACTGCCACCCAGCTGCTCCGTCAGGTCCGAGATCTCCTCTGCTCAGATGAAAAGCCATCAGATTATGTCGAAGGTGATGGAAAACCACAAGGTGGGCAGGGAAGAACCACAGTCTCACCTTGGAGATTCTTGTTCTCCCTTTTGAAAGTCTCTAAGTGATCAAGCGACTCCTCATAGGCATTCTTCAGCTTGAAGAGCTCAGTGCTGAGGGACCTGGCCTCTTTCTGCGATGCTTCCAGCTCCACCTGTGACTCTTCAAATTTCTGCTTCCACTCAGACAAGATCTATGGGAACATCACCTGCTCAGCGGCTGCTTTGCCCATGAAGAACCCTCTTTCCATCCTCCTCCTCCTTTCCCCAATATTCTCCTGGTATGGACTTGAAGCTCTGCTAAAATCTGGCCCTTGAAAGTTGTTCACCTTTCTTCTGGACTTCTTCTCCCGCCTTTCTTTGATTTCTTTGATTCATGGGACCCACATCTCTCTACCCCCTTCCCACCCTTCTCCTTCCACCATTTCTTGGTCCTCCCACCTTGTCAAAGTTTCTCTGCTTCTTGTCCAATGCAGCAGCTGCTGCATTTGACCGCTCCAGGTCTGCCATCAGGTCCTCAATCTCATTTTGCAGTCGGTGCTTGGTCTTCTCCAGGGAGGAACATTTGGCATTGACTGCCTCCACCGCTTCCTCAGCCTCCTGCAGCCGCTGGGCCAGTTTCTTCCTACCGTGGGAGAAAACCTGGCTGTGGTGACCCATGGACCAAGTGCATCAACTCAAACCTTCTTCCACCCACTGGCTGGTTGAGGCTCTGCTCTCGATCTCCTCTACCATCTCCAGGTTCCTATACATTCTCCAGATCCTTATACAGTGGAAGAGTCTCCACTCTCCCCTGCCTCATAGAATCTTCCTCCATGGAGAGATGACTCACTTGGCCTCCTCCAGCTCCTCAGTGCGCTGGATGGCATCTGTCTCATACTTGGTCCTCCACTGTGCCACCTCAGAGTTGGCCTTGGAGAGTGAGCGCTGGAGCTCAGCCTTGGCCTCTGTCTCCTCCTCATATTGCTCCCTCAGAAGGTCGCAGTCATGCCGGGCCGACTGAAGCGCATGGGCCAGTGCATTCTTGGCCTGGGAGGGGAGAGCCACATGAGGTGAGGAGAAGTTGGGTCCACATCAACTTGAGCTATCTTGGCATTCTTCAATTCCAACAACCTCATTACCAACCGACCCAACCCAACTCAACTCAACCGAGCCCAACCTCCTTGTAACATACCAACCCTACTGAATTTCTGAGGACCCTCAATTCATTTTCTCCTACTGTGAGGGCGGAGTCATGATGCACCTTTTGGTCCCAAACCAACTGCATCCTTAACACTGGAGGTGTCTTTCATCCCCACTGACCCCCCAACAAAGCCCTACCTTGACTTCTTCCTCTAGCTGCCTCTTGAGGTCCTCCAGCTGTTGTGTGTATGTGAGTTTCCCTCGCGTCATCTGGTTGATGAAGGCTTCTTTCTCCTCCAGCTGCCTGGAGAGCTCGCCTGTTGGGTGGAATGGTGGATAATCACTTGCTGGACACACCCCAAAGCCACCCCACTGGGCAAGACATAGGCAATTGGGTTTGGAAAGAGCAAGCCCCTCACCATTTTCCGTCTGGAGCTTGGCTCGTTGAGTGGTGAGGTCATTGACCATGCGTTGAGCCTCTTCAGACTTGGTCCGGTGCTCATTCATCTGATCTTCCATGGTGCGGCACATCTTCTCCAGGTTGGCCTACAAACAGGAAGGGCAGGAAGATGAAAGGAAACCTTGAGAGGACAGTGGAAGTGTTATCCCTTCATGGCTGGAGACCTATTTCCTACCTTGGCCTTTATCAATTGCTCCATGTTGGAGCCAACATCATCCAGCTCCAGCTTGAGCTCACTCTTCTCCTTCTCCAGCTTCTGCTTGACACGCTGTAAGTTGTCTATCTGCTCACTGAGCTCGGCCACACTGTCGGCATGCTTCTTGCGCAGTGCAGCGGCCGTGGCCTCGTGCTGCAGTGTGGCCTCCTCCAGATCCCTCCGCATCTTCTGGAACTCTGCCTCCCGCTTCTTGTTGAGCTCGATCTGCACCGATGTGGCCCCACCCGCCTCCTCCAGCCGCTCACTGATCTCCTCCAGCTCCCGCGACAGGTCTGAGCGTAGCTTTTCCACCTTGGCTCTGCCTGTCCGCTCTGCTTCCAGCTCTTCCTCCAGCTCCTCAATCCGCGCCTGTGCTCCGGAGATGAACATGTTTTCAGCAGACTTGGTTTCACCCAACTCCTCCACTCAACTCAACCAATCAAGCTGGAGAGCCTTTAAGTCAATTCAACCCAACCAGACTCTTCAGCTCAACCCAGACAGTTGTAGACCCTTCACTTCAACCAGTCTTGATCCCATCCAGTTCTCATCAACCGAGTCAAGATCTGAGATCTCCAGATCAACCTGGCCTTATTTGAATACACTCCACCTTCTCAAATTAACTTGAGATTCTTCAACTCAACTGGTCTTGAGAACATTCAACTCAACCAGTCCTAGAGCTAACTGGATCAGACAGCTCAGCACAAACTTCTCTAAAGACATTGGAATGAACATGATCCAACCAGATGGTCTGCTCAGCTCAGATGATTCTACCCAAGATGCTCCCCCTACCTCCAGACCCTTTGGTTCGGCTCAACTCCCACGAAAGTCAACCTGCCAAGGAGCCCATGAGTCATTTCAAGGCAAAGAATGATAGAGAGATTCTGGGACAAGCAACATGCCACAGTCTTCTGATCTCAGGTGAGTGGCACATTGGTTTAGGTCCTTCTCAAAAAGACGTGAAGATAAAAATGGGGAGGACCAGTTCCTCCTTCTGGCTGATCCCCAAGCTGAAGCCCACCTCACCTGAAGCTCTTTGAGCTTCTTCTGGAGCTGGGCTGCAACTGCTTGCTCATCCTCTATTCTGGCGTTGAGGGCATTGAGCTCAAAGTCTTTCCTGGGTGTGGGGAAAAACACCAGGCACTCATTCTCCTGAGTGCTCAGTGGAGAGAGGTGTTACAGGTAGAGTATAAGCAAGTGCACAGGCCCCTACTTTTTCAGCCTTTCATCCAGTTGTTGCTTGTCATTCTCCAGGTCCATGATACTCTCCTGAGCCAGCTTCAAATCACCTTCTAGCTTCCTTTTGGCCCGTTCCAGGTCCATCCGGATCTTCTTCTCCTGCTCCAGTGAACTCTCCAGCTGCAAGTGAGGAAGAGACACATCCATCAGCCTCCCACAAACACACACCCCAGAAGGACCTCCACACCCCAGGGGACCAGCTATGTGCCTGTGGGAGTGGCCTATACTCACATCATCCACTTGCTGTTCCAGCTTGACTTTGGCCTTTGTCAGGGTGTTGACCTTGTCTTCCTCCGCCTGCAGGTCATCCAGCGCTTGCTGGTGAGATTCTTGCAGGGCCTTCTTCTCCTTTGTTAGCTTGACAATGATCTCATCCAGCCCAGCCATCTCCTCTGTGAGGTTCTTGACCTGCAGGAAGAGAAATATCAGGCCTCCAGCTTTGTACCACAGGTAGGACAAGAGACAGAAGGTTGTTCTTGCTCTTGGTGAAGCTAAGTCAGGAGATGCAGGAACACACAACCAACCTTGGGTCTTGGTCATGCAATCCAACCAGCCTTGGATCATCACAACCCAACCCAAGCAGTTTTGGGTCTTCATGACTCAACTCATCCAGTTCTGAATTTTACAGCCCAAACAGCCATGAATCTTGGCATGCCAATCCAATGAGCCCTGGGTCTTCACCAGAGCTATTCACTTTGGCTTGAGTCAGCTCAATTCCCCACAATTTGAGGTCAAGACCTCTCCCCTTGCTCACCTTGTTCTCAGTGGCATGTTTCTCCTTCTCCACCTTGGCCAATGACAACTCCAGGTCATCAATGTCCTTCTTCAGCTCTGAGCATTCATCCTCCAGCTTCCTCTTCTTTGCTGTCAACTCAGCATTCATCTCCTCCTCATCCTCCATCCGCTCTGTCATCTCCTTCACCTTGGCCTCCAGCTGGATCTTGTTCTTGATCAGCTGGTCACAGCGTTCCTCAGCGTCAGCCAGGTTGTCTTGCTCCTGGAAGGGGGACAGTTGGTTTGAGGGGAATGAAAAAGGAGTGCAGGGCCGGGGCATCTAGGTCACTTACAGCCTGCACTTGGAGCTGAAGGTCATTCTTCTCCTGCAGCATGGAGACCATCTTCTCCTCCAGCTCCTTCCGCCGAGCTTCTGACTTCTCCAGGGCCTCCTTCAGCCGCCCAAACTCTTCTTTCATGTTCTGTGGGAGGCACAAAGGTGCCATGTCTCATTTCTTCCTTTTTGTCCCTACATACCACTTCCTCTCTCCATCTTCACCTCCACCCACCTTCCCTTCCCATGGCCCTGTCCTACCTGCATCTCTTTCTCCGTCTCAGCGCTCTTCAGCAAGGGCTTGATCTTGAAGTAGAGCTTCATCCAAGGCCAGTTCTTCACCCCCATGAAGGCCCTGATGTTCCACTGGATCACCAGCAGCGAGTCCCTGGAGAAGGCACAGCAAGATGTGGGTCACCAGGGGCTTCCACTCAACAGGGACACAACACCATCTCCATCTCACCACCCACCTGCGCTCTAGGATCTTCTTGAACTCCTGACGAGAGAGGAAACCACGGACTTGGGCCTGCAAGCGAGTCATGATCCGGGCCAGGCGCTCATCCCGCATCTCCTCCAGCAGCCCCAGCAGCCCAGCCTTGAAGAAGACCTTTGAGGAAAGATGAAGATAAGTGCTGCTGGGATTTGGAGGCGTGGTGGAGGGATGGGTGGTGGCGTGGATGGAGGGAGCTCAGATGGGCAGGTGGACAAGTATGTGGGTGTACCATAAGAGTCCATCTCGTCCCACCATGAAAGCCTTGTGGATGGTGGGACCACAGGAACAGAGACCAAGTGACCTCACCTTGGTGTGTCCAAACTTGTACTGGTTGTGGTCAATATCAAGGGATCCCAGGAGCTTCTCGGCACCCTTACGACTGTCAATGAACTGCCCCTCAGGGATGGCAGCAGGGTTCAGGATGCGGTACCTGGTGACCAGAGAGGACAGGAAAACCCTGAAATCATCCCCAGTGGGGTTGTCCACCACCTCCCCATATTTTCTCCTCTGTGCCTACCTCTGGCGGAAGTCCCCATAGAGGATGCGGTTGGGGAAGCCCTTGCGGCAGATGCGGATGCCCTCCAGCACCCCATTGCAGCGGAGCTGGTGCATTACCAGGGGGTTGTTCATCACACCTGGTGGGTCATCAAGACTGGTGAGTCAAGGCCTGCCCCACAGCACTGCCCGACAGCACTGCTCCCCACCACCACCTTTGGCAAGGGCCCAACACTGTCCTCTGGATCAACCCTCAGGGATTGGCTCACCAGGAGACTTGGTCTCATTGGGGATGATGCAGCGGACAAAATGAGGGTGGGTAGACCGCAAGTTGGTCATCAATTTATTGAGATTCTCCTGAAAGATAAAGGAGGAGATGATGAAGGGAATGAAGACACCCCCCAGCCTGTCCCACCAAAGGTCATCCCTTGCCCTAGGACATGTTTTCCATGCCCACACATCCTGGGGTCCACCAATAACCCTTGGACTCTCACCCGATGCAGTGCAGAGACAGTCTGGAAGGAGGAACCTTTCTTCTTAGCTCCTTTCCCCTTCTCCACAGCTGTTGGAGAAGAAGAAAGGATGAGATAGGTCAGGGACAGGGTGGGGAGAACCCCAGATGCTAAGGAAGAGGATACCCCTTACGTGCATCAGCCCCAGCGTAGTTGGCAAAGAGGTTGGCCAAGAGCTTCAGGGCTGACTTCTGGTAGAGCCCCACCACTGTTTCATTGAGGGGGTCCTTGTTTTTCTGCAGCCACCCGATGATGTTGTAGTCCACTGTGCCAGCATAGTGGATAAGGGCAAAGTGGGCCTCTGGCTTCCCTTTGATGTTTCGTGGCTTCCCAAAGTTGGCCGACTTGCCCAGGTGATTATCAAAGAGCTTGGCCTTGAAGGTCATGTCCGTGGCCTTAGGAAACATGCACTCCTCTTCCAGGATGGACATGATTCCCATGGGCTGGGAAGAAAAGACCTTGTTGGCTACAGTGAACACCAAGTACAACCCAACTGGCAAACTTTGGGGTTCCTGCGAAGCTCCAAACGAAAGGGCCCTTCCCCAACCTCATGAGGCCCTGGGGGAGGTGGTACCTTCTCAATGAGGTCGATGCAAGCTTGGAGGTCCATGCCAAAGTCAATGAACTCCCACTCGATCCCCTCCTTCTTGTATTCCTCCTGCTCCAGCACGAACATGTGGTGGTTGAAAAACTGCTGCAGCTTCTCATTGGTGAAGTTGATGCAGAGCTGCTCGAAGCTGTTGAACTGGGGAAGGAGAGAGGAGACAATGGGGTCAACAGAACACCTAATATGTTCAGTGGGGTCAACCTGAGCCCTAACTGGGTCAACACAAATGAAAACAAGGTCATCTGACCATCCAGTAGCGTTAACTCAACACCCAGTGGGGTCAACACAACACAGTCAACCAGGGCTTACATCAAAGATCTCAAAACCAGCAATGTCCAGCACACCAATGAAGTACTGCCTTGGCTGCTTGGTCTCCAGCGAGTTGTTGATCCTAGTCACCATCCAGTTGAACATCTTCTCATACACGGCTTTGGCCAAGGCTCCAACGGCATAAATCACCTGGAAGAGGGACATCCCAACAGTGAGAGGGGTCTCATGGTGTCCTCATTGCTGGAGATTGCACCCCAAAAGGAGGAGGTTTTGGGGACGTCCTACTCACCTGCTGGACATTCTGCCCCTTGGTGACATACTCATTGCCCACCTTGACCCGAGGGTGGCACAACCCCTTGAGAAGATCAGCCGAGTTCAGCCCCATTAGGTAAGCTGACTTGTCCGCCTCTGAGGACGAAGAAGAGAAAATATGAACCTGGAAGGATCATGGGGTTCACCCCAGTTTCCACCTCAACCTTGGTTGGACCCAACCTTCTGTGCCATCCGGTTCTGCCTGCTCTTCCCGTTGTTTCTGCTTGAACTTCATATTGCCGAAGTGCATGATGGCACCTGTCAGTTTATAGATGGAGTTTTTCTCCTCTGGGGTGAAGCCCAGGACATCGAAAGCACTCTGTGGGGCCAAAATGTGGTCAAGATCTTCTCCAGCCCACAGGGATACATACACACTGCCTGGTGGCCTCCCATCTCACATCTGTGGCCAGGAGCTCCTCTCCATCATCAATGGATGGAACTGTGGTCTCTCCTTGGGAGATGAAGGCATAGTCGTAGGGGTTGTTGGTCACCAGCATCATGTCTGGAAAGAGAAAAAGGGGTTGGGGACAGGCAGGTCTAAAAAGGGGTGCAGGGTCAGGTATTTGCAGGAAGGTTGAGAGCATGGCTCACCCAGTAGCTCTGGCTTCTTATTGGAGAGGATCTGGTAGTAGATGTGGTAGTTTCTTTCAGCCTTCAGCTGGAAGATGACACGGGACTTCTCCAGGAGGTCTGGAGTGGGGATGAAGAGAAGATGGGTGGAGGTTGGGATGAGATGGAGGGTCAGATGGATGAATGGAGGGAGGCTTGAGGATGTGGAAGGGTAGATGGATGGTAGCATGAGGAGAAGGATGGGCAGGTGGATGGAGAGATGGATGATGGGAGGGATGATGGACAACTAGATGTCCTCTCTTGGACCCCTCCACCTACTCACAGGTCTCAATGTCAGCCGATGCCAACTTCCCAGTGGCCCCGAAATGGATCCGGATGAACTTCCCCTGGAAGAGTAGTGGAAGGAGGTGGAGGTGGCCACCTGCTCCCAGAACATCCCAACCCAGAGACCCTTCCCCATGGACTCCACCCCATAGACCCTTCCTCACAGACTCCACCCCCAACACTCACAAATCGGGATGAGTTGTCATTCCGGACAGTTTTGGCATTGCCGAAGGCTTCCAAGGCAGGGTTGGCCTGGATGATCTGGTCCTCCAGGGTGCCCTGGTGGAGGGGGATAGTGTCTGGGGAGCTCTCACAGTAAGGGGCAGGAGATGTAGGGTGTGAGGTTGAGATGGATGGATGGATGGATGGATGGATGGATGGATGAATAGGAGGACACAGAGATCCGTGAAGGTTTGCATGGGTGGTTGGTTTGATGGACAGGGATGTGGGTTGATGCCATCTGTGAATGGAGGGATGGGTAATTGGGTAGATGGGGATGAGACAGATGAATGGAAGGTTGGATAGATGGTTGGTTGGTTGGTTGGATTATTGGTTGGATTATTGGGTGTTTGGTTGGGTAATTGTTTGGGTGGTTGATTGTGTTATTGGGTGGACAGACAGGTGGCAGAATGATGGCCACACCCCAGGGCATCATCCCCCATCCAGTGCCCTTACCTTGCCCGGAGCCCCCGTCTCCTTCTTGCCACGGTCACCAATGGCAGCGATGACAGCAAAGTACTGGATGACCCTCTTGGTGTTCACGGTCTTCCCCGCCCCGGATTCTCCGCTGAAGCCAAGAAGAGCAATGGTTGGATACTGGTGCTATGGTGCTGGGGGTAGGGACTCACTGGGGAGGGATGGATCATGGACCTCCACAGACAAGTCCAGATGGTGATAAAGGGCTGGCCATGCCAGTGGGCATGACTTCAAGGGGGAAGGGGAGGGGCTATGTGCCAGGTGGGAGGATCTTCGCTATGAGCGGGACTAAGACAATGTTTACAGATGATGTCACTCACGTGATGAGGATGGATTGGTTCTCCCGATCTGGTGGGATGAGGAGAAGAAACATGAGGTTCTGAAGCCCACCTTGGCTCTGTGCCACATCTCCTGCTCCCCAGAAAAGGATCAGGGGATATGGGGTCCCTGCAGAAGGTCCCTACCTGTCAGCATGTTCTGGTAGGCATTGTCAGAGATGGAGAAGATGTGGGGTGGAGCTTCACTCCGCTTCTTTCCCCGGTAGGCAGCCACCACCTCGGCATTGTAGACGGGCAACCACTTGTAGGGGTTGACAGTCACACAGAAGAGCCCGGAGTAGGTCTGGACAAAGGAGCAGGTGGGTCAGAGTCAGGAGGTGCCGCCTGACTGGGTGGTCCAAGAGGTCTGCAGAAGTGACCTCTTGTGTCTAGGTGATAAACTGGGTTTAGGTGACCCCTGTGGTCTGGAGATGGGACATCTTGGGTGTGGGGGACCAAAGAGCTCTGGGGAGAGGACATGCCAGTTCTGGGTGGCCCATGCAATCTGGAGAAGGGACATCCTGGTTTTGGGTGGCCCAAGGGGTCTGGGATATCTTAGATCTGGGTAGCTCAAGAGGTGTGAAGAAGGATCATCCCAGTTATGGGTGGACCATGAGATCTGGAGAAGGGACATCTTGGGTCTATGTGGCCCAAGGGGTCTACAGAAGGGGCATCCGAGTTCTGGATGGGGTCTGAGGAACCTCATGGGCTCCCAACTCACATAGATCATCCAAGAGGCGTAGCGGTCCTTGAGGTTGTAGAGGACGGCAGGCTCATGGAGGAAAGTCAGCATGGCCATGTCCTCAATCTTGTCGAACTTGGGAGGGTTCTGCTGCATGATCTGGTCCTCCTTGACCGTCACCGTCTGCTCAAGGTAAGGAGGACCCCATGGAGAAGGAACACAGGGCAAGGAGTTGCCCCAGTTGTTGCCTTCCATAGGGCTGGAAGCTGGGCATCTGGGTGCTCTCTTGAGAGCCAGAGGAGGTCTAGGTGTCCCTCAAGTGATAGAGAATATGTTTTGGGCTCTGGGTGTCTTCTTTGGGGTGATAAAGGAGGTTGGATGGGGTCTAGCTGTCTAATGGGTTCTGGGAAAGGTGGATCAGGGTCTAGATATTTCCTGGGTTCTAGAGAAGATATCATGGGTTCTGAGCATCCAGTGGGTGCTGGAGAAGACATGGTGGAGTCTAGATGTTTCTTGGGTTCTAGAGAAGGTGGGTTGGGTTCTTTGTGTCCCATGTGGAATGGAGTTGCTATTTTGAGGTTCTGGTGTTCCAGGTGTGGCTGGGGTCCCCCCACCTTGCCATGTTCGGTCTCAGCAGTGATCTTGGAGCCCTCACGGCTGACAATGGTGGCCTTGACAAATTCCTCCTTCTCATCAGGGACAAAGATGTCCTTCTTCAGGTCGAAAGGGCGGGTCTGGGCAGCCAACCGTTCCTTCTCTGACTTGCGGAGATAGGGGGCAGCCTCCCCAAATTCGGCCATCTCCACATCAGGCATGGTGGCGCTGGATGGGGCTGGGTGGGGTAGGAGGGATCAGACCCTCCAAGTGCTGCCAGCTCCTCTCACTTGACCCCATTGCAGCTCTTTCCTTGGTGAACCCATCATTCCCCATTCTTCTCCACAGCTACCACTTCTTCCTGGTCAACCCAACTCCTTCATTCCTCCCCAGTGCTCCCAGTTCCTCTCCAATGCTCCCACTCCTCCCAGCTGGCCCATCCCAAGTCCATCCTCACTGGTTCCATCATCTAGAGTTCCCTCCCAGTACTCCCAGTTCCTCTCCAGTGCTCCCAGTCAGCCCCATCCAAAGTCCATCCTTGCCGATCTCATCTTCTCCCATTCTTCTTCAGTGCTCCCAGTTCCTTTCCAGTGCTCCTAATTCCTGCCAGTTGTCCTCATCTCCATCCCAAGTTCCTCCTTGGAAGTCCCAGTGCCCTCCCCAGTGCTCCCTGTTCCTTGCAGTGCCTCACGCTGCCTGCCCTTTACCCCACCCTAGCACCTCCCAGTATGCCCCAGTACTCCTGCATCCCTCCCAGTCCTTCCCAGTTCCCCCACAGAGCCTTTCAGTATCATCCCAGACCCTCCCAATCCCCCCAGTCTCCCCAGACACCCCTCAGTTCCTTACACTACTCAGCCCCACCTCTCTCTGTGGTCTCCGAGTCAGAGGATGACAGTGCAGACTCAGGGCGGTTCTGGTCCTGGTCCGGGACACAACGCCCCCCCCAGCATGTCCCAGTATGTCCCAGTGTGTCCCAGTATATCCCAATATGTCCAATTATATCCCAGCATCCCCGCCCATCCCCATCCCCAGTACTTCTCCAGTACACCACCACGCAGACACATACACACACACAGACACATACACACACACAGACACACACACACAGAGTACTGCTCAGTAAATCCCAGTATCCCTCTAGGATTTATCCAGTACCCTCCCCCTCCCCCAGTATCATTCCAATTCCTCCCAGTTACCACATAAACCCTCCCAGCATCATCCCAGTCCCACCCTGTTGCCCCACAGATGTTCCCAGTATCATCCCAGTCTCCCGCAAAGACCCTCCCAGTTCCTCCATAGATCCTCCCAGTCCCTCCCAGTTCCCCTATAGACCCTCCCAGTATAATCCCAGTCCCTCCCAGTTCCCCCATAGACCCTCCCAGTTCTCCTATAAACCCTCCCAGTCCCTCCCAGTTCACCCATAGACCCTCCCAGTTCCCTCCCAGTTCCTCCCTGTTCTTTCCCAGTTCCTTTCAGTTGCCCCCAGTTCCCCCATAACTCCCTCCCAGACCCTCCCAGTGCTCCAAGTGCCCCCTGCCCCACCTGCCCCTGGGTCTGCAGGCGCTGGCTGGGGGGCCCCCCTTATATCCCCCCCTCCCCCCTGCAGCTGCGTCACCAGGAGGGGGGGGGCCATGGACAGACGGGTGACCTCAAGGCCACCTTACTGCCCTATAGGGACACAGTGACCCCTATGGATCTACATTACACTCCCCAGATCCATAGGGCCCTCTCTCTGCTCTGTAGTCCTATAGGACCTTCACTGCCCCATAGGGTCCAGTGACTCCTATGGACCTATAGAGATCCACCAGCCCCATAGGACCCCCATATCTCACTTCCACAGGGACCCTACAGCTTCCCCTTACCTCATAGGACCTATTTGCATCTCCATAGGACTCCCCCAGCCCCGTAGGACACTGCTCCAGCCCTATAGGACATGCACAACCCTTCTCAGCCCCACAGGGTTCCCATTACTTCCCTTCAATAGGACCCCTGTAAATGACCACAGCCCCACAGAACCCACTCCCAGACACCCCTCCCCAGTTCCATGGTCCTATAGGACCCAATTCCAGGCCCATAGGACTTCTATATATTTCCCTATAGGACCCTCATATTTTCCCCCCTCACCACAGGTCACTCCCAGCCCTATAGGCCTTCCATACAACCCACTCCTAGCCTCACAGAATCCCCATAGGGCTCCTCCAGACCCATAGGACCCCCCAGACCCACAGGATACCCCCCCTTCAGCTCCTATAGGGGCCCCC
>NW_008238983.1:11950461-11957850 GCF_000691975.1 Corvus brachyrhynchos | reverse complement strand
CCCCTCCAAGGGAACTCAGGCAGCTGTGCCCCTGCTCCCATCCCTTTGTTCCCTCTCCCTCCCCCCACAATGGGATATTTTTGGGACACTCCCCCCCCACAACCCCTGACATCCGATCAGCTTGTGACGCCAGTGGGGCTGTGGAGCACCTTCACCTCATAACCATATATGGGGCTGGCCCTACAGGTCCCCCTTCCCCCCTCGACCACCATAGCTCACCTAAGAATAGCCAGGGACACCCAGGCATCCAGGCCCCACCAATCCCATTAGATGTCCTATAGAGGACCCAGGTGCCTGAATTTCACCTAATTTTCCCAGTTTCCCCCAAAGTTTCCTGGTTTTTCCCCAAATTTCCTTGTTTTCCCCCTGCTTTCCCTTTGGTGTCCCCTGATTTTCCCAAATTTTCCAGATTTTTCCCCAAATGACCTCATTTTTTCCTGCAATTTGCTGCAAATTTCCTTGTTTTCCCCTTGATTTCCCCAAATTACTGACTAATTTTGTCTTCCCCAATTTCCCCCTAATTCCCTCATTTTGCTAATTTTCCCTCAATTTCCCCTAATTTCCCCTAATTTTCCTTTTTCTGACCTTTTGCACCTAAATTTCCTCTTATTCTCCCTGAATTTCTCTGAATCTCCCTCAATTTGCCTCATTTCCCCCAAGTTTACTTTTATTTCCCTTACATTTCCCTAAATTTCCATACATTTTCCCAGATTCCCCTAAGGTATCTCATTTTCCCCCAAATTTTCTCCAAATTTTTCTCAATTCCCTCTAATTTTCCCAAAATTTCACCAGCTTCTCCTAATTTTCCCTGAATATATCCTTAATTTCCCCTAACTGAAATTTATTTCCCCAATTTACCAAATTTTTCATATTTTCCTCCTCATTTTTATTACTTTCTCCAGATTTCCCCTAATTCCATCCTACTTTGCCCCAATCCCCCCTAATTTCCCCCCATTTCCCTGAATTTCCCCTTTATTTTCTCACAGCTTCCACAATTTTCTCAATTTCACCCTAATTGCCACTGATTTTCCCCAACATTTTCACAACTTATCTTGTTTTCTCCAAATTTTACCTAATTTGCTCCAACACTTTATTGGATATGGGGGGAAACATAGAGACAAGGATGAGGAAAAAGCTCAGGTACTTAATGCCTCCTCAGCTTCAGTCTTTAATAGCAAGAGCACTTGTTCTCAGGGTACCCAGGACCCTGAACTGGAAGGCTGGGATGGGAACAAGAACAAGGCCCCTGTAAACCAAGGACTGTACCACTCAGGCATTTCTCTCCCAGACATTCCCTCCCCTGAAATGCACTGCTGGTCCTGCAGAAGCTCCTCATCCTCCCAGGATAGGCGAGGTCGGCTACTGCCTCTCCCTTGGCTGAACAGCACTTGACTTGAACTTGGTTCTGACTGACAGAGCTGGAGCTTTCCTTGACTTTAGTTCTGTCAATTTGGCCTTTTGTGTCTCTCCAGACAAAGCCTCTCTGGGCTTCCAACCCCCTCCCACCCCCACCCACTCTCTAATGTCAGGGCTTCCTTTCCTGGTGCTTCCTCAGTGCCAAGAGCAGTCTCATCTATTCCATTTGACTATTTGTGTTCCCTGACCATCACACCGAGCTGTTTCTGTGCTGCCCCATCTGCCATCCTGCCTTCCATATGTGCCAAGTGCTGCCAGCTGCCAGCAGAGCCACCTCCCACCCACCCATCCCAGCCGTGCTGCCCTGCACATTTGCATCCCCAGCACAACCTCCTTGCACTCAGTCTGGGGAAAATAAATGAGATCTATTGCCAGAGAAAACTGACCCAACACCTTCCCCTCTTCTTCATGAGGATCCCTGTGGGACCTAACTCAGTACAGGAACTGTGGCTCAAGTTCCACGGTGGCCCAGCACCTGCAGTCCAAGGTAGTTCAAAAACCCAGAGGGCTCCTTCTGAAATGAGAAGGGGAAGTGAGTGGCCTTTTCCTCTCTGGTGTGTGACTGCTGACAGAGCAGTGCCACAGAGATCAGGCCACAGCAGCACGTGTAAATACAGACTGCTGAGACAGTCCTCTCTTTGCAGTATTCCCTTGAGGAGCACCCAAGCACCATGGATGGAGAGGAAGGTACAACTAGGGCAACTCTAATTACCACCACGGCACTGTCTTCCTCTATTAGGAAGTGTGAGACAACAGGAAAATGAAGTGCAGCCATAAACAGCGCCTGTTCCAGCAGCACCAGCCTTTCACCTGGCTATGACAGGAAACTAGAGGAGAATACAAGCTGGAGGAAGGAGAGAAACCTCTGTGTCAAGACTTCTGCAGCATGCCCTTCCTCGCAACTCCAGAAAAGCCAGGGACCCCAGCCTGCTCCAAGCTTGGCAACAGCCTTTGTGCTGCCATCATGGATGGAGTGCTGCACTTCACTCCCAAAGGAAGGGACAATGGATTTTATTGATGCAAGAGTGAGTTAACAAAGTTCAGTAGCAAGCATGACAGTGACTTAACAAGTCTCAAGGTTGGAGCTTTGCTCAGCGCCTCTGTTAACTTGTTTTCTGCAGGCCAAGAAAAAGGGAGCAATAGAGGCATGGGAAGGCAGTTCCCATGGAAAATAGCCATGGAAACCACAGATGCGTAGCTTTTTCTTTTAAAAGCAGTCTCGAGGCGGGCTGCTGCAAGTTCAGAGGCACCCAACAGGTGCACAGCATTCTCACCCAGTGCACGTCTGCCCAGTCTGATCTCACAGTTCCTGCTGCGCCTGTAGCTCAGGCAGAGACGGGGAAGGCTGCAAGGCATAGAGAGCAAGGGAAATCTGCTGCTGTTGCCAAGTGTTTCCTATCAGCAAGAGTGCTCTCCTCTGCTTTCCTGCTTGTTCCCCTCCCTGAACACTGGTCCTATCCCCACTCTCTTCCTTTGCACCAGCCCTGAACTTCTCAGTCCTTTGGGGCACTCTCCAAAAACCCCTCCCTGTGCACCTGGGCTCAAAGCAGTTTTGCCCACAGCCAAATTTCTGCAAATGGCAGCATGCAGAAGGTTGGAGCAGCAGGACCCTAGTGCTGATCAAAACCAAAAGACTCAAGTCTTGATGCCGAGACTGTGCTTTGCTGAAACCTTCACAGGCCCAGTTCTGCCTCAGCACTGCTCTCTGTCAGCTGTGTGCAACACCACAGATTGTGGGGACACTGCTGTTGCCTGAATGGCCACAGTGGCCACTGGGTGACCAGAGGGTGGCCATTCGCAGCCCTGACCACGGGCAATGAATGAGATGCACTGTGTGCTCTGGCATTACACCAGCAGAAGCAGCCTTGACCTGAAGAAAGCGTGACATCCCCTGCTGTTGAAGGGAACAAACACAGAAGGAGACACAGGCCTGGCACACTGCTGCATCCTCTGGAGGCATTCTCCACCAAGCTGCCCCACATAAGCACCTGTCAGACACATGCCAAAGCTCTCCTTATGCTTGGAACTCAGTCTAAGATGGGGTCATGCCTGTTCCCCTTTCTGTGGTCACCATGGCACTACAGGGGCTGCAACTGATGGACACCCCCTACCCTAGAACATGCACCTGGTCCTCCAGAAGCCCTTTGACCTCCTGGGGCAGGTGATTTTGGCTACTTCCTCTCCCTCAGCTTCCGAGAACTGGCTTAGCCCTCCTGGGGAAGTTGTCCCCACTTCCTCTGAAGCAGGGGACACTGGCACACCCTTGTCAGCATCTTTTTGCTCTTGACTGTGCTCCTCTGGTCACAGCAGGGGAAGTGGACCCAGGCAGAACAGAGCCCTGAGGACCTCCTAAACACCACTCGCAGGTGCAAGCTGCAGAGAGAGTCATTGAAAGAGAACAGACAGACAAACAGTACCAGGGTCACTGTCTTCAGAGCCTTTGTTTTCCTGCGGGGCAGCAAAGAGGAAAAGCACCTTGAAGCCTGCTGTACCCATGCAGTTCTGCAGCAGACTCAAGAGCAGCAGAAGAGACTGCAGGTCTTGAACCTGGCATCCCTGGCTTGGATCAGCCTGCTCCTGCACAAGCTGGAGTCAGTTGTAGAGTTGTCACCAGCTGCACCACATGTCACCTGGAAAAGCAGTGTTTGGCACCATTTTGTTAGGGACGAAGAGCTCTGGCTCCAGAAGAGGATAAGGAGCTGCAAGAAAAGCTGTGGCCAGAGCCCTCATCTGTGGGGGTGGAAAGGAATTCTTTGGAAGTGGAAGGGAGATAATGAACACCCGTTCCTCCTGTCACCATCCCATTGGTACCTGTGCTGTTGTTGTTCGCCCCTCTGTCTCAAGAGAGACTTGTGTCTTACACTTCAACAGCCAGCAGGGTTTGTGTTTCTCCTCTCCAGCATTTCTCCACTCTGTTGAAGTTTGTCAGTGATACCAAACTGAGTGGGGAAGTGAACCCTTTGGAAAGGACAGATGCCCTGCAGGAAGACCTGGACAGGCTGGAAGAATGGGCTAGCAAGAACTTTATGAAGTTCAAAAAGGACAAATGTAGGGTCTTGCACCTGTGAAAACATGATCCAGGAGTGCAGCACAGGCTGGAATCTAACTGGATGGAGAGCAGCTATGGGGAAAAGGATGTGGGTGTCCTGGTGGACAAGCAGCTCAATATGGGTGAACAGTGCAGAGAAAGTCAACAGGATGCTGAGTTACATCAAAAACAACATCCCCAGCAGAGGCAGGGGAGTCATTATCCCATTCTATACAGCACTCATCAGGCCCTCACTTGGAATACTGTTCAGTTTTGGTCCCCAGTATGCAAAACTGATGTGGATGGGCTGGAGAGGGTCCAGAGAAGGGCCACTAAGATGACCCAATGACTGGAAAGCCTGATCTATGAAGAGAGGCTGGGTTTGTTCAGTGGGAAGTAGGTTTGTGCAGCCTTGAGAAAAAGAAGCTTATGGGAGATTTTATCACCATGTTCTACTATTTGAAGGGTGGCCACGAAGAAAATGGAGATTCTATATTTACAAGAATCCCATGGAAAAGATGAGGGGTAATGGGTAAAAGTTACTCCTGGGGGGATTCTGTTTCACCACAAGAGGAACATTTTTCACAGAGAACAATCAGCCATGGGAATGATCTGCCCCAGGAAGCAGTGGATTCCCCAACACTGGATACTTTTAAGATCCAGCTGAGCAAGGTGCTTGGGCCATCTTGTCTAAACAGTGCTTTTGACAAGAAAGGTTGGATTGTCCAGCCTGGTATCCTCTGGTTCTATGATTCTATTACATGTACCAGAAGCAGATAGGGAGCAATTTGCTTCCACCTGGCAGGGATTCCATTATATGCATTTACTCCTTTTGTTCACATTTTAATCAGTCCGACCATTGCTGCTTTGTCGAAAGAACTGGAAACATTCCCATTGCCACAGGAGGTCACTGTTGGGCAGTGTATGTGTGCACGTGGCAGTGATAAGCACTATCATTCTGCTTTTGAAAAGAAGCTGTTTCCAGTTTACAAAGGAGTGGCAGGGACTGAACCCTTGACCCAGGGAAGGAACATAAAACTGCATTGCCAATACCTATTCTTAAACCTATGCTTTCTGGTAAACCAGTACCTTTAGGTGTAGTGTGTAAGACCTCTGTACAGTGGTTTGCCACCAGGTTTTGCTGCACAGCCAATGCCACTACAGGTACAGTCAAAATAAATGTTAAAATAAATTGATACAGAAATGTGGTCTTGGGTATGGAGTTAAGTGGACTTTGCACTAACTTTGTTGACCTCAGAGTAGTGGTGTAGGAGAAAGATGAAGCAGGTTGTTTTTAAAAATGGTGTCACTAATCGGAGAAGAAATTTATGGGAGGCCATGCAAGTCTTAATATCCTGACAGACAGCAACTGGTAACCACTGTATAAAAGTTTTGAACAATCTCTTGTGCTGAACCAACAGAAGCAGGACACCAACAGAAGTTTGAACACCTCTGTGTGGCATCCAGGACATCAGGCAAGAATTCACCACTGTTGCTCTGAAAACACTGGGTTACTTTGCAGTGGGTTTGAGGGAAAGGAATATAGGAAATGGAAGTGAAATTTATCATTACAGAGTGAATACAGTCCAAGTCAGAGGTCTTTCCCATTCCCAAGGAGCCACTGATGTCCTGGACATATGAGTGAAAGATACCATTTGTCTTGTTTGCTGTGGAAAGTGTCCATCTAGCAAGTGCAGTACCTATTCCTTGGAACTACATTAACACTCGCTGTGGTGGGGTGTTATCACCAGAGAGAATGTTGACAACATCTAGAAAGTCAGTATCCTTCATGTATCAAGCAACCCTGACCCTGGGAATTCTCAGATACTGTTAGAGAAATGTTGATGCACAATACAATAATCAAGCACACCTATGGATGATGGTATAATCAAGCACACCTATTCCATGACATAGAGTAAGAGGCCCAGTGTATTCAAAACCCACTAGTGAGGTAGCAAGAATCATATATCCACCTGACTGCCCATACCTTACTTTTGTTTAGAGATGTCTCCAAGAATCTGGCAGCCTGGACTTGCGTGGAGAAGCTAATGCATTATAAAGGACGCCCCCAAAACAATCACAACACTACTGAAGCTCCTGCTCTTCTGTGTAAGTTTTTCCTCTTGTACAGTTGTACACATGTGAGATAACAGATAACACCACAAGGAATGGTGATGCCTGCTGGGAAACAACCATTAGAATTCATGGTAATTCTGTGAGCCAACTAGCCATCAAGGTCGTGTGCCACAGTGGGCAGTACGAAGTTTGAAGTTTCCCTGATTCTCATTCCCATTACTACAGCAGTAATAGTTACTCAGAGATTTCCAAAACTATTTGCAGTTATTACATCTGAAGTTTTTGGATGTTCCATTCAGGTTTGATGGGACAACATTAGCTCAAGTATAATCCCATTGCTCATAATGGATAGTACTTACATGTGAACTATGATGCTGTCCCACCAGAACATCTGCAAAGCCAGGAATCTTTCTGGAGGATTAGGAACAGTTGGATTGGGCACAGGAGCATTGGACTCTACCAGTTCAGAAATCACTAATAATTAAGTGTCCAGTCTATCAAGCTGACAAGCTATAATTGATCAGACCCTGGATATAATAAATGGAAAGGATGCAACTACCGACACCTTGATAATTAGCCTAAACCCTTGGAGAAAACTCCAGAAGATTTTCAAGGAAATGTATGCTGGTGTTCACAAATCTGTTTCAAATTTCCACAGTGCCATTGCTTGTGTTCTCATGCAAACCTCTATTATAAATGAATATGAACCGCAAGCCCATTGGATCCATAATGGGAATCTTGTGATATTAGGGGCCCTGTTATTTGGATTGATGCCAGTATCGTAACCTCCATTTTTCAAAGCTTAGGAGTAGCAAGCAAAAGTAGTCTGTTGGGTGGATCTGTTTAGCACCACACCATAGGTAGGGAAA
>NW_008238983.1:11867749-11950410 GCF_000691975.1 Corvus brachyrhynchos | reverse complement strand
AAGTGAAAATGAACCCATTTACACAGCCCATTCCCTGTTATTGTAGCCAATAGAATGTGGCTGACAGTTTTGATGCCTTAGGTTTTAACTTTCATATTTTCGAATCCTGTACTGCCTGGTGTGTAACTCTGAAGTTTCTTGTAGCCTGTTAAATTCTGCTCTCTCGTTCTAGGTAGACATAACAAAGCCTCTCCAGGCCTGCTCTCCAGGGACATTCAGACTGTCCTAGGCCCAAAATGTGTAAACCAAAGCCTCTAAAGGGGGGGCAAGCTTGGGGAAATGACATCATTAAACTGAAGCTTTAATTGGAGAATTAACCCTGATATGCAAATGAACCAAACCTATAAAAGTGTGGAGAACTCGTGAGCTGTCGTCCATCTTAGGGTCCATGAAGGCCTTTCAAATAAGTACCTACCTTTATTTCCCTATTCTTATCTAGTCTCTGTTTTTAGGTGGCCGCTTCAGGCATCAGTTCAGGGGGCCAAATACATGGATAACAAAGGTAACCTGATCTATACTCATGGATGTAAAATGGGGAAAGCACAAACAGTACTGCCCTGAACATTTAGAACTACAAGGCCCTTGTACAAATAATATGGCCTCAAGTAACTGCTATTTAGGCTGTGTGATCACTGCATGGTTGTACTTAGGTAAAAATTGAGTTGTATATGCATTTGGTTTGCTTTGTGATGTTTTCTGTAATGACAGGATGACTTCATAGAAACTAAAAATCTAATTCATATTTTTGCTGCTGGAATACTATTTTACAACTTGGACAGGACCCTTAGAAACATTATGGGCCATGGTACATTCTCAAACTGAAGAACTGAAAATTTTAATCAACAAGTATAAGAAAACAATTGCTTATCAAAAGTAAATGACAGTTTCCATCAGGCATGATACTGACCAGACTGTCAAGACTGTACCAGGAATTGAAGAAATTGCTAAATATCATTGGTATGAGATTTTTATGGTTTATGCACCATCTGCAACTGGAATATTGCATCTTGGGTTGAAACTTGGGATCATTGTATTGTTTTTCTGTATTTTATTTGTTTCATGCATCCAGATTTAGTGTTAACATCATGCTGAAAGCATGTTATCTGATAATAAACTGTGATGCTAGACTTTCCCATGGAAGTGCTCAAAGCTTTCCCCTACCCACACCCACAGTGAGGCAGGAAGAGTAACAGTACCTCACCCACTGCAGCGTGGGACTTACCAGACTTTTTGCCTATGCTAAGTGGTGGAGTGTGGGTGATTACTTGACTCCTGCCCAGGTTTTGGCCTAACACACAGCTCATGCTAAGCCTGATGTATGGCGGTGGCAGTACGACTAAGCTAAAGGGGGAGCAACACATACACTGGCTGAGAGAGTGAATTTGTGAGTTATTGCCTTTGTCAGCTAATGAATTTGTGAATTAGTGAAAGTATGAAATAGGGAGTTATCAACTAGACTAGTCTGCTGAGAGAGGATTGAGCCCTTGTTTGATTTTTACCTAATGAGGTAATGAAATACAGATTGGCACACAAGAGAGCACTGTCCTTTAAATTTGAGAGATCTAAATGAACTCTGGCATGCGTGTCATCCAGAATCTGCTACGTGACTTTGCTGGAAGTCCACTGACTGTTTGTTCCCTTAGCAAGGGATAGGTTTTCATTCAACTGCTTTCTGTCCCCTAAGCAGTGCTTAGCTATAATAGGACAGAAATATTTATAGGGAGCTAATACCTGTAACAGTACTGTGAAAATTGTCATTGTATGTTGACAACAAAAGAAAACTTATTTCTAGTTTTGTCAAGCTCTGATGACAAGCTATGGTTTGTTTTCTTCTTTCTATACTCCCATAAAATTAAAGATAGCAATTTATTGGTGCAGGGAGAAAAGAGAAAAGATGAGAGGAATGGAAGAGCTTTGCATTTCTTAGCTTCATTTCCTATTTTTGTGCTGGGCGGCTCACTGAGATATCAGCTTTCACTGAACAAAAAAATTCCTTCCTCTCAGAGACTGGAGTCATGCCACAGTACTGCTTCTTGCTTGACAAGTGTATATTAACTTAAAAGGTTTGTTTCATCTGCCCCTTATGGTGCTTTTGTATTTAAACCAAGCCATGATTAAGAAAGGTCTCTTTTCCTTTTTATTCCAACTTTAGAAGTCAAAATCACAGACACATTGTATGGAAATAAGGTATATAATTTTTATATGGGTTTTTTTCCTACCAAAATAATTAGAGAGTTAGTCATATGCTAAACAACATACTTTATTTCAGTAGAAACATTACAGAAAAGCATAGTCAAACTCTTCGTTTTCTATACATGTATCTCTTCTTTTCCTATGACAGCCTAAGCCATTCATAATTAATGTTTCTCATTTTTTAAAAAATATAACTTTTTTACAGTTAGGTGAATGGAAGCATATCAGTTTTCTGTACAGCACAATTTTCCTAAAAAAAATTATGTATCTTATCAAATTATTTGCAACAAGATTTTTTTCCCTCTAGAATTAATTTTACAGTATCATTGGGGTTTATGCCAGGAAGTGATTGCTCCTGAGCCAGCTACTCACATTGCAAAAATTGTGCTCAGACATCCTAGACAAGTCAGAAATGGTGACAGGACAGGAGGGCTGTGGTTGGTCTTTATTCAAATAAAAGTTTTTAAAATATTATAAACACATTGCCTTCACATAGTCAAGGGCCAACCCAGCCCCTTGAAAAAGAAATTAAGGATGGGACAGGGCAGCAAGCTGGTCAGGACAAGAAGAACAACAGCAAGCTGTGCTAAGAAATGCACATGAAATGGAAAACACAGGAAAAAAGGTGATCTGTTCCATTCATCACCCCAGGCAGTATTTTTCCTATATTACAAACTGAAACCATAGTCAAGGAGTAGGAAAAGTGGAAAAGAAGGGGTGATTCTTGCACTGGTGGAAACCATTTTCCATGGGAACCCACCATAACAAGGGTATTGGCGTTGGCAGAGACAAGGCCATGGCCGCAGCAGCATGAAAGTGACAGCCTGAGGAAGGCAAGGGGAGCTGCTGCTGGGGCAGCTGGGTGAGGGCTTGCACAGCTCTGAGAAAAGGCCACGGCCCTGCAATAGGAGCCACAGCAACACCGCTCACTAGGGCATTGCCGGCCTGTGGTGAAGCAGCTACAGGCTCTTTCAGAGAGCTGGGCTGATTTATAACCCCAAACCCGATTTAAAACTCCAGAGATGCAGCTCTTTCTCCTACCATTCATCCATCAGGCTGTTTCTCAGCTACAACTACGTCATGCTATCCACATGTTTGTTTTCTCCAAAGACACACCTGGGCAGCAGGAAGCTCACGTTGAACAGTATTGGTGATCAGATAGGCAATGCTCAGCTGTGATGGACCAGAGTGGGAGGATTGAACTGCTGGGAACCCTCCACAGTGACCCCTTTTTCAAGACGACTCTGTTGAGTAGTGTGGATGTTGAAATAAAGCTGACTCAGAGCAGGGGCAGCTTTTCCTGGGGCAGCTCCCTGGCAGCAGGTGCTGGTAAGAAGGTTTTCACCCACAGCTTTTTATCTGTAAAGAAATTGCAGATGGCACCTTGAACAAGATGATTCTTGTCAGTATTCAGATTTTACCTCAACTACACTTTTTGTGATGCAAGATTAGTCATTTCTGCTTGAATTTTCCACTTTTAAATGAAGATTCTAAATCATTCCTTTGTTTCAGCTGCTACATATTTTAACTGGTACAACATGAAATAATCTGGGAGAGGTCTACTGTTCTTTTGGTTAAAAGATTCAGGCAGAAAAACTTGAGTCATAGCAAAATTATCAGGTATAAGGATATGGTTATTTTTGGTTTGTACAAGAGCAAGAACTCAACCTTCTTCAGCTTTAAAATCTGTGCCTTCTGCTCAATACACAAAGTTCCTGTATATTATCATTTTACTATTTCTTCTGTCTGTGCAAATTAGTCCAATAAAAATTAAAGTACCTTCTCCTAATTGTCAAGAAGTTTTCATTTTTTTGACTAGCAGCCTACTACCAAATTCCCCAGGAATTCATTTTGGGTTGCATCTACAAAACACATACAGTCTTTACTTGCCACTCCTAAAAGCCTGGGGAAAATGGACATAAATTCAAAGTTTCTCAAGACTATCTCAAAGGAAACTAGGAATTTGGAGGATTTATAGGACTTGCTTGAAGCTGTTGTTGCCCACCTTTGTTTTGGGTGAAACTGAGCCTGCCCACACTGAAAGATCTGGACTAAGGGATTCTCTCCAGGAAACACATTTATAAAATCTTTAATGATAAGTGTTGTCAGAGTTCTGAAATATTTGTAATGAATCATTCAGTGATACATATCAGCCTCCTCTTCTCCCACTGAGTCATAATTTTCAGTAGGAGTAAGCATGGGCAAAATGAAATTTTATGATCCCCTTTTGCCTTTCTCTGACGACTGGTCTACCGAACATCAGAGTTAATTAAAAGGCTGCTAGCAGGAATTGAATTTGGTAATATAAAAAGGGCAGCTATCATCAGCTTCAGTGGTAATTGTAATAAGGAGAACATACAGGGAAGGCCCTCAGTGCCAGATACAAT
Organism: Corvus brachyrhynchos; assembly: GCF_000691975.1. Lineage (NCBI taxonomy): Eukaryota > Metazoa > Chordata > Aves > Passeriformes > Corvidae > Corvus > Corvus brachyrhynchos. The sequence continues at coordinate 11,945,830 of NW_008238983.1, read as the reverse complement.
ATATAGATAAATCTCAAGGTGTCAAGGTTCAAAATTACAGATGAGAAAACATCTGCTCAGTTGCTAGCTGAACTTGAAAACACTTGAAATTCACTAGTCATCTCCTAGAGAAGTTTCAAGGTCCTATATATCCTACAACTGAAGTTCCTAATCTGCTAAAACATCTCTTGGCTGAGTTGAGATGATGAAACTGAAAAGAACAGCAGTGAAGTCCCAAGCTGTGCCCAGTTTTACCATGGACAGTGGTGTCAGTGTCCATCCTTCTGTCATGAACCTGTGGCTGCACTCGTTAGGGGTGTAGAGGGTTCACTTTCCCCACAAAAGTAGCCAAGTCTTACAGCTTCAGGGAGAAGGTGAATTCCATAGGTGCATATGTATTACCAGGTGATAATGTCAAACTTGTGGAGCCAAGAGGACAAGAAGTAAGAATAGCCCCACATCTGTGCATCTCTAAGATAATTGTATTTCTGCTTCAGCAGAGATGTGAATCCATTAGTCCCACTACTGGGCAAATGACTTAGGGCAGGAAGTTTCAGGCCTTAGGGCTTGCTTGTTTTAGAACCACTGAATTGATGCTCTATCTGCAGCTACAGAAGACATGTTTAGGAGCAGTGCTGGCACTTTCAGCAAACCCTCTGGAAAAGAAGAAAAGGAAAAATGCATTGCTCTTCTGCAACCACACTTGTGCCTTATGCTATTCATAGAGAAAGACAGGTTGTTCATTCTGTTATTAACATTAGTTTCCTGGTAAACATACTGGATTTGAGGCTATTTTGTGAACTGTCTGGTCATCCTCATGCAATGCACAGGAATCACAAGTATGTAGCTATGATAGCTTATTTCTAGCGTGGGCATTTAAATCCCAGCTTCTAAAGCCATTTTGTAAACTTCAAAGTATAAAATACATCATTTAGTAGCACTAAAGATCTGAGTACATAGCATCCCTGTATTATCTTCCAAATGTTTGTGTACTCTCAGGCAAACAAGAAGTTTTACCAAAAACCTGCAGGGAAAAAACCCCACACTGCAAAATGTCCAACTGCTTTTAAAATGGCATCCTGTAAGAGCTGGTATAAAAACTAGAGAATGAAAACATGCCAGAAAATTCTCTGTGCTGACTCACAGTGAGGAAGGTTTTTAGAAATTCTTCAGATCCTCTTTTACTTTCATCATGCTCAAGTACAATCGTTTCAGTAACATGGTTTCACTGACTCCAAAAAAACAAAAATCCCTACTTTACCTTCTCCATGCAGTCCTGGAGCCTTGATTAAGAATAGTTTCTGATATATCAGCATGGTTTAGATTCGTGGACAGGAGCTAAGGAAATGGCTGTTTGGAGATGTTGAGTAAACATGTACTTTCTGTTGCTCTTATTTAGACAGTGCTGTTCTGGCCTTGGCTTGAAGGAATAAGCATGATACATATGACAAAGTCTGAAAGATTGGGCCTCAGATTTATGAAACTGGCATTCATCTCTAGCACTGTGCAAGTGTTTTACAACAAACTAGAACTTTTCTGTTGTAAGCACCTTCTGTGCAAAGAACTGATGGGGGTACCTCAGCTGCATCTGTCAAACACAGATACACAACTGGAACAGGTTGCTCAAAGGTGATGTGGAGTTACCATTTTTAAAAATATTCAAAACATAGCTGGAGAAGATCCTGGACAACCTGATCTAAACTGATCTAACTCAGGGAGGCTTGTAGTGGGGGAATAGATGACCTCCAGACATCCCTTCCAACACATACTATTTTATAAATTTCCAGGTTAGTGTAACCATCTGGTGGAGCAGGGGAGCAATAAGAAAGAGACTTTGTACCAGTGAGAGCAAGGTGGTCGCTCCGAGCTCTTTTTAGATCATTTTAAGCTGTATTAAGATACCACTCCTGGATGGGAACTAGTTTCTTTCAAGGCAGCTGTGTGGGCAGGAGCAAGATCTGAGGCCTGTCAGCTGCTGCGGGTGTTGATGCATTTTATCAGCATAGCCTTGAGCATCACATCGGAATGATTCCACTCATATAAACAGTGAAGGCAGACATTTGGGGGGCACCTCTGAAAATTATCCTGTTCCAAGCCCTTCTGTGAGCAGAAGAATTTCAAAGTTAAGTTTCATGTAACTTTGACATGTTTTATATGAAGGAGATCCTCAAGTTAAAAGAAAATCAGAAGTGCTATTCACCTCTTATCTTTCAATGTTGCAAGGAAATTTAGAATGGCTTCACATATTTTGTTACTTACCTTAAGATGCTGAAATGAAAAAATACAAATAAATATTGAGTAACAGACTAGAAATCACTTGCTGTGACTAAAGAGATAACAGATCATATCTAAGTTATTACTGACATTTGATAGGTCTCATTTTTAGTTTGATTAATGGAATGTGCTCTTATCAGGAATGATCAACTCTGACGGAAATATGGAAAGAAGATGAAATATTTCCATAAGTCCAAGTATTAGAGACATTTATGAATTAAGAATATTTAATATTAACTATCAATAACTGCAGAAAAAAAGTCAAGCTAAAAATGAAATGCTGAAGTAATGAAGAAACTGCTGGGATTATAAGGTATAAATCTAAGATTAATATATTATTTGAGTAATTTTGTATCTGAAATAATTTCAAAAATATTGTTTCTTCTTTTGGAAAAAAAATCTGCAGTTGGTAACAAACCAGACTCCAGTTCTGGGCAAGTTAAAATCTCTGTGAGTCCTAATGTTTCTGTTTGACAGCTGTTGAATAATTTATAGAATGACATCTTCTTTGTTTACATCTAAAAATAGAACTAGTAATTTAATAGCAAGTATAACTATTTTCATTCAAAATATCAGTGATGCCCTTTCTGCAAAGGCACCTTATCTGTCTCTGTACTTGAACAATAGAAAAGCTATATAGATGGTTTATTTGGGTGTAGAAGTCAGGGAAAGGGTCTTCCAGAGGGCCTTTGGGGAGCCAAGAGACTAAAATGTACACAGAGTCCTGTGTTTGGTCTCCCTCCATTAGCAAAAAAAGCTGATGCTAGAATCAATTCTTTCATGCACTTGTCTTTTTCAGTAAAGACAATTCAAAAGATAAAGTTTTCCCAAATATACTGGGAACTAACTGATAAGAGTTTCCTTGTTTATGACACAAAATCTTCTTGGTCATTGCTGCTGAGAGGGCTCTTTCCCCTCAGTTCTAGCAGTTTGTTGGCTGCTGTTTCAGCTTTGTCCTTGGTGTACAGCTGATAACAAGTGTTTGTGGCTGGCTGGCACTGCAGGAGGCAGTGGGACACTTCTGAGCATTCTCCCTGCTGGCCACGCTGATGGAAAGGATGGTTAGATTGCTCTACTCATTGCTAGGTCATTGCAGGACACATGAAACCGTAACTAAAGGGGGTTCCAAGTACCTGGAGAATGGAAATTATAACTTTAGGCACTACAGTACTTCAAGAAACTTATTTACTTCTCTCATTAATTTTTTGCATCTTTTGCCAGTATGATTCCTGCTTTTACTTTTATGTTCTTGATTAGCACCCTTTCCCATCATAACAGATAAAGTTGGGGAATTTAATATAGAATAATTCCATGAAATTTCTATAAAGCAAATTTTCATTGGTTTAGAATGATATTGGTATGGTGCAATTTTCTCTTCTGTGATTCAGAAGCTCATGTGAGTCATCCATTATTTCAAAGGCAGTCCCAAGGGCTCAGTCAAGGAGATATTTGGGCACCATTTAGTGCCTCTCTATCCTTTGAGTCCTAGATGAGACAAAACCAGTAAAAAGGAACACAGCAAATGAGTGCCCTTGGAATTAATAAAATGGCATGCATTTATGTATTTTCTTTATTATCTTGTATTTTAATGATACTACCGAGTATGAGATTCCCTTTACATTTGTAATTACAAAGGAGAGCAGATGGTGAAGGCTTATCTTAAAGTGTTAATTAAAATAGCTTACACAGCCAAGCCTCTACTTGAATAAAGTACATCGGGAAGATATAAGACATGAGTGAGTGCCCTATTCTAGTGAATTATTCTTAAATAAAGCTACCTTGGAGCAAATCCATCAGAGATACTTAACATCATGTCAGTGAAATCTTTCTCTCAAGTTCATGCAACAAGCACTAGATGACATGTTCTAAGTGTATGTTTCTGGAAGTGAAGGGAAGTATGGGTTCACTAGGTGGATTTGTATTCCTGCCTGTCTTAGTAGGTATTCAAATAAAACAATTGAATTCTTCTCACTCTCTCTATAAGTTTGTTGGCAGGCATGTGCAGGATCACTTCTGTGGGGGCTGTGCGGAACTGGAGGAATGCCAACACCCGTTTGGCATTCATCTCGTTAATTCATACAGGTGACTCAACACAAGACAATCGGTTCAGAGATAGTGCCTAAGCCTCCCACCTTCGTGAAAACCAGTCTGAGGGTGGTAGCTGTCAGTCTGCAACACTCTGCTGTTGAGAGAACTCAGTTTGGTTACTGAAGACATAGTTTCAGATGCTTTTATTTTTCTTTTTTTTAAATTTGGGACAGAGCCCTATAAGTCCTCAGCAGCAGCACATCATAGCCACCTAGAGATTTTGTAATGAAGTATGAAGTTGTCCACTGGAGCAAGGACTAGAAGCCAGTTGCCCATATGTGTTCTGAAATGATCACTGGGCTAGTCATACATACAAATTTTTTCTCATTTTATTATCTGAGCCACTACATTTTTATTTCAACTGTTAAAAAAAAAAAAATGAAAGGCCAAGAGAGGAATAACATCCCCTCTTCTTCCTCTTTTCTCCTTTGGCGTTCTGAACTGCCGAACTGCTGACATTGGAAGCTATGAAGATTGTGATTGGACTGCCCTCTTCAGTTCATTTTCACACTGTTAACAACTTTGAGCTCTGGGTTAAGAGTATGAAAAAATACAAAGCAACATTGATGTGTGCCAACTTTAGTGCATTCATCTTAAGGGAGAATTTTTCCCCAACCAGATACTGTAAACTTATGTATAGAGCTTTGTTTTGAAATAATAATAGGTGGGGGGAAACAGTGTTTGTCAATTCTTTACATCACTTATATTTGGTAGGTTTTGGCAGTAAGACAAAAAATGTTAAAGATCATCTGGTAGGATAAACAAGATGTCAAATGCTTTGACTGCCTTTCCTTAAGGGCTCAAGCTCCCAGACTGTTTTCTTTTCTGAAAGGTTACAGAAATAGCTCACGGTTTGTCCTTCTAGTTACAAAATTGCTCTTTAACCTTGGCTTGCTTAAAAGTACCGTTGGGTACAGTCTGGAAACATAACCAGTTAAATAGCTTCACAAATGTAGGTGTTTGCTGATCAATATGTGAAGTAAATACTTGTTTCTTTGAATGTTTTTTCCCTATCCTTTACTCTTTGTTTGCACAAAAGATTGCTGTTATTCTTATTGAATCTCCAATAGAGATTCATATGGCAAAGAGATGCCTCCTTTCTGGGCAGGGTTCTCCTGTCATCTGCCCTTTTTACTTGATGTCATTAAATGTTCATTTGTCCTGAAGTACTGAAAAATTCTGGATGATTGAGAGATGAGCTGTGCTAAATGCTTCCTGAGCACAACAAGACCAAGAAGTCAACAAGATCCAGGCTGGACTCTTCAGTGACTTATAGCATTATGGTAGCTCCCAAATGCATCTAAGCCTGATGGAAACTGGAAGGTGGAAGAGGTGGCTATGGCTCACAGTGGAGGACGAGTGGGAGAAGCAGATGAGAGGATGCATTCTTTCTGACTAAGCACTTCAGAGCAATTCTATTGTTTGCAAATAGCCTACCTGATTTTTCCTGTGAAAAATTACTATTCAGGTCACATGCAAGATGGAGAACTGCGTTTTCCCTTCAGGCTCTTTTTTCTTGTCCTACGTGTTTTGACCAAGTGCTGTTCTCATAGTGTTCACTCTCCTGTAACAAGGTACAGTTAGGAGTAGCTTACGCTGGATTTTGTCTGAGCTCTGCGAATGCCTTTTAGAAGCTGCACCTATTGTCAGAAAGTAGTCTAGATTTCAGAATTTAATAGAGTTTTATAATGAATGAGTGGAAATTGGAAGCCCATTCTTTTTAAAAAAATCCCTCTGCTAGACTCAAAATTTAAACAATATATTTTTGCAATAAAGTCAACTATCCACCAGGAACAGAATATTCTGCCCTCAGCATTTTAGAAATTGGAATGAGGCTATTTATCCTCTGTCAGTTCCTACTGCATCCTCTCAGTCCCTACTTTCAGATTGTAAGCAGGAATTTAACTGCTACAGTTCTAGTAGCATCTAAGTTCTAAGCAAATCTCTCCTATCCCGTGTTCTGAGCATTCAAGGCTGCTCAGAGAAAATAAAATACTACACAGAAAAAGTCTGAGATATTGTCAGATAACCTGATATGAAGACTTTTTGTACAGTACACTGTGTGATTTTTTTTCCTCTCTGTTCTAAAGAATAAAATAAGCTAACAAAAAGTCACTTCAGAGCAGTATTACATTGAAAAATTAATGCATGAAGCAGCTATTAAGCAGATTCTTTCTATATCTCACCTGACATTTCTGTTTCAATTTATAATGGGAAATATACTATATTAAAGATTGCTTTATAAATTACAAGTTTATTGCAGAATTTATTCAGTCGTTACTCCATGCCATTGCTCATCTCGCAGTGATAGCACTGTTCATGCAGACTTAACATGGAAAGGCTGTTCTTCCTCCTCCTTTGTTTAGTGAGAACCAAAACCTGCACAATACTCTGACTTCTCTGTCTGATCTCTGCAATGTCATGTGCAAGTCTAGGATGGCGTAAAGACACAAAAGTCCCTCCACAGCCCTTGTCTCCTCACTCTGTCTAAAGCAGGCATCAGAATCAAGCCATCTTGTTAGGATGATGCAACTATGAATGAATGACAGCAAAAATTAAAATCTAATTGTAAAGTTTGGCTTCCATCACACACAGGCTGTCTTTATGTCTATCCCACTGAGACCTTCCTTATGCTCAGCCAGAGAGGGGGGATGGATGAGGCTGTTGGTGCCATTTGTGTTTGTGTGTGTGCTGAGTGTGTCTGTCTGTGCTGATTTGTGTGCCCAGCCTGGTATGTAGGCACAAGTACACTCTGTGTGTAAGTATGTGTGCACACACATGCTGGGAATACATGCTGGATTCAGCCACTCCAAATTTTGAATTCCCAGTGGAACTGGGAGAAGTTTATCTACCAAATTTCATCATAAAATACCAAAGGGATATTGCTGCACATCACGTCCCACGAAACAGAACAGGTAGCAGCTGATCAGAGGATCGGGGGTTCATTTATTTAGATTGGTAACTGGCTACAGAGGCTCATCCAAAACCCATCAGAAGAACAGGCTGTCACATGGGAGGAAATGGGAAGGAAAAAAGAAGAAAAGTATAATGATGTCAAAAGAATAAGTTAATCTGAACAGGTCACAAGTCATTTGGGACCAAACCTACAACCTAAGTCCCAACTAAGTTTAGTTTTTGTGTAGCTTAAAGATATTGTCTGTTGGGCACATTGGTTGTGGTCATGTGTTGGGAAACATCTGAAGGAGAGGGGAACATACACATCATGAGAGAATCCTTTGGAAGACATGCTGTAAGCAACTGTAATATTCTTCTCTCATTTGTATTAAAACAGCTCCACCTTTTAATGATCTCTGTGTTATTATTAGCATGGATTGTCATCACTTCATAGTCTTTGACTGGCCGGTAGCTGAACTGATGCCTACATCAATGCTTTGCAATAAAATTAGGCAGTGCTGTGCAGTATTTCATTACATTTTCTGATTAACATTTATTAGAGCAATTTTGCCAGACCAACATAAGGTGTTTCACAGTTTGATAGGTCTCCTTTCCTTTCAATGATAATTGTACCAGAGAACATTTTGAGGACTTACATGATCACACTCTCAAGGGATTTTAAAGATTGATTGTTTTGCTTCCTCTGATCTCAGAAAATCCTTGCTGAAAGCAGCAGTTGTGCATATAACTAGCATTTCTTTGTTCTCATCTACAGCACTAATTTAATACCATTCCAGAAAGTCTATGCTTTTGAAATTTGTATCTTCAGTCATTCAGAAACTTTTGTATTCCATGTGTTAATTACTTTCAGTAAGCCACAAAATGCTTGTTTACTGAGATACTTTGGCACCTGCCAATAGCTTGAACATGAACACAAGTAGTTTTTATGGGTGACCATTTGGGGTTCTAAATCTGCCCACAGTGTTTCTGTCAATATATTTCAGTGCAACACTTCAACAGAGTATGTTGACTGTAGGACGTACATTCAAACACCCTGACTTCTGCAGTGAAGACTTCCTCATCCTTCGAATTAGTCATAAAATAACTGATATCTGTGTTCTCCAGGGCACAGTTAGAACTTCTTAATCTTTAATATTTGAATGGGATATTCCTTCACCAAAGAACAGTCTATAGAGGTTGTAGACAGAAAATTGAACTCAGATTCAGATATCCCTCTAGCTTCTGGTGTAATCATGAATCTGAACCTTATATTCAAAATATGATGGATATATTCTTTCTCTAATTAACATTCTTTGTTTTTTCTTTCTTTTTTTTCTCTTGTCTAAGATCAGCACGCCTATGGTTAAGGTGTGGAAATTGCTATCCTTACTGGAAGCTTTCTCTCTATCTGGAACTTTTCTGGTTCAATTTTTTTTTCATTTAATGGTAATTTCCATTTCTTGTTTGCAGAATCAAGTCAGGTGGGAATTAACTTCAGATTTTCAGTCTGTGTTCACATGATTTTGTTATCTGTTTTATGCTTTCTATTGCCAATCATTAGTATTTGTACCCTAGACTGAGTCTGTAGAAATATGGCTGGGGAAGTTTCTGTTTGATTAGTAAACCTAAGATCAAAAAAGACTCTTCCTGGAACATGTGTGACATGAATGTGATGAACTCAAGACATCCTGTCTCTTAAGAAGAGAGAATCCATTGCTATGTGTCAGCTTTGTCAGGGGTCCTTGCTAGGCCATGGGCACGGTAAAGTGGTGTGTGGAAGGATATATAGGAGAGTGTGCAGGACTGTGATGTGATTAATACTTTGCCCTTCAAACAAATAAATTGGGATTATCTGACTGCCTGTGACTCCATTTTCAATCGGTTCAGTAATCTGTACCATTTCTCCTGAACTATGTGCAAGTGCCAGGGCCCTGGCCTGAGCAGAAAGTAGCTGAATTGAACATGTAAAACTGCTGAATGTGACATGAAAAAGTCATGGACTTAATAAGTATCTGAGTGAGGAGGGGTTGAAAGTTGCAGATAACGCTGTGAGGGACAGGGCACGTGAGGGGAGTTATGTGAAAGGTTTGGGGTTTGTGGGGTCTGTCTGTCTGTACTGAGAACTTGCACCCAACCTTGCTGTGAGCTCCACATAAAGACTGAATCACTCCTATTGAGCACCACCACTTGGGCCTGGAGAAACACCCAGGGTCCCAGCCCTCACAAGGCAGAAAGGAGGATTGCCCTGCATCCTCTATCACAGAATCACAGGATGGTTTGGGTTGGAAAGAGCTTTGAAGATCATCTAGTCCCAGCCTCCTTGCCATGGACAGGGATATCTTCCACTAGACCAGGTTGCTCAAAGGCCATCCAGCTTGGCCTGAAACACTTCCAGGGATGGGGCATCCACAGCCTCTGTGGGCAACCTGCTCCTGTGCCTCACCACCCTCACAGGGAATAATTTCTTCCTAATATCTAATTTAAACCTACTCTCTTTCAGTTTAAAGCCAGTTACCCTTAGCCTGTCAATACATGGCCTTTAAAAAGTTCTTCCCCAGCTTTCTTGTATCCAAAATTCATTTTATTCCTCTCTGGCTCCTATAGCAAACACACAGATACAGTGAACATGCAGTTGAAGTACACAGACTGTGGGTATGCAGAGTTATACGTTTAGGCGTGCTCAGTGTAAGCAGTAACTGTTCTGCAGCTGAGTTCATACTCACTGGAGACAGCACAGATACAAAACTACGAGCAGGGCCAAAACCCAAGGTATGAGATGGTCTGACCAAATGGTTTTTGAAAAACTTTTGCCAGTTGTTACTAAGGGGCTTCCAGGCAGTGAACAAAACTCTGGGATGTGTTCACAATGGATGACACTCTAATGTATTCCAATGCATTTTGCCATGCTACAGGTTGGTGTTGCCATGGTGTTCTGGATGTGAATAACTTGCCAGAGAGAGAAATTTCTGGCTAGATACGAGGTGGTCATAGCCCTCTTGCTGGCCCCAGTGTTGTTTATTTGAGTGCAATATGTGCGGATGACTTTGGTGAGTGGTCTTTGAATTGGCCTAACTGCAGTATATTTGTTCAGAAAAGCACTTAAACACACAGGCAGCTGTGTGCCAGCAAGAGCTGTGCTGAGGGCCAATTTAAAACACGGGGTGTGTGCTAGTGCCACTCTGGTATGGGCAGCAATCGTAAAGGCAAAATAAAGCAGTGCAATGAGTGTTATTTTCTGCTTTCTGTCACAAAAGGTCTTTTGCATGTCAGTCTCCAAATTACAGACCTGGAAGACTCAAGAAAATTACTTTTGCAATAATTCTGAGTGCATGTTTGAGACAGGAAGACATTTAACCAAATGAAGTTCTGAGATGAGCCTGGAGCTGGAGAAATAAGAACATAAAAGTAAAGAAAAGCCTGTTAGGAGACCTACGCCACAATATATGGGGATGCAGAAAACTATTTCACAGGTTGAAAGGGCTATTTTATAACAACTAACTGCTGAAAGAAAAGGTAAATCTGATCACTTGATGTGTGTAAAAGTGAAGCTTCTGCATTAACTGTTTCCTTGCATTTTTGTTTACTATAAGATTTAACACACTGCACCACGCTATGGGGTTTGAAGTCTCTAAAGAGTTTTTTCCTTCTTTCTTTTGCTCTTTTTTTTATAATGTGCTTAAAAATATGCATTTTGTTGATCATTCCAGAAGACAATGATGAAATGAAGTCCAGGAACAAGCTGGAGTTTTAAATAAAAAACATCAGAACATGACTGAGATTTTTACCCTTCAGAAGAAATGTTTATACTTATTGCTGTGAGATGCTAAAATTTTAAGGTCAACCTGAACTCTCCATGGGAAAGAGATGGCAGAGCAGACCACCTTCACAAAGAGGGAATAGAAGTGAGAAAGAAAAACGGTGCACAGGTCTTTCCAAGCAACCTGCCAGCTGCTTTGCTGTATAGAGGTTTGTGTAATTAAGGCACAAGGCACAGGATTTCCACCTCCGGGAAGCTGTTACAGTCAGGGAGATATCCTGTCTTATTGATACAGTGGTGGACAGATACCTTGCAAAAGAAACCTTGAGCTTTGTTATAGGTTATGGGAGTGGAATTAAAAGAAGGGTCTTACTCTTTTGAAGTTGTACAGCTGTTGACAGAACACCTTTGAATAAAAAGACTGTTTTTCCAAGATTTTTGCTATTGTGAAACACAGGGGAGTGCCTAATAAGAAAAAAAACCTATTTTCTTTATTACCGGATATAAAACAAGATTGAATATCTTAATTAGATACAAGTTCACTGAAGGACCTGTTGGGAATACAACAGAAAGTCTCTACTGGAGCTGGGTGGAGAGCTTTCCTCAATGCATTTCAGCTGTCCGCACCCCTGAGGTGGGAAAAGCCATCAGGAGGGGATGCACAGCCACACTGCCCCAAAACATTCATTGCCTTGGGTCACAGTTCATGATGGGGGTAAAAGGGGAGGAGTGTGAGCATGGTCAGCACTGCTTGGAGAGAAAGTTGTCCTTCCTTTTTCTGACTAGGTAAAATTACATCTCAGACAGGGAAAAGGAGGTTTGGAATTTCCTGTATGATACAGTGCTTGGGATGATAGGGAAAAAGAGAAACTCCACCAAAAGTGAGGTGTGTATTTCCATGGCACAAAATATGTACAGAATAGTAGCATGTAGTACAGAGACAATCCTGTGCTTACCCTCATTGCAGCACATAGTACTGAATGAACTTCGCCTGAGGAAAAACATTGTTAAATCTGTGAGGCAAACTTACTCAAAGAACAAATCTTTACCATCTCAGTGCCATGAGAAATCCTGAATTATTTATTTTTTTTACTGCCACTTTTCCTCACAGAACAACTGGTTTCATCCTCTGACTTAATCAGTAGTGAAATGGCAGCTTGGAAGTATGCCAAAGACTATTATGCATCTGTCAGAAATATGCATGTTGTAGAAGGCTATTTTCCAGCCCTTTTACTTGTTTGGCTCAGCTTCTGTGGCATTTCTGATGCAGGGGGTTAGTGGAACCTTCCTCAGAATGTGTTTGAAGGGACGCCCCTTTGCTAGTACCTGGTGCCACCAGCACATCACGTTTGTGTTTACAGGCCCAAGAAATTCCAGCTTGGTGGAGGGGTGAGAGGCCTGTATGAGAGTCAAAGGGGTTATTTGGAATGCTACAAACTGAAGGGGTAAATAAATCTGGTTTTACTGTATAAAAGAGCTGTTTGTCCCCAGCTGTACCGTGGCTGGGAAAAATGACCTTGAAAAAGAGATGCAACATGTCTATCAACCATGCAGAATTTTAAAAAAACAGGGGAAAATAAGGTAAATAACTCTTAAATACCTAACCAGAAAAGTTGGTTACCACAGAAAAGGATTTCTCACCAGCTGCTTTAGGAAACAAATGTACATTCGAAGCACCTATTCTCTGATTTACTTTTAAAACTTAGAGTGGCTACAGTAAACTTCAGAAAAAAAGAGAAGAGAAGAGAAGAGAAGAGAAGAGAAGAGAAGAGAAGAGAAGAGAAGAGACGAGACGAGACGAGACGAGACGAGACGAGACGAGACGAGAAGAGAAGAGAAGAGAAGAGAAGAGAAGAGAAGAGAAGAGAAGAGAAGAACGTGGTGTGGATGTTGTCTACTGTGTTGCCATCCTCAAAAATACTGTGCAGTGTTGTAGTTACTTGCAACTTCTGTACAAAGGATTGTTTGGCAGATTCTTGTTCATTTTTTTCTGTGAAAGGATATCCTTTGGTTACTTTCCCGATACCAGAAAGCATGGTTATTTTTAGATAATTTGATACACTCTGCTAGCAAATGTGAAGAAGATGAAAAGAGACGAGTAAGTGTGGAAAGAATGGAATCTGAGGATCACAGGAAACTTGATGACATACAGACAGCCCAAGTTTTCTTCCACCAAGGGAAAACACCACCAGTCTGAACACCAAGTGTGTGTTAACCCATGCCCTCCACCCCACCATGCAGAAGCTGTTGGTTACAGCTTTTACAAAGCAGGCATTATTTCTTACCTCCTAATAAAGCCTGCTTCATCCTCTGTAACACTTAGGCTGCGATTTTCTTTTGTTTCCTCATTTTGGGTACTTGGTGGCTGCAGTCTGTCTTCTTCTTCTCCTTCTTCTTCTTCTTCTTCTTCTTCTTCTTCTTCTGCTTCTTCTTCTTCTTCTTCTGCCAATCTTGGATCATGACTCATTGTTCATATTAGTATGGTTTTGGCTCTGTTTGTCTCACCTTTCTGTCTTGTGGCCCCATAAGACTTTGAAGCAATGCTGGATCACATTTTTGCTCTTCACTTTTTCTATGAACTTTCTTTCTCACACAAAAGATGTTGTGGGGAATTGTTTTCCAATATTCTCCTTTTCAGTAGCCCCATTTCAGTTGCCCAGTCCATCAGTTAGTAAGTTTGTAAAGAGCTACTGTTTAAGCTATATTTAACTTCAAACTTTCCTAAAGCCCCTTTAGGTTTTTAAAGTTTTCTCTTCCTCATCTCTTCAGTTATATCTAACTTTTTCCTTTTATCTCAAGTATTAAAATGCTTATTGGAAGCCTGAGTCTACTTCACTCTGCTATTAGTGCATTACTGTCCAAATGAAAGGAGATAGAAGATGGTTTTGACATTTGAAAAGAGATTTGACTCTCCTTTCAGGTGTGTTTATGTCCTTTCATTTTAAATACGTGCCTTTTTTAATGCTTTACTGATATGTGCTACCCACCTTTATCAGTGCAGTCCCCCACCAGTTACTACCCATTCTACCCTTTACCAAGTCCTTTGGTTTCCGTATCCAGAAATATCAGTGATTTCTGCAGTTCCTCATGAGCCATTTTTTGGTTTCTTCTCTCCTGTTGTACTAGGCTTTTGACATACAGTAGAATGAGGACACTTCCCTGATGTTTGTGTGTCTGCAAATTGGGCTACTGCTAAGTTCGTAACACATGCTTCTTTAAGGATCTGAGTACAATCCTTGTCCCCATACTGGTTCAAAGCAGGTATGAGAGTTAAGAAGTGACCTGGAAGGGCAAAGCATGGTGCAACAAGCCAGCGAGAGCCCCTGTCCTACCCAATTGCTTTATGGGAGCAATGTAAAGTAAATCAGAATTCTGGAGCGATGAGAAGATGAGAGATGAGAGATGAGAAGTGGAGTGTAGATAGAAAAATTGGTAAACTAAAAATGAGGCAACAGTGTAAAAGATGATAGATGGGCATAAAACACAGATGTAAAAAAAATACATTATTAGCTTTAATATTAATCAATACTCTTTGTTGTACCTCTTTGTCTGTGTTTCTCCTGAGAACATGAGGAAGATGATACTATGAATTACTTAACAATTTGAGCTCTTCATCTGAGAAAAATCCCACACCACAGGATAAAGAGGTAAATGTTTTATGATAATAGGATCAATAAAGATCATTTGTATTCATAAGGGAGAAAATGCTATGGCTTAATGACTTCTAAGATCAGGAACAAATGATGGGCTTGTACTAGTCTCCTTCAGTCATGTCACTATATTCCATGTGAATGGTCACATAAAATTTAATAGCTGAAGATTAAAAAGAGCAATACCTTTCATTTACATTATCTGATGAAACGATTTTAAGTTATAATTTAACTGCAGATTCACAATTCTGCAATCAGTCTTAGTCAGCAAGTACTCGGTGCTTAAATGCGGAAGTGATTCATCAGATTACACAGCATTACAGCAGCTGTAGGTGCTGTCCAAATTCTGTCATTTCAAATCAAATGGTGAACACCCAGCCCAATGCCTTACAAACTCAGACATGCCACTAATGAATGCATTATTTCTGCTGTTTTCCTTTCCTTCTGTGGTTTGGCACTTTTTGCCTGATTTTGACCTTCTGCAGGAGGTATAACTTAGATAAACCCATTTAAATTTGGTGCAATATTGACACAATAAGATTGTGGATACTCTGTGATTCCATTCCTGCAAACCATGGAATCATTTTAGCTCATGACTATGAGGTGTCTGTGCTCAAACTGCACTGGAGCAAGCACTTCCTGAATTATGATTGTTTCTGTCTTCTGCACTAAACACATTCTCTTCTCTCTGCAAGGCCTTTTTCCCTTTCTTACCTTCTGTATAAGCAATGCCAAAGAAATAAACTATGGTACTTTAATCTGTAGTCCTGCTTTGTGCTCTCTTCTGCAAGCCACTTTTCCACCACACAATCCACACAGGAAAACCTGTGCAAGGCTGAGAGGTATAAAATACCAACAACAGACCTCAAAGATATGTGGGAAAGAAATCTCAGGGACTAGAGAATTAAAAACAATCAAGATTATATTAAAGACCCCTGTGGTTGCCAACCACCAGACTTTGTTGGATTAACTCACACTTAGAACTCTTGTTAGGTTCAGTTGCTGATCTAACATTTAAATTCTTGCAGGAAGTCAAAGACTCATTTAAATAGGCATCAAGAAACAGAGTTAACATCTTTTGACTATGTCTGCTTTAAAGAATAATACACGCATGAATGAAACACCTACTGCTGAAGAGGAAATGTCCAGTTATGCTGGACATAGATATGCTTCTGGGACCTTTATTTTGATCAAGTCTTGGCCTGGTCTCATGTATTGAATGTTCATGTGAAGCTGGAGCACATTAGGTGTGCTGTTGACACACACCTTCCAGTTGAGTTTCATGGCAAAAGAATTCAATGCCCATCCTGTGACACTCCTCCACAACGTGCACCGCAGCAGGGGAATGGGGGTGATCAGGACACTTGCTTGAGGACTGTCCTCATGGCCTAAACTAAAGCACTCTGCCACACAACCACTGTGGCTAGTGCCAAAGCAGTAGCCTGCCTCCTTCATCATGTCCTGCACCAGTAGAAGCAGAGGAGTGTGCTCTCTGGAAATGCTGTATTAGGAAAAGACAGAAAGACTTGCACTCAAAGTTTTACTTGAGCCCTTAGTTAATACACTCAATAAAATTAGTTAATCAAATTACTTTCACTAAGCCCACATTACCATGGTTACATTATTATTATAATTTAGCCAGCGTGTCATTGCCAGCCAAAGAACAACCTCATAGTAATAAAAATATAAAATCTCTTCTTTTTCTTCAATAAACAAGGTCACTGTGACCTTTCCATCTAAGTGAACACTCTATTTATTAACCTACCTGTAATGCAGCTCAGTTCTCAGGCCTAAGTATTCTCCACTCACAGTTTTGCAAAGCTGAAACACTTCAGCTGGGAAAAGGGCTCCCACTACTCCTCTGTGGAGTGGTGCACATCTCATGTGCCACCGATTCTGGGCCCAGGAGCTTTCATAGTTCACTACTTCCTACACTCCAAACAAACCCATATTATGGAAGTTACACCTGAGTAGTGAGCAGTCTGCTGACAGCTTAGGCTTAAGGATTACTCACCTCTACCCTATTTTCTGGTTGTCATTTACTCCTAAATTTTCTGTACGCCAATGGGAACAGATGATTAATTTAGAAGTTAGTCCTGATTTCAATTGAGGCACTAAACTAGATGACTTTAGGATATCCCTTCAGACTTTAGGATGTCCCTTCAACCCATGCCCTAGTTTGAATCTATGACCAGGAAAAAAAAAGTTTGTATATTTGTCCTAGAAAACCTGCAGTTCTCACAGCAATTAAGCATTTTTTGCAATGAGTGCTTTATAGAATACTGTATACTGTTGTCCACCTAAAAGATAAACCAAATCCAAAGTGATCAACATAACAATATGATCAAGCAACATGACTTTTAGTGAAGGAATTAAAACTTCTGAAAGAATAACTGCAATACTGAAGACTAAATTATTTTTCAGTATGCACATTCTGTGTAGAAAAGAAACATTTGTGATTGTGTGATGGAGTTAGGGACAACTTTCCTGTAAAGTGCTCCTCATGAACATTGAAAGAGCATTTCATGATACTAGACTTATCTAGATTTCTCAAAAAAAATCCCCAAGTAGGCTGCTCTTGTATCATAGGATGTAGTAAATTTGTAAAGTTTTGCTCCTCTTAGTAATGCAAGGGAGGGAAGATCCCTGACTGAAATTTCTGTGTTTACATTAGGTTTAATCAGAAGCCCATATATAAAGTAATTTGATTAGGCCTGTGTGATCTAGATTAATGGAAATTTACAGCACGTCTTCATTTTGTTCAAGATAGACCTTTACAAGGATCAAGACATCTTGAGTAATTCTTTTGTTAGCTAAGTACTTTTATTATGTACCAGACATCATAACCAAAAACCAGGGATAAACACTTGGTTAATGTTATAGCAAAACTAGTGTCCTGATCAGCTCTCTCTATATATATATCTGTATATGTAAAACCACATCTTTTATATATATATATATATACACATATATACACACTATTCTTACATGTTACCTACCCTTGTATCTGTATTTAAATTTTAAGAAAGCTCTGACAGAAAAGCCATATGTCTTTATTAGTTTTAACAAATCTGCTTGGAAAGGCATAGACTATCTAGGGATAGACTATCTAATATCACTCATTGTATATTGAACCCACCTCTTTTGGTTATCATCAGCAGCTGGTAGAAAGGTTATATGCATGTGGATTAAAACAAAATTAAATGGAAGAGGTGGGTCAAACTCTTCCTGGAACGTTCTTCACACAGATTTTTATGAATCAGGAATTTTCAAGGTCATTCTTCATAGTGCTTCTTTATCACTTTCAACAAGCACAAAGGGCTTTAGAAAATGGGAACTCAAATACAGAATTCCTTGGAAAGGTGAGGAAAGAACATCTTGGAAAACACAAATAAGAAGTGAAAAATAGTAAAACTATTTCAAAATCAGTGGTTTGTATTTGGACAAATTGGAAAACAGATTGTTAAACAGCCAAGTGTGTAATCTATTGCTTAAATCTATTTTGCTACCAGTAAAATGTAAAGTAAATGTCAAGGAAAATTTTGAAAAGTGCCCCTGGGTGTACAAGTCAAGAAGTCTGTCCTTGATGCAAGAAAAATTGAGTGAAAGTGGAATGAAAGAAAGAATTAATAAATCTGTGATCAATGATTAAGCAAGCAAAACTCAACACAGTTTTTGCAGAGAGAAGTTATCCCTCACAAATTGATGACTTGTTCCTTTAGTCAGTGAACAAGGAAATGGATAAGTAAGTTTGGAATTTAAAAAAGAAAAAATCTAGTCAAGATGTCCCCCAGAAATGGGCTCATTTAAAAAAAAAAAAAATAGAAAGAGAAAAAGAAAAGAAAAATCGCTCATTAAAAGACAGAAAATAAAGGATGAGGCTAAATGGCCAGTTCTCACCACAGATCTCTTACATTAACAGGAATATACCCTGGGGTGTATGCTGAATATATTCACAAATTCACCTAGAAATGCTGTTGAATAATGAGAAGTCAAAATTATTCAAAGTCGACAAAACTAAAACTGATCTCAAAGATTTGAAAAATATCTTAGAATTTAAAAGACCATGAGATCAAATGCCAGAGGGGATTCAGCATTACTAATTAGAGCTGTGGAAAAGGCATCAGGAAACAGCCCTGACTGGCCACGTACAGCAATGAGCCATTAGTGCTCCTGACAGGAATCTTGGGGCTGTTGGCAATCATTCTTGGTAAACACTAGTGCCCAAGGAAGGGAATAAAGTGTAAATTAGGAATTAGAGACAAAAATATTATTTTACTTTGCACATGCACAGTCCATTCCAGAATACTGTTTGCCAGTTTGGCTGCAGAGTCTTAAAAGGATGAGTCACAACTTAAAGGTACGGAGGAATAAACAACAGTGGGCAGAAAAGCAGAAAATCAGAAAATGGAAAATCCCAAGTGGTCTCAAAAAAGTGAAATATCATTCTGTGTTTTGTGTCTGTTCTCATTTTGGAGGTCTCTCTTCAGCAACAAAGCCACCACAGCCTGGCTGGTAGCTCTCCACAGCCCACAGACTCAGTTTGAATAGTAGCCAAGTAGAGGCTGAGGATGTCCCAGAACGATCTCTGCCATCAGCCTGGGACAGCCCAGAGTTTATCAGCAAAGATTATCACAGTTTATCAGCACATGTGCTGCCGAGGCTTTTGCCAGAGCTCAGGCAGAGCAAGCTCTGGCTGCTCCCATAACTCACAATGTGCCCCACTGCTGGATTGCAGAATGGCAACCCACTCTGTAGGACAGGCACTCTCCTGGGCAGGAGATCTGAGCTTTTTATCACATGCTTTTACTGTCTCGTGTCCTACCAGCCAGCTACTTTCTTGACACTTGACATCTTTAGGACAGGAAAAATAGCTCTACTCTTGCCAGATAGCCAAAGCTCCAAAAGTGCCCAGAGTACTGCCCTGCCTTCTGTATGCTCCATGGGGAATTTTCCTGAGCTGGATGTGGTTTAATACTTAAAAGCCAAGGCAGCTTATACCCACAGGCACAGGCCACTTCATGCCAGCTGGCCTCAGTGCCTGGGTGTGTTTGCTACCAGGCACATTCAATTTACTGGTAGGAACACTTGTTAGGGTTCAGTGTAATATTCCTTTCCCATGCTGTCTTTTGATTAATTTCTACAGGGAACTCTTGCTGCTGTTTCTTCTGTGATCTTCGTTCTCTGTGTGAAGTCCTTTTGCCCATGGATGACTCTGCCTTTGTGCAGACTGCCTGTCAATGCCTGCTCTCTGCCTGCTCTCTGCCCTTGTACTTTTTGTCCAGGCACCATCTGCCCTGACTAAGTTCTGAGGGTGGAAATAGGCCTCAACAGCCCTGACCCAGTGCTGCCTGGGACCTCCACCTAACACCCTGTCCCAAGGACCAGGAGCTCTGTTTAAGCTCAGCCCTGGATGTTCAGTTCCTCCCCCAGCCAAGTCACTGGAGTGTTTGTCTCCAGCTCTAGTACCCATTGACTCAGTCCCTGCCTGCAGACTAAATTTCTGGCTTGATCTGGGACCTGCCACATTAACATGAACATGTCTGGGGGTCTGGACCCTTGGCTAAACCCAGTCACTGTCCCTGGTCCTGTACTGCTCACCTTGCATAGGGGCTGTGGGACAGGGCTCTGGTTTAGACCCCTGCCCTGTCATCTGAGCTATTGCTCTTGATTCTTTTCTCTCTGTCCTTTAGGGAGCAGCATCCCATTGCTGCTCTTTGATGTGCCCTATCTGACTGTTTTTCAAAAAAATAGTTGTTTCTTGCAACTAGGATTACTGAGACCAGGAACAGGACCCTGCTGCTATGTGGTTTTGCTTCAACAATGCAAACATTTTTATACCACTTATGAAGTCAGTCAATTTGTGTTATGTATTATGTGATAATTGTACTGCATTTTCATTCTGTCTCTGCATGAAAATCTGTTAGCTTAGTAGATCCCCTCTACTGTCTCTTCTGTAATCTTCTGGCCAGTGTTAATATAGTCCATGGACTCTGGGGTTATGTGTATTGACATAATACGAGTCAAACTGTGCCAAGCACATAATCTAATAGCGATACAGGATTCTCCAGGCTGATTAACATTTAATAAGCCCCTGTGGCAAGTGTTTAGCCTCTCCAACTGGCACACTCATCAGCTTTGCCTGGGCATGGTCTGGATGTGGGAACAATCCCGGCAGACTGTATGGACAATGTCATGCCCCTCTGTCACGTTCACTCTGGCAGTGTTAGAGCCCTATCCCAGCTGACCTTGACACAGTAACCTCTCTTCCATGTTTGTACTTCACAGAATCAGAGAATCACAGAATAACTTGGGTTAGAAGGGAGGGGACCCTAAGATTCCAACAGCCCTGAAAGGCATACCTTTCATTAGACCATGTTGCTCAGAGCCCCATCCAACCTAGCCTGAAACACCGTCAGAAATGGGGCATCCACAGCTTCTCCGGGCAACCTGTTCCAGAGCCAGTCTCACCACTCTCAAATTAAAGAATTTCTTTCTCATATCTAATCTAAACATAGTCTCTTTCAGTTTGAATCCATTCCGCTTTGTCCTGTTACAGCATACCCTTGTAAAAGTCCCTCTCCAGCCTTCTTGTAGGCTCCCTTCAGGTACAGGAAGGTTGCAATTAGGTCACACCTAAACCATCTCTTCCTCAAGCTGAACAATCTTAATTCTCTCAGGCTTTACTCATAGGAGAGGTGCTCCATCCCTCTGATCATCTTGGTGTCCCTCCTTTGGACTTCTCCAACAGGTCCATGTCCTTCCTGTGCTGGGACCCCAGAGCTGGCTGCAGCACTGCAGGTGGGGTCTCACCAGAGCAGAGCTGAGCGGCAGAGTCCCCTCCCTCGCCCTGCTGCCCACGCTGCTTTGGATGCAGCCCAGGACACGTTTGGCTTTCTGGGCTGTGAGTGCACAGTGCTGGGTCATGTCCAGCCTCTCACCCACCAGTGGCCCCAAGTCCCTCTCTGGAGGGCTGCTCTCCATCTGTTCATCCCCAGTCTGTGTTGGGGTTGTCCCTTAGGGACACATCAAACACAACCCTAGCCCCTTCTCTACTACAAGATAAATACCTCTTTTTCTTCCTTCCTAGAATGGCAGGTCAAGGGAGAAGAGCTTCTTAGTTCTCATTATATCTAAAGACAACAGATAGCTATGTACACCAAGGAGATGGCAACCATTGCCTCTCTTTGTTAAGATCTCCAATAGGATTGAGGGTTTGGAGAAGATTTGGATAGCAGCTGTTGTGTCTCTTGCCACTCAAAGAGAGTTAACACAGCAGCTGGGACATATAAGCCGCACACAGATGGGCAGCCATGACAAAAATATAAATGTTTAAGACAGGGCATACATAGGATCAAGATTGCAGCCCATGTTCTGGTGTAGCTCAGCATGAATCCCAGTTCTTTGATAATATAGAGCTTTTGGTCACTGGAAACTCAGGCTGGAATGCAGTCGCTCCCTTTCAGGGTCCCATTTTTCAGCTAGGCCTGTTGGCCTAGTGTGCTGGAAGGGGAAAAAAGGGGCTGAGGATGCCGTAAAGGGCTGCTACCACTCAGCTGACCTCTCCAGAGGGTGTGCATGAGAGGGACTTGCACTATTCCCTTGAGTGCGAGTGACTGCATGCAGGACATTATTTTATTCTTGACCAGACAGATGGAGGGTCCTCACTTCAGCCATGAAAACTAATTGTGTGTGCCCATCTGCAACCCTGAAAATGTTTCAGGGTCCTCACTTCAGCCATGAAAACTAATTGTGTGCCCATCTGCAACCCTGAAAATGTTTCACCTCAACAAATCATTCTGTGAGTCAGAAAGTACCAGTCTTGAAACCCCCTGCCAAATGATGGACCAACCAGATGTATATGTGTCTCTGCCTAATACCTGGTTGTTTAAAAAACGAACAACACCTTGAAAACCTCAAGGAATGTGATGAATCTGAGTGTTCCTAGTGTACATAATTTTCCCTCGTGGCTAGGGATGCCTGATATGAGGGAAGTGAGTATACAGAAACTAATAGCATGTCAAAGACTATTTGTAAATAGTATCTTAAATTAAACAGTAGTGTCATTGAGTTTCAGCTCTGATTAACTAAAGCCTTAACTCTTTCCTATAGGCAAAGAATGGGGATATCTCAGTGGCACTGACAAGGGCCACGTCTCTGGGCCACCCCTCTATTCTTTGTCCACGGCAGAATCAAGTCAGCTTGGTTTCCATGGTTTCCAGCGGGGGAGAAGGAAGAAAACAGGGATAGATTTTTGCAGGGATTGGATACTTGGTATGCAGTGTACACAAAGCTGGGCAATATGCCATCGAGAGTGAGGGGAGAAATCTTTCATCACTTCATCAGATAGTCTCCTATAGCAACTGGAGCAGTAAAAGCAGTAGCTGCAGAGGCAGAGAGCTGCATAGCAACCAGCTATGTCATACCAAGGGTCCCACACCCCCTCCTCATGCATGCATGCTACTATTACAGAACAATTTGATTAGATAAGTGCATCTCCTAAACAAGATCAAGCTTTGTAGGGACAGCACCCAAAGGATTCTACTTCCCTGCCCTGGAAGAGGATGGAGTAGCATGCATGTTGACCTCAGAAGGGTTCTCTGGAAAGCAACAAATGCTGCTGGATTTGCACAGTACCAGTGGGGTGAAGCAGCCATCATGGCAACAACTCCCTGCCCACACCTAGTTCTAGCCATGACTCCACTGCAGGTTCCTCTGCCTCCTCCCTTTCCACCTCAAGAAATGGAGCACCTTCCACTTCACCATATGGTGCCCACATCAGCTCTTGACCTGCCCTGTCTGCCCACTGCTGGTCAGTGATGTCTTGTGGTCACTGAGCACACTGCACAGGCTGCACTGCCTGCACCATCTCAGAGCATACCTGGTGGGCGCTGTCCAGGGCTTCACTGTCAGGGAGAAATCTTGGGAGCAAGAATGTTTATAATACAGATGCCAGAATAGAGGGTGTCTTGGAAATGGGGGAAGGTTGTACCCATTTGCTGTGGGCATGTTTATTCAATGCTGGTGTCTGGGCAGACCCAGGAGTGGGTCAGCGAAGAGTGCAGTGGTGGCCACTGGCTGCCCTCACTAGGGCACCAACACCAAAGTTCTTCATGCAGAAGTACATCTCATCCCAGTGGAGAGTCTGGGTATTGTGCTGTGCTCCAAGAGAAGCCCAAAATCCTGGCAAGTGATTTTTTTTTGTCGTAGTTACTGTTGGAAGATTTCTTCTCCTGCCATCTAAGGCCATAATTCCTTTTTTCTTTCCCCAGGCAGGTGGAGGAGGTTCCACGCCTGTCCATTCACCTCCTTGTCATGTCAGGCCCACTGAGCCCTGCTCAGGTTGATCTGCCCAGCCAGTGTCAGTGGCTGGAGATGGAGAGACACTGGGAGCAGGAAGAGGAGCTGGGCTTTCTGAACACCAGACGATTATTGCTCCAGAGCTGATCCCTGTCAGGAGGCATGTGTGCCCTGCTGTGCTAGCTGCATCCATCTTGCCTGCACTTGAAAGACAGCAGTCCATCTGACAGGGATGCTGGCCATGCAAGCCTGCTCTCCAGTGACTGATCCTTTGGTTTGTTTTCAAGTCAGGCTGTCAGCTGAAGAGATGACAGATGGCCCACAGTGCAGACCTCTGTGTTTGCTGCCCAGTATCATGAAGCATCTCATTCCAGCAAAAATCCAAGTTTTCTCCTTTTCCTTCCCTTACCAGCCAGACAGAGAAGGATTTTGCTCATACCTGCCTCTATTCTCAAGGCAGATGCTGCGGGTGGTGTTGGTGAAGCAGGAGATCTGTGACTAAGCTGGCATCAAAAGTAGACCACCCAGGAATGGCCCCAAAAGAGGCAGCCTGGGATGCTGCAAGCCAGGATTCTGGCTAAAAACCATGGAAGCTGAGGAGGATAGGAGGCATCTGGTGAGATTAGCAGAGTGGGGTCAGCCATGACCACTTACACCGGATCAGCCATTCAGGACTCATTCTCCCTGGAACCCCTTATGGAGTTCTTAAATTTACCCTGACACTGTCACACAGTGTGCATTCCTCACACTGTCACTCTGGGTCCTTTCAGACAGGGAGAGAGACACAGCAAAGGCAAACTCCTTCCCTCTCCTGCACTTTTTCTTCACAGGGAACTGCCAGAAGTAGAGGGAACATGAATTCCCACTACACCAGAACGCCACTTTTCCATTTGCCAAAATGGAGGTTCATGCTGCCCTGGGGGTCAGATTTCCTTAAGCACATAAAAAAAATTGTTGATGCTATTTCCCCAGCTAGATTGTGAAATAACCTTCTCTTTTGGCTAATAGTGGACTCCAATGATCAGCCTTGCTTTCCTGTCTGGAGCAGCAGAATTTGCAAGGCTCCTTGGAGATAAGGCAAGGTAGAAGCAAAAAATCAAACATCTGCTGCAGACTTCTGCAACAAGAGAGTACTGAGAATGATGAAAGAACAAACTGAAGAGGGAAATCATACATATAAATGAGGCAGAAGATCTTGGACATCTGGAGGTAGTGACGTCTGAACACAAGGAGGAAAAAGTGAGCTGAAAGGGATCAGCAAAACAACAAAGGACTTAACTGTAGGAGGGCTGAAGTCTGGCTCTAAAGCAGAAGAGCAGGTGCAGTGTATATGTTATGCTGTGACAAGGTTAATTCATAAAAAAATCTTTGCTAATTGGATTTGGCACAATGATTTTGTATTAGAACCGGGCATTGTATCTTGTGAGGCAAAACATTCTTAAGGCAATAGTAATAAGTCTTAAAGCTGAACTCTGAACTCGGTCAAAAAAGCACACAAAAGGAAGAAGGAAATGGAGCTCTTACGGTACTCTTAGCAATATCAGCACAATGAAAATCAAAATACTAGCACATCTTATAGCAAGTACATAAATGAAAATCATCTGTTGGCTCTAATTATGCAGCCAGAACACTTGTCTGCAGTAGACAACTTGTAATCTTCTTGAAGTTTATATCTACTTAGCGTGTCCCAAAAGCGATAGCATCTCAAGACTGATAAAGAAGTAAAAACATGATTTTACAATAATTGCAGAACACGTTAGGCCCTTTCTTGTGGGCCATTTGTACCAGCATTTACATCTTTCTCTTTCACACGAGAAGCAGTCTGAGCCCTTCAGGCTTTTGAAAGATTCACAGTCTTGTGGATTTGGAGGTCAGGGACAGCCTTAGGTGCCATGACCATGAGATGGTGGAGTTCAGGACTGTGAGAGGAGGGAACAAGACAAATTGCTGAATAACAACCCTCGGCTTCAAGCTCAAGAATCATTCATCCTGATGTGCAGAAATTCAAGGAAAAGCAACCAGCAACTTTCATGGAACTTTTGACTAAAACAGAGACACAGCACAAGGAGTTCCTGACTGAAGTCATATCTAACAAGCAGTTTGCAAGGAGTGGAAGCAGGGAGATGTCCACCAGAAGAGACACAGTCTGAGCCCGCAAGGGTGGGGTTGGGAAATCCAGAGCCCATCTAACATTGAATCTGGCAAAGGGCATGTAGGAAAACAAGGAGAGCTTCTACTGATGTACATAGGAAAACAGGGCCCAGTACAGCATGGGGCAAGACAGGAAAGAACAAAGCGCTCCATGCATCTTGGCTCAGATTTTACCAGCAAGACCAGCCTTCAGGAGGGCACCAGGCCCCTGGGAGCAGTGGAACAGTCTAGGGCAAGAAAGACTTCACCATCATTTGGGTTATTAAATTAGGAAATGTTTAAAGAAACTGAACAGATATGAGTCCATGTGACCTGATGGGATACACCTGCAAGTGCTGAGGTTACTAGCTCAAGGAATATCCTTATGACCTTATATAACCTTATCCTCTGGTCAGATAAGGACAAGCTGCTTGCTTTGCCTTACAGTTAAGACCATCATGAGGCTGCTACAATTTATTTACATGAAAAAATAAAGTGCTACAGTTCTCAGATCAAAAGAGTCTGAAACATCAGGTAGAAACTCAGCCTTTTGCAGAAAATCAATGCATTGATTTGCTTGGATTTTTTTGTTAAACAAAGACAAGGAGAGAGCAGAGAGGGAGATAAAGGTACAATGGAGGCCCAAGCATGAAATCAGATATTTGTTTTGGAGCAAGGAAACCAGAAGCACTAAAAGAAAAGAAAAAAGGAGCAGTCTTTGCAGCAGCGTATACGGAAATTCAATTTAATTGAAGATACTGTAATTTCTTTTTCAATCTGGTGGTGTAGTGATGGCTTGATCAAAATAGTGCAATTAACATTGCATAGGGTGATGGCATTTTAATTTCCACATAGCTGATCAGACAGACACATTTGTTTTTATTCCCACTTTTTTATAGCCGCCCATGACCATTTGCAGATCTGGTCATCAATCTTTAAAAAGATTTAACACACCACAGAGAATCGGCCGCATTTCAATTTTCATCACCTTTGTAAAAAGAAATATGTTCCATTACTAAAAGAAAAAAAAAGCAAAACCCAAAAACACATAAGGCTCAAATTGTTTGCTCACAAGCAGCAATTTCTCAAGGCCATTGTCTTATTTAGGGGAATACTACCACTACAGTAAATATTATGTGCATATACGATGTCTGAAACATGTAATGTTACTAATAATTTATCACTATGTTTAGTAGAAGGGCTTGACTTTGTGGTTCTTTTCTAGGAAGGAATGAAAAGTCTTTTTTTTAAATCAAATATTTGAGAATAAAACATTCTGATGGAAAAGATTTTTTAAAAAATTTTTTTAAGAAATTTATTTTAAAAATACCTACAAGGATCCTGTCAACATCAGTATAGAAGAGCAGAGGCAGAGGGAAGTGATTAAGAAATTACTGGAACTGGTGGCTCTTGCCATGCAAAATCAGGACAGGTGAGATTTACTAGAAATAAAAAAGCAAATAAATATGAAAGGAAAAAACCAAATGTAGAAAAACAATGGAAATTAACAATAGGACCTAAAGGTAATGACACATATTTGGAGATAAAAAAGGCAGCACAAAATAGTAGTAAGGCATTTAAAACCATCAAGAGAGTCAAAATCTTGACGTCTCTTGTGAGTGACACATTGAGGAATTTTGAAGCTTATACCAGGGATCCTGAGGAGATTATTATGGCAGTATCAATGCTTCTATACAGCTGGAGTTTTTTCTTTTGTAAAAAATCCATCTTTCACCAATCAATATATTCTAGAACTTGCAAATTATATTAAAATGTTGTCCTTTTCAAGAAATAGGAAATAAGGATCTATAAAAATTCACTGAAGATTGTATCTTCATTATTTTTAAAACTTAGCCTGCTTTTTGGGGAGAAATTGGTATTGGTAACAGGCTTTGTCTTCCACTGTCATAAACCAATCAATCAAAGTTCTGTTTATGTAGTAACACCTCTACAGACTTATTTAAGCCATCCCTAATGTGTGCAGCTCAATAGGTTTCAGTCAGGGCTTCTTTTTAAAGAATGCACTTTGAACGTCTGATTTGATTACTGATGTACTTAATTCACATGGTGGTTTTGGAGAATCAGATATTTAATCTCAACATTATGAGCCCTATAAGGACGAGAAGGCAAAAGTCAGTCAACACTTACTTTTTTCAATCAAAAAATTGTTTCATTTTTCTATTGAGGCTATGGGCTTATCATAAAAACACAGTTCTTTCCTGAATTCCACTTCACCTGTTTCTTTGATTTGTCTATGCTTTGTGTTCTAATAGTTCAAAAGACAGATAGAATGAATCTCTAGATCTCTGCAGAATAACCAAAATTTAGTCAGGATCATAGAGACATCACTACAAAAAAAAATAGAGCCTAGAAAATAACTATTTAATTCTAATGCAAGACAGCCTCAAAGTGACTGATGCAAGATAAAAATTGACAAAAGTAATTGAAAATGCAACTCTCTCTGGAACAGATGAGAGGTTAGATGCTTTAATCTTTTGGTTTAAGGTAGGGTTTTTGCAAAAGGCTAGGACTTTCACAAAAAATCATAGTGCCTGTATCAACAGAATAGTAGAAATGCATGAGAGTCCATGAAGGACCAACATGGGAGCAGGATTATTCTGAAGGCTGGAGCCCATGGGAATGACTCATGCTTGAGCAGTTTGTGAAGGACCACAGTCTGGGAAGGACCCAGATGGGATCAAGGGAACAGCACAATGAGAAAGGACCAGCAGAGAGGAGCTCTTTTAGACTGATGGCAAGTCCCATTCCCCATCTTCTTGTTCCACTCTGGGAAGAGGGCTCAGGGTTGGATGAGTGAAGCTGAGCCTGGGAAAGGGGAGAGGAAAGGTGCTGTTGTACTGTTTCTCCTTTTATTTCCCACTACCAAATCACTAATTACATATGTATTTTAACTGCCCAGAAATTAAACTAATTTCCCACAAATTGAATCTGGTCTGCTCAAGAATGTAATTAGTAGGTGGTCTCCTTGTCTTCTCCACCCACAAGGTTTCTCATTCCTGTTCTTCCCATTTCCCTCCACCCTCCCTTCCATTGTGAGCAGAGTGAGTGACCGGGTGGGAGTTTGGCTGTTGGCCAAGGGTAACCCCCCATACACTGCTTTCACAAGCTTTCAAGCAAGAAAGGTGTTCCTTCAGGAAAAAAATAATGTCAAGGAAGCTATAGAATTTATAAGAAATATTTCCAAGCAATACAACAGTCAAAAAAAAAAATAAAACCACTAATTTTTAAACTTGTAAAATGAATAAACCTGAAAAGGGATTTGCCACAGCTTTAAATTAATCCAACAGGATCTTCTCTTGTTTCACAGGAATTTATGCTAATGCTGGTTTGTGGTTGGATTAAAAAGGAACTGGTTTTAAGAGAAAAGTCAATTTATTGAAATTCAACTACAGATTTTCTTCACAGCTCTTAGCTAAGAAATCCTGATTTTATATAATTGAAGAAACATTTTGTGATTTTCTTAAACAAATAAACAAAACCGGAAAGCATTTAGAAAATAAAGCAGAGAGTACCTCTTTGTGTAGCTCTTAAAAATATTTTTTTCACCAAACTCAGATATTCTTCTTTTGTGTCATCTTCAATATTTTATGGTTTTCCTTAGAAATATTAGGCCAGATCCGGGGGGTTTGCCTGCATGTACTGATGGAAATCAAGGATTCTTTTGTGCAGCTACAAAAAGTGATCAGTAATTCAAAAGCCATGTCCTTGCTTCAATCTTAGAGATAGTTCAATGCATTGAAGATAATAGTATTTCCTTCTTTTATTCTAATAAATGCTGATCTGGGGCTAGGGTCTGTGTTAAAATTGTTTCTTGTTTGAACACATGAAAAGTTAGGCTTCTTTCACTCAGAGGGAGTAGAACAAATTCTACATTTTATTTTTCTGATGTTGTCTCAAGAACAAAAGGCATATGTAATTGTTTGTGTAGAAGTCTTTGCTTTCCCCAGCAACAATTTGAGCACTGCAAATGCAGTCCAGCACCTCTGACTGTAAACACAGAAATCCATTAGACTTTGCTGGGAGATGAACTGAGTCCTAACTGCCAAGCATTGGTATTTAATGAGATGGTCTCTGCTGTGGGTTTTAAATATAAAAGTGCTTATTGACTGTTGTTGTGAACCAATGTTTTTAGGTGAGGGAAAGGCTCTATGGTTTTGCTGAAGCTAAGAAAAAATATTAAAGTATTTCTCTGCAGTTTTATTACAGCTTTTTATGTTCGTGTTAGTCCCAGGGAACTCGTGTTAAGCAAAGGAGAAATTCCTGAGTATCCTTCCTATTGAAAACATTATGTTCCTTTCAGCTGTAACACTGAAAATGTGCCTTCTACTACACAAAGGGAGATGAAAGGGTATTTTAATAAAAGGATGACCCTCTCAGTAAAAATTCCTATTTTCCCCACGTGCAGCACGTAACACCTGCTGTCTCCCTATAAAACAAATGATTGATTCTGAACCACTTTGTATAGCAGAGTTACCTTGGGAACAAAATCGTGTACCAGCTGTGTCACAGCCATCACTCAGCAATTAGCTGAACTGGTCCTCAAGCAGAAACAATGTCACTTTATCTCACAGGTCAAAGATTTCAGGTCAAAAGAACACAGCTCTGTATTTAATTTTGTATATCTAAGTCAGTCTGCAAAATGCTCCAAAGAGACTTATGGGAAAAACTAAGAGGCAATCTTACTCTGTTGCACAGAGATTTAATAAACTGAAACTGGCCAAAACTAAATATTGCACTTGTTCTCTGAAAAGTATACGTCACTTTCAATACTGAGGCAACAGACCTTCCCATAAAATGTTACCCAACTGCTGGATGAATCGTGTGATAATTATGATAATCGTGGACTTCATTATCTTAGCGGCCCTTTCCAGCTTAAATGATTCTATGTTTCCAAAAATTGTGGTCTTGTTCTTATGACATAAGATAAAGACAAAAGGTTTGCTTAATTCTTGAGTATTTTTTATTTCGAAAAAAAAAATTTAAAATTATAATGTGATCAATTCAGGATCCTTTATTAGTGAAACTAATGCTGCTACGACAGCTCAAGTGGAGCCTCTACAAGATGGTATTTGCTGTAGTGACCTTGACCTTCCGAAAGCACTGGGGTTTTGCTAATTTGCTCATAAAACCAGCCTGAATGGTGGGACCCCAGTCGCCTGGTAAAGACTTCTATTTTACTGAAGGCTTACAGGTCTACAGTAATTCTTTGAGACTACACCTTCCCTTATGAACCTTGATGCCTTGGCATGGCTATAGAATAAGAATGCAAGGGGTGCAGCTGCAATGAATTTTTTTCAACCGCACCCATTCCTTCTCCCTCTTTCACACACCAGGGCAGCAGTGAGAGGAGCAATCAGTTGAATTTTTCAGGAGTTAAAAAAAAAGGCAGCATCATGCTGGCCCTAATGGTAATACTACCCAGACTACTATGAGTGACAGCTCGCAGCAAGTTCAGTCTCCAGCCCTGGTCTGAGCTTGCTCTATGAAATAGTTTTACACACTTCTTTAAAATTGTATGAAAAGTTTTGCTAGAAGAGTCTTGAGTCTAGCACAGTCCCGACCCAAGCGGACCCCAGCTGCTAGCTCTCGTCTTTTTACTTTTGTAACACGTCCTCCCCACCGCTATAGTTTTTTGCAAATGACAAAAGGGATCAATAAAGGTTATGTAGGGCAAAGTGGAGATGAGTGCAAAACACAATGGATACAAAAATAGGTAACCAGCAAGTTTTAATCATTCACCAGCCTTAAAGACAAAAGACAGGAGTGTGTGGAAACCAGCTATTCCTTTGGATTTGTAGCAGCCTTCTAACAGGTACATGGCAGCTACCCATGGGGAGAAAGGCTTCTTTATTTTCTAGCTCCAGCTTCCCAAGTTCAAGAGATGGCCTAGGAATGTGCAGTCCCTGTCAGAGGTCACACTCTGCTTTACAATCATCATCATGATAGTTCCTTGCAGAGCAGATATATCACACTTGAGACAGGACTTTGTCTGAATGGATGAATTATCTTGAATGTGGAAACTAGTCACCTAGGGAATTTTATTCTATTTTGGGGGGCACTTCTGAAGGGATAGGAAATATCAAAGAGACTTTTCCATGTGGAAAAGAAACAATCATTCATTGTTCCTTTAAAATGAGGGTATTATGAAAAAGGTGAGGTGTTTTTCTTAATAGTGAGCTGTAGAGAAGAATTGCAGTGATCTTTATCAGATTTAATACTATCCTCCGTCTTTTTAAATACCTCTGAATTTGTATGTTTGGGTGCCTAAGAAATATTCACATGTAAGATGGTATCCACAGTCTGTTGATTGATAGAAAATATTGCCTATTATTTACAGAGGAGATAAAGGACTAGTCAAGGCTTTAAGGGATGGGTTAGGAAAGGATTAATACTAAGAGCAGCAAAAGTTACAGTGAAGTATTCCTATAAAGGAAAAGCTTCCAATTAAGATAAAGGGACAATTTCTGTGCTATTCTAACATGAAATAGTTAATATTGCTCTAAAAATCCTGGACATTTTGAAATATCTGACAGAGACAAAAGAAGTAACATGTAGAGGTAAATTTTTATCTTTGATGACCTGTCATGAAATGTATTGAGTACCAGCTGCTGTGAATTTAATTTCAAAGTTGTTTTTGACAGCTTGTTCCAATTATATCCTTATTGAAAGGCTAGATTTTTGGTAGATTGACAAGTTTCCTTTTTATTTTTACCTTCTAATGAGCAAAACAATCTGTTACAGTATATTGATCCATCTGATTTATTTCTGGATATTTAAAATATGGTCTGTTGTCCTTCTCTTCAGATACTCTTACCACCTGTAGTAGAGCAAAATATATATTTGTATTTTCAAAAATAGGTGGGGGAAAGGTCACTTTAAAGGAATTAGTGCTTTTTCTGTGAAATGAAACTATTTTAAGAGCTGTGGGCTTGTATTACTTAAAGGGAGGATTAAAGTATCTGAATATGTATTGACATAGGCACACTAAGGGTCATTAGACCCCTCCAGAAACACAACAGACCATACAGCCTACTTAAATGGCATGGATTATGACTAATATTTAGATACTATCAACATCTGTTGGCCTGGTTCTGAGCAGTGCGTGAAGACCTGATTGAGGATATCGCTGTTGCAGAGTCATCCTGTGAGAGTGATCATGACATATGCAGGGTATGGGAGAAACAGACAGTCCCTGTTTCAAGAGGGACACCATCAACACAAGAGAACTTCTCAAAGGATGGGAGGCAACAGTCACAACTAGTAGCAGGGGACATTTTCAACGGGGCAGAGAAATCTTTACTAAAGCAGGTTTAAACACTGCCCAGAGAAGTGACAGAATCTCTCTCCTTGGAAGTTTTAAAAACTGTCCAGAATGAGGCCTTGGCCAGCCTGATCCAGCTTTGTAGTTTCCTCTGCTTGGAGCACGTGACTAGAAGATGAGCTTCCAGCCTAAACTCTTCTCTGAGTCTAGGATTTTTTAAAAAGAAGCTATCAATTAAAAAAACTGCTCTCCCAGGTAGCAGAGAGAGCATTCTGATCATCCATCGTGTTGGAAATCCAGAACATATTCCACTTACTGGGGAGAACTTCAGAAAGGCCAGAAAGGAATTATCATGGTTGAATGGTGGTGTAAAAGAAACAAGAGCAAGGACCACAACAATCTTTCAGTAATGAGGAAAGAGAAAGGATGATCAATACTGCTGGATTAAATGTAAAAGTATCCTAAGACTGTCCAGGCATGAAAACTAGCAATAAATCCTTTTTAAATGCTTCAGGAGATGGAAGGCAAAGAGACAATCAGCAGAAATAAAAAGAGAAGAGGATACAGAAGAGACAGAGAAAAAATATCTCAAATGTAGAAAAAATGTTTATCACCAATGTGTTATTTCTCTACCATTTCCATCTTACAGGATACATGAAGTATCAATATATTGTAACATGAAACCAATTCAGGGATACAAAATTGTTCTAAAATTTAAGATAGGAACACTGCAAATGAACCAGCAGAAAAATTCCCAGAATAAAAATTCATGAGGTTAAAAGAAGGACCTAATCCTGAGATGACAAAAGAAAAATGTGCCAGACTGTGATTGATGGTATGATCGATGGAGTACAGCTGATCTGGATAATTCAGCAATGGGGGTTGAGTCTCAACTTTGTTGATATTAATTACATTATATTTTCATTGAACTTGCTTTTCCTGTTAATTTAGTAGTGGCACAAGGTAATAGTGCTATTACAGCTAAAGTAGCATCCTAATGAGATGAATCAGATTGTGGCCATAAAAAGAATTTCCACCCGTGTGAGCATTTGAATTTCCATTCTGTGAAACAAGAATGGAGATTTCAAAAATACACCTGTGGCTTTTCATACCACACATGAAAATCGACACAGGCACATGGAACATCATTAATACTGCAAGACCACATTACTAAACATTCTGGTCAGGACATATTTCTACAGTAATTGTGTCCTTGCTTGTTTATCTTGTAGTCTGAATGTTAAAATGGGAAAGGGAATGATGCAACCTTTTTTTTTTTTTTTTTGTGAGCTTATTAATCGAGTATTTACTTCCTATTTTCAAGGATCAAAAGAAGGACAGAATAATGCAGTCACCCTGGTAAGGTGGCAAAGACTCTTGGGGAGCTGAAAAGACCAAACCGATTGCAATAAATAAGAAGTAAATACCGTATGCATGGTAAAAGCACATTTTTGTTTATTCTGATGGGATAATGTGCATTCAAACTTTAGTAGTATACAGTATAGATTAGATTTATTGATAATTTTTAAAAGCATGCAGTATTTTCCATCTGTTCATGTAATGAGATAGACAATCAGAAAAGCATAAGGATTTCACTGTATGCTTTGATGCTGGGAAATACTGAACACATTCAGCTCCCATTTAAGCTTAGGATGGTTGATCAGAGATTTAAAACATTGTACTATGGACAAGGAGATAACAATGTTAAAGTTGATACAGTTTATTCAAGAAAAAAATATTACAGCTTCATCTAATACAACACCCCCATCCCCTTCCTCAAATATTAAAAATCTATGAATTCTTACCCATATCTTCAAAAATTATTGAGAACAGATCAATCAGATAATATCATTATTCAATAAATACCATAAATTAAAGAAAAAACAGGTGGGTTTTTCGGTGTTTTTTGCAATGATATGCCTAAATATTTCTGACAGGTTGTTGTTCCGCTTGAAATACTATCTAGTAACTTCCCTGTATAAGGTAGATAATTCTATCATCAGCTACCCATCCTTCACTTACAATTTTCAGCATTCAAAGATGAGCACAGAAATCCCAGATTATATTTCTCTTTTTTTTTTTTTGCTATTTATTATTCTAAGTGTCTTTATTTTTCTTTTTGAGAGAAAAAAGAAAGTTAATGTAAGCTCAGGCATTCTTTATCCCAAAGCAATTCTGTTATTTTTGAAGAAGCAGAAGAGTGCACACAAACCCCTATAAAAGGAGATGGAATATTGAGTATTTTGCAGCTCATTGCTTAAAGAGAGTGCACTAAAAATCAATTTGGCTAATTGAATATGGTGCTAGAATGTAGTTAAATGTCTTTAGACCCCTTCCAAAAAAACCCCAGCTCTGGTTATATACTTATACAAATTCTATCAGAGTCAAAATATGTCAGCCAATACTATATCTCACTGCTAGAAAGGTTTTCTGCACTGCAATCTAAATTTCTCTTCTTTTATTGTGATTTCATCATCTTTATCCTTATTAATGTTTCTCTTTTTTGGTGTTAATGAGCTTTAACTACTTGTAGAATAAAGTCATGGGTTTTATGAGAGATACCTGCAGTTATTTCTTTATTTTGTCATGTATCTTCTTGGAATTGTGATCATTTTGACTCTCTGCTTTCAAATGTCTCCAGGATGTCAATACTTGGCAACAAGACCAGGCAAACAAGATAGCACATAGAGCCTTTGTTGTTTAACAGTCTCTTAGAGTGCCTATTCTTCTCCTGGAGTGAGATGTTGTTCTTCTTCATGTGCCAAACAAAACTTGGCAAAACATGCTGCACTCTTCCTAATTTATTGTCATTGCCTAGTCTCTTTCAGACTTTATATTGCTGAAAGGCAAGGATACCTGGGCAAATTCAGTTTAACCCTCTCTTTTTGTTGTTGTGTGCAACTCAGGGGGAAAATAACCATCTGCAGGAGCAACTTGGAAGGACTGCTGGTGCGATAAAATGGGAATAGCAGTTGTTTGTGAACAGCCACAGTGTCTTGTTATAATTCTTATTCACCACTCAGTTGGGTAGCATTCTAATTTTTTTTTAAACTAGATAACTCTTATTTGAAGACAGATAAGAGTATTCTCTAAGCATGTCCAATTTGCCACTGTCTTTTTTGTCTCTTTCACTTACTTACATCAAGAAGTACCATCATCCCCCTGTCTCCAAAAGGAAAAACATGCAAAGGAAAAAGATACTGAGGAGGAAAAAAAAATCTCAAATAAACAAACAAAACTAGCCTGAGGGATAGAAAATTAAAGCAAAGGAAGGAAGAGGGAGTCAAAAAAGTAAAGCTGAAAAAAGGGCAGGGGAGTATAACACCCTTGTCCTAAAAATCTTGCATTCTCTTGAATTGGCTTTAATATTATTTATTGAGCTTGCCATCTGTTCATAGATAGCGATGAGTGCTTCTGGCAGCTCTAGGGCAACACTACTCAAGGTGTTTCTTCCTGTTCCCACTAAATTGTACCATTAATGGATCAAAGCAAAATTGTTGACTGCACAGATTCAAAGCACTGAACAAACTCTAGCTAATATCTTTTCAAAACATCTGTATGAATCACACACTTGTGATTTATTTGTGATTAACCTACTTCTGAAACAAGGAGTACTAATACTCTTCTAGACCACAGGTATAGTGAGAAGAGGCAGAGGGTCTGTCATTCCTGGCAGGCATTTTACCTGCCCAGAGCTCTGGTGGTGGCTCTCCACATGCATGCTCATCATGCTTTCTCAGGAACAGCACCATTCATTGTCTTGCTTGCAGCAGCTCAGGTACGTTGCCCAAACAGCCATCCTAGCCCTCTCAATCTCCTCCAAAATTGCCCCAGTCTCCTAAGTGTCAATTTCTTGTGGCACCTTTGGGGACGGATAGTAGGTACAGGAATGGAGAGCAGGGAGACTGACCATTGCAATTTACTGGAGTGAAGTGAAAAAGTTTACTGTGCTACAGGTAGGAACATGTTTTGGACAAGCACTTTGAGTCATTAAATTGAACTTCTTATCTTCCTGAAAACAATACCTAAAGGGTTTCCCTATGAAAAACCTAATAAGGATTTTATGACTTTCCCTCTGGCAGCAGCTCACTGTGTGCCAGTAAATTTCTCCTCTTGCAATGCATTGCAAGGCAGAATTTGCCAGCTGCACTGGAATGATGTACAATGGTGTCCCATGGTCATGAAGAGTGCACTGGTTTTTGGCAGTGCTAGGGACAGCTCAGAAAGTGCGTTCAGCACAGATGCAGTGTTGCTTTGGGAAGCATCTACATTTGGACAACACTTTAAGGCACATGGTGTGATTCTTGGGGTGTCCTGTGCAGGGCCAGGAGTTGGAGTCAATGATCTTGATGGGTTCCTTCTGACTCAGCATATTCTACTCAATGATTCTATGATACATCTGCATCCAGATTTCTCATATGTACAAGGCCTATGGAACACCTCTGTGGACCTGTCAAGTGAAGTACTAATTACACTGAGATGAACTGCACTTATGGAGTGGGGAACAGGTACCAAATCCTGTCTGGTTTAGGCAATTCTATGCATCACTACAGAAGGCAGAGTCTGAAGTTACTTCTTTGCTCTTCTCTTTTGCAGACGTCTTCAAAACTAGACTCAGGTATTCCTAAGGTATTCCTCGATTGATACGAGCAATACCGAATTTGTTTAGGTGTGTGTTCAAGTCTTATTAACATTTTTGAATGACTGTTTGTCTGGTCCTTTTCACTAAAGCTTCTATGACAGACAATGGGAAATACCCAGTGGACAATGATAACCCTTGTTGGTTTGATTGTTTTATCTCATAATGTGCTGTTAATTTTGTAATAGGGATGTCCAAGAAATGCTGAGGTGACATCTTCACTCTCCAGTGTAAAACACTTCATTCATAAAGTCATGGCTTTTCTCTCTAATGGGTGATACAAAATTTTTCTGGTTCCCATCTGTATATCTTCTATCTGTTAGACACTGCTCCTGGACTTCTAAATTGTTTCATACTTCACAGGAAGGAGATGTGCATTAAAGGCCCATTTCAATGGTAATAAAAATAGAATCTAATGTGGAACAACATATTACAAGTGATGACATCTGTTCACATTATTATGAGAGTCTCAGTCCAATTACATTCACTATAAACTATGGAAGAACAATTGAGATAAAAATGTGCATATTATTTTTTCAGAGCTTCAGGCTAGGTTTCCGTTCATCCTGAATTCTGAAAGCATTTTCTGACATATAACAATCCAGACTTACTGCAATAACATAAGAAATTATATTCAAAAGCAGGTTAAACACAACTTTCCAAATATACTTAAATATTGGTTGGCCAAAAAACCCCCAGGATTTAAAAAATCTAGGATTTAAACACTGTTTTTAAACAAGAAACTGTGTCATATCATACTGTCCTGGACAGATACTCTTCCAATATAATAGTTACCTTCTTTTACAATTGGTACTTAGTTTATTTAGAATTCAGGAACATTCAATGCAATTCCATTCTTTGATGCAGTGATATCACTAGGGAATTTAACCTACTGCTTTTTAAAAAATTGATTTCTAAATAATCTGGCTCTGTTGAGATGAGAAAGGATTTTATTTTTTCTGCAGGCATCAGCAGGATCATAGGATTATAAAATTGTATAGGTTGGAAGGCACCCATAAGGATCATCTGGCCCAAACTCTACCTCTCTACCTCTAGATCACATTATTCAAGGTGTTGACCAGTTAAGTTTTAAATAATTCTGAAGGTTGACATTTAATGAAGTCTCTCAGCAGTCTCATTAATTGCAATTTTTTTCCCCTAACAATTAATTAGAATTTCACACTTTGCAATGTCCATCCATTTCCTCTCACCCTATCATTTTTATCCCTAAAAAGCATCTGTCTCCATTTTTTCTAAACCATCTCTTTAAGTAGTTGAAGAAAGCAACAAGATCCTTCTCTTATCCTTCCCATAAATAGTAGTGGAGTGGCAAAACTGGACACCATTATCTTGACAGAATTTCAGCATTGTTGAATAGAGAGGGGGAAAACACTTCTCTACCTGCTGGCTTCACTCTTGCTTATGCAGTTTCAGTATTCTTCATGCTTTATCACAGGGGTGCGTGATTGACTCATCATGTTCTGCTCATGAAAATCCCCAGGTCCTTTCTGACAGTAAATAACATCAATGAATGGGAAATGTTTAAGGCTGGCATTATCCCAAGGAAAAGATTTAATAAACAGGAAGAGTATGAGATGGGTCCCGTTAAACACATTCTAGCAATTCAGTTTGAATTTATCAAAACAGATTGCTGTTGATTTACTTCATGTTATTATTGCCACAACTTCGCTGTGTCACAATCTATTAATACCTCAGAGCTTCGTCTTACCTCCATAATACGGCTTTTTATGAAATTAACCAACATTTTCTTCTCACTTTTGATACTAATAAGCTATAAATCAAGTACTAGAACCTGAAATGTAGTCTATATCCACTCTGCAAATGAAAACTACATTTGCTGGCTGCCTTCAGTAATTCTCTCCCGTCAACCACCAGAAGCTGTGAGGCTGCTCTAGTACTTTGGTGTGCAAGCACCTTCCCTTCACCTTTCCTGATGTGTGTGTAGGTTACTTGCCTGTGTGCTGCAATTAGACACAGAAAGTTCCTGGACAAAAGTCCTGCTGGTTTTCCTAACGTCTCATAGGATTCCGTATCTCACATGTTCTTTTTTGGTTGTGATAGGAAGCCACGTGTTTTGCATCTTGATTCACAAATGACTGACACAGACCTGGAAAACACTTGAAGTCTCTAACAATTGGCAAAAAAAATGGGAATAGCAGCGATTGGACTGCAAGGCAGGACATAGGTGAGAAACAGTGGTTCACGCTTTGGTGTATAAGCTCCATGTATATCTATATACATATATTTGGTATATAACCTCCATATAGACAGTATCTGGATTTCAGTAGCTTATAAGAATGTCCTTTCTCATTTCAGCACACTGAGTCTGAACCTTCTGGTTTACAGGAACACTACAAGGATCTCAGACTTCTGCAAAGAGTGAAAGTTACTCGGGACTATGAACTTGTGTGTGTCAAGGTAGGTCAATTAGTACCATGAATTTGTTTTTGATTTCCAACATTGTAACAGCTTGGAATGATTATGTCCTTAATTTAGTGTTGCAGGCACAGCAAATGCCTTGTTTTTCATTCAGTAAATGAAAGTTAAACTGGGTAAAGCGTATCCACCACAGAATCATCTACTTGGGTATCACCTTCTAAACTCATCTTATTTTCTTCTCCCTTACCTGAATTTGCTGATGAAGAGCGAATGCTTAAACAGCAAAATAGGAAACTCAGACCACTATAGGTATCCAGAATTATTTTATAAACATACCCAAGGAACACAGTTGTTTACCATAATGGTTATTGTCAATGATGGCACCTACCTGAACTTTTTCCTTACATTTTTATCTTGCTAAGTTTTTCTGCTTCTTCCATTTTACAGGGAAAACCAAGCAATTTTATTCTACCTTCCTATTGATTTGACCTATTGCAGTAATCGTTGCTTTTCTTTTACAATGGATAAATAATGGGGTTTTTTCTTTTTTTTCTGACTTACCTTATTTTGGCTGTCCGTCTCTGCATGCCATTCCTTCTAAAGTGCTCATAACCTTTCTCTTAGAACTCATTCACCAGCCCTTGGATGCAGATCTAGTCTGGTTTTCTTTGCACGTCCTGGTCTCTGAGCCCCTGTTACAAGAAATTTCCCTTAATGATGGGGTATCACATTGACCAGAACTTTGGGGTAGATCTTTTGGCACCTTTTCTAAAATAAATCCTACTGAAAACATCCAAAGATCTTTCCATCTCTAAAGTTAAGTCTCATGAGAACACAAACTGGACTACAGTTATTTTGCTGACAATGAAAATTCATGTATTTGGGAAGAGATAATTCAGAACAACTGTAAACAACCTTTGTAAACAACTTCACCCATGCTGATTGTCCATGCAAAGTCATGTCAGACATTACAGCCGTAACAAGTACCTCACTGGAAACGTGTGCAAAGGCTAGTGCAGTACTTACTGCTCCTTTCTACAGGGAAACAACTGTGGGATATGCCCAGCCACTTCCCTGCTGCAACAAACAACCAAAAAAAAAAAAAAAAGGAAAATCAAACCAAAACCAACCCAAAACAAAACAAAACAAAACAAAACAAAAAAAAAACCAAAAAAAAAAAAAACCAAACCACAAACCAATCTTCAAAAAGTAGTTTTCTGATTCTAAGCAAAAAAGTCCAAGGTCCTGAGAAAGAGAAATTGCTCTGAGCAACTTTCTGACACGTTTTTAAACTCATGACATGAGTTATATGCATGTCTGGATTGTCCCTTTGGAGAAGATATGACCACAATATCTAGATTTTTTTGTGACCTTGGTTTTTGACTGTCATCTTATAAAAATGAGTGCAAGGATCTCCTGGTAGGAACTGGAGATTGTTCCTTCTCTAGGGAAGAACTGGGTGTGCTTATGGTGTGGCATGCAGGAGAAATAAGTGACAGCATGGAGGCAGAATTCTACAGCCAAAGAGAAACCTGAACAGCTTTGGAGTCAGTTTGTGCTTTTCTTAATAGATCTGAGGGAGCCTGTGCTTGACTTGTATGCAGGGCATAGTCTGAGGTTTTCTTTCACATTTGGTATAAAAAGGGTCTGACTTTTCATGTGCATTTAAATATTTACTTTGCTGCTTGTCTCTATACATTAACCATTGAAAGACTCTTTGTCAAAAATGACAACTTCACTGAGGTAAATGTGCTACCCATTGTTCAAATACACTGTGTTAAATAGACTTGCTCTATCAGCAAAGTTATCAACCGCTTTCACGGTGTTTCAGGAATTTCTTTTGTCCCCGGACCCAAATCTCTGATCCAGTGTATGTTGAATCTTGACTCTAGATAATCCAAAATATTCTCTGGGAACATCTGTCCAATCAAGTGTCTCGGTTTTGAAAGACAGGTGTCTGCTAAGGAAGACAGAGGCCCCCCTTGAAGTGGCAGATATAACCCCTTTTCCCTCCAAGTTATTATATTTTGAAATCAAGAGCCTTTAGGCGAGGATGTGGGAAATAGGAATAACAGTTCTTTACTATATATATGTATGTATATAACCAGTCAAACAAAAAACAACAACAACTATGGCAGTAACAGCAATCACAAACCCAGTGCCAGCCTTCTCGGCTGTCAGGCTATTTCCCCTCGGGTGCAGTTCCGCTCGCAGCCGGCAGGGGCGCTGGCGGCTCCCGGTGAGCAGGGCAGGTGCGATGGTTCCCCCGCGGCTGCAGGGGGCGCTCCGGAGCGCTGGACCGGCAGGCTGGAACGGCAGGGACGAACGCAAATCCCGGGTGGCAGGCAAGATGTATCCAGATGGGAGAACCCCACGGAGGCCCAGGCAGGCAGGGCGAGCAGGGCTACAGCGTAGCGAAAGCTCGAAGCAGCAGCGGAGCAGGGCAGCCACAGCTCGGTCTCCAGCAGGGCAGGGAAAACGGCTTTTGGGGTCCCGGCGTTGTTTCCAGCAGGAAGAAAGAACGGCCAAAAAGAAAGAAGCAGCAGCTCCTTTCTCTGCAGCTTCTCTCTCCGGACGCTCCGAGCGAACTGACCCCACACCCAGGTGTAGACAAAAGAGTAGCCAGGCCCGCCCCACTCCCCTTTTTGTCTTTCTTAAGTACAGCTATTTGTCCCCTAGCAACATGCATATGGGAGAAAATTCCTTTAACAGGAAAAAAAAACTAAGACTAAACTAAAACCCCAACATCAAGTAACTTAGGGGTTTCCCCCATGCCAGTTCCCTGGTTGTTCAAAATACATACACACATGTAGGTTTATTTGTTTCCAAGCACTATCTCAGAGTAAGTCCAACTAGTCTTCTCTGAGAAAAATTCAAATGCAATTCCCATCACCACTTGAAACAGGAAATATGGGTAAGTGCAGGGCAGAACTGGCTCTTTCTGCCAAACTCAACCATCTTGACACAAGGACGTAGGGCACAGAGCACATGGGCACACATGATACCAATGTTACAGAAATACCCATTCTGGTGGGCTGTGACAGATTTCTTCATGGGGCCCCAAAGACTTTGAATGAAAAGCCCACAACACTTAATAGCTTTATCCTGGGGCCATGGGCTTGGCCTGAGTCTCCTTTGGTCTACAAAGGCTGTGTGGAGTTCATCCAACCAGTTCTTTTTGCTCTCAGCTGCATGGAGCCTTGCTCAGCCTTGCTCAGTTCCACTTACACAAGCCAGGTCAGGCAGGGAGGTGAAATGAATGGGCATTTGAAGGACACGTGAAGGACAATGTCATGGATGAAGGCAAAGCCATTTAATCAGTTCCAGCTACTGGG
Organism: Corvus brachyrhynchos; assembly: GCF_000691975.1. NCBI lineage: Eukaryota > Metazoa > Chordata > Aves > Passeriformes > Corvidae > Corvus > Corvus brachyrhynchos. Next base: position 11,902,101 of record NW_008238983.1, on the reverse strand, counting down.
AGGCTGCTATAAGGACTCCCCAGAGCCTTCTCGTCTTCAGCATGAACAGCCCCAGCTCTCTCACCCTTCCCTCATGCTGAAGACGTTTCATCATCTCTGTGATCTCGTGCTGGACTTGCTCCAATAAGCCCACATCTTTTTTTATCCTCAGGAGCCTGGAGCTGAACACAGCAGTCCAGATATGTCTCACCAATGCCAAACAGAGACGAAGGTCATCTCTCTTGACTGCTGATGACGCTGCTCCTAAAGCAGCCCAAGATGCTTTTGGACTTAGCAGGCCCCAGCTCCTCGCTCCTCTCCCAGCTCCACCAGATTTGAACTCTCCTAAAGTGTGTGTGTTTATCAAGCTTTCACATTGTTTAATGCTTTGAAGGCAGAGATTTATCCATTCACAGCAATGCTCCTTCTGCCGCCTGCCTTAGTCATTGAAAATTCCTTACAAGTTTCAGTTAACATGAGGAAAAGTATTTTTTTTTTAAAGGGCTGTAAACTACATATAATGTGAATATTTTCACTGCAACACATCCCACCTCCCAAGACAGCATTTTAGCTGGCAGCTAAGTTTACTTTACATTTCTAGCTCCTAAAGGTAGCAGTTGTTAATCTGTATGTTATTAATTGTTATGGCATATAAAGCAGTCAACATACCAATTTGGTAAAAGCAGTCTCATAAAGTATGCAGAATACACATATCGTTTGTGGACTATTAATAAAGAGGTCCCCTGCTCGTGAACAAGATTTTTCTTAGTATCATTATTATTGTGATAGTAACATTACCTTGATCAATGCTCTATTACTGGTGCATTTCTCTTGAGTGCTCCTAATAGCACAATCAGATGTGTGCAGGTCAACCGCTGAATTTTTTTACATAACATTTTTATATAACATTTCTTACGATGAGGAGTAGAATCATCATTTTGGAGATAAATTGCTATCCTCATTGGGAAAAAAAAAGAAAATGGAATGAATGCAAGAATTGACTGGTTTACACAGAGGCGTATCGACCTGCAAAAGTTTCTGTGTACATCCTGTTCCTGAGTCACAGAAACAAATTTAAGAGTGTACTAGTGCCCAAGAGGCAAAAGCAAAGTAAAGTGAAAACTGGGGAGAATCAAAAGATGCCAGAAGCAAACACTGCTTACTGATTATTTCCCTCTTTTCTTGCCCTTAGTGCTTCAGTCCATTTAAGCTGGTTAGAGCTTCACCTGAACAATGAGTACTTAAAAGTACTCAAATGGCTTTGTCCTTTTGGGTACATCTGCTCTACTGCCAAGAAATACTGACATATCCCTGTTAGCTGTAAACAAGACAAACTTGTCAGCTACAAACCAGAGTCAGATAGCTGGAGAAATTGGTACCAGAGAACTTCTGAAGCTTCTGCAGGGACCAGATTCAGGGACCTGCTGCAGGGGACCAGATTCATCATGTTTATATTTGCGCTTGTTCTGAATGTAGAGACGAACTGGGAGAAGGAGAGGCAGGTCTATATTAGGTTATAATATAAGATCATTTGGACATAGTAAACACAGTTCTGACTCAATGCATCCTCATAGAGAAAAAAAAGGTCATATTTTTTTGGTTTTTTCTGGGATCAAAAACCTGCATTGCATGCTGTTCAGAGAGACAAATATTTTCAGGATAGACAAACCCCTGTGCCATGCCTCCTCATGGGGCTCAGCTCTTCTGTTGGTGAGGTTTTTCTCTGTATTCTATCTACTGTTCCTTTGAAGCTTTCATGGTCATTATTTTATTTCTTCAGGTTGTCATAAGTTGTCTCTTAAGTTCTTTTTTTCAGGCTAAAGGATGGTGTGGATTCATTTTTACATTTGCCAGCATTGGTAAAGCCTTCAAGTTTCATTTTTACTTGATCACTAAATGGGAGCTTGATCTGACTGTCAGATCACTTTATGAGAATGGCTGTAGTAGATTGCAGTCCTTTCTGCTGTCAAGCTTAGTGAGACTCTTTCACAGAGGAAATGCCTTTGCAGCTGGTAAGATAAAAAAAATTGTACCTTTTTTTTTTTTTTTAAATGTGCTGTGCTCCTGTGTAAATGTACTAGGATTCTTCTGTGAAAATAAACCAAGAAAAAAAATCCTGGAAAGCTATTTGAAGGTCTTACACAGTTTCAGCCGTATGTGAATTATTATAGGTATGCTATAAATCCCTGAAATCACACAGGTTATAATGAAGATGCTGGCTCATCCCCAAAAATACAGACAGAGTGTTATACTGTGTCCTTTTCTGATTTTGATCTAGTACACTGATGCACTTCATTTGATGCAGATTGATCAAAATCAATGTCTAGCTCACAGATTCTTCATTTCATTTGGTTGTTCCAGAATACCTGTCCTCAACTGAATCACTATGCAAGCTAATATATGAAAAAGAAATAAATGAACTGTGATCTAGATATTGCTTCAAGTGGCAAAATCTACGTTATTCCCTTTGTCTGAAGAAACTCACTGTGTATTGGGTGATTACCTCTTTCCTTCTGCTTTAGTCAGCTGCTTAATTGAGGTCCTGTTTTACAATACTGAATAATGCATATCGATTCATAGCTTTCACAAAAACTGCAAGAGTAAGATTGGCATCTGGTGGACTTGACAGATGCACGAGGCGCTCACAATGCTTTTCTGTCAGGCAATTCAGTCCCCAGAAAAGGAGACTGCATGACTAATGAGTTTTGCACCTCCTCTTCATGTGCTCATCTGCTTTCCCATTGATGTAATTTATGAGGCACTTCTGTGAGTCACGGTTAGCACACTGAAGTGGCAGCGCTTGGTGGCAGCCATTATAATAACCATAAAGCAAATAAAACAGGATTCAGGAAAGTGGGAAATGAAGTCTAGGCAGCAGAGAACACCTGTTTTCTGTTTATGCCTTCACTAAATATTTGCAATTCATTAAATAGTCACAATCAGAGTTTGATAGCGTATTTACATTCACAACTGCTTTTACAAACCAGAATTCTTGCATAATTGCTGGACTTCTGGAGAGCAGGTTTAGTTCATCTCTACTAAATGAAAACTTTCATACCAGTTTGCTATGATGAAGTGAGTAGTTTATGTGCCATCACTTCAAGAAAACTTTTGACACTCATATGACCATCTGCTAAACAGAACAGAGCAGATATTTCTAAATTGCCACAGGGAGCCACTTCTGTGGCCCCTATAGACACATCTAGGCAAGTAGCAGATGGGGCTCAAAATAAATTTAATGTGTTTGAAATGCAGTTGTGTCACGAAGACACACTTGGAGCTGAGGACAGAAAGTCTTTGGTAACCATCAGAAAATTTCTGCTGTCTACAAGGGTCAGCAGGGAGCTGTTTAGTTGGTCCTTTGGAAGTGTATCAGTACAGGTACAGTACATCACAGTTTTTTTCTGCGTAGTCCACTGGTATTTGAGATGAACAGAAACACTCTGTTTCATGATAATAAAATAAAGTAGGGAAGACTGTGTTCAGTCAGGAACACAGATTTGAAGTAGACAAAGACAAATAGTGATGTTATTGTATATAGGATTTATTCTGACAGAATATAAAAGTAGGGTTGGCCAGGGTCTTTTAGGTAGAAGCCAATACGAAAAGTCATGAATTTCTATTAGCATCCCCAAAGCTGTATTGCTAGAAGTCCAGAAAGCTGAGCCATGCTTGTATGCATGTCATAAAAGAGGGCATAATAAAGTGTTCAGCAAGTCATTAGATATTTTTATGAAAGCAGACTTTTGCTGACTGTGACAAATGTCTAGCAATCCAACACTGAGCTAATCATTAGGGAGAACAAAGACATGAAGTTCAATAAGAAGTGCAAAATACTGAATCAGCATTGAAACTGACTGCATGAACAGCAGTCCTGCTGGAGAGAACCCAGAGAGAGCAGGGAATGCCAGGCTGAGTACAAGCTGACAGTGTGGTACTACTGTAAACAAGGCAGGTTATGGACTCTCCCATGTTAGGATCATGGTGAGCAAACTGAGGGAAGTTCTCAGCTTCCTTCTCTCAGTATTATTGATGAATCCCCATGGATGTGCAGATAGGGGTCCTTAAGTTAGATAGGGCCATGGATAAACTGGAGAGGGTCCAGCAGAGTGTCATAGGTTAGCAAGCATAGTCCCGGAAGTGATGTCCTTGCAAAGGGGTGCTTACAGCTTCCTCTGGGACCTCACAGAACCTATCAGTGGCCAGTTTGAATATGGACAATTCTTTAAGCCACTTAAAGTTGTGACTGCCTCTGTGATCCACACTTAAGAATAGAAACCCTGAGGCAGAGTTTCTCTCTCTCGTTTCCGGTGCTGGGACAGGTGGCTGCGGGCCCTGTGCGGGGGCCAGTGGGCCCGGCCCAGGCCCTGCTTGGGCCAGGCCAGGCCCCATTCCAGCTGCAAGGCCGAGGTGAGATTAACCCTTTTTATTGCTGTGAAGAGCTGAAAACCTGAGGGAAGAGAGAGAGGAGATGCTTAAAGCTGAAATTCTGTTGTGAAGCTATGATATATCAGAGTATCCTGTTGTAATTTCATGAAGATATGGGGGGTGGAGTGTTCAACTCGTGAGCAAAAGCACCTGCGCTGAGATAGGCAGATGCTGACGCAGCTGTAATTTCATGAGAAGTTTGAACAGGGAGAGATGGAAGCGATGAGGAATTTTGCTCCAAATGGCAAAGGAGAAAACCTCAGTTCCAGAGATGCTCCCAGAGATAGTCCTAAAGATGAAGATGAGGAAGACCCTTTGCTCCCAGGGAAGGAGAAGGGCCTCTGTTCTTAGAGATGAAATGCTCCCAGAGATGGGTGAAGAGAACTTTTGTTTCTGAACGGCTCTACCTTAAAATTGTACCCCAAAAACCTTAAAGAGTGGACCCTCAAAAGCAGTTGTGGGAAAAGCTGGGGGAAGGGACTCACATGCGAGCAGAGAGACTCCTCTTCCTAAATGGACTGAACAAAGTTATTTGGAAGTGGGCGGCTGTCTCATTGTGATAATGTGTTCATGGCATGAGCAGAGATACTCCTCTTCCTAAATGGACTGAACAAGGTTATTATGGAAGTGGTAAACAGACTGAACATCTTGAGGGTTGTCTTTTTACATTGTCAGTGGGAGAAGGGAGGAAGGTGGGGGGAGGAGAAGAGTTCTGAAGGTGTGGTATGATTTTTTTCCCCCTCTTCTTTTAGGTTTGTTAATAAACTTCTTTATATTCTTTCAAGTTTGGTGCCTGCTTTGCATTTCTCCTAATTCTTATCTCACAGAAGATAAACAGTAATGAGTATTTTGGACCAAACCACTACACTAAATTGGTGTTTCTGCCTGGTTACAAACCCAACCCGCTACACAGAGAAAAGCTAAGATGCTTTGGGACACAGAACATATGTGAGGAGCTGGACTGTGGTCTTGTGAAGAGATTATCAGAGGGGCCGGGCTTGCAGAGGGGTGATCAGCTCACATCTGTGCAAATGGCAGCTGAAAACTGATGGGTGTCACTCATCTTTGCAGAAGCTCGAGATGGACTTGAGTAGCAGCTTGGGAGGCTTAAGGTGGACGTTAGGAAAAGATACATTCCCCAGGAAGGTAGTGCAGCACTGAAACAGGTTATTCATGGGGCAGCCAGAATCTACGATTTTGGAAGTTTTCAAGGTTTCTTAAACATAAACATGACTGACCTAATTTGCTGAAGCTACAGCCCTGTTTCAACCAGAAGGTTGGAGTAGAGACCCCAAGAATTCCCTTCCAAACAACATTTTTTTACGGTTTTAGGATGGTCTCAGGATTTAAAACCAACTAGCAATAAAGTACCACACATCCACTTGCTCACTTCCCCACAGCGAGATCAGAGAGAGAATTGGAAGGGCAAAAGTGAGAAAACACGTAGGTTGAGATAAAGACAGTTTAAAAGGTAAAGCAAAAGTCACACACACAAGTAAAGCAAAACAAGTAATTCACTCACCCCTTCCGTGGTCAGAGAGGTGTTCAGCGATCCCCAGGAAAGCAGGGGACGCTTATACAGTGATTTGGGAAGACAAACACCATCACTCCAAATATATGTCCATTTTTTCTTCTTCCCACAGCTTTATGTACTGAGCATGATGTCATATGGTCTGCAATATCCCTTTCATCAGCTGCAGTCAGCTGTCCTGGCTGTGTCTCCTTCCACCTTCCCATGTATCCCCACCCCTCTCACCATCGTAGCAGTATAAAAAGCAGCAAAGACCTTGGCTCTGAGCAAGCCCTGCTCAGCAATAACAAAAACATCTCTATATTATCAACCCTGTGTTCAGCACAAATCCAAAACACAGCCCCATATCATCCACTGTGAAGAAAATTAACTCAACCCCAGCCCAAACCAGCACAGATGGTTTTCTTATCCAAGCTGCCCCACACAATCTAGTTGTAAGCAGTCTGAAAGCAGGTGGGAAGACTGAAGCCATGTCAGCAACACACAAGTTAAAAGGTTGCCTTAAAACTGAAGTCAAAGATTCACAGAGATTGCTTGCAAAGGCATCCAGAGAGAGAGAGTGGAAAACAAAACTCTGAGACAAGGCAATCTGAGATGAACAGAACTCAAGCAGAAGAGAAGTGTTGAGAGGTAAGAGTACTCTAAGCCCATTTTTTTAAGGTTAAGGAGGTGAGCTGGTATACTGCAGCATTGAAATAAAAAGTTACATTTCTAATACCATTTGCACAGAGGTGTCACTCCTTTATGAAAATAAACACTGGCACTCAAAGAAGAAACAAAGATTCTGCAGATGAGAAGTAGCTTTCTTCCTCTTCTGCACAGACCTATGAAGCCCCAAATCTTTCCCTGCCTGTGAAAGTCTGGAGAAGAAAGATGAGAAGAAAGATTCGATTTATTGGAGTGACCCACTTCAACAGACAGAAGCTCAACAGGCCAGAGCACCCTGATACCCTTACAGGCTGTGGTGAAGTACTTTCCACTTGCTGAAGGTAATGAATGAAAAGTAAAGGAATGGCACAGAGTTTAGCAATTTTCTAAAGGTAAGTCTAAAGCTGTTTAAAAAGTCAGTGATTCAAAAGTAGTTCTATTTGAAAGCTGTTCCAGTAGATTATGCCTAGGTTATGCGTGCAGAAACTAATCGTTTCTTGAAGGTTAGTGCTAAACGTGCAGGGCCATGATGATAAGGACATGAAGAAGATTAGAGGGCTGGAGCGCTCTCCTAGGAGGGCAGGCTGAGAGAGATGGGGTTGTTCAGCCTGGAGAACAGAAGGCTCCAGCAAGAACTTAGAGCAGCTTTTCAGTACTTAAAGGGGGCCTATAAGAAAGATGGGGACAGACTTTATACAAGCACATGAAGCAATAGAACAAGGGTGAATGGCTTTAAACTAGTAGATTCAGACTAGCTGTAAGGGTGACATTTTTTGGGATGAGGATAGTGACACACAGGAACAGATTGCCCAGAGAGATGTAGATGTCCCATCCCTGAAAACAGCTAAGGCCAGTTGGATGGAGCTTTGAGAAATGTGTTGTAATGGAAGGCATCCCTGCTCATTGCAGAAGTGTTGAACTAGATGAGCTCAAAAGGTCCCTTCCAACCTAAACCATTCCGTGATGCTGCTCTGCGATTAAACTCTACACATACCATTATTTCAGAGGTGAGCCACACACGTTTGACACAGCACAACTGTTTACTGACATAAATCAAACAAGACCATGTGTCTAGGTACTGAAAGAAATCTATCTACAGTTACCCAAGACAAGTCTGCACACTGCAATCTCTGTGGTTCAGAGGTTGAGTTTGCTGCATTTGTATGGTGTTGGATTAACTGAAACTGCTGATTTATGGATTACATTTAAATTTTAACCTGAACTTGGTTATTGTGCTTACTAATGCCTTGCCAGTTTAGTAAAATCATAGTAACTCAGCTTAGTGTATTCTCAGTTAAGCAAATATTGATCTGTCCAATACAGGCAAGTTGTGTGGAATGAACATTGAGACCTTAAGTAACCTTAGACAAGAAATTTACGACTCAGCTGTCTCTCTGCAGGTTCATTTCCTCTCAGCAGCAATTCAAAAAAGAATTAATCCACTGCAGAATTAGCTTTCTCCAGAAATGCAAATCTGCTTCAGCAGAGCAGCATTATTTAAGCACTTTTATTGCTCAAGCAATTGGGGGTGACGTCTTCTTGGAAGAGCTGACAGAATTTGTAGAGTGTGAAAGTTACAGCAATGTGCAGCCTCAGTATGGAGACGGAGATAGACGCAAGAAGACAGGAACCTGAACTGTATGGAAAGAAGCCAATTTTATACTTCATTACGATTTTAGATATAACCTTCTCAGCCACTGCCTCTGTTCCACATCTGTTATTAAAAATTTGAAGCTGTTCATATTCTTTGTATTTACATTTTCTTCATACTTCTGAATCATTACATTCTCTTGAAACACAAGGTTAAAGATACAGGGTCTCACAGTCCAGTAACATGCCCTGTTTCAAACAATCTTATGGCATAATATTTTGAAACCTTCGTTTAAAAAAAAAAGTTTTCTTGCTTTCCAATGTAGAAGCAGATAACTTGTAAAAACAAGGACATTTCTAAAGGAGCAGCAGAACAGCTGCTTCCACAGCTACATATATATACCAGAAAACTACACAGACATTTGTAGATTTGATTCATTCACCTCCTTCAACACTGAAAAGCATTTGCAGTTACAAGCTGAATTATTTTGAATTATTTTGGGGGTGGGCAGGGGGAGGAGGCAATAGGGAATTTTTGGAAAGAGGAGATGGAAAAGAAATGACTACAGCAGCACAATACTATGTTTTTCTAGCTGTTAGACAAGAATTACTTGAGTTTTACAAGCCAAAGAGTGATTCTCTAGTCTGCTATTTAAAACACAACTGCAACATTTGTTCCTCACAGCCTTGAATATTTTCACACATTCCACCTTCCCAAAGAGACCACAAGTGACACCAGCCTGATTTCAGAACACAAAAGCATGGGTAAATTCCCCAAAGTAGTTGAGCAAGTCAAGTAAAACTATCTAACTTCCAACACAGAACTGAGAGGAGCATGTTTTGAGCTGTCTGAGCTCCCTATGGAGAACAAGAGGAGAGTTAAGTTGCATCCAAATGTGACTCTAAAGAGCCAGCTCAGACAGACAACCTGCTGTGAACATTTGCTTCCAGCTAACATGAACCCATCTCTCTGCTGGTTAGACATGGAGCCTGATGTGATTGGCTTGGATGTAAACATGTAAACATTTTCTTTTAGTCAGATGAAGGTTACCTGGAACGGCTACAGTCTGCCTAAAGTAAGCTGATAGAGAATATTCAGTACACGTATGACTCTTAAGTGTGACTCTTCTCTGGAGGCTTCCAGGGCAGATCTTCAGCCACTGAAAAGTGTTCCATCATTCTTCTGTAACAGTGGGTAGAAAACTCCCCTCATAATTCAGCACTCTGGCTCATTCTTTCTTCTGTCTTAGAGTGCAAGAATGGGGACTGTATCTTCTTGTCTCCTCAACACATTTCGCAGTCATCAGGCCACAGGCTGTTTGGGACATAGCAGCTGGGAGACAGGGACAAAGAGAAAAGGTTTGGATTAGAAGCGCCACGTCCCCTCTTTACCTTTTGGCACCATTAGCTGTTTGAATGGGAAGCAGCCGGAAGGAAGAACACCGACATGTGCTCTCACTTGCTGTGGCTGCTGCCACAAGCACGCAGGGGCCCCTGTGACCCACGGCTGTTCCCCAGCTGCTGCACGCAGAACCCCACAAACACACATGGAACAGGGAGCCCCACAACCAGGAAAACAGAAATGGAATTTCAGGGGAAGACAGGATGGACTGTGCTGGTGAGGCACTGGTCATGGCTTTTCACAAAACCCTTGTTTGCTATCTCAGGTCTCTTAAAAAAATAAGAAAAAGGAATTTTAATGCTAGCTGCTGCATCTGTAGGTTTTCAGGAACAGAGCTGGATGTGGCTGCTGTGCACGGGGCATGACTGCCCCAGCCCCACTCCCTCCATAAAAAAGACTGCCTGCTCCCGTGGGAGGAGACTGTTTGGGGTTTCATATGCTTTGTTTTCACCATCAGGCATTAGTTATGATTGAGGTCCATGAATCTGGTCTTGTGGTTTTAAAAATAGTAAAACACTCTGTATAATCTATGCAGCATGGGGTTGGGGTTTTTATTCATGTGTGTCTTGTTCATGTGAGTCATGTGAGACAAAGCGGAAAATGGCGATAGGGGATACACATCATAAAGTCACCCCAAGACATTGTGGTATTACGAAATGGGAAGATAAGACTTGTGTAACAAGCAAGGAAATTTCAAGAACAAATCTATTTGCTATAAAATTCTCTCTTGTTTTTCCAGTTTCAAAAGATTCTCTTGCAAGACTTATTTATGGCCAGTCCCACATCCTGGGATCCAAATTAAAATCTTCCCATCTTATTCATTTAGTGAAGAACATAAATGTATGAAAAGCCCCTAAAAGCAGGTATAACATGGAAAATGAATGCAATAATTCACAAATATCTCAATGTGGACAATATGGTGCAGTTAGCATATAGCAACTAAATTAGAACCAGGTAAACAACAAAAATAATCTCCAAACTTCACAAACTCATTTTAATGGAAAAGTACAGTAGCAAGAGCATCGAAATTTGAAACATGCTCTTCAGTATCTTTAGCGCTTTGGGTTTACTAAGCTTGCATTCTGACAAGTATTCAGAGCCTTCTTACTGCAGGAGAAAACAAACCATCAGGTTTAGACCCTGTATTATCTGGAATAATCTTCCTGCTCCACCATTCTAATGCTAGAGACAGCAAAACATTCAGGTATTCAAGGATTTGCATGCATTTCTGGAAAATGTAGACAGATTTCCATGTTATTATTTGACTGAAGAATCGAGACTGGCCACTAGTAGCAGTGAGGCATTAATGCATGAGTTAGTCTTTGTAATATGAAACATCGAAGGGAAAGATAATTAGGAAATAATTTTTACTGAATTAAATACAATTGATTTGCCTAAGCTGACTTCTGGCACATGGAAGGTGGCTCCTTCTCCACTTGCAGGACAGTTGCAGAACAGGTTTGGTGACCTGGTAGCAGGAGAGAAGCAGAATGTTGCACCTGAGGAAGCATCCGAGCTGTCCATGCATAAACCACATACAATTGACAGGAGGCTATGGCAGGGGACAGTAGTGGTAGGTTTCCATTTGTGGTGGACAGAAGCCCCCATCTGCCTCCTTGGCTTGCTATCTAGATTGATTCATGGCTTGCCAGGGGCTCAGATCCAAGATGTAGCAGAGGAACTACCAAGGATCTCAGCCTATCACTCCCTGCTGCTTATCCACATGGGCACCAATGACATTGCCAGAGGAGATCAGTGGGGTCAAGAGTGCCTGCAAGGACCAGGACCAGGAATTATAGGCTGGCCAGCCTGCAAAAATCCTGGACCAAGGCCCCTTGGACCACATTTCTGGGTCCATGCATGAGGAGGTGATTAGGAAGAATCAACATGGGTTTACCAAGGGTCAGTCACACCTGAACAATCTGATTGCTGTCTATGATAAAATGACTGGACTTGTGGACAAAGGGAGAATAGTGGATGACTTTGACCTTGCCTTTAGCACTTGTCAGCTCTTTTTCAAACACTCTTCCTCCTCTTGACTTAAAAAAATACAAATTACAACTGATAAATTTCTGTAGAATCTCTACCAGTTAACGCATGGGTTCGTAGCACCTTCTGACCACAGTGACTTGAAGTGGAAGAAGAACTCACACAAACAGTTATGTGAGTCTATTATGGCTTTGCCATGCTGCAGATATGGGGAAGATATGCTCATATTTATTTCCATGAAAAAAACAATACAGATTTCCATTCTATTTACAGATACAGAGAAGCAATGGTGCACACCCGGATCTCTTGGTGGAGGTCTGCATTCCAGCTGAGTGGATATGGGCTGGCACAGCACCTGGGGTAACACTGCAAATGAGGACAGGAAAACCAAATGAAGTGTCAACAACAGGACATGAAACTGAAGATATCAGAGCAATAGTTGTAGAATAAACTTTCTGAGCCTCTTTTCACCCTGAAAATAACTGGTCACATCTCTGGAATCACCAACAATATTGCATCTGCAGGTTTAAAGCATTTGTCTGGAGACTACAGACTGTCCTTGCTCTTCAGCCGAGAGCAGGTTCCTCTTCCCTTTGTCTTTCCTTTACCTTTCCCATCTGGGTAACTAAAGCCATTGCATGGAGATGTGCTGACATCTTGAGAACCTGCTCTGTCACATGCCATCAACACTCACCGTTCTTCTTGGCCTTCACCACTGCTTTTAAGGTCTTCTCTTTCTAGGCAAACTCATCCGAAGTCTTCTGCTGCAGATCTCTATAGGTGACGCAACACGCTCATCCCAGAAGGGCACCAAAGCCACTCCACTCTGCCCTCAGGCACCCTCACACGGGCCTGAACAGACCATTCCTGTTTCTGTGAAGTAGTTTCTTCCAGAAACAGCCCCCAACTTCAGCGTGCTTTTTGACAGCAGTGAGATGCTGGATGTGGAAATAGGGCACAGGTACATGCTTTCTGAGTGGCAAGACCTACATGGTCATCAGCATATGGAAAATATTCCCTCATCTGGAGCAAAAGCTCCCCAGCTATCCAATTCCTGAAGAAAACAGCAAGAAATGCAACCACAGAACAGCCCTCTCCCAATGCTGGTAGACCATCACACCTTTGCCTTTCAACTCTATCACCTCTGCATGCTGATGCTGACCTATTTCTCTACCAGCTCTCTGCCATGATGTTCTCCATCACTACTTCCACCCATTTCTGAAGAAAAGTGTCCTTAGCAGCTCATCATAAGTCAATTTCTGCCCTTAGAAACACCCCCCACAAACCTAAGAAAAAGGATAAATTCTTCTCAGAGTCTAAGCACACCAGACAGTCATTTCCTACAAACAAGAGTGTCATTAAGCCAGGAACAAGAACGGCTGCAAAGGAGTAGAAGTGAAAGACCTGAGAAGGAGATGTCACTGGTAAGAAGGAAAACTACCACCCACTGGGCCTGGGTGCTGCAAAGCTGTTCTGATCGAACAAGGCACTGTTCCTGCCTGTGAGGTGGTCATCCTAAGCTCCTGAGTCATCTCTTGTGGAGAAGCCTTCTCCTTGTTGCTGTCTCACACTTCTTGCCCCTGTGGCACAAGGCCGTCCTCCTGCCACAGGTGTGAAGCTTCACAACTGTGATAAGAGTTCAGGTAGTGCCTTGCTGTTGCTTTTGCCTACTTGCTTTTTCCTTTGGGCACCATGCCAGTGTAACTGTAGCCCTGTGATGTGATGTTGTCATTGCTAGTAACATGCCACAAGCCTGGTATTGAGTCTGCAAGGGCTCAGAACTGAGGCTTGTCTGGTCTTGTGACCTGCCTGCAGCTTTGTTTTATGTGGTTTGGATGTGGCAGCAATTTTTTTAACTGATGTATCTACATGTTTCGTTTATCTTTGTGTGATAGAAGCGTTGTTTGCTATAGGTGACAGTAACAAGCAGTTGTTCCAGGCAGATTGAGAATTTTTACAACTTTAATAAAATGCTATTGAGTAGAGAAATACAGGTCTGCAATGACAACCACAAGATGTGGCAGACAGGATTACATCTATGGGATGAGAAGAGGTGGGGCACAGGATTGGCACTGAAGACCCCATGTTATAAAAAGATCAGTAATGATCAATTAACCTGCAGACCTGGAGCTGGACAAAACTGTGGTTAGGGCCAGGAAGAAGAGCAAAGAAGTAGTATATAATATACATAAATCTAAATTTAATATAAATGGTGCTGTGTAACCTGGAGCTGCAGACCAAGGATGAAAGAGGAAGGTGTGCAGGCATGTTAGCAAACATACAATTTGTGTGTACACAGTATTATGTATATATCATACTGTCAAAATGAACATCATATTTCTCCTGGTAAAGGATTCCATATGTTGTCCACTTTACAGTTGTATTACTGCTATTACTGTGGCTTTTTATCTGTACATAAATATTCTACCTGCATTATTTTTCTTTTTTTTTTCTGTAATAATTAGATCTAGACCAATAATGATTTTGAATTAGATTTAAGATTTTACCTTTGCTAACAATAACTTCTTGGCCTTTGCACACAAAGTGTGCTTCCTCTTTGCACATAGACTTGAATGCAACATCACATGAGTGGATTTGAACCTGTCTGTATTGAGAGCCTCCACTGACACCTTTTGATCTGGGATCTTTACCCAGTTTCCATTAGAATCACTGATATTTTTCCATGTGTTGCTTTTTACATGTTTACTTTTTTCTTGTGCATTTGCTTGTCCATACATAATACTCCTTGCTTGGATTGTTTTACTGTTTCTGTACACATTTGATTACAAGGCTTATGATTATAATCCACATTTGGCTTCTATCACAAAGCAGACACATGCTCCCAGCAAATTATTATTTACAACAAAACTGGTGAGTGTCACAAAGGTGAGCTAGGGATTCATGAAATTATAAATATTTAGCAGTAGAATAAGTTACTGTGTTCCATTCAGTGATTTCTACAGCTACAGCCTCTGGTGTTCCCTTTGCATGCTTACTTACATAGGGAAAGTGTAATGAACAAGGTGACCACTGGAGCTAGAGCTGCTGTTTCAGACTCTTTGTGTTCAAGTAAAAGTAAGAATAAATTATTTCATTAGAAGGACGGAATCAAATAATTTCCACCTGTATTCTGATTTGCAGGGTTAGTAGCACTGCATTCACATTAAGCATGAACATATGTATCACCTTGGCTTCTCTTTGTTTCAAGAGTGGAACTGGTCTGGCAATAACCAGATGACCTTCCGAGAAGGTCAAAGTGCAGCAAGGAAGAAGTGGTGTTGACAATTCTAACAAGGCAAGATTTACAGGAGTTCTGCACTCAAGTGTTGTCTTGTTATCCCTCCTGGTTCGTAGATTCAAATTTTAGATTCTCAAAAGTTTCTTGCTGCCTAAGCCCTAAAAAAATTAGCTAGAAGTGTCAATGTTTATATGTTAGCAATTCCCATTCTGTAAAGTCCTGCAGAGGATGGTCTCACCTAGCACACAGACAGGAGCTAGTTCTCTTAGGAAAGAGAACATGGTGAGTAGAGAAAGCAGTGCTGTCATCTCTTTTCTAAAAGAACCCTGAGGTGGGCATCAGAGACAATGCCGCAGAGACGGTGTTTCTCTGCCCGGGGAGATCAGGATCTAAAGCTCTTTTTGAACACTCTCACCATGAAACTGTATTGCAGTTTCTCAAGTGGCACCTCACAGGCTAATTTGAACTGCAAGCAACCAACAAGTATCCTGCTGATAGCAGGAGACTTTCTCTGCACCAAACTCCACAGGATGAGGTAAATGTGTGTGAATGAGAGAAGCGCCAGAGATCACTTTTAGGCTTTTGCAGTAAGAGTAGAGTAAGTAGAACTGGAGTACCACTTCTCAATCCTTGCTCCCTCAATCCAACCCTTTGCATGTGCATATTCACCTTCCTTTAATTTGTCAGACCTTACCCCCACAAATAAAAGGGTGGAATATTCTTGATACCAGGAAGTCTTAGATGAAAAGCCCTCAACATCCCAAGCTGTCCTACTTTGTATGGAATAATTAATGATTATTGAGTCAGAAATTTATGGCAAGTATAGCTTAAATTTTAGAACACTTGCCTAGAAGCTGCTGAATACCCAATATGACAGTGATATATTCAAAAAACAAGGACTGGAATCCTTTCAAATTAAAGTAATGAAAATCAATATGAGACCCTATGAGAAGGGAAGGTGATATTAATTTTAAACAAAACCCATTCTCCACCCATCCTATCATTCTTTCCTCAGTTTTACTCATATAAGCATGTACACTGGTAGTATGAGATGGATCATTTCTGCATAACATGGAGAATGAGAGGTGCCAGATGCTGAATCCTTGCTATGTATTCTGAAATCTCCTTGCTGGTAGCTGCTTTGGGCCAGTTATTTAGTACCCCTCAGGAGTCCCCAGTTATTGAAGCATAATCTTTTGCCTCAGGAGTTGACTTACAACAGCCTCCAAAGATGTTAGGGAAGGTGGCTGACCATTTTCTGTTACTTCCTCATTTTGTGTGTCTTGTGGCTGCAGTCTGTCTTCCCATTGGAATTGCAGGATGAGAGTGGCACAACCCACGTGATACAGCTGTGCAGCCACTCTCTTGCTGTCAGAGTGCCAGTCGAGGCAGTTGTCCTGCTGCCTTGGTGCAAGCAGCACCTTCCTTAGTTGCTACTGATTTTATTTCTGTCACATACGTCAGGGGCCATTGATGCGGGCCATTCTTCCAACCTGTGCTCTAGTGCTTCTTGGGGTGCCTTCATGTAGATCCATTTCTCTTTGTTCTGTCATCTCAGTCTGTGTAGTTCTGTTCTTTGACTGTGGGTTAGATGTTTTCCTCCAGCCTGGGTGAAGGCATGACAGACTTCGAGAGCAATGCTTAAAGCTGGTGCCTTGCCTCAATCTTTCTTATGAGCTGGAGAGGCTCTCAAGGTGCTGGGCTTTCTTATCTGTAGGCATCTGAATGCATGGAGGGGACGAGTATATTCCCATCAAACCTTCCAGAGGCACTAACTTAAACAAGAACAGCAGTCTGTACATGTAGATATACTCCTCCCAGCTGTGGAACCAGACCAGTGATGTCAACTGCAGAAATCCTCCTTCTGGAAGAGTCCCCTATGGAAAGAGAAATCAAATATCAAATAAAATGTCAATAGTTTGCCACCATCTCCCCATTTTTGCTCAACTGATTAAGCCTTACTGAAATACAAGAAAAAAAAACACAGAACAAAGCTCATAGAGCTAAATAAATTACTGTAATAACTCACAGACAAAATTCCTGTTCTACAAAACTCATTTGAAAACCTGACGCAGCTCGCAGGTGAAGGTGGTAGGAACTGTGCTGCGCCTTCCCCAAGCACCCCGTGTGAGGTCTGGCACTCCTGGAGCAGCCGATCTCCCGTTGGGAGCTCCCAGTGGGGACACAAAGCCAACACACAAGCACTCTAACCACCTGTGGGGTGGAGGCACACACACCCACAAGCACCAAGGATCCAAAAGCGTCAGCCAAGGACAAAGGAGACAAGAGGGGTCTTCCACGTAGGTTTCCAAGGATTTATTGTGGGAAGCGCCCAGGGACAAAAGACAAGGGTACTGGAGGGTCCAGGGGCCTGACAGCGGGGAGGAGAGGCGGTACAGACTGACAACCCGCAAACCAATGGAGAAGGAGAGGGGAGGGAGGAGGGGATAGGGGACCAATGGGGCGTCAAACAGCGAAGAACATTCTAGAAAGCATACATATTAAAGAGGGAACATATATATTCAAAGAGAAAGGGGCAGAGGGCCAACGGGCCAACCAAAACCCAACAATCTACATAAGACTGCACAGGCTTGTGGGTGCTGGCCGTGGGCTAAGAGGAGATGTTAAACCTCAGAGCTGGCCCACCAGGAGTCAGCAGCTGTTCTGGGGCCTCGCGGCTCCCCAGTCACTCTGGCGGCAGCTATCAACCACCGCAACAAAAACCTCAGATATGGAGAGACAGCCCTTAGTCTCAAGTCTTTGAGAGACCATGGAAAGACAATAGTTTGTAGGTATGAGGTTCAGAATTCCTAAATTCAATCTCTCCTGAAATACCTTATTTTTAAGGCTTGATAGACATACACAGAGCTATAGAATTGCATGTGCAGGAACAACAGTAGTTCCCGCTGGAACTATGCACTATGCTTATCTCCATGGCAGCCAAACAATTAAGAAAGGAATAAGCAAACATCTACTGCTGCATATTCCTATCCTCATCCCTCCTCCTGTTTTTTTGTAATTTGCCAGCAATATCTACTATGATATTTGGACCAGAAATGTCAAGGTTAAAAAAGTCATGTGACTGAACAGGGCAAAACATTTTATATCCAGCCCTTCAAAGTCTTGTCCTTGCTGAACATTGTCAGACTGATCCTGTCCCACCTGGAATGAGGAGGGACTATGGAGTGAGTGCTGTAATGACAGGGTATCACCTATCAGCTCTTCCCAGAAGCAGCTCTGCCAAGTCTTCCACTTCACATTGGCAACTCGTAGGCCCCAGCCCTAATCTCCTTTCCCTCATCACAGAGGGATGTCTACACCTTGTTCTGCCCTGTTGTTGGCAGTATGAACCCTTGTGACCCATGGCCCCTTCTCTGGTTGCTGACTCTTAGACTTCTCCACACAAGCACAGGCTGGAGACTGAGAATGCACAGGAAAAATAGTAGAGAATAGGATATAGGAAGAAGGTACAAGAGACTGCAGTTGATGCAGGACTTGATCAGACAGCCGTATCAACCAGCAGCTTGCTTACACATGACTGTCCTCATCTATCCACACTTTTCTCCATTTTCCCATGCTTATAATTCCCGCCCCCCACCTTGATCCATCTCTTTTCCCACCCTTGTCTCCTCCCAAATAAACCACTTTAGTTACTTTTTCCCCATTGGTTCCAGTTTTGCTACATCCATAACCACATTTGGCATTTCTGATACCTTTAGCTATCACATCTCAGCTTTACATGGTGTAGAATCATTAAGGTTGGAAAAGACCTCTAAGATCATCCAGTCCAACTGTTAACCCAGCAGTGCCAAGTTCACCACTAAACTGTGTCCCCAAGTGCCACATTTACACATTTTTTAAAAACTTTTATGGATAGTGACTCTACCACTTCCCTGGGCAGCCTCAAGTTCCAGTGCTTGACAACCCTTTCTGTGAAGAAGTTTTACCAAACCTCTACAAGATTTATTGATATGGTAACCTGGACACTGTGGGGTTTTTTTCCAAGACTGTACTCCCCGAAAAGACTCCTGTATTGCCCTCCAGTTCTCTTACAGTTACCTGGAGAGCTTGTCCTTCTCTCACACAGTTCCCCATAACCAGCTGTGAAATCCAGCCACATCTCATGGTGTTACACTGTAATGTTTTCCAGCTGCTCACTCTGCTCTTTGTTATGTTTGGCAGTTTCTCTTGTTATGTTCCCTATTTTCTCATAGTCTGTTCCATTATCTAAGCCTCACCACGGGGCCTAGTCATCTTCATAATGTATTTTAGTGGGGAATGTAATCCGTAATGTGTCCTGGTGCAGAAATCACAGAAAAACACAAATAACTTGTCCCCTAAATGGAATCACAGAAAACATGATTGGAAAGGATTTCTGGAAGTCATCCAGGTGAGGCTTGCCAAGGAAGGAAATTTACTACTTCTTTGGTCAACCTGTTTCAGTGCTTAACTACTCTCACCATGGAAGAATTCCTTCCTTACATGTCACTGGCATTTCTCTTGCCGTGCCTTGTTGCTGGAAAATTTTCCTCTTGTCATTTCACTGTGCACGTCTGACCCAAGTCTGGTGCAAAGTTCTGTTTTACAGCATGACAGGGAAGTTTGCTTCTGTACACTATGAAGTCCACTTTTCCATTAATCCCAGTCACATCAGTAATGTACGTGGTTCAGGACAAAGAACAGGTTAAAAAAAATCAATTAAAATTAACCAAATTACTTAATGAAAACAAAAGTCAGCTGCATTTCCTCATAAATGGTTCAAAGGTCTTAGAGATGTATCAAATACATCACAGCTTCCAATTCTGTGGAATCACTTCACCTAAATCAAGGCTATCTCTTGTACAGAAAGAAAAGGAAGGGGAGAGCCTTGGGTTTAGAGAAAAAGAAGCAGGGAAGCTATTCCAAAGCTTTAAATGAAAGATACTGTCAGAAATTCAGAAAAGGAACTTGATACCTGGCTAAGGATGTTAGTATTGTCTGAGTTGCTAAGCAACTCCATAAGTTATTAATTTCAACATTAAGTAAATTCTGTTATTTCAAGAATGAATTACAGTCTACTTTGTATTATTTAGAAGAAAGCAAGATGTACTTTGTAGTGATAGAGTACTTCTCAGTCTTTCACTTTACAGCAGCCTGCCACTAACATATACATATAATATCCATACACTGGTTAAAAATATAAAATCCTTAATCCAAATGTGGATACCCAGATAGAATCAGCCTTCTTTCCTTGAGGTGTTTTAATGTCACCAAACCTGAAGTTGATCTCTACCACTCAAGTCCTTCTATTTCTTTGTATCTGCATCTCTGTCAGTTTATGACAGAAAGATGTATTATAGTAATCAGTGTTCTGCTGAAGGTACAGCATCTTTTCTGATGCTTATAAGATTTATGAGCTAAAATAAGCCCTGGTCAGCATAGATGTTAACTATTTCAAAAAATGCTGTTGAAATCATCCCAGAGTACTTTTTTTTTATTTTTTTAACTTTTTTTTTTTTTAAGTGTTGAAATAGGTGGCAAAGCATATTCAGACATTTTGGTTGTTACACCATCTCAAGGTAAAGAAAAAAATTCAGTGACATGAAAAAAGAGAAAACCACACAGGATAAGATGGGAAATCATTTAGAAGAAGATCAACAGCTTAATACATTTGCAGATGTAAGTGTTTACTTATGACCTCTTGTGATTTGTATCTGTCTTGGGGTGACTTTATGATGTGTATCCCATATCGTTGCCCTATGCTCAGAAATTAACTTTGTGCCTTTCTATGCCTTTAAACTGAGCCTGAGAGGAGGAACAAAAAACTGAGCAAAACTTTTTCAAAGCAGTTTGCAGCTTGTTCAAGGTCACACAGAGATAGCGACTTTTTTTTTCCCAGCCAGCTTTCAGCCAGTTTTTCAGTTTCTTTTTCTCCGGAGGGAGACTGAGAGTTTTTTCCTTCCCTGGAATTTCGGATTTTTTCCCTTTTTCTGCTGGACTGCTTCAATATCAGAGCACATTGGGAGGACTTTCCAGCGAGCACAGAGGGCCTGGCCCTGGCCCAAGCCCCAGCTCCGAGGAGACCAAAGGGAGGACTCTAACACTTGCCCAGGTTTTTTTCTTCACAGCAAAAGATTTTACTATTTAGCATTATTTTCCTTTTCCCCTGTGTTTGTTAAATAAATAGTTTTTATCTCCTTCACTTTCTTTCAAGGAAAATTTATTTTTCCCGAACCTGGTGGGGGGAGGGGTGGTTGTGCCTTCTCTCAGAGGATATATCTCTAAATTTGACCAAACCGGAACAGTATCCTGTAAGAAATTCATGCCACATACTTAGGAGGAATACATAGACCACTGCATAATTTATCATCAGTCAGAATGATTCTGCTTTCGACTGTACCATGAACACAGTGGGCTAAGTGATAACCGTCATCACGTGAAAACTGGGGAGGTTTTACAGATCTCAACACACCAATTTACACTGGTCAAGCACCTGATTCATCCTGCTTCGTACAGCAATCTCCTCACTTGGCACTTCCCTATTGCTACTTGGGGAAGGAAGGTGATTTCACATTTGCAGTCTATCTAGGAATTTGTTTATTTTTAAATAAAGAAAAGTTTCTCCTGGGTGTTATTTGAGGGTGAACAATGCCTTAGAACTTAATTCAAAAAGCAGCTCTTAAGCACACAGTTGCATCATGAATATTTATCTGACCACATGCAAAAGCTCTGAATATCTTGGCTCTGCTGTTCTCCTTCTGCACGAGACCCCCCCCTTTGTTGGGAAAACGCTGCCATCGCAACCACGGGCAGCAGAAGGCGAGGGGGCTGGCAGGCAGGGAGAGAAAGCAGGTTGGGTTTTCAGGCTAATTACAAGGTTTTGTGTTCTGGGTCACCTTGTAAATGAGATATGATGCTCAGAAAGCTGCAGCCAAAGCTCCTCGGCAGAAAGTGGAGCAAACACACAAAGGTTCTGCTGGTGTTTAGCCTTTCTTGAAAACAACCTGCAATTTTCATGGTGAGAAATTACAATGGCTCTAGAAAATTGGTTCCTGGGGCATCTTGCTAAACAGATAAAAGTTGTTTTTATGAGCCAGGCTGTAAAACCGTTCTCTCTGGGTCTGGTGAGTGATCTGTATCAATAGACTTCTCCCCTCAGAATTCTTCTGACATACTTGCTAAAATGCATTAAAATTAATTTTAACACAGCTTGAACAAAACAGATTTGAGCAGCTTTGCAGACTAATGCTGCTTCAAAACATTTTGTCATATTGATCAGTTTAGCACTTCTTCAGTTTAAGGCTGGCATGCTTTCTGATTATCTGTACTGCACATATAAAACATTTCTAGGCTATCTGAGGAGCAGATCTGAAGGCAGCTGGAGTCTGGTTCCTACATCTCCTCTGCCTGTGGCTTGTGTTTATGTTTCTCATTCACCTTATAATTCTGCAACTTGAACCACACTTGCCACAGGAATATTCTGAAAATTAGTACTTGCACTGCTCTTTGGAGATGCCTCATCGTCACTCTTGTTATTTTCTGGATTACAGCGGCCTGGTGGTTTGTTTACATGGTAGGGTTCCATTTTGAAATGCTGCTTCACATAAATGAGCACCAAGGATGCTTTTACTCTTAAAAAACCATACAGGGTGTATATGTTTTAGACTCAGACCATAGCAGGGCTGATTCCTCATACAGGGTATAGATGTTGTGGGGACATGAAACTGCAGACAGGACTGTAAGAGCATTTTGGGGGACCCTCAGGTAATTGCAGCCTAATGCACCTGCACACTGCACCTCGGCTTTACCTGTGCAGCTCTGCAAGGAGAGGACTTCACTGCTGAATATTTGCAGCCCTGGGGCTATTTAAAAGCTGTGTAGATGTGGCACTTAGGATATGGTTTAGTGCTGGACTTGGCAGTGATGGGTTAGTGGTTGGACTCAATGGTCTTAAAGGCCTTTTCCAATCTAAACAATTCTATGACAGTTTTCACCTGGAATGTTGACAAGGACCTCAGGATGGACCTCTGTCCCTCACTGTTCCCAGTCTGTCCCTCATAGACTATTCCAGCACACAATTAACAAGACTTACTCTCTTACGGTTTTGGCTTTGTTCCTGTCTGCCTTGAGAAACATGGATAAGTCACTTGCAGAGAGAAAAAAGAGGGATACAATGAGTCATCACTTTGATAGCTCAGATAAGGCACGTAACTGCTAGAGCTTGCTCATAACTTTGGGGGTCACAAAGTTTAGTTTAATCAGAGCCATCATGTCTAAGACCTACTTTTGGACTCTACCTGTTTTTTAGTGACATATTTTAGCCTAGCTCAACCATTATAACTAAGTCAAAGAATGCCTGAGCGAAAACTTATGTTCTCCAATATGAAGAATTTCTCAAAAATGTATTAGGGCTGGTAAGATGATCTTGTCTCTTCTAGCCTTATACATAAGCATTTTATTAAGCTTCTTTATCTTCTTTTGAATTCTCTGGCTTTAATATTTAGAGTCACTCTGGTTTTGCAATTATTTTTAATCTTAGTTGCAATAATACTAAAGGCAGCTGCTGTATAAGAGCTTCAGCTGTATAAAAAAATCCAGTCAATTTTGCATATTGTCTCTGCAACAATAGGGCAGCATTGTCCTTTAAAATACATCAGTCCTTTGAAATTAGCAAGCAATTTGTTGGTCAGTGCACCTAAACACTAAAGAGGAGGTAAATCGATCCCTGCCCTCAGGTCCCTGGATTCCACAGTTATTGCAAGAGCTGCAAAATTAAACAAGATTTTTATTCTAGTGAACAGAGTCAATTTAGACCAATGGAAGAATGGGAGAATATTGTCAATTCCTCAGGCAAATCTAAATCTTTCATCCTGCCCTTACTGGGGCTGCCTCAGGACTGTTGCAAAGACAACTACTATAAAAATGGATCAGAATAGCCTTTTGCCTCATCATCACATCTCCCCAAATACTGCTGCCTCTGCAATACTTTTTTCTGTTGCTATGCCCAGGAGATAAACCAGCTTCAATAATTTGCAGCAATTTCTAATTATTGATGAGTCTTCAGGTTGCCTTCTTTGAAGGGAATACACATCCCATTAGCCATGAATTTGATTATTAGGACCCACTTCAACCCCCTCTTATTCTACTGACAACTGGACAAAATTGTGTGGAAATTGTTCTGCAGTTGTCTAGCTCTGCAGTTTACCAGATCACTTAGAGAAAACAGACCAGCAAAATTGCTATAATTCCTTTCAATTTTTAATAGCTCTCTTGTGCTATGGCTTTAATCTGTATGAAATTGCTAAAGCACTGAGTAAATAAAGCAGCTGTTACAGCTCATGGAGCTACAATATGGCCACGGCTTCCTGGAGAATGTTCAATACTACTACACAAAGTACATATATTCACTTATAAAAATATAAGTTAGTAGAGAATATAGAATTATAGTTCCAAAAAAGGCTCCTGGATTCTTACATAAGAAAATGTCAGTACTGTATGATATGCACAGTGGGGTACAGAACCATTAGACCCTGAAAGATGCAGTTCCTGGTTGTGTCGAGCTGCATGACTGCATACCTGTACATTTAAATACCATTTTTAAATCAGCTTACATATAATTGCTAACATGCATCTGTGGCTGTATAAATGATTGTACAACCGCAGGCTATGGGAGTTGAACTTTTACATATTCATTTAAACGTGCCTGTGTTTACTTGACCAGCCTCAGAGCGCAGATAAGAAGGTAAAAAAAGGAAGTGCCAAAGCTGTGAGACAGAAATTCCTTTTTTCTGTACTTTTCAAAATACATTTGATCTAGTTCCAGATGACTTACAGGGGTGAGTTAACATGCTACAATATTAAAACTCTATTAATATTGAGCCTATTAAGTCTATTAAGCTGTTTTGAAAGTAAACTTAATGTTGTATGAGTGGCAAGAGGTCTTAGGCAAAGCAGTATGATTTTATTCTGGAGGATCTTAGTGCAAAGGCGGATGTCTCTGTAACTCCCAGTTTAATATTTACTCTCAAAACAGCACATGTACCTGATCCAGCAAATGCACATGTGGCTAAGGTCCTTGTCCTTTGCCATCATTTAGAAAAGAGGATTTCTAAACATTCTATCAATGTTGACAAATCCTCTAAAAAAATACTGGAGGGTTTTATATGTGAACCTAAATTAGCATATACTTTATGCAAATGTTTGCTTAAAAGCTGTGTACATTGTCTTTGCTTTAAATGCCATGGTTCTGGATAAATGCAGTGTGTGCAGGTATCTTTGTAGGTCAGGAATCTGACTTGCCAGCTACATTTGTAATCCTGAAATGATAAGAAAGAATGCTTTAATCATCGAGGAATAGCAAAAGCAAGATTATATATTAAGGAAAGTATGTATTAGAGAAAAGCTAACACAGCTTTTGGTGCAGGGAAGGCTTACATAGATACAGGGAGCGCTGTTGGAGCTCCCTAAAAGTGTGTATGAGTGTGGGACATCAAAGATGCACAGACAGAATCTGTTTGGATTCCTTATGGCCTTCAACAACATACCTTGTAAAGAATGTTAGAGCATCTCAGGTTTTAAAAAGACTGATGTAAATACTGGAAACAGTTCAGAGAAGAGTGGCAAATATGATCTGAAGTACTCTAAGTTCTGTATGAGGAACAGCTAAACAGAGTAGCCTGAAGCCTGGAAAAAATATGATTGGGATGGGAACATTGCAGTATTCTATACAACCACAAGTGAGGTGAAGAGAAGGAGATGCATTCTCCATACATCTTCTAATGCAAGCACTAAGAATTAAATTAGTGATTCAAAACAAATGGAAGCAGAGACTTCTTCCCATAATGCAAATATGAACCATGGAACTCCTCACTGTGAGATTTTGTAGATGTTGCAGCTTAAAGGGGTTCAGAGGGTAGCCCAAAAAATTCATGGAGGAAAAATATTGAGACTTATTAAGCTCAAAGGTAATACACATCAAGGTGATGATGTCACAGAATCATAGAATTGTTAAGGTTGGAAAAGATCCTCAAGATCATTGATCCCAACCATTAACACAGCACTGCCAAGTTCACCACTAAACCACATCCCCAAGTGCCACATCTACAAGTCCTAAATCAGCGGAGACTGAGGGAGCATAGCCAGTCAGTCAGCTGTGTACTGCTACATTGCTCTGAGGCACAATTTTCTCTGCATGCAAATCCTCTCTTCACATGCCTATGATGTTTCCTTAGGCTGTTTGTGTTCCTCCAATAATGATAAAAGGTAACAGCAACAGCAATATTTCCATGGCAAGTTTTGTAACTGATTCTATGACAAATTTTGGAGCCAAAAAGATGAGAGGAAAAAACAGGTTTACTAATGACTTCCTTTCTTTCACTTTCACCATGATCTCCATGAGTTCCAGCATGTACTCCTAAGGGTTCTTTCCCCTCCACTCAATCTAAGTAGAGCATCATTGCTGAGCAGCAAGTTAGATTTTTCTTGGAATCTTAATGCTCTGCAACCATGAGTATTAACCTCTAGAGATGACAGAGGTTATGTGTACACAGAGCAACTTTAGGAAGACCATTTATATAAGAGCAGAAAGTCTGTCCAAGGAAACAGTGCATCTGTGAAGTTACGTGTCTTCGGCAGTGTGCTGCATAAGACGAGAAATTCCCAGGCTGGGTAAAAAGCAATGTCACATAATTTATGCCTAAGGTCTCTGAAAGAAGAAATGTTGTTGGGTTCTTTTAACATACCTCTCTTAAATAGGATTTGCTGTATCACTGAATCCATCTTTTGTTTTATTGAGTAGCAGATGCCTATTCAATTATTCATTTAAGTACTGTAACCTAATATGTGATAACTGGAAATTATATTAAATAGTCTTAGAGCGAGTGACATCTGCTGTTTGATTAGAGATCTATTCAAAGCCATTTTTATCTGCTGGAACTTCTTGGGCCTTATGCTTTGACCAAATCAGAGAATGTCTCAAAAAAGTATAGGTCAAATGTAATAACATAGCAGATATTAGTCTATTATTGAAAAGGTAGTAATACTTTGAAACAAATAATAAGCTTGAAGATGGAATTTCTCATATATTTAAATGAAAATCTCTTACTTTAGCAGTGTGTTTCTAAGGCAACTAGGGGTAAAATATTTTCTCTACAAAAATGGCACCTACCAGTGATTTCGGAGACAATTATAAGCTTCTGTTTGTTTACTGACAAGGACAGAAAATTTCCATGATGGTACAGAAGTGGCTTGGTATATATCATTACATTTGTATAGACACAGGAATTCTGAATCCTGAGTAACATTCCAAACAAAAGTTTATGAACGTTAACAATTAACATGAAGAGTAAATGCTATTTTTTTGCTCCAGAAATTATATAAGTATGACCCAAGTAACTTATTAAATAACATGACACTAATCTGAATTATCTTTTCCCATATTATATATAAAAGTAGCTTTGTCTTCCTTTGAGGAGTATTTGGATGAATTTGTTTAATGTAATGACATTGCAAACAGCAAGCGAAGTAGACTTAGTTCAGGTCTCCAGGAATGGAAATTTTAAGTGCCATTCCTTAGCATATGAAGGGACTTTTCCACCAGGAGAGGAGAAGGAATTGTTTTGGAATTTTTCATAGTGTGCAGAAAGATGTTTCTTTTTTACTGTCTGCATTACATCTTGTTGAGACTAAATACAATCCAGTTGTCAGTATGATATATGTCACAATACAGAAAATACAGATTCCTGATTAAAGAGCATTACAAGAGCTGTTACAGAAGTATCTTGTAATGTGTGCTCCTCCATTACTTTAATTAAGAAAATATACAGAAGGATCTCAAGCATATGGAAGTAATTGAAATACATGCAGCAAGCACAGTTTTCTCAGAGCAGGGCAGATATTTGTGTCACCTTGGCTCTCTGCTCTGCAGAGCTGGAAGGACATCTGGCACCTGCCCAGAAACGCTGCAGCTATTAATCATAGTAGAGTAAGAAATGACTTTGTGCTGAAACATGAGTATCCAGAAATATTCTTGGCAGGGATATTTCTCTATTATGAACTTGCTGTTAAGCTGTTTGGAACACTTCTTAACGCATTTTTTAAGTCTTTGTTTATAGAATTCACCTTTTAAATACATTTATTTAGTGAGGTTTCAGTAAAACTACATGTTCAGTGAGTAGTTTCTAACTCATCTAGTTAAAATCTCGACGATCACTTAGGGCAAAAAGAAGTGGATTGCAGGGTTTATCTGCTCTATTTCTTCGATCAGAGGAGAGTCAGAGATGAGATTAGAGAGTACCTGGGGTAACTACTAGAATCACACAATGAGCACTTTCAATCACTTGGGAACTGCATTCATCGAAGAAAGCAATTTATAAAAACATCACAATATGAAATATTTGGGCAATCATCAACCCATTCCCACCACTTAGGAGTTCATCCAACTGAATTAGAAAGGTCAGTCACTGAAAACCAAACTGCTCTGCCTAGGATGACTTTTTTTGCCATCAAGAGAGTCTCTTCTGAGTGGTATGAGAGAAACAGATTGTCTCAGGCGCACTGGTGATTTATCTTACGCTGAGAATTGGCTAACAATGACAGTGCCTTGATCTGCATGAAAAAACAACCAAACAAGAGCTATAGGTTGGATAAACCAACAGCTGAGCAGCAGCAGCATCCAACTCCTGCAGCAGCTATGTCTGTTCCTGTCAGACTGCACAGCTCTGCATTACCTGTTCTTCACAAGGAGGTTTAAGCAAAAAAGGTTTCAAGGACAGGAGAAGGCTGGGCACCCAACTGCTTCTCCTTCCAGTAAAAAATGGGACAGAGGATGCAGAACCTCAACAGGTTGCAGCAAAATCCTTAGCACCTTCTTGATGCATTTGTTTCTCTGCCTGAGCAAAAGAATTTTACACTAACTTTCTTTATCCTAAATGGAGTATAGGAGCACACAGTCCATCTTAAGGAACTGTGTACTGAGCAGCATTATCTAGCATCTTCTCATCTCACAATGTATGTAATAAAGATAATTGTTAAAAAAATAATTACCTGTAATTACATATTCCCTATCATTTCCAAAATCTTCCTAAATCTTATTAGTCTTACTAAAAATTCAAGGATACACTCGAAACCTGAATGGTTTCATACTTTCCTTTGAGATAATTACAGGGCAACACAAATCTATTTTAGCAGCTTTGCTACCTGGCTGATGTTGTTTTAATGTTATCTTTAAATAAAATTCCATCTCGCCTCCAACCTTGCAATCCAGGTAAAAGAGTGGGAAAGAGGAAAGATCTAACAGTCTCCTTTACCAAATGCCTTAAAGGTTATCATCAAACAAAGTACACATTGGGATAATTCAGACATGGGCTCCTTTTCAGAGAACCAATTAACAAATGAGAAAAACTAGGCTGGATTTTTCTGTTCCATATGCAATTGGAAATGGAAGACACTATTGTTTCTAGCAATTCTCATTCTACATTATAAACTCATGCACACTCATTCTGGCCACCCTTTCTTCTCTGAAACAAACATAATTTATAAGAGTTACCTCTCTTCAATATTATGCTAAATATTGAATATTTTGCATGGTCAGCCCAGAAACAGTAAGTGAAGCAAGCATAGAATAATAGCATGTGTCAAAAAGTTGAAACTGAAGCTGAGCAGAACAGGAAATCTGATGATTTAACAGAGAGTATTTTCTGGTTTGGTTTCTTTTAATCTATTTTTATTCCTGGTGTATATATCCCCCACCCAAAAAGATGTTTTCTTACACAGGCTCCTCACAAACACAGGCTGCTGAAATCTCATGATGATGTGACCTAATGTTATTCCCTAATCCTCCATCTCCACTAACTATCCCAGTTGCCCCATTTACCACAACCACCTAGATACCAAGCGAAAGCATGCAATCCATGCTTTGGCTGGAAATCACCTTTGAGCTGGGGAAGCCTGGAACCTTCTTCTCATCAGCAGGTGTGCGTGTCAGTGTTATGGGGGTAGCCATCGGCACTGTGGCCAGCTTTGGGTACTTAATTTATTAACTAATGACAAAAAATTAATATCCTTACAGAGCAGGCATTTCACACATTTTCAGGGCCTCTGGGCTGTGGAGCTGCTTGTCCCCCCACAGCTCTCTAACTCCAGACTAATCCCAGGACAAAGGGTGATGGCTTCAAACTGGAAGTGGGCAGGTTTAGATGAGGTATTAGAAAGAAATTCTTCACTATGAGGGTGGTGAGACACTGGAATGGGTTGTCCTGAGAAGCTGTGGATGCCCATGTCTGAAAGTGTTGAAGGCCAGGTTGGAGAGAGCTTTGAGCAACTCCCCCATGGCAGGGGAGTTCAAACTAGATCTTTAAGGTCCCTTCCAATGCAAACCATTTGGTGATTCTATGAATCCATGAGATAAAAATAAGACTTCTTGGAAGCACCAGTTTTATTTAAGAGCCCTACTCCACCAAATCTGACACACAACTTGGTGTCAGGGCTAGGAGCCAGAATATTCCAGTATCCAGACCAGTATCTACAGGCCTCTTGCCTCCTAAATGTTCTCTCAGCTACCATTTAAATAGTCACCTGCCTGCTGTCAACAATTTTGCACTTAAGCTCCTCTTCCTACCACATTGCACACACACGAAACATACTCTTTACCTTCTTTACTTGTGTCCTATATACAACCCACTTGACAGCCACAGGCCTTGCTCCAACAGCTCCTAGGGACCCTGGGGGAATCCAGGCCAAGCCAAACACAAACACGGAGAACCTTTTCCTTGTCACTCTTCTCTTGCAAGTTCGTACAGTAAAATTCTGAAGGTAAACGTGATTAGAGGTGGAAAAATTATAAGAAAAAGGAAGTGGGCAGGGCAGGGTAATATCAGGCAGCAATTAGATTAAGACTACCAGGTCACACTCCAAAGAGAAGCATACAAAAGAAAAACATCAGGATTTAGATTTTTTTCAAATTTTTATTCAACAATCTGCTTGCAGGAAATGCATAAACAAAAGCTTACATTAAATACTGTACAAAATATTAAAGTTGTTGACGAGCTAGTCCCCAGGTATGCTCACTTTTTATATCCTCAGCCATCTGCACTGCAGCTCCCAGAACAAGATCTGAAGGTTTTCCTGGCTGCAACTAATTATGACACATGAGAACTGCAGCCCTTGACAGGCTCCTGCTCGGTAGAATTTGACAAGACAAAAGCAGTCAATTGTTCGTACTGCAGTAAAAAAACCCTGAAGTTTACAAATGAAAAATAATCAAGTGTAATAAATGCATTTCTCTCAAAAACAGATGAGCCCACAGTCCTGAGGCACACTTATCAGAAGACAAAAAACCATGTTTTTCTGCTATGGAAATGCACTTTGTGGTGCTCTGTATTGATGACCTGTAGACAATTACATCTCTCAAACCCTTTGGGAAAGAAAAGCAGATTACCATAGGAAGTTTCAATCACAATCACTGAGTAGAAGCCTTCAGAAAGATTCAGTAGCTTCAGACCAGAACCATGAACAACCATCAAGCTCCTTTACAGCCACCACTGCCATTTTTAGTACAGTTGTTAGGAGGGCCTGGATTCCCTCTCTCTCCAATCGATGTTTTTATAAGGTGGTGTCAGTTTATGAGACATTTTTAGAGCTATCAAAGGCCAACTTAAGGAGGAGGATCTTCTCCTCGAATAGCTTTGTACTTTGCCATATCTTCTGGGAACACCTTTGTCAGTTCTTGAATTAACAGGCTTTTAAATTTCTGGAAAGAAAACAAAAATGTATATATATCATCTGAACAATTTATTTAGATTTCATCAAGCAATGTTACCCAATGAACAGAAATGTTTGTACCCAACACACCTCTCAATGACCTAAGAGAATGGTACCCAAAAACCCCCCAAAGCCACACAAACACAGGAAGTTATGTTTACAAAATCCACTGAAAATGCCCAAATGAAATCCAATAGGAATGCACCAGGCAAACTAAAATGCCCTTGAATTCCCAGAAATTCCCTTGCATTTTCTCCTAAGAAATACAGATAAGTTGGACCTCTCTTGTAAACTCTGGTGCACCAATATCTGCCTGACCTTATTAAGGAAAGCTGATTAAGGACCTGTCCTCTTGATATGATATGGAATCCACTCCACCTTCAAAAAGCAACTCACACCTGCCTTAGAAGTGCATCATTTCACAAGCACAGAGAAAAGGAAGAGAAGCTTAGGGCTTATCTCCATATGTCTACATTGTGCAGTACAACTTGTCATCCTCCACACTAAGCCCAGCCAAAGAACATTCTCAAAACTCATTAAACTTCCTTTTCTGACTGTTTTTTCTGCAGTAGCTCCAGCAGCTAAACAGTATCACAGAATGCTTAGATTCATACTGAGTACAGGTTTAGAAAACCGTAAACACTGGCACGCATTCACTAGTTTTAGAAAGATTAACAGATGATTATAGAACACATTTGACATTTTAACCCCCTAATACCCATTCAAGACTGGAAAAATACCCCTTTCGTTTTGCTTATTTCTAAGTTTGCACACAGCAGAATTACACACCTGTAAAAAAACCAAATAAAATATCTCTACTGCTACATACAACTTTAACCAATACAAAATCACAGTGAAACCTGCATCCCCAACTGTGGGATGAACTACAGGTTTCCTTTCCTGAACAGGCTATATCAGCATCAATTAAGATACAGGGGAGCAGGGCAATTTCTAAGACAAATCACATAATAACAGAAATTAATAACTGCACAAGTGAAAAATGCCCCCATATTTACAGAAAAGTAAAAATTTATCAAATACATTATTGCATTATACTTCCATTAATTCTGGTTTACCTTCATAGTGTCAATTTTTCCTTTTACTTGCTCATTTTTAGCCAAAGCTCGCTCCAGACACTCTTTGGTGTAAAGCTGAGGGTTGCGGCCTTGATCTATGTATCTGAAAGTAGAAAAGACTCTACTAAACTATCATGTTCCTACTAGCATGCTCTCCAAGGTACAGAATTATTCACCTTGCTGTCTTTTTCTTTCTACTATTATCTGAAATGTGCATTTTAAAAACCACCACAGTTAAACTCAGCCATTTCCAAAAGACAGCTGAAGGACGAGGCCATGGCTAGCAAACCTCTGTTTCCAGAAAGACTGGAGAGCCTTGAAGGAAGTATTAAAAGCACACACACACACAAAAAAATATATCTACCAGCTCCTCAAAGGCAACAAGCACAGATGATCAAAGGAAGATGGTCATTTTCCAAGCAACTGAAAGGGCACTAACCAGGAAGTGGCCTAGTTAGGACATGGTGAGCATTAAGGACACAGGAATAGGGCACCCAGCAAATCAAGGATGAGGAGGAGCTGCACACATCACAGTAAAGAGTGAAAAGTAACACTACTGCATCAGCAAGCCTATGTGTATTTTTGCTTTGCAATACAAGTCCTGGCAAAGGGAAACTCCCTTGATGAATAAGGAAAAGAGAACATTTCAGACAATCACCATAAATTCGCAACTGGAGTAAAAGCCCAACTGGAAAAGGCCCTGTACAGCCAGTAACACGCTGGAGTACAGCAGACCAGTAACATGTGGACTTACAAGAAACACTAGTAAACTAAATTGTCAGCTATACCACAAAAGCTCTCTAGTACAGCTCTTCCTCTATGTTCATTTTTCTTTTAATGGTCTAATTCTCTGCCAACAGACTGCCACTCCTGAAACTAAATACCTGAGTACTGGCTTACTTTACTTTCACATCCTGATCCTAATCTGTGTGCAAGTTTACTTCCAAAATGAAAGCTTACTTACTAAATTAGTGTCCCTGCCCATGGCAGGGGTGTTAGAACCAGATAATGCTGAAGGTGTCTTCCAACCCAACCCATTCTGTGATGCTATAAAATGACTAAATTTGGCAGAATTCGCGTTACTGCCTATGTATTTAGAAGTAAAAAAAAAAAAAAATCTGAAAGGCCAAGTTGGACTGAGCTCTGAGCAACTTATCTAGTAGGCAGCATCCCTGCCTACGGTGGGGGGTTGGAATCAGATGGATTTTAAGGTCCGTTCCAACTCAAACCATCCAGTGGTTCTATGAAAACAGGTGTATAATTTATCACTTCTCCCACCTTTCTGCCTTCTCACAGGCAGGAGGTACTTATGACCTCCTGCCTGCTCACGTTCTCATGAGACATTTAGAAGGACCAGGTTTAAGAGACAAACAGCCCTCAGCCAAAATACCCACGCTGCGAAGCCAGGCTACCTCGAGTCACCGACTGCAGCATCTCCCCTTCCAGGCACACAAGGACTTACTCAAAAACTTCCAAGGGCACGCTGATATCGTGAAGCTGCTGCCGGCATTTGTCGATATCCTGCAAGCCCGTCACCATGAAATTCCTGTTGGGAAGAAAAACGGGTCGGGTTTAGCCGATTCAGGAGTCGCTGCGCTGCCCCCGACGGCAGGTGCGAGGCCAGCGACACCCAGGGACAGGGAGAGAGAGACCTGAGGCACCACCCTGGGGCCTGCGGGGGGAAGGGAAAGGCCCCGCAGCCCGGCCCGCCCCCGGACACGGCCCCTCACAATT
>NW_008238983.1:11851127-11867277 GCF_000691975.1 Corvus brachyrhynchos | reverse complement strand
CCCG
Organism: Corvus brachyrhynchos; assembly: GCF_000691975.1. Lineage (NCBI taxonomy): Eukaryota > Metazoa > Chordata > Aves > Passeriformes > Corvidae > Corvus > Corvus brachyrhynchos. The sequence goes on along the minus strand of NW_008238983.1, from coordinate 11,867,273 downwards.
GATCCCGCCGCCGGCGCGTGAGGGGGAACCGGGACAGCCCCGGTTCTGGAACCACCCCCCCACACACACTGTGCGTCTGCCAACTCTGAGCGGTATTCGGGCCTATGCAAGAAACAGGTGCGGTGACGGGCAGAGGTTCTGCTTCATAGCCAAGCCCACATTGGAATCATCCAGTGGAATCGTGGGAGAATGGCAAAACGTAGAAACACAGAATTGCAGAGCGGTTTGGGATGGAAGGGATCACCTAGTTCCAACCCCCTGCCATAGGCAGAGAAACCTCCCACTAGACCAGGTGGCACGAAGTCCCGTACAGCCCTGGCCTTGAACACTTCCAGAGATGGGACATCCACAGCTTCTCTGGGCAGCCTGTTCCGGTGCCTCACACTCTCACAGTGAAGAATTTCTTCCTAATACCCAATCTAAACCCACCCTCTCAGCTTGAACCCATTACTTCTTGTCCTATCATGAATTAGTCTATATTAAATAATCCAGCTATGATTCATCCCTGTGGAGAGGTTATCTGACATGCTTAAACCCCCATGACACATCACAATAACTTTTACAAATAGCTTTGTTTCCAGTATGTGTGTTTTGGGTTGAATCTCAGCAGATCAGTCCAGTAATGTCAGAAAATAACTCATCCAGCTCTGGGGTCCCCAGCACAGGAAGGACATCAACTTTTGGAGAGAGTTCAGAGGAGGCCACCAAGTGGATCAGAGGGATGGAGCACCGCTTCTGTGAGGAAAGGCTGAGAGAATTGGGATTGTTCAGCCCGGAAAAGAGAAGGGGTGACCTAATTACAGCCTTCCACTACTTGATGGGAGTTTACAAAAAAGATGGAGAGGGACTTTTTACAAGAGCATGTAGTGGCAGGACAAGGGGGAGTGGCTTCAAACTGAAAGAGAGTAGGGTTACATTAGATACTAGAAATAAATCCTTCACTGTGAGGGTGGTGAGACACTGGAACAGGTTTCCCAGAGAAGCTGTGGATGCCTCATCCCTGGAAGTGTTCAAGGCCAGGCTGGATGGGGCTCTGAGCAACCTGGTCCAGCAAAAGGTGTCCCTGCCCATGACAGGGGGTTGGAACTGGATGATACCTTCCAAAATCCCAAACTGGGATTTAATGTATTTTACGCATTTTGTAGCTATAACTTGTGGCGATTTCTGCTCCACCATGAGGACCATCAAAATCTGCAATTCTTAATTTCTTGGATGTATTGGGGGTTTCTTTCATTTTTGACAGCATGACAGCAACACCATCAGATGGTCAGTTTCTGTTCTGGGTTACCATGCTAGATCGATCAGTAGAAGAAAGTTGGGTCTTTGGAAAATATAAAGCACTATTTGGGAGCTCATAGGTTTAAGTATGCTAACCTAAAATTAAAAAGCATATGGCTGTAAAGAGCACGGAATATGAAGGAAAATATAGTACTGTGAAAATGTGAAATTAAAAACCAATCCTGGGATGCTGAAAACAATTTATCAGTTCTAGGCCTTGACAAGTATTGTCATCCTACAATAAAATAGTCCCACCGTCTACTGATCAGCAGTTGCTGAGTATCCTGTTTCTCTGTTTGGCAGAATGTTGTCTGGACAGCAGAAGTCCCAGGATTATGGGATTTTAAGACAAGTACTTCGCACATGAGAGATCTTGGTCTGAGGAAAATAATAACTTTTTCTAATATCTGGAAGGAAGCATGTACAATAGGGTGCACTTACCAAGTTAGAGCTGAACATGAGGAACAGGGGGTCAAGTTTTGAAAGAACAGTGTAAATACAAATGATTGTGTCAGGCATGGCTCTGCAGGCACAAGAGGCTGGGATTCAAACAGGAGAGTTGCTTTACATCCCTCTTTGCACTTGGGCAAACACATCCAGTGGAAGTACGGAGCAGAACCACTTGCTTTCAGTTCAGGAACAAACAAGGGCTTTGAGGTGCTGTTAGAACTTCCTCTCCTTCCTCTTAGTGTGAAAGCCTTTGGTTCTTGGAACTGAGCAAATATGACTTCTAGCTTGCTTGGGATAAATCCTATAGATGCCCATTATCACATCTGACTCAGGGAACATATTCAACAGAAGAAAATAATGGAAGTTTAACATCAAATATAGAGATATCCAGCTCATTTTAAATCTATATTTTCTAGCCTGGTTAGGCTAGATTAATTAATTAATTTTGTTAGATAAATGTATACAGTGCTTTTAAGTTTAAAACTTGCTGTAAATATATTACCAGTTGTTAAATTTTTCTCATGATCACCAGCTTGGGCATCATTTTCATGTTCAGGGGTAAAAAGTAAAAATGAAAAACTTGTGTTCCAATGAAAGAGAAAGAAAGAGAGAGAAAGAGAAAGAAAGAAAGTCAGTCTGACAAATAACTGAATTGTTCAATAGGTACATAGATACAGAAAGATTTTAAAAGAAAATGTCATGGCTCATGACATAAGTAACCATATTGCACTCATACCCTCATTTTCATACAGGGAGTGAGCAATTACAGACTTGTAAGCTGGACATCTGCACTGGCAGTTAAATAGGGTTTGTAATAAAGGATAGAATGAGGAGCCATATGGATCAATATGACCCATTTGGGAAGAGTAGCACAGATTAAATGAAAGAAAATCCTGTTTTGCAACCCCCTAATGAGTTTTTCAGGGGGTCAGCAAGCATGTAGATAAAAGTGATCTAAATGATACAATCTACTCGATTTGCCATCAGCTCTTAGTGAAATCCTTAAACAAAATCTTTTAAGGAAGTAAAGCAATGGAATAAGGGGAGAAATCCTAAACTAAATAAAGAACTGAATTCCAGATAGGAAATGCAGGACAGGGGCAAGCATTTAATTCTTGCAAAGGGAGAATTGATCCCAGAAGAGTTCAACAGGGAACTAGGCTGAAAATTGTGCCATTTACTATGTTCATAGATGACCCAGAAAAGAGATCAGATGGCACAATGAGAAAATTTGCTTATGAGAAAGTTATTTGGCAGGCTAAAGATGAATGCAGTTTGTAGGAAACTGTAGAAGGACCTGAAAAGACCTTAAGATGGATCAGGTAAAGCAATGCACATCGCAAGTAAAAACCCCCTAGTTTCACATGAAGACTCGTGGCCTCTTGACCATTGCCATACAGGGGCAAGACCTGAGGATCAGAATAGAAAGTTCTTTGAAAACATCAGCTCAGCACTCAGCAGTGATCAGAAGTCGTGTGGAGAGTTAGGAATTGTCAGGAAAGGAATGTGAGAACAAAGCAGAAAATTTCATTGTGCTACTGCAGTAATCCATGGTTTGCCCCAGCCTTGAATACTGTGTGCAGTTCTCATTCCCTGGAGCAGACCTGGAAAGGAGTCAGAGCAGGGCTGCCAAAATGGCTGGTAGATATGAAGTGGCTTCTGTAAGAGGAAAACATGAACAGACAGGGACTCTTCAGCTTGAGAGAGAGCCCATTAATGAACTTATGGCTAATACTTCACTGTATTTACAAAGCCATGAATGGTCTGGAGCCTAGATTGTCTTTCAGCACAAAAACTAGGGGCCATCAAAGCAAAGCCAAGAAGCGACAACTTCAAAACATGCAAAAAGCAGTGGTTTTTGTCATACAAAGTTCATAAGCCCTCCTGTGGGAGTATTTGCCAATGGATGTTATGGACAGGAAAAGCTTAGCTGTGTTCAAGGGAAAATGGAACGAATGCTTGGTAGACAGTCATGGAGACGTAGGTAAACCACACCTGGCTCAGGAAATCCCATGAACTGAAGGTAGCCTGAGGCCAGGAGGGTAGTCAGGAGAGGTCTCGTAGATTATTTTCTTGGTTTTGCTCTTCAGCATTTACTTCTGGCTAGTGCTGAGCACCAGATACCAACCCAGATGGAGCCTTCATCTGAATCTGGGGGATTACTGCTATAATGTCCTCCCTGGTTGGAATGTCAAATGATGACCTGTGCTGAGAAGGATGCAGACAGATTGCATAATGGTTTCTTACCAAGCAGAGCATAAAAAGATTGATTTGAGACTGTTCATACAGCCTTCAGGTCTGGAAAAAGCTCAGCTCACTGTTTCCTTATTTAGTGGTACATATACTCCAGATAAATGACTTGTCCAATATAATATGACACAACGTGGTGTTTAAGATTCATTATTGAACGTGCTGTGACAGCTTCTCATGAATACAAAAAATAACAAATAATTTATCTGTTTGTCCATCTCCAGAACTATGACTCTCCTCCTAGCTCCTGTTTTCTGCTACTGGCCAGTAAAGTGGAGGAAAATGAATAAAGAAAGTAAAACACATTCAGTGGCACATGTTTTCTCTCCTGTCTTTCTCGCTTTTCTTCTGCATGATTAAATCATTCCTTCCTCATTCTGCAGACCAAGAAATGGAGGTTGAAATTTCAGATCATTAACTGGGAGCATCACCTGCCTAAGAATTCCATTCTGCAAGTCATCTACCCTTCATTGTTTTAATTAAAACAGGTAATAAGCAGAAGAGAAGCAGGGGAGATAGATGTGAACAGCACAGAGGATACCATTCACCTGCTGATGGTAATTTTGTTTAGGATGTTTTTCAACTGACTCAGAAGCATGTGGTACTGTCACATTTTGCTGCATTAAAATAATGTGATACAATAAAATAAACAATTCTTAAATATCAATTATGCAGCTGAATAAGAGCTGTAATTATAATTTCCATACAGATTTTGTGTTTAGTAATGTGCTCATTAATGACTTGAAACAATACACGTCTTACCACAAATTAGCAGGATGATGCATTTATGCATCATGGCTGGATCTCAGTCTTACTGAGATCACCTAAATTTATTTATCTAAGAAGCAGCAGGATCAGGATTTTGTTCATAGGATAATTTTGTGGTCTTCCAAGGCCTGTAGATCTGGGAATGTTCTGGGACCTGATCCAAAGATAACTGAGACCCATGAGGTTCTTTCTATTGATGGTAAAGGACATTGGATGACAGTCTGTTCTCACAACACTGTCTCCAAGGAGGTCAGCCAAGACACAGCAAAGGACTGACATATAAGTTTCAGGACAGAAATATTATTATCATAGTGTAGTGATAACTCATCTAGATCTGCAATACTGAAACCTTTTATTTCATAGTACCTTTAATATTCCATAAAGAATTAATTCTTAATTTTGTTTTTCAAAACTGTGCTGAGAAATCAGTGGAATTATCTGGGGTTTTCCCTTGGAATATTAAACTTATTCATCAGACTCAGTTTATGTTACATCCGTATTGCTGCCATATGTCATTTAAAGCAAAATTAAGGTCCTCTCTTCTGAAATGCAGAGTTGCTTTCAACAGTTACCAAGTAGCCTTTTTTTACCACAGGTGTGAGAAATACATATATATATGTATATATAATCATACTCCTAGAAAAATGCTCTTCTGATTATGCAATACTAACAAGTAAGGTTGATTTGCCTATTACTGCTTTTTATTTTCTCCCCTGTACCTCAGAATAAGCAGCACCCTGTATTTAAAACTGATACTTTTTTCATTACCAAAGATGCAGGAAAGAAGGTATAGGAATATCCTGGGCAGTGAGAATTTCTAAGACACCCAGACCACATGTGTGCTAGCAAATGAAAAAGACCTAGGACCATTTTCCAGTACTGAGTCCAGCTGGCATGGAGCAGCCCTTAGTTGTATTCCAAATCCTGAAATGTACCTGAAAGCAGTTCTGGGAGAATATGGGTGGTCCAGATGAAAAAGCTGTGTATGTACCTCTATCACTGTTATACAGTGTGGGTGCCTGTGCTCCTGTGTTTGTGTCCTTCCTTGTCACTTCTCATTTTTCTAAGGTAGATCTGTTAGTCACAGTGTACAAGAAAAAGGAAGTAATGGCCACATGGGTTCAAACCAAGGGACAAATCAGAAAATCAGAAAAATTACTGAGCATTCAGGGTTATGCCCCTGAAAAGTTTGGATCAGCAAACTGAGCAGAGCCATGGTCACAGCTGGTATGGAGCTACTGGCAGCACCAACTTGGGGATGGAGTATCATAGAAGGATAGAATATAAAAGCATAGAATGGTTTGGAAGGGACCTTAAAGATCATCTAGTTCCGGCTTCCCTTCCATGGGCATGACACCTTTCAGCAGACCAGCTTTATCAAAGCCCCATCCAACCTGGCCTTGAACACTTCAGGGATGGGGCACCCACAGCTTCTCTGAGCAACCTGTTCCAGTGTCTCACCACCCTCACAGTGAAGAATTTCTTCCTAACATCTAATCTAAATCTCTCCTCTTTAGTTTAAAACCATTTCCCCTTGTACCTCTCACTATCTGTCTGGGTAAAAAAGTTGCTCTCCCTCTTTTTTATAGTCCTGGGCCTTATGGGGATGTCCTGTAGTAGAGGCTGGAATCAGTGAACACTACAGGGTTCAGCCTGATCAGTACAAAGTGTCTCATGTTCACAGAAGTGCCCACAAGCTGCCTCCAGTTCAAACTGGGACTACCAGTTCTTCCAAGCTATTTCTGAACTGCACAGGTTTAAACCACTAATGGTGTATGAATATGTGGGCAATGGTAGGCTCTGGGGGAATTCAGAACGTGGTGAGGGAAAAGGCTTGAATATATGGCTCCTCCAGTCCATCCTGTCACGTGGACTCTTTGGACACAGTCCTAGCCAGTTGGTTCTCCAGTATACTTTATCATGTCAGTAGGAGTTCCTTCCTGAAAGGCACTAGGAGACAGGCAGGCAGTGCACTAAAGTCTCTCTTTCTACTATTATTTGGGAGGGGCGTTCAAGTGACTCTTCAGTTTTAAACTCATTCTTCACACTCTTGCATGTTGATAGCCCACGGTCTCCACAATCTGCCTGCATCACTGTGAGAAATACTTCACTGTTCATGCCCAGCATCCAGTCTTCAAATAGGTTTTATTTACAGAAGTCACCTGAGGAAGACTAATTTATATCTATTGATTCTTTTCACACCTCTGTCTAACTGATGAAGAACTGCTTTATTGCCCAGTTAGTTTAGATACAGATAGTATACATGTCTATTCTGTGCTTTAATCAAATAATTGAATCATCTCTCAAACTTCTATGTGGTTAATTAAACACACTGAATTCTTTACACCTTTTTAATGAATTCCAGCTTTTTCAGTGTTTCTATTTTTTTCAGTATCAGCAGAAAAGGGAAGGTGACCTGCACATTGCAATCTAGCATTGGTCCCTGTTTTGTGCTTCTTCTGTATCCCTTCCTATTTATGCACTGCAGGGCTGCAAAATTCCTCTGTGCCACAAGATTCCTCTATGCCACCAGATTGTGATGATCTGGTACATAGTGACCCCTAATTTCCATTAATGTTTCCTTTTACAGGGAATATGGTCTGCAGTTACATAAACTTGCATGATTTGCTCCTAGTAAGATGACTTCGCAATTTTTTTTTATTAAAACACATTTATTTCACAAACACAGCTATTCAATTCAGTCTGTCTCCACACTATTTATCACTTTGCTGGCCTTTCTTTTCGCTCTTCTTTTATTTGCAAGTTTTTATTTACCTCCAGATCATCAATACAACTATTAAATTATGGCAGTAGCAGTCCCCTGGCAATTCTGCTGGCAATATTGCCAAATAAAATCCCACTTGGAAACAGATCTCCTGGTCTCCCATATTGCTCCCAAAACTGAATTTGGAGTGATTAGACCAGCCTAATGTGAGGCAAATTCAGGTCAAGTCTGGCATAAGGGATTGCCCCAGGGTCCTCTTTTTACAAACTGTATGGATGAGTTTGTGTTAGATTTGCCTTGCTCAGGCCACTAGTCCAGTGCTATTCCAACAGGCATCATGTCCCTGCATATCTCCACAAGCCCTGGCGCGGGCTGTACCATGCACAGCCTTATCATCATATAATAAAAACACTATTTTCATGGTCCTTCAGTGCCCCTGACTTTCCAAAACGATTAGTAGCACACACTCTAAGACTGCTTTCTGTACTGTGAAGGATGAAAAGCTAGAGCAGGAAAAGCCCATTCTTGCAACGATCACCTCACAGACCCCATAGTTTGGCTCTTCTCCGTGCCTACTGCTTGTCTTCTGCCCCCCAGCACAGGTCTTCAGACACAACCTCAGAGCACCATTCCGGGGAATGCCAGTTTGCCCTCCTGCCCCAGTAGTTCTTCTGGGATGGGATTTCCCTAAGTTTAGGAAAAACACTTCTGGGACAAAATGGGACCTAGAGATGGAGGTCAGAAAATCCATATGAGGACAGTTCACCATGGTTTTGTGGCTGGGGCCCCATATATCTTCCCTGATTTTCACCTTTGCAGGCATCTACTGAAGAAACAGAAGACACTGTGTGTCCTAGGGGCCACGGCAGAGGGGACTGATCATGCATGGGTAGGGAACAGCCTACCCTGAAGCCAGAGAAAGGCTGATGGAAGAGGAAGAGACCATCTGTTCTCAGAACAGGAGGAAATAAGTAAGTTACACTGCTTCAGGAAGTGTTTGGTCCCCTGATGGCTCCAGGCCCTGGTGCTACTGGGTTGGCAGCAGCCCTTCCACTCTCTGTCTTCCCTTCACCAGAACCGGAACCACAATGTCAGACCTGGTTACAGCCTCCTTGGATGAGTACCAAAGGTAGAGGGATGAGTCCTTGGCCAAGCCTCATGAGACACTTCTGACAACAAACACACCCTACCTAGATGCCTGGATAGATTCTCCGTTTCTAGTTTTCACATATTTTTCTGCTTTTGCATTTCATATACAAATGCCACCACTGGCTCAGGGTTCAAGAGTATGTATGAATCTTGTTGCCTGGGGTTCTACTGCAATAGCCAACTATGGCTGAGTGGCTGTGTTTAGCACTACCCATCAACACGGCTGTAGTTGTGGTTTAGGTCTACAACAGACCTAATTTAACTTGATATGAATGCATGTCTTAAACCCAAAAAGATTTTTTGTTTCTGTTTCCCATATTTCAGTCTAGAAACAAGGATGTCCAGGGTCATCCTCTGTCTCATAAATCCAGATATATCAGTATTCTTTAGAAACAAAAGAAGTTACTGATTTCTTCTAATTTAGTTAACTGCAACAAATTAGTTTTCACAGGAACAACAGGTATGAAACAGCCAGCTGAGGTTTGTTCTACAGTACAACCATCCCAGCCCTGACAAACCCCCTTTGAAGTGCACAGCAAGCCAGCAGCTAGGGTACCTCCCTGTGCTTCCAGGACTCAAGCACAGGTTTGCTCCTGTCATCCTCTTATAGATGATATTGCAGGAGGAAGTGCCTGTTGCTCCTAAATCTAACAGAGAAAAGACTGCGTCTTTTTGTCTCGCTAATGACAAACCCAGCAGCTGCTCTACAACTGTGTGCAGATTCTGATAATAAACCATCTCTCTGTGCCTCTTCATGTGCACAAAGGACCACTGACCTGCACTGATCCCACAGGTGTGGCAAAATCCCTTCTTTTACATCTATGATTGCAGCCACAGGGTGACAAACCATTTGTTCTTCACATGGTGTACAACTCAGCGCTCACTAGATTCTACCTCATATTGGTTCTGCAGAAGCAGCAGTGAATCATGCAAGGAACTATCACTTCTACTTCAAATGGAGCTGCCACCAAAAAATTTATTTCTTGAACCTAAGTGATGAAGCACATGATGTCATCTAATCATAGAAAGAACCAGTGTTGCATGTCTGATGCTCTGAATTCAGTAGGCTTGCTGTTGTAGCCATGCCCATGAATAACTGTTGACTGGGAATGTTATCATCAGTTGGCCCTGTTAATGTAGAACCATAGAATCATTTAGGTTGGAAAAAAACCTCTAAGATGATTGAGTTCAACCATTAACACAGCACTGTCAAGTCCACCATGAAACCATGTCTCTAAGTGCCACATCTACACATAATACAGCTCTTTTGTCATATTCCAAAATGTACTTTGGGCTGGTTCAATGCTTCTGTAGCTTTCTGTAAACGTGGCCTCCTTCAGGGCCCACCTGTCTCCCTGGGAATTCTTTGTGTAAACTAGGTATTCATCTCTCCAGCCAAGGACCAGGGAACTACCAGCTGGTGGCAGCAGCAGCTTCTCCAAGATCTGGATGTCAGGACTTGATCTCAGTTCCTGGCAACACTGTGTGAGAGTATGCAAATATACACTCCCCATTTTAAAGAAACTGAGCCGTTATCTGTAATCTTGCAGCTAATCTAGCTATTTTAAAAGAACTTAGCTTCTCTAATGCTTTGTCACCTTTTGAATTTTTTTGCATAGTAGTTCGGGATTTATAATTGGCACTGAGAAACAAGAAGCTAAAACATGTCTCTTACTGTTGTGATAACCAGGCTGATGTTAAGACCTTAGGAAAAGGAGGAAGAGTTCATTGCCCATAAAGGCATTGCAAGTGACCTTTCTTATGGCTGTGTGCTGTAAAGAGGAAAAAGAATATTTTGAGATTTGAGGGAGTATGAAGGTAAAGGATTTGACTGGGGTCAAAGAAAAAGTGTTTAGCTGGCATCAAAGAGAAGTGTGAGTTGTTCTGGGATCCAAATGTGATCTTATCATCATATTATACAAAGGTTCTAATACGTTCCCATCTTTACTCAAAATACCTCATTGAGGGCCATCTTCAGTCATGTCAACCTGTTCTTTTAAATCTGTATCACTCTGGCAGCACATCTTTTTAATCCCTTCTACCAACACATCCTTCTTTCTTTATCTCTTTCTTCTTTGTCTGCTTCTCCAGATTTATGTAAAAACTCTTTCATCATTGGCCCCTCAGCCCTTTGTACTTCGTACTCTTGAACTTTATCGTGTTCCTGTCACTTCAGAGGAGCAAGAGGTCTGTGATGCAGTTTAAAAACTTCAGGATCCAAAAATTATTTCATGGCGCCATAAGGTCTTTGAGACTAAGTTACTGAAATTCCAGCATTCTGCCTTTAAAGTTTAACTAAAGTTGGTCTCTCTGTGTTAATTTTGTGTGGTTTACACTGATATCCATCTGTTGCTTAGATGACCTACAGTGCTTTTGCCAAGCCAGGGGTTCATGTGGAGCTCTGAGCAGGCAACAAGAGACAAGCGTGTGTCCTTTTTGTGCTGTGAACCAGAGTACTGGAACACCTGGAGTGCTGCTTTCAGGCTCAGCTGCTGGGCACTGAGACAGGTCTGTGAGACAGGTCTGTGAGACAGGTCTGTGAGACAGGTCTGGCAGCAGCCCTCAGCTTCATGTGGAATAGACTCCAGCTGTGGGAGGAGACCACTCAGACGTTCCTTGGGGTAAAGAGCCATCCATGAACAGGATACTCTGCAAAAAAGGGGCTACCTAGGGCTCAGATTCATATTGTTTGCCCCCAGTTAAAAGCAGGATTGTTGCAAGGCCTCACCAATGGCCCTGGCTCTCTGGTTATATGCAGGAGCTTAGAAAAGTTCATGGTCTCAGACCTTTATAAATTCTAGTCAGAATTCCGAGTCACACAAACAAAACTTTTTGCATCTGGAGTTGAACCATCATATAGTTGCCATTCCTCCAACCATTCCATGGGATACAGCTTCCTCACTGAGCAGCTACCAAATTACTTCACAGATGAAACTGTAAGACAAAAATGTGGCCCAATATCAAGGCTGAGGGTGGAACAAGGTAAAGGATGCATTGTATCTTTATTTGGGGAGAAATTCGTGAGGGATTTCTGCTCTTTACAGTACTGGCCACATCTTGAATTTGTGTATGAGTGCCAGAATTTAAAAATACTTGTGTTCATATATGAGAAGGTCACCTCTGACACAGAGTTCCGTGATTCAGAATTGCCAGATGCAAATGTCTTTTAGTCAGTAAGTAGCAATACATGAGCATGAACACCATGAACATAAAAAGCTTCTCCTGAGCATTTCCAATGGTGTGCAGACTTAAAAATCAGCCAGCCAGCCATATTCTCCATGGATATTGTTTACGTTTCTCGTTCTTAAAAGCTATCACTGTGATACAATGGCTATTCATTTACCCAGGTATCCTTTGCATTTACCTGGGCTTATCATATCTGTTGCGTGGAGGTCACCACAAGGATGTTGTGTATCTAAGTCAGTAAAAGAGATTAACACTGCCAGATGCACTTCCAACACCAAGAAAAAGGTAATTTCAGAGGATGTGTCAACAGGAATGTAGGAATCCCACATATACCTCTATAGGTTTTAACATTCCAGGAGTGAACATTTTTGTGTCTTTCTTCATTCTTGCTGTTTGTTGCTGAAAATGCCTTTCTTCTGAATATCCTTCTAAAAATAAATCATGTTGTCACTTTGGAGGATGAAAGGAGGCAAACAAAAAAATGAACAGTCAAAGGTGTCGAGTGAGATACTAGTAGGCACTGGGACAACTCAGACAGGCAAAAGAGGGAGAGATTAATAAATAGCTTGCTTGCTGAAAAAGTGTGTGTTTGCATGTTTGCAAAGAATTAGCTAAATATAACTCCATTTGATTGTAGGAAGGAGGCTATGTCCCATGCTATAAATTAAATCAATGGAGCCTACCAAGCTGACCTAGGTAAATAACTCCTTTGAAAGAGTTCCAGGCCTAGAGGCTGGCCTAATGCTGAGTATATCAGCAGGATACATGAACCCTAATATTTTAATGCCGCCTATAACAATCTATCTTCAGACCTGCAGAGGAAGGCAAAAAAAAAAGAGCAGTAGAGGACAAATCATGCATCAGGAAGAATAAAATAAAATCTTTCCCAACTCCAGTGGAAGCCCTGAGGCATGGAATTATTATAATGCAAATTGACAGTGATCTAATTTATTTTCTCACACACTTGGGGATACTGACACACCAGATGCCCAGGGACTCATAATATAAGCTTAATTTTCTCTCTTCAGGCATTTTCCTATTATATTGTGTTGTACAATTATGCCCATAGACTTCTCAGGCTTCATGCTACCAGACTGCAGGCTATTCCTTCCAGTGCTCAGGAGAATATTCAAACGCTTCCTTCATCATATACCTGGAAGCCTTTAGATTTCCACTGCAGATGTATTCAGGATTACTCACTGTACTTCCATTTGATCATGTGATGAAGTCAATATCCCTCTCTGACATTTACTTCTCAAATATATTTATAAAGTGTTATTACGGCCCTATTCAGTCTTTGCTGAACTATGCTAAACAAGAAAAAATCTTTTCATTCTCCTATGAAGATATGACTTTTGTTCCCCTAATCATTCTAGAAATGCTTCTGTGCACTTGTTCCATTTAAGTAACATTTTCTATCACTTGACATTAAAATTCTGCTGCATTTAAATGGAAGTAAACAATACGCATACGAACTTATTGCTGAACCACAGGTAAGTCCTTTTTTGCAAACTCAGTAAAACAAGAAAATCACTGGTCAGTATTATCCTACTAGGAAAAAAATGACAAAAAACAACACCTTCCTGACAGACCCAAACAACATCAAATTGGTACTGTAATAGGAGTTCAGAGCCCTGAATCTCCAGCTAGTGGCAGATGCTTCTCTACCACAAGAAGATTCTAAGATGCCCTTCATCAACTGCTTGCTGCTCCACATGGAGCTGAGGGCTGCTGCCAGACCTGAGCTTTGAATGCTGTCCTGTGTCACTAATAAGTGGCCAAGCCTGAAAGCACATCTCCAGCTTAATATGTAGGAGTAATATCTGCCAAAGATCAGTCTATTTTTCATACCCACATGTCTCTCTGATTTGAAAGTCATTGCACCACTCTAGGATGTCATTCTGCACTGTAAGTGGATCAACCAGTCCTGCTACAAAACAAGGACAGGAGAGTCTTGTCGGGGAGATAGCAGGTGAGTTCAGTTTGACTCCTGCACTTGGCAAACTGCTGAGAAGGTATAATAATGAATGAAGTTAATAGATATGTTTCTACTATTTAAGGTACTAAGGAACAGAAATTTATTAAGAATGTGTAAAGAGAAATCATGGACCAAATTTGTTCATTTTTTTTGTCAGTCAGGGAATATGTGGATAAGGACAGGGGGAAGTCTCTCCTGCAAGCTGTTTAACTACCTGTTGTTTTCCCCCAAGACTTGACTTCAAGCCATCCAGAGTCCATACTGGACTAACCAAATAACTTGCTTGCTGAAGAAGCCTGGGTATGAAAAAGAAGAGTTCACTCCATCACTTCAGCTTTTTGACCCTGCAGACAGTAAGGACAGAGACTGTGATGAATTTCACTACTTTCAGCACCACCAGAGCAGCTCCCTGTGGCAGCAGAACCCTGTTTGGCCAGGCACACCTATTACAGCTTCCTCGTCGCAGAAACAGCTTTCTCATCGCTTCCTTCATTAATCTTGTACCATTTCACAGAGCAGTGGTGCAAGGCCACAGAAGGGCTGCTTGGCTCTGGCCTCCCTTTGCAGAGACTTTCCTCTTTTCTTTTGGCTTCACCACTGGGTAGATACCTCAGTTATGTGAGACAGGTAAGTAACTTCCATAATGTTAAATTAATGATCACAGCTCCTGCTGCCATCTGCCACAGGAACACCATGCAGAGACCTTTCAGTTTAAAACATTAATGTAGCCAACACAAAGGCTCAAGGTGCTGGCTGGCACTATGGTTCAGTTCAGCATCTGTGCCACACCAACCTGCCTTACCCTAGGTATTCATCCGGGGTGACCACTGAGTGCCTTGTTCCACCTGACTGCCTGTGGGGACTGAAGCTGCAGGTAAAGATTCTGTGACTTCCAGCTTTTGCACCAGAGCAGGAATAGTCTTCCAACCTGTCCCGTCAGGTTTCTCAGTGCCCTGTTCCATATGCTAATAAGAATTTTCCATGTTTGCCTTAGCTTCTCCCCCTGCAAGTCCTGCTGGAGTAATTTTCCCAATGAAGCACAGATTACCTGTTTCCTGGAAGCGTCACACACCACGAGATGTCTGGGTGCAGTTTGCTCTCCAGAAATTTCCCAGCTCCATGGATGGGCCATCAGTAGTTCAGGGGAGTGGCATGTCTGCCACACCAGAAGGCTGCTGAGGGGAGTTTTGGACACACTTTCCAATACCCTATAAGCTGGAGGTGCCTCAACTGCTCAGGCAAATGTAGGAGGTAGGAGATTAATATGGAATGAACAGAACAATCTTTGACACTTCAGCCTCCACCCACTTCACATTCCCCAGGATATCTGACCTCCAAGGGAAACACTCTGTCAACAGTACTTCACAATACAGATCTGTTCAGGGGTAGGGAATTTAGCAAGCACCTCTCCTCCTGCACAGACCCGGCTGCGTATCTGCACACTGGAATGGATCAGAGCAACTTCAAGGGTTATCACACTGTTGGATTAGCAAGGTCAACAAGACGGAGGGAAGGAGCAAACAAGGACAGCGTTGTGGCACCTGGGCCTCCCAGGCCATCACTGACAGTTTGCTTGCAGCTCTTCACCTTCTCCCTGTTCAATGCAGGCCGATGGAGAGGCACTGGGTGTCACACATGGGTCAACTCTGCCAGTTATCTCCTGACATTGCCCTGTGGAGTCTTCAGGGAGGAAGAGGAGATCCACCTCCAGATCCTCCACTGGGAAATGTGTTACGGAATGTAATGCTGCTGTGTGCACACACTGCCTATGGCTTTACATCCTCTGCACAACAGACGTAAACACACCTCGGGCCCTGCCTTCACTATTCTCCAATTCAAAGCATTTATTGTATTTTTTTTTTCTTTTCCAGTCTTTGAAGGTAAAGAATGTGGTGAGAATCAGGTGTTCCTTCCTGTATACAAAGTCCCAGGAGGTCAGACCTACTTGGTCCGGAGGGGAGCAGGTGTGAGAGGGATGGGATATGTATATCTGCTGTACTGAAGAAAGCAGGATTGTCACATCATTCCCAACATAACAAATACCGAAATGCACACACACACACACACAAACGTATACACGTTATGTACTTAGAACTATTTTCCAACCATGTTTATATATCGATTTTTACAGGCCTTATATATGTGATTATATGTGTTTAGGCAGGTAGGTGTATATACATATACGAACTGCACTTAAATGCCATCGTGTCCTCACACATGACCACAGAGCTGTTCTGTCTCTGCGTTAGGTGCGGGCTCTGTCCGTGCACACACACGTGCACGGAGCTGCCGCGGTGTCACTTCCCGGCCCTGTGGGCGCCGACACGCGCGCACACACACGTACGTGTGCAACACCTGCCCA
>NW_008238983.1:11787924-11849730 GCF_000691975.1 Corvus brachyrhynchos | reverse complement strand
TCGGTGGAGCTGGTGGACGAGAGCCTCTTCGACTGGAACGTGAAGCTGCACCAGGTGGACAAGGACTCTGTGCTGTTGCAGGACATGAAGGAGACCAACACGGAGTACATCCTGCTCAACCTCACCTTCCCCGACAACTTCCCCTTCTCGCCGCCCTTCATGAGGGTGCTCAGCCCCCGCCTGGAGAACGGCTACGTCCTGGACGGCGGGGCCATCTGCATGGAGCTGCTCACGCCCCGCGGCTGGTCCAGCGCCTACACCGTGGAGGCCGTCATGAGGCAGTTCGCCGCCAGCCTGGTCAAGGGGCAGGTAGGGCTCCCTGCTCGGGGAGGAGCACACGCATCCATGGCTCGGGGTGCGGGTCCGAGCGGTGTTCGGGTGGGAACCCCAAAGGCGACCAGCCCGCGGCTGACCGCGGCCAGGCCCGGTCTCCCCGAGGACCTGGTGTCACCGGTGGGGCGAAGGCAGGGACACACGTGTTTGGCTCCGGGGTCCCTTCTCGGGCAGGTGCGGGAGAGGTGCGGGGCAGCTTGGAGGGACGAGGAGCACATGCATCCATCGTGTCCTCCCGTCAGGCTTTTGTCCCTATGCTTGGCTCTGCCGCCTGTGGCACACCAAGATACCGTGCCCATTACCCCTGATGGGCACATCCTTCGCCCCACAGCAAAAGGCGGCTCTCCGGGCTCCAGTGGGGTTTGGGACTGGAGTCTCCTGCCCTTCACCAACCAGTCGGCCATACTCGCTGGTCTCTTGCGTGCAGTGCTGCCGCTGGCGGAGGGCGCGACGCTGGAGCTGCTGCCCCCAGGTCTTTGTCTGTGCTGTCCCACATAGCATCCCTCCGGGGACAAGGGGCGACCCCGGCTTTGGGGCTTGGCACACCACCGCGCTGAGGTGTGTCGCGGGGTCACATCGGGAATCGCTGCCCGAGCAGCACAAGCTGCTGGCAAACTTGTGCAGGTTTCAAATCGTCCGGCCCGGAAAGAACAAGTAATTTGGGCTAGGTACTGCAGCTGCAGCAGCCAGACGGTTCCTGCCAACTCTTCTCTTCGAAGGAGGTGATCGGTTCCCCCGGCAGAGGATCTTGTCTGACCTGAATCGGTGCATTTTATGCTGCTTTTTTTTTTTTTCCCCCTTTTTCTTCTGCAGAATATCTGTAGAAGAGAAGTATTTCATAAGCCGTTTTTAATAAATGAGCAAATAGTCCTGATAGGCAGTACCTCTTTATGGTTATTATAGTGGCCAATACACACATGGCTCTGACGGGGTGGTTTTCCTGTTCGTGAATGCCCTTGAACTCGGGGGACATGCACAGCTCCGTGTCTGTCAGTAAATGATACTAAGCAACTTCTTAAATTTGTATCTTGGCAAGGAGATGGTGAAAGAGTAAATAATAACATACTTGTTATTTGCTTACAAATGAGGTTACTCCTGTTTGCATCTATGGAACTGCTTGCCTGAGCAGAAGTAAAGGCTTGTTTTTTCTTAAGACTGAAAATTAATTTTGATTTTTCAACAGGCTCTTTTGTAAGTGGCTTTTCCTCCTTTTAACATTTGGGTCTACTGCTCCTTTTTAAAGTCAGATAGTATTTTTCTCTGCACTTCATTTCAAGAGGTCAAGTTTCCTAGGTCACCTTGGAATATAAAAAAACATCTACCAGGGAAAAAAAAAAATTAATTAACAGGGAGCCTGGGGTACGTTGAAGTTCTGTAACTGCCCTTGCTGCATCTCACTCTTTGTTAACCTGTCTCTTTTTAGAGAGGTCATAGTTCTTGTTATTTGTTAGAAGGACAATCCTAAATTCTCTCATTTTGTAACAATTCAGCCTCTTTCTGCAGTGTTGAATTTTAAAGGAGTTAAATGAATACTTACTGGGATCATAAAATGGCTCAGTGAAGAGAATCACTGAATTGTTTTATTAGTAATAAATTCTCAGCTATATAATCTGACAATTTTCTTCCCTAAACCACTTAAGAGATTTCGAGAAAGTAGTAGCAATTTTTGATTACCAGACGATGTTTATGTGTGCATCGTTAATAAACACATTTAAAAAGCAACAGTTTCAATAACATTCTTCCAGAAGTTTGCAAAGTCAATTGCAACAGAAAGAGAACTGGGATTAAAAAAAAGGCAGAAATAAACTGCTGACAGTAACTTAGTAGTTAAATAGATATAACATGGCACGTTTCAATCTCTCAGATTGTTCATTCCAAGTGGAAAGGTTATTAGGCAGTATGGTCAATAAATTTGTTTTCTGGGTTAGAGAGATGTTGCCTGTGATGGGTTTGCCGGCCTGTCACTGTAGCTGGGCTCTGTGTCATGGGAGCCACGTTTCTGTAATTGCACTCCTCTCGTTATGTAATCCCCACTCCATTGCATAATAGGGCTCAAAATACGACTGGCACTCCCCTATCCCCGTTTCATTTTACAGGTGATCTACTTTTGACCGTTTGGTTTTTAAAACTAAAAACGGAGCCGACGGAGCTTCGAGGGCTGAGGTGCTGCATTCCCCAACGCTGCGTGGCCAGGTTTGGGTGACTCCTGCCATGCCGTGGGCAGTCTTGGTGCCTGCAAGGAGCCATCCCGAACAAAGAGCCATGGCTGTCGGCAGGTTAATTGTGTAATTTCTGTAAGCAGCCTGCAACCTGCAATAGCATGAAATATTCAAGATGCTGTTCATCAGCAAGGCTGGAAGGGTGAGGGTCATTCTCCATCACCTCAGAATGAACCTGCCTGAGCAAATGGCAGCAGCCATCAGGCTGAGGGGGAGATGGGGCACTGCCGCCACCAGTGAGTCAAAGGGACCTTCCAGAGAAATGTCACTGGTTCCCAGCACCATGATGTAGCATGAAATCACCGCGAATACTCCAGCCTGTGACGCATCCAAGAGTGCGCCTGGCTGGCACAGGCGCCAGTGTGAGTGGGCAGGGCTGAATGTTCTGCTGGCACACCTTCCTCCTTGGGGCAATTCAAGGGATAGAACGAAGGTGGCTCATTCCATGAGATATTTTTCGTCAGTCCCATTTTGCTGAGCCAACTGTGGCACTGTCATTCTCTGCTGGTTCTTCAGAGAGAAGCAGCACTTCTTGGTCTGCTGGTAGAGCTGATAGTAACTGTGAGTGTGTGTGACCTTCTGGTTTTTGACAAAGTGATCCAAGAGCAGATAAAATTAACATGGAAAATATATTTTCAGGCAGTTAAGATTCTTGACAAACTCAGATTTTTTTTCATAGATTTCACAGACATTTTAGCAGAGTAGAAGAGAAATGGAGATAAGTCATTCTGACATCTCATGGGATGTCACTCAGGAGTTGAGTCTGTACGGAGACTTAAATGTGCAACTGAGAAATTAAGAGTTAGCACTTCCCTGTTACTTTTCAGCATTGCCATTGTATGTGGGGAAACCTGTGTCCAAGTTCCCAAACCTGAGCATGTCTCCCAGGGCTTGGATTTTAAAGCAGGGGGGCTGTTTCTCTAGATTTCACCAAGCAGGAACCATACACTTCAGGTGACCTTGCTTGAGAGGTGCCCTACCTTACAGGATGCTCACCCTAGCTTCCTATTGTGAATCTAGCGTTGTATTTTTAGATATTTTTTGTCTGTAAATAAAAGTGTTTAAAATGGAAGAGCGATGACTTTTGTTTGAATATAACAATTCAGCAGTCCCAAATTTAAGGGTTTTTTTCCCTCAGTTTTCAAGGAAAAAATGTTAATTACCAAACAAGTTGGGGTTTGTTTGGTTGGTTGCTTCAGCTATTCAGCTGAGAAAATCAATTATTCACACAGCTCTAGTCAGTATCTTGAGGGGAATTCTCAGTACATCAAAGGCCGAAGACTGTTTATCTGTCTGGGATCCAGAATCCTATTTTAAAAAACTTGGTGTTGTCCTTAACTCAACTGTAGCCGTGCTTCTAAAGGGATGACTTTGTACTTGCTTCCTGCACAGTCAGCTGCTTGCTAGCTCCTGGCATCACAGGCAAGAGCTTGGCCCTGCTGGACTGGCGACAGAGTTGCTGTGAGCTGCTGCAGAGCCAGGGTGCCAGCCAAGGAGGTGGGGTCATGCTAATGAAGTAATTTAAATACCGGTTGTTTATCATCCTGGAGGCAACTGTTTGACATGTCTGTCTAGGCAGAGCTTCCCTTTTCTGTCTCTCTGTGTCTGTCCAGGCCGTGGGAGTGGCCCTTGGAGTGTTACTCCTTCTTAGCCCTTTAAAATGACTTATTGATAATTTCAGAGAGAGGTTTAAACATTAGTTGCTCTCCACTCCCAGATAATGGTGTCATTGTCACAATTATATCAATAATTGGAGAAAGGAAGGAAGGGGGAATGGCACCAGTTGAAGGAGAGGGATGTCATGACGGAAGGTTCATCATGGCTCTCCTTGTGTGACAACGCACATGGATGACACCAGTGCCCATGTTTCAAGGAGCAGTTGTCTCTCTCATTTGAAAACGTAGTAGATGATGTGATCCCAAAGGAAAAGGAGCTGACTTTGTCCAAAAATAGGAGAGGTTTTTGTGTTGTCCAATATATGTATTGTTTCTCACTGGACAGAATGATTTGCTGGTGGTTTGATGGACATTTAAAAGAGGACAAAGCTATATATACCAGCATCCAAATAATGCATCAGGATTTTTTTTTCTTTTTTTGAGAGCAACAAACAGAGCTGCACCTGATGCCTTGGGGACTTTGGACATAAGCTTGCAGTAGTGCTGACCAGTAGATGCCTTGTCCTCTTTTTTACAAGTCCTGTGTTCTCTCCATGGACGCTGGGGACAGCCGGCCAAAGGCAGCTGTCAGGTAGCTGTCAGCTCTGCAGATTGTCATGAAAAAAAGGTCTTTGTTTTGAGGGAAATACTCCCTTATTCTTCCAGTGAATAGGAGGAGCATAAAAATTTTTCCAGGATTCCTGCAGGGAATAGAAGAAACATAAAAATTTTGCCAGGACATATTGCAGTAGGAACAGGGAACCCCTAATTTTGAGTATTGCTGTTGTGGGCTTCTATATAATGATGTAAATAAAAATCAAAATATAGTTTGTAGTTAAGCTTTGATTTTGTCTCGGAAAAGTTCCTGAATTCAAATAAAAGTTGTTGGTGTCTGGTACTTTGATCCCTCACATTGTAACATTATAAATACCTCAGTGGAACCCTGTTCGTTTGCTTCAAATGCTGTGTGCCTTGTATGACTATTGAATGGATTTATCTTTCCATTTTAGAGATTCAAATATCCTAGCTGACTTTTACCAGATTGAAACAGCAGAAATGGGCTTGTTCTATGAAAAACAGCTACAGAAGGTAGCTGTTAATCATAGTCTAAATTACTCCCTCTTCATCCTTTCAAACAAAAGTGTGGGCAAGCAGAAAGCAGATGGGACTTGCACGGTGTCCAGGAGGTCAGCAGACTCCAGGTCTTTCAAATATGTATAGCAGAAATTGATTGCAAATCCATGGGTTTTCATACTCCAGATGCTGGGTTTGAGGAGTGTAGCCATGAATAAATCAGCTAATCTCAAAGGCTGCAGAAATGTACAGAGGACACAGTGGTCTCTGAATTATTTGGAGTCATTGTATCCTATTAGGGCCTTAAAAAATAGAACCACTTTGCTTTTTGCTTTTGATTGCCTGAGCAATTGATGATGGTTATTCTCAAGGGAGGAAATGTTGCTTTAGGTCCATGGGTGAAAAACACATCGACTCATATACAAAGATGACAGAGGAGAGAAAGGCTGTGTTAGGGGACTTGTTTCCCATGAAAAGGTATCTTTTATGACCCATGGATGGGCCAAAGAGGCAACAGAATATTGTTTGCCTACAGAGGAAAATCAGATCTTTTTTGCCTTCTAAGATGTCTCTTTTATTTCATTTGAGAAACCTAGGATTGTCAAGCTGAAGTTTAAGTGAGATCATGTGTATTGAGATGCTGGGCCTGATGAACGGGCTGGAAAAAATAATTGTTCATGTGTACTCTGATATATTGCTGTTCTGACCATCCACTATTATTATGCAAATGTATTCTACTGAGAGGAATGAAGACACAGGGATTCCAACTCATTGAAATAGGAGGTTGGTTTAATTCTTTTAAAAAGCAGAGGGAACATAATCTCCATTTTTCTTCTTCAAAGCATAAAAATGAAAATTTTAAAATACTTTCAACTGTCCTCCTTACTGTTAAAATAGTCATCAAATAAACTAAATCCCTAAATTGAACTAAATTACTAATTTTAAAACATGCTTTTATGGAGGGAGAAGTAATTAGCTGATCTCCTAAATACGAATTTGAAAGAATTGTGGCTTTGGATTTTGTGAGAAAATTGAATTTGCTGAAAAGAGCAAGATTCTTCTTCCCTGAATCATATAAGTGTTCATTTTCTTTAGTGTAAGTGTTCAGGCAGAGGGAACCATGAAGCATTGGGGTGCTTTGTCAGATACTTTATTGAAAATTGTATTTTTTCAAATGCAGAAAGCCTAGTCACAAAGGGTGATGTCCTGAAGGAGTAACCTCAATAACCCACTTTCTATTGTGAGGAGGATTTACTCTTCCTTTTACAGGCTAGCCTTGAAAATATGCAGCTTTTCTAGCATCCACACAATGCCCAGGGATTTCCATGCATGGCCAGATACTTCCAGACTGAAGATTTGTAACTCCACAGTAGTTCAGCTCCTCGTATCTCAGGAGTCTGATTGCCAGGCATGATCTGAGGCATGTCCCCCTGTGGGCATCTGCTCTCACCAAGTGGGACAGTGGTTAGGTAACATAATATTTGCTGCGTTTCTTTTTCCCCTCTAAGCTCCTTTGGAATGGCGGCAGTCAGTGAAGGGCTCTTCTTTTCCTTGACGTATTCAGTCCTTCACATGCAGTTTCCAGTTTTCTCCTGTAAATGCCAAGAAAGGTAATGCTGACGTTCATTGCAAAGGGAGATGGGCAGTGGGAGGATTGCTGGGTGCAATTCCTCTGCAGTTAAACAGAGAGAAGATGCTGTGGTAGTTATGCTGGCTGAATGGCTCAGAATGTTTCTTAGTTGTTAGGTGCACAGGATCCAGTTGTCATACTTGTAAGTGGAATAGCAGGTTTCTCTTGGACATCACTCTATTTTTTGGAAGTGCAGGGTCTGGTCTGAGTTGTACTCCATAGGTCATTTCTGGAGGGTGCTGAGCACTCTATAGTGTTTAACTCCATCTGGAAACAGCAGTAACAGAGTAGATCCTGGAAGTCTCAAGACAAGCCTTACAGGAAGGACGTGATACTGTTACCTAACCTGGCTTGCAGTGAAATGAGCACTGCACTGGGAATTGAAAGAGCCTGAGCTAGGAAGAAGCGTAGGTGTGCTTTGATGAGAATGAATCTGTAGTCCAGTCTGCACGGAACAGGTAAGTGGGCACTGCACTTCAGATGTTCAGGTGATTGCTCTTCTGAAACAGGATCAAGGTGCCATTCTGATTCGCCCCATTCTCATTAAAAGTCACACTGAGGAAGGACACATCAGCTGTGCCTGTCCCCAGCCATATGTGGCAGATGTGTGCCTGCCTCATGCACGTGCAGAGTCTGTCCTTGGAAAATGTCTTTTTATCTGCTTCACGATATTGTGCGTTTTCCTTGTTAAAATTGATGATCCTCATTGATTTAATCCTTTTGCTGCGCAGGCTCTCCAAAACCCATGGAACTTCTGCAGTGACTCCTTGACAGAGTTACAAGTCAGTTATAATCCCAAACCTGCATTCAAAGACGAGTGAAAATAAACCCGAGGAAGGAAGACATAAGCCTGCGTTATGAAATGGCCTGGAGCTCAGATGCTTGTCATAGTCAGGCTTTATAAGCTGTGGAATGATGAGGTATTTCTCCCATTTCTAGGCTTGTGTTACAAATGGTAGCAAGCCCCCAGCTGCAGTATATAGGGCTCGTTCCCATAGTACATGCCCATGAAAAAACCAAAAGCATTGTGAAACAAAAATATTGATCTTATTAGTTTTTAAAATTTTCTGTGAATTTCTATAATTATTACATTTTCTGTAAATTTGACAGTATTATTTCCATTAAAATATACCTGGCATTGAAGTGTTCTATAATTATTTATGGGAGGAGGTTGTTTCACAGTTTGAGCACTTAGCCTGAGAAGAGCTGATCCAAGTTTAGCTTCCAGGTTTTGCCACTGACTTCAGGTGCAGTCATGGGCTAGTCATATAACTTCACTGTATTCCTCTTTCCCACATGTAAAGTACAGACAACTGTCTTCCCAAAGGTCATTTGAGGACATGTGCTTAAAGCACTCAGAAGTGAGGGCTCTCTGAGTAGATGTCCATGTGCATCAGTATGAAACATACTGCAGTCAAGAGATTGGCACGTTCATATAAATAGCAGTGGGATAGCACATCCACTTGTGACTCTGATCTTACTAAATTTGGGTTTAACTCGACTAGATGTTCCCAGAGGCAGCCTGCTTTTTACTACTGTTTTGTTCCTGTTTTTGTTTTAGCATTGTAAAACTTAGGGAAATGTGAAGATAGACATTGTTGTGGTGCCTTTGTCTTTACAGCCTGTCACAAAGGATGGTTGGCTTTGCTTTGGTTGGGTTCACACCCATGACTGTGTTTGACTTGGGTAACTTCAGGTTCCTGATGTGGAGGACCTGTGGGCTTATGCAAAGAGTTGTTGTCATGTTCCCAGTCTTTCACATGGAGTGGTCCTCAGGAACTCTGCCAGTGCCTGATTCCACAGAGAGGTAGTCCAGGGAGCTCAGCAAAAGACTGAGAATACATTGCAAAGAAAACATCCCTCTGTCACCTAGACTAACCGCTACCCTTCTGGTGGCAGGGGACAGGGATTGTCTCTTTTGACAGAAGCCCACCGTGTTGTCATACCTGGAAATGCTTGAGACACCAGAAATGTGGCCAGTGAGAGTAAGAAATTTTCTTATTCTTTTGCCAGCACAGAGTTTGTCCCACCCGTAAAATGCAGGGAGGGAGTTTCTTAACCCACATCTGTGCTGAGATTGTGCTGCCAGCTCAGTGCTGACTTAGGGAAAGGTGAGGAAGAGCAGCACAGTGCTCTGTAGCTGTCAGACAGAGACTGGGGCTGTAAGCGTTTGTATCGATTAAGAGCTACTGGCACCAGGCTGCACACAGACAAATGAGCATAAATAATTACTCAGCTGGAACTCAGATTTCTTTTTCCTGGACAAAGAACAGTTACGCTCCCAGAAGGCACAATTTATAGGATGCTTTAATGCTGGAACTTGCTAAGTTTTCACTTCTTTTATGGATTATTCTTAAAAAGGAGACAAAAAAAGGCATGGAAGTACTGCTTTGGAAATCACACATTTGCAGGAAAACCTCACGGTTTTAATTCACTTTTGCTGCAACATTTTGAGTATTTGTCTGTATCACGTTCTATACCACTTTGTTTTAGCTATAGCTAATAATCATATACAATACAACATAAGTTGTGTGCAGTTTTTGAGACATGATTAACTGTGCCTCATCAGTGCACGAAGGAAAAAATTATAAACCATGTAATTGGGGGGAGAGACTGTGTATATTGCGCTCTAAGAGCGATGTTGTGACACATTGCAATCAGTGCACTGAGAGCATGACAGTAGCTCACTTTAGCATCGCTCTGCTTTTGAAAGCCTCTCTAAAGCCAGTGGAAATATTTTCCTCTGAAAGCTTGTTTAAATATTCTAGGATAAGGCTGGTTCAGGCTTAAGCACTGAGTACCTCTGTTCCTTATCGGAAAATATTTGTTTGCATAGAACAGTTGGGGCCCAAAGCCATTAGTCACTGGCACATTATGGAACGTGCTACGTACCAGAAACTCATAGCATACTTCAATATTTAGGAAATCCATAGATTTTGTGTCATCCATGGAGAGGCCTGGGACAACAGACTTGGAAAATGGGCATATCCCTGTGGATCATTCCTGTCCATGGGCGGATCACCACAGACACCGTGTCTGGCACAGTGACTTCCTGTAGTCTTTTGTGTGCTTCTCTCTCTTTGCTTGTTTTCTGTCTCTTGACATTTACCTAGGGATGGGTGAGCAGAGCCTGCTACAGCGATCTGTTAAGAGATGGAGGCAGAAAAGGAAACTGTAGCCATCCGTGTATCCTTATGCTGGCTTACAGGATGGGCCAAGTTTAGCCCCATGTGCAGAAGGCCTATATGATTTGCCCTTGGGAGACCAACCCAGAGTTATTTGCATTGCCAGGACTAATGAAAGTACACAGGGCTGAGGAAATTGTGTTAAGAGCTGTGCTAACAACGTGATGGTTTGCCTGCTTCTGAGTCTCTTAGCTGTGCACTACTGGAAATGTACACAGCTTTTTGTTAGCTGGTCCAGGTAAAAAAGTCTGGATGTGACTGAAGGGTTTGCTGTGACATCTCAGAGATCCATACCACAGGGGCTTACATTGTTTCCACAGCAACATCAGTCCTGTAAGGGCTGATGGCTGAGTACAATAAATCTCTGAAAATTTGAACCTAATATAGCAGGAAGTGGCATCAGGAGAGGACTGACTACAACCTTGAAGGGTTCAGGAGCTGGCTGTGCAGTGCCACAGCTGACCTGTGTTGGCAGTTCAGCTCCAAGTGTCTAAGCTGGACTTGGAGACCACCACAGGTCCCTTCCAGCCAATACTTTTGGTGATTGTATGATCCTGTGGAAAGCTGACCTCCGTTACATAGTGCTGTCCTTCTAGGGAGTGCCAACAGGACACACATGGAAGCACACCTGGAACTGTGCTAAAATTGTTGGGTTTGGATCTGGGAACTACTATCATTGATTTGACAAGAGAGGGAACTCACGTTGTCCAGAGAAATCCTCTTCAGGCCGTCCTGACTGGAAAGACCAGAAGAAATATCAAGACTGCTTTTCATGACACCATAGGCCAGGTGTTGGCAGATCCATGGTCATAGTGGTCTCAAGAGTTTCAGGCTTCATATTTGGATTCTGTACAGGACTTAACTCTTTCTTTGAACTTTGATCTGGCGATGCTGGGGAAGAATCGACATGGCACATTGCTGATAGCGGTACTGACGGATTTTGAAGAGCTAATAGTTGTTGAGTATTTTTGAGGGTGCACTTCAGTGTCACAGCATTATGAAGGGGAGATGTGTTCACAGAGACTACTGTGGCATCACTTGGAAGTAGAAAAGCTCCCAGATTTGCCCACAGAGGTCCATAGATGTGAATGTGTCATGGTCTAACCTCAGCTGCCAACCAAATTCTACACAGTCACTCTCTCACCTCATCCTCTGGCTGGCTGGGGAGGAGAATCAGAAAAAAAAGTAAAAACTTGTGGGTTGACATAAGAAGTTTGATAATTGAAACTAAGTAAAATACAATACTAATAATTATAATAATAACAACAAAAACCCCAACTGTAATTACAAAGAGAGAGAGAGACAAAAAAGCACAAGAAGACCAAGTGCTGCACAATAACATTACTCACCACCCACTGACAGATGCCCAGCCCTGTCCCCAAGCAGTGACTAGCCCCTCCCAGCCAACTGTCCCCTGTTAATATACTGGGCATGATGTTCTATGGTGTGGAACATCCCTTTGGCCAGTTCAGCTCGCTATTCTGGCCATATTCCCTCTTGGCTTCTTGTGCACCTGCTCACTGGTAGAGCACAAGGCACTGTGAAAAATCCTTGGCTTAGTGTGAGCATTGCTCAGCATCAGCTAAAACATCAGGGTGTTATCAACATTATTCTCATGCTAAATCCAAACCAAAGAAAATGATCTCTATTGCAACTGACACCAAGAAAGGGGGACAAATCATACATGAGATTCACCTTGGGTATTTTGCTGAACGTGGCAGGAGGGAGTGGTTGGTCCCTCGGTTCAGCCAGGATCCTGAGAAGGATGCCCACAGCAGCTCGTGTTCCAGGAGGTCTTTCTGCCCGCCATCATCAGGGTTAGAGACTGGATGCTTATCAGCTGTTTGTGCAAGCTCATTAGTTCGGGCAAAGCCTGGATGAGCGGCAGGGGATTGCTCGCTGTGCCGCGCTGGCTGGGCGCAGCAGGAGCACGAGCGAGGGAGGAGGCTGAGCGCAGCACACGTCCCCCTGCGCTTCAACACGGCTGCAAAAACCAGTTGGGTGCTGTGGCATTGCTTTCACCTTTCATATGTTTCTAGCTTGTTAAAATTATATCTTGATAAGTACATGAAGTCACAGCAGATGGCAAAATCTGAAACGTTCTCTCCAACTCTTTAATTAGGTTTTCAGTTATCCCTTTATGAAAGACACTCCGTGAGTGTCTGAAAGTATTGCAAGTATTTAAATAAGCTCCTGGTGTGACTTCTCAGAGCTGAAGTCAACACTGATATCTTTATGAAAGGCTTTCTTGGGCTTTCTCTGTTGTTTTTAACCTCTTGTGGAATGTTTTGATCTTGTTCAGATATCAGTTTGATATCTTTCCTTGATGTGGTGCTGGACACATCAAAACATCGGCAGTGCTAATGATCTGTATTCCTTACCCTGGCAGTAGTGACGCATGTAGTTTGGGGATTGGTCAAAATGCAGTTGTGTGCAGCAGAGCTGTGGACAGCACCTATTTACATACTGTATTTACCATCACTATCATGTTTACAGAATGCAGCAGCTCACAGGCTCCTGTCCAGAGTTAAAATGACTGCATGTTTAAGTAGCAGGCTGAAAATAAACTGTAGTCAGGGCTGGTAGTGGTGCCTGGTAACATGTTTGACACTTTCTTCTGTAATTGTGTCCAAAATTACATTTTTTTCTTAAACTTGGGAAGAGTTTTCTGGGAATGGCAAAAAGCTAAAACTCAGTAAGACAGTAGATACCACCTAAGTATAGGCTTGAAAGCATCTGAACTCTGTCAGCTGAAATTCCAGCCTTCTTTCTTTTTACCCCAGGTTTACTTGAGGCACCAAATAGGGAAACTTGCAATCCAGGAGGTTAAATTTTATCCAAATTATATACAGCTGACAGGATATTGGTTAATAAGAGACAGTGCTGACCATACCACCCATAGTTTCTGTATAAGCGTAGAAATACATGGACTACAGCGGGCTAGAATTAGCTGGTCTTTGATGATGCAGTTCACAATACAACCTGCATATGGTACCAGAGTGGAAGTGGATTTAATGATCCGTTGCATTAATAACAGAAAGCTTTCAGAATAAACTCATGAAATGATGCTCCTTTCATCTGATATGGCTCCAGTAACATTTTACGTGATGTGATGATATTTACCACATCATTACAGCACCAGAGGATTCTTACTTTTCTGCTTTGAAAGCCGTACATAGTCAGCACCAAACATGAGCTGTTCGCAATGCAAAGATCCTATTTCTAGGTACAGCTTAGTATTAATACTTTGTTAAAGCTGGGGAAGATGTGAATCATACTGTCCTAGGTACTATGCATATAATTCCGAAAGGTATCAAAGCCTTAAAATATAAAAAATAATGTGCAAAACACAGGAGATGGCAAATGGATCTAATCCAGAAATTAAGTAGCAGAGTAAGTTTATATTTCCTTTTGAAAGTATTTCATCGGTGAGATTTTGAGGACAGCATTTTCTGTGCTGATTTAATCTACTGTTGCACCTTGTTTTATCTTTCTCTGTGTTTCTCTAAGTGTGATTCCAACAAAACCTCAGATTAGGAAGAAAATACAAAATGTTTTGTAACAACAAAAATACTCCTGCAGAATAATTATGATTGATAATTATATATGATATAATTATGTATGATAATTATTCAATACAAGTTTAAAAATATGTTACCCAGCTTTATTTAATTATTCCATCTGTCACAGCTAAAAATGAGCATTTTCTAAGAAAATTTATGATTGGGGCTCAATTGAAATCCATTCTGATCATCCTTATTTGGGACATATTAATTGCTAAATCTGTGAGATGTAGAAGGTGTCTTGCTGTTTGCTCTATCAAGGGGTATTTAAAGAGGAAATACATTTCCAGCCTGTAAATGGCAGCCAGGGAGAAAGGCAACGAAAAACATCGACAGGTAAAATAGCTGTTTTGAGGAAAACCAAATGGGTATAAACTGACTGTGAATAAGTTGAGGTGGGAATTGGAGGGTGTTCATAATCTCTGGTTAAAGTATGCTCTGAGAGAGAACTCAAACTGCACCAAAAAATGATTTGTTAAAGCAGGAGTAGGAAACTGCTTTTTTCTTTCATGTGTGCATAGTTTTGCTATAACAGGAGCAGTGCTGAACACAAAAGAGCCTCTGCAATATAGTGACAGCTTTCTAGTAAGAAATTGTTTGTCCATGCTGCAGACTAATCGCACTCTTTTTAGTCTATAAAAGTAAATGTGATATTCTGAGGGCAGATTTTGTTTTCTTTTTTCCCATTTTCACCCTTTTTTCCCCTCCATATAGCTGACTATTTTCTCAGTATTTGTTGCATGCTATTGCCAATGCCAGTTTTTGGGTTGAATTCAAAATTGACACTAAAATCAGGGAAGCAAAAGATGATTTTTGAGCTAAAGAGCAGAAAAGAATGACAACATACTGACTTGAACAGAAAAGAATGAGAACATACTAACTTTGTTCTTAATAATTGTAATACTGTAATATGGTATCTGCTCATCAAATACCATTTATTAAAAAGGCTTTCATGCTATCTATCAAACAATTACTAAAATTACTAGATTAGTGACTTCAATAAACTTCTATTTTGTAACAAATCCAGTAGGCATAAATACTTTATAAAGATATGTATTTTATTTTATTCATTTTTTAAAGGTATTAATTGTTGCAGAGTGGTATTAATCTGTAGCTGTATTTCTTTCTTCTGTCTCTGTTGGTTGGTAATTGACACAGACCAATGTGAAAAATAAGGTAAGCTATTGTTAACTCAGTAAAAGTCTCTCTACCGCCAAACAAGGATTTGAATTTTATACGACTGTGCAGTTAGAGGTAATATCTAATTGCAGAGTAATAAAAATGCAGTATATGCAAGTGGGTATATTTTCATTTGTTATCAAACTTGGCATGAAGGTGTAATAAACAAATTAGAACTTTTGATTTAAGATGGAAGCAAGTTGGTTTAAGGCACTCGTTTTAAAAAAGGCGGAGCTGTTCATTTCTCACGGGTCAGGTCGGAGGAAGAGGAGCGGAGTATGTTCCGCGGGATGGATGTGATTCCGTGGGATGGATGTGATTCCGCGGTGGCAGCGGGGGTGAGGCAGGGGCAGCGCTGAGAGCAGCCGTGCCCGGGCAGTCTGTCCGCCAGGGCTGCCCCCGGCTGGGCAGGAGGGGTGGCAGGGGTGGGCATGAGGGTCCTCCCGCCAAGCACGGAATGCTGGAGGTCCCGGTGCAGCCGAGAGGGAGGCGAGCCCCAAGGCACGGCCGCAGCGGCGGCCGCGGGTTGCTGTAAGCAGGGCAGCGTGCCAGCGCAGGGGCTCGCCGGGAGGAAACAGCCCGGCAGATGCCTTTTTTTTTTTTTTCCTTCTTTTTACCCCTTCACTGAATATCATTTTAAATCATCTCTAATAATCCGTTTGTCTGCTCAAGTTGGGGAACTGTGCTTGCTGGTACCCGTAAGTGAATGTCTCTCGGGCTGATGCATTGAAAAGTTAAGCTGTGGTTTCCAGATGCGCGTTCACATCTCTAATGAAGGTTTTCTCTTTGTGTTTGGTGCAGGGCCGTATCTGCAGAAAAGCTGGCAAATCAAAAAAGTCATTCAGTCGAAAGGAAGCTGAAGCAACATTTAAGAGTTTGGTGAAGACCCATGAAAAATATGGGTGGGTCACCCCACCCGTCTCTGATGGCTGATGTTAGCAACCTGCACTTGACAAAAATGCTGAACAAAAGTACTGTGACATCTCCTCAGTGCTGTACACCGCCCATCCTTTTCTACTTCAGCTTCAGTTACATACCATGAATGTCAAGGAGACATCTAAGTTATTTATGAACAGATGTGTTTACAGAGGGAGAGAAAAAAAATGCTGTGTAGGATTATATTTCAAGACTGGAGAATGGTCATCATTGAAGTCACTTGAGCGGATGCTGAGATTGCGTCATTTGCCCCCATACAGCCCACATTGTCTTCAGCTTCTTTCCATGACAGCAGCACCAAACAGCAGTACTGGAAAGTCTATCCATTACTGCTCAGTTCATTTAAATGTAAATGAAACAGTTAATATTTAATAGGGAAGCAGTGCATTGCAGGTACATGTTTGCTGTGCTGTTTATCTTTGTCTCCTAGCAGGTCAACATAACTTGAAGATTTGTCTTTATGTGGAACTGTGGTCTGCTGTGACTAAATTTAGACCTCATTTGTGCTCTATATATGACCTTTAATTCATAAATGAAATCAGAATTTAAATGCTGAAAGGTCCTAGTGTTGAAAAATTATTAAGTGGAATCACCCAACCGGTTACAATGTGCTCTCTGTGCTGATATTGTGATGTGCTGTTCAGAAATAAACCAGTGCAGTTAGCTGAAGGTTAGGTGGTTTTTGAAAACACATCCATGCCAGGGCTCAGAGGGGTTGGTCGGTGGTAGCAGAACAATGATTACCCTGCCGGTACCTTCTGCAGTAGCATGTGGCCTGTCAGTTCTTCAAAACAGCAAAACAAATGAGTGGAAATGGACAAAGCAACCTTAAAATTTTATTTGTTTAGTTTTGAAATTATATGCCAGTAACAGAGTAAAAATTTTCAAGTCAAATGGATAACGGTTTGTAAGATGATTTGCATGACTGGAATTTTTCTTTTTTATTTTCACTCAATAGACATTGTATGTACTTAGAGCCCAGTATCTGAGAAAACCCACTGATGTATATAAATGTCCTATTATTTAATCATTGAAATTTAAGTTTTCTGGTAAACAAATTGAAAAAAACAACTTTCTAAGGGACTCCATAAAAGCTGAAGGTAATGTTAAGAATGGTATAGAAAAGCATTAAAAAATGTGGATTCCGAATGGAAAATCATATTGGACATGTGCTGAATAAAATCACCAGTATCGTTCTGTTGCCTCAGGAATTCAATCATTTTGGCCAGCTTCTGTATTCAAAGTAATAGATTTTCTGTTGTGGCAATCTAAGCGCCATATAGATGTATCTGTTGTGGTGGTATTTTAATTGAAAGTAGGACAGTATCGATTGTAAGACTGATTAGGAGGGGGGAAGCAGTGTGTATTTGGAAGCACTTTCCATTATATGGCTAACACAAGAGCAAATCGAAATGGTTGACCAGTTTCTGTTTGTATTACAGCAACACTGGAGACTATACAGAGAGCTTGGGGTTCTGGAGTTTGATTTAAAACTACAAGCAGCATAGAAGAATAAAAGGAGGACAATGGAGTTCAAGCACAAGAGAAGAAGCAGCAGAGCAGATATTCTTGCTGTACTGGTGCAAAAACACTGCTCAGTTAGGCTGTCCAGCTTTGTCAGCTAGATCCAGAGAGAAATAATCAAAGCCTTCACCAAAAGGAATATGCAGGTCAGAGCCACTCAGTTTTGTGGGCATACTTGGTTTCTTGCACTTCTGATCTCCATCAGGAGTCACTTCTCTTTCTCCTCTGATCATTTGTGGTGTGCCTTAACTCAGTTACAAAGAGAAATGTTTCATACCACAAATCTGCCCAGATCTTGCTGTCATTTATCTCACTCTGCTTTATACTTGGAGACAAGGCTATAAGCAGTGTATATATATGTACTTTTCCTCTCAAACTGCGTATCAGTTCTGTGCATCCACCAGTAGAATGTGTCTTTTGAGTGAGGAATAACATTTCAAGTAATTCACTTACTCATTTTTTATAAACTTTCTTTGCTCTCCCTTATGAGAGAGGAAACTGGTATGTTAAGCACCAAATAATTTGTAATCCCTAGTGGGACTCCCTGAGAACACAGAGAGTGATCTAGCACTGGAAAGTATAAGGTTTATTTCCCTTCAGAAAAGCTCTTCCCTCACCAGCACAGTAAAATTATGTTAAAAACAGCATGAAGGTGTGGTAAGTCTTTGGGGGGGGATTATTTCATTTTCTGCTGTTTTTTAACCTGTCTCTTTTTTTCTGTCAGTGGGTTATTTTAAATCTTCCTGAGAACCCTATCTTTAATATTTAATTAAAGGGTTAGCTAAAAGGAACGTAGTGGGTGGATTGCTACCACTTCCCTCAAACCTACTTATTATGTGTCTTCTTAAGTGTGCTTTAAATAGTTAGAGCAAACATCATCGCTAAAAATCACAGTTACTTTCTGGATGTAGGAGGTTCTCTGCATCACTCAGCGTCTTGGAGCAGTAGGAGAGGCAAATCAAAAAATCTGGAGTGCTTTGAAGCTGTAGCAGAAGGGGGGCAGAGTACGTGTGATGATAAGCTGCGGCAACAAATCGTGCGAGGAAGAAAGAAGGCAAAGTACACTGCATGAACTGGGGCAGGATGAAGTTCCTGCTGCACCAAAAATAATACTGCTGCTATTAAAGAGACCATGGTTTGTGGCAGGAGCAGCCTGTGCTGGGGGCATGCAGGAAAAAGGGGACAGCAGGGAGTACAGTAGCTTTGTGCTTCTGAGCAGGGAGGGAGGGAGGGAGATGGCTAGGAGAGTGGTTAATTAAGAGATCTATAAAGAGAGCTGATCTATTTTAGGGGAAAATTAGTTCATGGTTTTTGTCTAGCTGCATGCTAGACAGGTGCTAATTTCTCTGCAACAGACAAGCCTAAAAGAAAAGTGAAGGAGAAAATTGGGAAAGGAAAGATGTATGAGTGGAAGGAAAAGAGGAAGACCTGACAGAGAGAGAGAGAAGGAAAAGTATGGGCTGGAGGAGATACAACTGGGCAGGTGAAACACAGGACAAAAAAAAAAAAAAGAAGACTGATAATGGAAGGGTATAGCAGGTGAAACACAGGACAAAAAAAAAAAAAAGACTGAAACCAGGGAAGCAACACAGCATTAGAAAAAGCAGTTTAGGTAGGACGTACTGCAGGAACTGATTGCAGAGCTGCTCCAGGTACCTAAGATCCAAAAATGTACTTTTTGTTTGTATCCCAGAAAGTGAGAGCTCCTTCCTTGTTCTCTTCTTCTAGCAGATGAGAAGAAGGATGTTAGGATTTGGAGCTGTGTTGTGGAACTTAAATCAGGCCTTCATGTCTCTTATGTGACTGAGAAATAAACCCAAGTGTCATTCCCAGATTCTAAATTCCAGGAGGCCAAAATGAAAACAGATTGGACAGTCATCTGCTTGGTCAAAGTTCCTCAATATCGGCAAAGTGAGAGGATTTCTTTTGCAGACAGCAAACCTCAATATTCCCCATTTATCCAATCAAAAGCCTCCTTAGGATTTCTTGAAAATTAGCAGTCAGCACAGATCCTTCAGCTCTCATTAGACCCATTTCATCAGGAACATTATTTTCCATCTGCTGTCCCCAGAACAGATGATTAATTTGAAACTATCATCTGGGGAGGTGTGAAGCTGTATTGGGAAGTTACCTCCTGGCTTCTTTATAATATATCCTTTTGGAGGATCTTCTTTGAACCTAAAAAAGCTGCTTGAATGAATACAGGCATTGAGCAAAGCAACCTTATGATAAAGGAAGAAAGCTAAATACCTAAATGCTGAAAGATTTCCACAAAGAACAGAATCGATGATTTATATGGGAATGTATTTCTATGTCGTGAGAAATTGGTCCTAAAAATTCAACAGTCAAAACCTTAGCAGTCAAAGACCTCTTACGTTGTTTTCTCTCCCAGAGTGTGTCTCCTTCATTCCAGCCTAAACTTCAGTCCTGAGCCCAGAGAAAGATCATAGGCATGGTCTGTTTATTTGGTGCTGTGACACTGTCCTATGTTAAAAAAAGAGACTCGTTTCATTATCCTTGTCCAAAGCAGTACATAAGACCCTAAGATGAAGCTTCTTTCATAAATAGCATGGTTGGAACAAAGCCTTCTTAGTATGACAAATACATGTGATATGACAATGTAACATATATATATATATAAACTTTTAGAAAACTCATTTAGAAAGACGTTGAGAGTCACAACTGCCAAGCAATGATGGCCAGTGCTCTGATGTGCATGCACTTTTCATTCCACAAGAACTTGCAGTGGAGAGAAATCTCTTCTTGATAGGCTGACTGTACAGAGTAAAATACCGTAGAATTAACTGGCTTTGGGATTTAAATAATTAATTTAAATTAAATGGGTTTTCTTCTCCACTTTTTCATTTACTT
Organism: Corvus brachyrhynchos; assembly: GCF_000691975.1. Lineage (NCBI taxonomy): Eukaryota > Metazoa > Chordata > Aves > Passeriformes > Corvidae > Corvus > Corvus brachyrhynchos. The sequence goes on along the minus strand of NW_008238983.1, from coordinate 11,829,561 downwards.
TTTTTTCAAGATTTTCAGGCACCCACATGGAGCCACAGTGTCTTCATCCTCCACTGGCAGTATGATTAGCGTGGTAATTTACATGACTCCAGTGAGGTGGTTGACTATGAACATACTTCTTGTTGGAGAAGTTTTTAGAGGATAACTGACTTCCAGCTGAATGCCTGGGTGTGGAGCTTGGCAGACGCACTGAGGATTCACTTGTCAGTGTTACGTAGGCAGATGTGATGCATGCATAGGCATCCCAAAACTTAGCTGAAATTACATGGGGAAGCATTTGCATAGAGTCAGTGTGAAAAGTTTGTCTCTTCCATGCAGGAAGTAACTTCTGGTGAAGAAGTTCTTCTCACACTGTGCTGTGATATAGACAATAGAGTTAAGTAGGCCAATACAATTGGTGGCACAATATAATTTTCCAGTTATGTTTTCCCTCCCTGACAAGCACCAACTTAAATGGTCTGCTACAGACATCACATTTCAGAAGATGACACTCAGTAGCAATGCTGAAGTAAAACTCCTGGATATTATCTTCTCCAGCCTTCCCAGTGCATTCCTGAGGGGAAGATGTAGCCCTGATCTAAGTGAACAAGCAAGACAGAGAGGGCTGCGCACATGCACTGAGAGCATGCACTGCCCTACAAAGTGCCTGCTGTGGGACGAGGGGGGCAGCAAGCCTCTGAGCTTACCTAGACAGTGTGCATCCTGTCTTGTTTTCAGATACTGACCTTGCAAACACTTCACAAACATGCATATCACTTGGATTTAATCGAAGGGTTCAGTATGCCTCTGACCCAGGTTCCTGCTTGCAGAGCAGATGGGTTACTAAATACACACTGTGGGTTTTCATGTAAGTTGGTGACACAGTTAAAGTTTTGCTTTGCTGGCTCTGAAGAATAAAGTGGCTGTCAAACTAGGTCTGAGCACAAATAGGTTGGAAGTGAGTCACCTGCTATTATCAGAACAGTTGCGCTTTACAGGTGGTTTCATCCTTACATCAAAGGGTGAAGGTGAGGTACTGCAGGGACAGTCACCAGTAGGACACTGCAAGAAGATAAAAAGACAGCCTGCCTCTGTCATGTGTGTGTGTCCCACATTACTGACTACTTAATTGCATCCTTTGAAGTGTACATTGCTCTGCTTTGTAAATTTTACCCCCGTCAAAGTTTTACTGATATGCTAAGGAAACATGAAGCAAGTTGTGTAAATTTACATTAAAAGCCTTCATTTCAATCTGGAAGCACGCAAATGCCATGCTGACGCCTGTCAAATTTCACCAGCAGCTTCCTCGCACAAGTCATGGACAAATGAGGGATGACGGTAGCTAACACAAAAATAGAACCACTGTAATTTGGATGTTTGACTTCGTCTTTTCGCTGATTGCTTTGTCTTTTGGTTTGACTGACTGCAGACTAGAACGTCAAGCTAACAGCAGTGGAACTGTCATAGTGTTTGTTTATTTATAACAGTTCCTTTTGTTCATGCTGCTAAATAAGGGGGCAATAAATATTCATTGCACTTGTGTTTCACCAAATGGGAATTCAGAGATAACTCCTTGCACTCGGAAAACTTTGCATGTTATACTCAGTGTTTGCCACCACACATAGCATTCACTATCTTTTGCTGTCAAATATTCTTGTATTTTCTTATTCAGTGACCTCCTGTGTTTGAAATTATTTGTGGTTTATTAACAGAGATATGTGAAGTATGTTGCAGGTCCTCTTGGCAAAAATCAGTGAAATGTAACTGAACCAAATCTAGTTGCCTGGGTGATTTAGATGAGTGCTTCACTTGCCATTTGCATTAGCAAGATCTGCAGACTTTCACTAAATATTCCTCAACAAAACCAAGACTTCAATTTCAGCACAAAATCCATGCTGACATGGATTAGCATGTGTCTTGGGAATGAAAGCAGACCATCCTTACAAAAAATTTAAACCATTTATGCCAGCATCATTTAGTTCTGGAAATGCATAGTAACAATACAACACAGGTAATGCCTTATACTGGATGAGGTTTTAATTATTTGATTTTTACATAAATATATTTTTATAATGTATTAATAGAATTTGTGATAATCCCAGCAAACTGGGAGGAGTGATTGATACTGGAGAAGCTGAAGGAATGGGCCAACAGGAACTTCATGAAGTTTGCCGGTGACAGGCATTAGACCCGGTATTCAAATGGAGCCACCCAACTGACCAGGACAGGCTGGAGCTGTCTGGCAGCTCTGCAGGAAAGAACTTGGAGTCCCGGGAAGACAGGAATTACAAGGGATCAGCACTGCACCCCTGTCTCAGGGAAGACCAGCCACACACTGGGCTGCCCTGACAAAGGCATTGCCAGCTGGTCAAGGAGCGTGATTATTTTCCTCACTTGTGAGTGACTATGTCCAGTTTTGGCCCCCCAGAACATGGCATTTTTTGACAAACTGAAGTGGCACCAAGAGGGGTCAGGGTCTGGAGCCTGTGATGTGCAGGAAGAGGCTGAGAGAGCAGCTTGTGCTTAGACTGGGAAGAGAAGGCTGAGAAGGGGCTGACAGAAGTCACTACCTGCTAGAAAGGGATTGCACTACCCAGAGAGGGATTACAGGGAAGATGCATGAAGCCGCTTCTCTGCCGTGAGCAAAGAGCAAGAGGCAGTAGATGCAAATTGCAGGAAGCAAGGTCCCTTGGGTGAAGGGAAGAACCTTTTCCAACCACGCAAGCAGGCAAGTACTAGAGTAGGTTGTCCAGAAATAATGGAATCTCCACTGTGGGAGATTTTTGGGATTCAGCTGCATAATGAGCTGCATAGTGCCCTGAGTAACCTGCTCCATGCTTGAAGCAGGCATTTTGACTCCATAGGTCTTTTCCAAACTAAATGTTTCCATGACTCTGTTATATGTATTATAAAATTCTGCTATTGAGAGATACTGGGAAAACAAACTTTATAGCCAAAAACATGCCTGATTCATAAAGCTGCTAACCTCCAGAAAGTGTAAAGTATCCCCTTCCAAGCACCCTGTGCTCTTAACTTCACTGCATGGATGTTGGAGTATGAAGTTGTACAAACACCTATTGAAGGTGTCACTAATTCACACTAAAATTCTTGCATACCTACACCAGCTACGACTCCACTGTTACAAATACTTCCCGTATAAATGTATGTCTTTCCCTGAAGAACTTTAAGGTTTGCCATGTTGTCTGTTTTCCTGCAATGCAAGATTTAAAAATACTTCCCTCCGTAGAAACCATGGAAAGCAAGTCTGGAGCTTGCAGAGGGGATCTTCTGCAATAAAGATCGCTAAGTTTTGGAAAGCAAGATACTCCAATTGAAGCTGTGTCACAGTGCAAGTGTTCATGATTGCTAAGGTGAGCTATCCTTGAGTTCTTAGGGACTAAGCCCCTGTTCTCAATAATGCCCTAATTTTACCTCCTCTAAACAATCTGCAAATTAACATCTGAGGAGAAAAGGATTTTGGTGACATTTCTGACAGGGACTTTCTCCTGTAATATATCATATCGTAGAATAACAGAATATGCTGAGTTGGAGTGGACCCACCAGGATCATCAAGTCCAGCTTCTGGCCCTGCACAGGACACCCCCAGACCATGTGCCTGAGAGCGTTGTCCAAAAAACTCTTGAACTCTGTCAGGTTGATGCTGTGACCACTTCCCTGGGGAGCTGTTCCAGTGCCCAACCACCCTCTGGGTGAAGAATCTTTCTCTAATTATCCAACCTAAACCTCCCCTGACTCGGCTTCAGGCCCTTCCCTCCAGTCCTGTCACTGTTTACCACAGAGAAGAGATCAGTGTTTGTTTCTCCTCTCCCCCTCACAAGGAAGTTGCAGACTGCAATGAGGTCTCCCCTCAGTCTCCTCTCTCCAGGCTGAACAAGCCCAGTGACCTCAGGTGCTCCTCACACAGCTTCCCCTCCAGGCCCTTCACCATCCTCATAGCCCTCCTTTGGATGCTTTCTAATAGTTTAATGTCTTTTTTATATTGGTGTGCACAAAACTGCCCCCAGCACTCGAGGTGAGGCTGCCCCAGTGCAGAGCAGAGTGGGTCAATCCCCTCCCTTGCCCTGCTGCTGATGCTGTGCCTGATGCCCCCAGGACACACTTGGCCCTCCTGGCTGCCAGGGCACTGCTGACTCATGTTCAACTTGCCTTGGACAGAACCCCCAGGCACCTTTCTGGAGCACTGTTTTCCAGCATCTCATTCCCCAGTCTGTACATTCATCCAGGGTTGCCCCATCCCAGGTGCAGAATCTGATGCTTGACCTTGTTAACATTCATACAGTTGGTGATTGCCCATCTCTATAGTTTTTCAAGGTCTCTTTGCAGGGCCTCTCTGCCCTTGAGGGAGTCCCTCCTTAGTGTAATTTGCAAACTTTCTTAGTGTTTCTTCAAGTCCTGCATCCAGGTCATGTCACGGTACAGTTCTGCTTTGCATTTGATGTCCACATTTGGCTGCACAACAGATCCCAGTCTGGTCAATTCACGTACTTCCCCTGTCCACCTTGTGGGGTCAAAGGCTCTACAGGCAGTGTGAGGACCCGGGTTTACCTTTCCTTGCCTGCTTCCTTGTATGCTTTACATCACCACACCTGAATACGAAAGCTGCCTCTGATTTCACTTATTTTGACCCCATTTCTGAGATAAAAGTTGTGTTGTCAAGTACCCCTTCCTCGCAAGGGCAGTCAGAGCACTTGGAAAAACAAAGGGATGGAACAAAGGGCTCATGTATTCCAAGTGAGTAGCCCTAGAGCACAGCTGGTAACGTTGCCACAGTGAATAGTGCTGTGATTCAGCTCCCTTATCCTCTGCTTCTCGCAAAATGGAGTCATACTGGAAGTGCCGTCAGTCTGAGTGTTAAGCACTGCAAGAGCAGTTTTGCTGCTCTCGGCGAGCACAAGTGGTGCCCAGCCTTTAAAGGGCTCCTGCAAACAAGGTGCATCTGTGCTGAGTCACTTCTCCCCTCCCTCACCATGCAGAAAAGATCTGACTCTCATCCTGACTTTCTGAACAGTTGCTCTAAGGGGAATCAGTTATCTCTGATGTATTTTTAATTTTTATATGTATTTTTATTTGATATTTTCTTTTATATATATATATACACATACACACACATAGGCAAAGCCTGGACCCAAATCAAGACCAAAGGTGAAACAGACTCTGTTCTGGTATTCTTTTGACCATAACACCCATGAGGTTTTCAGACCTGGGGCATAACTACATAGACATCTTCTGCAGGACTTGGGGTAGAAATAACAACTTTATCTAGGGCCATTTCTGCTCTTCTTTCTGTATTGTCATTTAATTTGAATTTAATTGGAATTTAAAGGTTCCTTCCCATTGGAAGTAACCTGAAGAGTCCAAGTATTTTGTGACATGAATTTCACTGACAGATGACATGACTCATCCATTGCTAGCTGGAGCTATCTACAATTCATGCACCAGCTCTCAAAAAGTGACAGCTGGGTGCTGCCCATAATACCCATGGTAAATTCTTTATGGAAAAAGCATAAATATAACTAGACAAACCAGGGTACGAGTGGTGAGGATCCACCATGGTGAGGGTGGCAAAGGAGGAGGCAGAAACACCTTCACCAGTACACCTACTGACTGTGTTCCTGGAAGAGCTAACAGATTCTTTGGAAGGAAAAGAACCAGAAGTTATTGCAGCCTCCTGAAGGAGAAGCTTCAGTTTATGCTGTTGGTTTCTCTTGAAATCTTCTGTTAACAGAGAAGAACATTAATTCCTGCCAGTAAACGAAGCCAAAGAGGGATGGATGAGAAGTCAGGGGTTGCCTAGATATTTGAAAAATGACCAGAAAATTCTTCTTTATAGCTCTTTGTCCTACATTACTTCACATGCCTTGAGCAGCTATTCAGTTAAATATGCCTTCCCACCTTCCCAGTGTTTTTCCAAGTGATTTGGAGTAGTGGATTGTTCTCAAGGGGTCCTGTGAGTGACACCATTATGGGCCAGTACAGACTGCTTTTAAATATTAAAGTGCTGGCAGGAGGGAGAGAACTCACAAATGGTAGCATATTCCCTGCATCCTCAGCTAGCAGGCACTTGTAATTGCAGAGCTATACTTGATTTGCTAAGTTTTTAGGGGAGTTTTGTGCAATGTACCAGCTGGAATGAGAGCGGAAAGTTGTCCTTAAAACGTAAATTGAAGTGTGTGTTTATCTTAATGACCACAAAGAAACATGCCGCAGCCTTTGTGTGGCTTCAAGTTAGGATCTGCTGGATCAGAGCAATTCTGCAGCCATCTCTTCTTGGAGCTAAATGTATGAATCTGAGAGTAGAGAGCCCTGGTTTATAACAAGGTCATCTCATCTCTGTCACTGAAATTAATTTCAAGAAATAGATTCTTTCTTCAAGACACTTTGTCAAGTGATCTGAGATTTTGCCACATGACATGTAAGAAGAGGTCTAATATAATAGAGAAATTGAAGCAGCATTTCGATTTCCCAATACCAACATCCCTTTGTCCTCTAATGCCAATGCTCTTAAACAAATGGGAAAAGCTTAAGAATACTCATTAACTCATGAAAGTAAACAGCTGGCATATCCAGCTTAAACTGACGTGGGCAAAGCACAGAAGGTTTTTTAAACATTTGGCCAGATTTTTCTCTACATAAGCAGAAACTAGTGAAAGGATAGGACTGCCCTGTTTCCAATAAAAAGTGTCTTCAAAGGATCCTTAGGAATGTCCTTAACTTCTTACAGAGGCTAGTTTTACACTAAGGGCAAAACATTTCTTTTAAACAGCCAGGAATGCCATTGCTCAGTAGATGTCAAAACTGGCAAAGTTTAGTCAACATCTGTAATGTAAAGAGATTATCCTCTGTGACTCAAGCAACTAGTCAAAATGTAGTGTAGTACATTATTTCAATTAAATTAATTTTTTCAATCTGGAAGAGAACATTTAGGTATCTTTGATGGAATCCACACTCTTGTAAGAAAACACAAAGTCTTAGCTTCTCCATCTAAGAAGGAAATAAGCAGTAGGAGACTGCTGCTTATTTCAAAGCTCCTTGAACAGAGACGTCTCTTTGTCTACAGGCTACCTATGGAAAAGAGAGATTTCTTTCCTTCCCATTTCTTTTCTTTCTCTAAATGAATCATCTGCTGGTGCCTAAGGATAAACCTGCCAGATTCCTTGTGCTGAGGTAGAAGTGGAGGGAGAAGAGTAGGGCAGGGTAAGGGAGAAGAAAGGAAAGCAAAGTTAACACAGACCAACCTGCAAAGATGTCACTGATCTAGCCAAAGGGAGCAAATTCAGAGAATCAGCTACAAGAAAATGAATTGAGCTGAGACAGGCAACCACCCTCATGTCACTCCTTCTGCACTTTCTCTTTTTGTCACTCTCTATCAGTAAGGCAAACATCCATAAAAGGGATTCACACAATTAAATCTCGGTTCCCAGGAAATACTTTGCCCTCCCGTCATGCATCCATTCCTTCCTTCCTTCCTGAGCAACATAACACTTTGCATTGAACCTTTCTTTTTAAAAGAAAGTTTCACCTTTTCAGATACAAAAGTAATTAACATCCCCACCCCCAAAAAAAGACAACAAAACCCCATCCATTTTATCAGCACTAGTCCTCAGCATACTTTTTACTCAAATAAAAATAACCTTTAACTTAGTGTAAAGGGACGCAACTATTTCAGAAAGTGGAAAGTGGCCTTATGGAAATTAGTAAGAGTTGATGTCAACTTCAGCGTGATCTGTGTGTCATTCTGAAGACATGATGGCTTCTCCAGATTGCTCCAAATGCCACAGCACTGGGTGTTTCATTGAAGGATGCCAGAAGGCACCAGCATTGCCTCAGAGCTGTCTGTACCCTTAGGGAGCAGCTGAAAAGGATGGTAGTCACAGAATTACAGAATGGGGTGAGTTGGAATGGACCTTTAAAGGCCAGCTAGTCCAAGCCCCTGGCAATGATCAGGGTCATCTTCAACTTGATCAGGTTGGTCAGAGTCCAGCCTGACCTTGAGTGTTTCCAGGGAAGGGGCATCCAGAGTTTCTCTGGGCAACCTGTGCCAGTGTTTCACCACCCTCATTATAAAAAAATTTCTTCCCTATGTCTTAATCGACTCTCTTTCATTTGGAAGCCATTCCCCCTTGTCCTATCACTTCATGCTCTTGTGAAAAGTCCCTCTCCAGCTTTCTTGCTGGCTCACTTCAGGTACTGGAAGGCTTCTATAAAGTGTCCCCAGAGCCTCCTCTTCTCCAGGCTGAACAACAACACTCTCAGCCTTTCCTCACAGAAAATGTTCTCCATCCCTCTGATCATCCTGATGTCCCTCCTCTGGACTCGCTCCAACAGGTCCCTGTCCTTCCTGTGCTGGGACCCCAGAGCTGGATGCAGCACTGCAGGTGGGGTCTCACCAGAGCAGAGCAGAGGGGCAGAATCCCCTCCCTCACCCTGCTGCCCACGCTGCTTTGGATGCAGCCCAGGACACGTTTGGCTTTCTGGGCTGTGAGTGCACAGTGCTGGGTCATGTCCATCTTTACATTCATCAAAGCTGCTCACTTTGCAGCTAGAGCTTTGGTTTTGTGATCCCTCTGCTCATAGCTGATTGAAAAGGAATCTTAGTTTTCACATTGTTACGCGTGGGACAGCTTTGGCTATTTGGTAACTTTCTTGCCAGGACGTTTGAAGACTCAGAACATGCTCTACCAACATACAGGCTTTTCCTAAAGAATGCCTAATGATATTTATACATTGTATCTTAAAATCTTTCAATATTACTTGCAAATTCCAGTCTGTGTTCATGATGTGCAATAAAAACAACTGCTTTATGTTGTGCTAGGCAAGATTTGAAAGAGGCATCTGGTTTGTATTTTTGATGTAATTTACAAATATTGAGATCAGTACAAATTAATTGTCCAGCTGGATGAGAAAGTCATCTAATTCTGTGTCCTGATGGCTCAGAAGGGAGAGTCAGTCTTGTCCTGGGGATCAGAATGATTCAGTCTGGAATGGAGATGATCTCATTCGACCCTTTGCTCCAAAAAAGGTCATCTGGGACATTAGGTCAGATTCCTCAGGGCATTGTCCTCCTGAATTCCAAATATCTCAAAAGGTGGACACTTCACCACCCCTCTGGGCAGCCTGTTCCAGTGCTTAGTTACCCTCTGGGAGTTTCCCCTTTTCCTTACATCCAGTTAGTAGCATGACTGCTGGCTCTTGTCTTCTCTACAAGAACCCCTGACAGGGGCCTGCATTGGTGAGAAGTGAATAAAACCAGGTCAAAAAGAAAGAAGAAGGGTTACACTTCCCCAGTTTGTGTCTCAAGGTAGACATTTCAGTGTTTTATCCTCACAGAATCTCCCACCAAGCAGAGGTCTCCGATGACAGTGAGAAATTAATTTCTAATATGTAATAGATACTATTTTATATATTATGTATTATTTATACACATAGATTGTATAATACAATATTATGCATACATTTTATACATTCTATAATGTAAGTAGAAAAATTATTTACATTGTGTTATATAATAAATCATAATAATTCAAAGAAGCTTCAGGGTGGCCTAATTGCAAGCTTCCAGTACCTGAACGGAGACTACAAGAAAGGTGGAAAGGAACTATTTACAAAAGCAGGACAGGGCAAAATGGCTTCAGACTGAAAGAGAGTAGGTTTAGATTAGATGTTAAGAAGAAAATCCTTATTGTGAAGGTGGTGAGGCACTGGAACAGGTTGCCCAGAGAAGCTGTGGATGCCCCATCCCAGGAAACGTTCAAAGTCGGGGTTGGATGGAGCTCTGAGGAACCTGGTCTAGTGGAAAGTGTCCCAGCATATGGCAGGGGGGTTGGAACAAGACGGCCCTTGGGGTCCCTTCCAACCCAGGCCATTCCATAATTCTGTGAAAAAATCTGTGACATGTTATTATGTAATTTGATAGCCCATAGTATATTATATAATTATACTAACATGTGCATGTATTATACACTGTTATACAAACCTATAACAACATACATATACATAGTGTATATAATATAATTTATAATATAAAATACATATAGCTTATCAATAATCAGTAAAATTTTAAAATAATAGATTTAAAGTTTATATAAATATAAACATTTAACACAAATCTAAATCGTTTAAGGTAATCTGAGTATATATATATTTAATAAACACTGGATATAAGGTGTGCATTGAGGTTTAGCATGTGTTACATACTATGATATAATTTTATTTGCACCCTTTCAGTGTCCAGCTTATGCCCCTTCCAGACTCTCGAGCACAAACCAACTGGGTCTTTTGGAACAGGCTACTCTTTTATGTGCCATATTGGTTTGGTGCCTCCTATTTTTTCACCACTTTTTTCTGGTACTTCCCGTCCTCACAAGACTTTACCATCATTCCCGAGCCCAGAACTGGCATCTCTTCAATACTGTCTGCAGAGGCGGTTGCTGTTAAGAACTTGCCTAGCAATGGCCTTAATTGCTCCCTTCAAGCACCAGGGAGAGCAGCTCTTGCATGGACACATTTCCCTCAGGAGCCGAAGCCAGTAAGTGCATCAGTGCTTCATCACGTTGCTCAGTCCTGGAAAGCAGCAGTTCCAGTGCTGTGCTGCGTACACACAATTCCCCAGGGGCTTCTTTTCCTTTTAACATCAGATGTTTGACCTTCAAAACCCTTACACATTCCTCTCACCCGCAGCCAGCTGCAGTACTTTAAATTGCTTGCTATTCCTAATGTTGCAGGATTCCTCTCTCTCCCAGCAGTCTGTTCCAGCTTCCCAAGTTTCTCCTAGTGCTTATCCTCTGCCCTCCCACTTCCCGTCCTGTTCATCGCTTCTCCCTGAAGCCTTCCCTGCCTCACAGCCTCCCTGGGGGTTCGCTGCCCATTTCACCTCCCTGCTAGGAAGCCCTTTGTGAATGGATGCACCCTTCTGGGAAGAAGCAGGCACGCAGCATTTAAGAGCACATCCACAGCCACGCCACACAAGCTTTTCCCCTGTGCCAGGAAAGCACCGCGGGGGCGCAGCGCTTATGGAAGTGAGAAGCTTTTACTTGGCATTTACAATGGTTCCGCTCGCCTACCTCTGAGGAAGCATTGCTCGGGCACACTGCTCCACTCAGGGCTTCTTCAGCACCCTGGGCTCCTCCAGACACATCCTCCATCCTCCAGGGGTGCAGGGAGGCAGAGGTTTTGAAAGGTCACACCCCTCTAAAGAACACTGACAAAAGGAGAGCTTGTGAAGCTGCTCTCAGAGGCTGCCTTTGCTTTGGCTTCTCTTGGCAGGCTGTTTCTGGGCGTCCCTTACCATACGTGAGAGCAATTTGCTGCTAGTAGGACACATCTTCCAGGCAGAAGGGGCTGAGCAGCTCTAGAGCCAGAGCCAGTCTTTCTGTCGGAGACCTTCGATCCCAGTCAGGGGGCTGGAGGCAAATACAGTGATTTCCAGTAATCACAATGCATTTGTTAGATTCTTATTCTCACATCTTACTTAGAAACAGTAGTTGGCATCTGTGCTTGGTGCAACCAGCCATAAAGTCAAGTGTTGTCCTTACCAGCTGTTTCAGACTTTTATATTGTTTTTATGACTAGCATCTGCTGTTCATTCTCTCACAGTAGGGCTCCTCTATTGGCAGTTTCAGCAGTGAGCCTGACAAAAGTTATCGTCCGTATATTCCCTCTCTAAATCAACGGTAATTTGTTGGTAATCACTCATCTCCTACTGAGACCTCTCTGTCTTCCTATGTACTGTGCTTTTTCTTTTTTTTTATATTAAAACACATCTACAGCATTTCAGGAAAACACAGTATTTCAGTACAGCTGTATAAAGTATTACTCCATGTAGGACTGGGGTAGAGTAGCTGGAAAGCTGCCCATCAGAAAAGAACCTGAGGGTGCTGTTTCACAGCTGGCTGAACATGAGCCAGCGTGTGCCCAGGTGGCTTGTATCAGAAGCAGTGTGTCCAGCAGGACCAGGGCACTGATTGTCCCTCTGTGTTCAGTGCTGGTGAGGCCACATCTCGAGCGCTGTGTCCAGTTCTGGGCCTCTCACTACCAGAAGGTGCTGGAGCATGTCCAGAAAAAGGCAAGGAAGCTGGTGAAAAGTCTGGAACAAAAGTCCTGTGAGGAGCAGCTGAGGGAGCTGGGGTTGTTCAGCCTGGAGAAAAGGAGGCTCGGGAGGACCTTATCCCTCTCTACAACTGCCTGAAAGGAGGATGTAGTGAGGTGAGGGTCAGCCCCTTCTCCCAAGTAGCAAGTGACAGGACAAGAGAAAATGGCCTCAAGTTGTTCTAGGGACGGTTTATATTGGATACTAGAAAAAATTTCTTTACTGAAAGGATTGCCAAGCATTGGAATGGACTGCCCAGAGAAGTGGTGGGGTCACTGTCCTTAGAAGTGTTCAAAAGGTATGTGGATGTGGCACTTGGGGTTATGGTTTAGTGGTGAACACGGTGGTGCTGGGTTGACAGTTGGACTCACAATCTTAGAGGTCTTTTCCAACCTGAATTATTCCATACTTCTATGAAAGGGTCAGCTGCCTGGGTTTTTTGCCGTATTTTGCTGAATGGCCTCCATACAGGAGCAGGTAAGCACTGGAGCAAGTGCCCAGCAAGGCAGTCACGCTGGGGCATTCCCAAGACTCACCTAGACCCTGAACAACCAGGGAAGTTGGCCCTTCATGGTGCAGGAGGCTCACTGCACCACATCCCCAAGTCCCTTCCACCCCAGCCTGCTCTGCTGTTTCCATGGTCCTACACACTTGGTTTAGTGAACAGAGTTGATTTGAAACACGGTCTCGTTTGCCTCAAGAGCACAGCCCGGAAATTAATCTAGAGAGACAGAAAATTACATCAGCTTTTTGTAGATGGCTGGCATGCTACAAACAATATATCAGGGAAATACCCGGTTTCATGATGTTTACCTTTGCAGATTAAATCTGATTTAATGTGCTTTTCTATAAACTTCAGGAAAGAATCAGGCTGAGTTCAGCTTTCCTTTCAATGTCGTTCCCGGAGGTCAATAGCATCACCCTGTTATCCCAGCCCTGGACCAAGGCAGCCTGGACTACAAAATGTTAATGTTATTCCCTCTGTTTAGGCACACCATTTGTATTACATTATCCCTCCTATTTCTTCTCCAAGGGAACAGCACAGTCTGTGTAATAGCATGATCAGAGATTTCATATTATTTTAACCCTGCAAACCCTTTTGTATGACTTCAGCTCTTTAACAAAGTGTGTCACATCCATGACCTGTTGCAATATGTCACAGGAAGGAAAACATTAAAGAATTAGTTCTTTTTGGAGGCTTTTGAATGAGGTATTATGTGAGTTTTCCGATCACCGGATGCAAATTCAAATCCTGTTTGGATGTGAAAAGCAGAATAACTGGATTCTCCATAGGAATCAAATAAATTGTTCATCAGTTGTGATGACTGCTTTTGTTATTGGACACACATTTTCTAGGTTTCTCTTTCTCTCCCCTTTTTTGCCAGTGTTGCTTGAGAAGGCTTTGATTAAAAAACAAAACAATACAAACCAAACCAAAACCAAAAACTAAAAACCACCCCACCAAACAACTTTTTTTATCAGAAAGAAAACCCAGATTGGCTAATATCAGAAGCAATTCAGTTAAACACTGAAGTCCCACCCACAGGCAAGTAAGGGTCAGTTGCTCAGTTGCCTTAATGTTGTCTCCGACCATCTTTAAGATGTTCCAGAGCACCAGAAATATCTCCACGGGACTGGCTGACGTCCTGTGTGACCTACAGGAGACCATCAGCACACACATGTATTACTTCTCCCCACAGAACATTTCTTTCTAAGAAAAACTGCTTGCCTGCTATCAACAACTTCCACCAGTATTTCTTCCCAAGAGAGGCTCTTCCCAACTTCCTTGGAACATGCTGGAGTCCTAGCAGGACAAGTGCCTCACAGCTGTCATTCCTTTTGTACCATCACTTCCTTTTTGAGGTAATGAAGAAACTGAATCTCCTGCACCACCTGATTTTACCACACACCAACGAGCAGTGTCTTACAAACCCCCCTGGTCAAAGCTCAGGCCTGGGCTGGTGCTTCTTTGGGTGGGTGGCCATCCCTTGACCAAAACTGAAGGGGGCATAGGTTTTTCTGTGCTGTCTAGTAACCAGATAAACAGATAATCATGCCCTCATTTAATTTTTTTTTGAGGGAATAAAAATGTTCTAAAACTGCTCAGATCTGCCCTTTCTATCTGAAATTCACAGTCATTATGTACAACTCATCCTCTGTCTCTAGAGACAACATAACATTTACAGCTGAACATATGACTTAATGAAAACAGGAACAATTCAGATCTGTAGATGCCTCACATTATTCATGTGCTGCAGCTCTCCTCAGCCAGTAATGCAGCATTTTGGAACACAGGACACAAGTCCCCAGCCTTGTACGTCTGCAGTGTTCCTGAAGTAATGGTGGTGGCACAAAATGCCACCAAAATGGAGTCTCATTTTTACCACAGCAATCTAACATTAACAATTTCATCAGCTGTTTCAACTCTTCTATCCTCTGATTTATGATATAGTTGAAAGAACCATGAAGTTACTCCTCCTGCATTTTGACAGATTCCATTGAATCAGCTTGAATTACAGAAAATAAAAAGCACTGGCAATACCAGCCTACTGTACACAGTCAGCAGGGGATCCACTAACTGCATTCTTAGACCATCGCAGGCTGGTTTCACTTGAGCTGGACATGTACAGGTGCTTCCCTAATCCCTAAATGCAATACTCCCATGTCTGAAGAGCCAGAGGGTGGGTGAAAGTGTACTCAGCAAAGTGTCTCAGGGGGCTGTGGCTGAAGGCGCTCACCTGGGAAGAGGTGCTAGAATCAGAAAAAGACTAAGGTTTGGATCAGCTCTGGAAGGGAGCTGGTCCAACCCCCTTCTCAAAGCAGAGCTGGCTTCCTGGCTAGGTCAGCTTGTTCAGGGCCTCACTCAGGAAACTTTTGAAGATACCCAAGGATGGAGATCCATATCTCTCTGGGCCACTTGCCCCAGTGCTCAGCTCCTTTTGTGAAGCATCCCTTGCTGCATGTTTGTATCCTTTGCTGTGAGTCACATCACTTTGCCCTGAGAAGTGCCTTTGCAAAATGCAACTTAGCAAGAGAATTTCAGGATAACAAGATACCATTCTCTGCAGTTTTTTACCTTGTTGAATGGCACAAGGAAAATGCTGACAAATATATTCAAGAAAAAAGGATCAGCAGATGATTTCAAACTGAGTTGCCTGTTAGCTCTTTTGAACCTGCATTCTCTAACAGCAATTAATGTATCTAAAATGATGACCTAGTCCTTTAATAAAATGAGGCCGTTCATGCACACAGTATCAATGAATGCTCTTCCTCTTAGGGACCAGAGGAAGAACAAGCTAGAGAGTAATGAAATAAGTTACACCTAACTAAATTAGACAACTTCACAAATTAGACAAGCCTGATAAACATCATCAAAGGACACCTAGGGAATTAGCTTTCACTGACTCAGAAGACTTAGCAATCACCTGAAAAACCGAGTATGGGAGATTAGAAAAGAGCAGATGCCTTTAAAAAGCTGAAAGATGCTGGGAAATAATGGAACAATCAGCTTAACTTCAAGGCTGTCAATCTGCCACCTGTCACAAGCTCTACAGTATTTTCACCAATAAAAAATATAAATCCAGATAGCCTAAGCTGATTTTGCAGCAACGAATTTAAACCCCAGTATAAAATATATTACTAAGGTGTAAAAGAAAAATATTTCTAATGTGAAGACCATTTCAGATCAGCTAAGTGCACTTGTCTCTCTACACTCAGATCAAAAATTAAGAAATTATAAGATAGAGAAAATGCAAAGTTTTCTAAGGGGTAAAACGACTTCTAAAGTCACTAGGGACTAATGACACAGACATTTTTAGTATTTCAGGCTGTTTCCAACTCCTTCTTCACTGCCCTAAAGTATCAGCTGAAAATGTGGACACACAGTTGGATGGTGTACCAGACTAACAGCGGGTCAGGGAGACATCCAGACCTACAAGGGCAAGAACTCCTGGTAACACAAAGTACAGGATACCACCTTGTTAGTTGGTGAATTTGAAGCCTGAGAAGCCATAGAGGAGTTTCGGGGGTGGTTCTCAAGACCCTCCTTGGTAGTTTTCTAGGCTGATGTACTCTGGAAAAAGATTCAGGGGAAATTGTCAGAAGTCTGATTGCTGTGTTCCTAAGGACACCTTTTTCCCCTCCAATAAGCTGGTATTTTCCAGCCAACAGGCATTCTATGAGAGTATTTTGTGGACATATATTTAATTACTTAAATATTAGAAAGACAATGCTATAGTCACTTTGGGCTCGGTCATCCTGCTCATCAGCATTTTGATATGAAATTCCTCTCGTGTGACCTAGTCATAACAAAACAGCCAGATTAGGATCCTTTCAGAGCTACTAAGGACCTGCAGACTCCCAGAAAACTATTCTGGGCAAGATACAATTCAGTAAGTAACTACTGGTTTAGGTCCAGCTTCAAAGAATTGCAGAAGGACCTTACAAGACCAAGGCAATTGGGTGATAAAACAGCAAACGAATCTCAATGCAGACAAAAGTGATTTATGTGGGGAAAAATAATGCTACCAGCACATGTAAAAACCACCAGGTTCTCCATTGCTGCTCAGAACATAATAATGAGGTTATGACAAGCAATTCCAGTGGAACTTCAGCTTAATATTTAGTGGCATGAAGAATCACTAACCAGAGGACAAGACAGAACAGTGAGCACATGCTTCCACAAATGCCATATCCTAAGCACCATGTGCAATTCCTCCCCCTGGAAAAGGAAATAAAAACTGAGAAAAGGTCAGAAACTTTTGATAAAGATGATGAAAGGTCTAGAGTAGTCTCCATAGAGGGAATAAACAAGTTAGGTAGGACCCCTCAGTTTGGAAAAAAAGATGACTGATAAGGGATATGACAGAAGACAATAAATCGCAAGTGTCCTGAAGAAACTAGTCAGCAATCAGTTGCTTGTTGTTGCTTTCAATGCAAGAAGTGGGGATCACTGAACAAACCTATGAGGTGCTAAAATACTACTTCACACAACAGCAGGTAGCATTTTGGGGCTCCCTGCTATAGGATGAGAGCTAAAAGTCCACATGGTCTCAGGGAGCAAATTTATGGAGGGCAATTACATAAAGGACCATTAAACCCAAAAGACATAATCTCTGGTCCAACAAGCCCCTGGAGTCTGGAAGAATATTCTGGGCAAGGATCACGGTGTATTTACCCCATTCTTACATAAATTGTAAGAATAGTTTTGGCCACCATTCATATCAGTTTTCCCTTTGAGAACAGGCAGAAGTCCATTGTTAACACACCTGAAAGCATTTGAGGTACACAAGGAAGAGAATTAGGGAGAAGTCTGTAATTTCAAGGAATGACAAATGGAAAATGGGAAGAGAGCGGCAAAACATCAGAAACACAAGGAGGTATTCAGGTGAGGCAGGAGTGTACAGGCACGCTCCCAAGTGATGGTTTGGTGATGAAGTGACTGGAGTTATCCATCCTGCCAAAGACAGGCATGG
Source organism: Corvus brachyrhynchos (assembly GCF_000691975.1). Taxonomy (NCBI): domain Eukaryota; kingdom Metazoa; phylum Chordata; class Aves; order Passeriformes; family Corvidae; genus Corvus; species Corvus brachyrhynchos. The sequence goes on along the minus strand of NW_008238983.1, from coordinate 11,812,002 downwards.
ATAACTCATTTAAAGAAAAAATTTGGCTACCTGGGCAAGCACCCACGTAGCCAACAGCCTGCTTAAATGTTAACTGAATAGAAATACCAAGTGCAGAAGAAACTTAAATTTGTAACACAAACAGCCACACCCTAGGAAGAAAGCCAGATTTTAGTCAAAAAACAATACTCAGGTTTGTTTAAAAAACACGGAGCAATAAATTAAATACAATTAAATACAACCATGTATTTGGTACAAGGGTGAGCCACAGCGGTGGCAAATCCCCCTGGAGGGAGAAAGGTGCGGGCAGGGTGCGTACCCCGGTGCGTGTGGGATGCTGCAGGGTCTGCGGTCCCCCGACACCGCCCGTCCCCCGCACCACACGTGCGGAGCGACCTCGCCGCGCTCCAGCTGCAAAGCCCAGCGGCAAAGGCATGTGGGCACGCCGGCCAACTTCATGGGGACATTTGTCGGGAATAACAGAACTGCTCTTGTGTCCGCGCCGCTTCGCTGGGGGTTGTTTACAAGGCTTGTCCTGGGCAGAGAGCAGGGAGAGAGAGCGTGCCGAGTTCAGCTCCGGCAGCACTGCAGCATGAGCACGCCACCGATTGTTTTCAGGGATGGAGTTTTCCCACTGGAAAAACGAAATGCTCTGATTTTCCTTTGCCGCAGCTTCAAAAAGGGGTTGTTACACGAGCTAAATTGCTTCCTTTTACTGTTAGGTCTAAATTTGAAATTCATGGGCAGGAATTTTTCAAGGGGTTTGTATACTTTGAGAAGCCTCATTGACTTTTAATAGGATTTGGACCTTTAAGAAAAAAGAAAAAAACCACCTCAGTGGCACTAGGCTATGGTATATCAATTTTGCAGCAAATTAAAGTAAGAAAATTCTAACAAATTTCCAAAAGTAACAAATGACTAACATCAGGCAAATGCTGAAGAAAAGCATCTCTTGTGGTGCATTTTGTTCTCTCCTTAGCATTCTAGGCTTTTCAGTCAACAGATTTTAAGGATCCAGCAGTTATCGGAAGTTGAGGACTTCTCTGTGCAGCACATCATCAGGCTATTCATTTAGATGCAGGAAATTTTTTCTGTTTTCCCCACTATCACATATAAACCCTGTGCCATCAGTGCAAACATCTACAGTCCTGTGTTTCTGAAAACCAGCAATGCTAACTAGAGAAATCACACAAAATTTAATAGGGACTACTTAGAAGGACAGACTTCATAATTTGTGTTCAAGCTTAACGTGACTGCTTATCACTTTGTCTTCTTTTTAAATTATTTGCAGCAACCACCTGGGCAGAGGTTCAGCCACCTGTGCATCAGAGCCGCAGTAGCCGAGAGCTCAGCAGAGACAGACAAATAGAACACACCCATTTCATCGGGCTCCCAGCCTGGGAAAGTGGGACAGTGCTTTCAGCTACTACCAACACAATTTTGGGCATCTTCCTTTCCTGCTGTCAAGGCAAGAGCAACTGGGACAGAGCAATTGGTTTAAGGAAACTCGCAGTATTAAAAAAAAAATACAATAAATCTGCAATCTCTGGATTTGCTTGGAAATATAGAGTGAAACTGCTAAACAGCACAAGAAAATTAGACCCCTAGTTTCTCAGCTGAAATCTCCCACTTGCACTTGACAGCAAAAAAAATACACCTCCAAAAAGCCAAGAGCAAAGCAAAATTTCATAGATAACACAGGAAAATGGGACTACTGAGAGGATTTTAAATGATGGGCTCTTACTCTATTACAAGTCTAAGTCATACCCAAATTCAGTCAGTTTATGATCCAAGAACCTACTTTTCTTTAGCTCCCAGATAAAAGCTTCCTATTCTCATTTTAGTCTGCCAGTCATAAGCTCAGTCAAAAAAACCTAATCAGGACTGTTCATTTTCTATAGTTTGCTTTCTGCTGATTTAATTGTCTGGATTGTCTATATCAACAAGTACTCTTCTCAGCTTAACCTGTCAAACTTGTATCCTTAGCAGAGTCACTGACTGAAAGGAAGCTGAAACTGCTGCTCAGGAATATCAGCAGATACAGTAACAGCAGGCATAATTCAAACCAAATTCTAGTTTCTTCACACAGGTTTTAACACTTGACCATTTGATAATTTATGGAGATCATCAGAACATAAAGATTAGATGGATTCAAATCATCATCAGGGCTGAGTACTGCAGACTACAACTCGTAAGTGACACTGGTCTTTCCATCCTTCTTCCATTTTTGAATGCCCAATATGCCAGAATAAATGTGAAGATAAGAAAACCAATGTTAAGTTTCATGCTTGAAGTTTCAAGTTGCAAAATCTTTTTCCTCATATACTTTAAGAATTAAAAATTATGGTTCACACACACGTCCACTCAAAAGAAAATTCTGCTGTGCTGCTCTTCAGCCTAAGGAGCTGCTAAAACAGAACCTGTTCCATCATAGCTCTCGACTCAAAGAACAAACTCAAACCTTAGCAAAATACAAGGGCAAGAACTGATCTTTTATTAACCTATTTTATGGACTCTCGAGAGGAAAATGAGTCCTGTCAATGGTTCCTCACTGCACGAGACTAATATCTCATCAGAGGACATGGCATTATTTCACTTTTATGTCTGTCCCTCAAGAATTCTCCCTTTGATGAAGTAGTTCAAGGGCAGACATCAAAAAGTCTTTTGTAGCAAGGTACAGCAAATGGATCCAAGCCACACAAGACTTCATCAATAAAAATACACATGGTAAAATTCCGCTTGACAGGCGTAAGAAATATTTGCATCACTATGGTCCTAGAGGAGGACAATACCTTATAATGCTGGTCACTTTCCTTTCAGACCAATTTGACAAAAGTACACAGTAGTGCTGAAACTACACCACAAAGGATGGAATTTATAAGGTAAGTTTCTGAGGTAGCCAACTTTTTTTTGTTTCTAAGTCAGATTAAATAAATTGCCCTTTTAGACCTAAATAACCTTTTAAACATCTACTATACAACAACATATATACCACTGTGCTTTTTTTTTTAAACTATTATTTCAGCTATAAACAAGTTATCTTGCAAAAATTATAGATGACTCCCCCTTGAAGAACTGACAGAGGAACAGATGACCACAGCAGATTTGAGTGACGGTCAGACTCTTCCCAGGCACATTTCAAGACAGAAGTCTGAGGCACGCTCAGCACACCTGAAGATCTAGTTAACAATATTTACTAGCTGGCTCTGTCAAGCAATTTATCACTCTGAAGAACCTCACACATCAGTCTCTGGTAAAATGCATTCTGCTTTTTTTTTTCCAGGGTGCTGCACATGGTTTCATTTTGAATAACCAGGCTGTCAGTCAGATATCCTGTATGTGCATTTGTATGGATACTCACACTGATTCTCTTATCCTTTAAAGAACCTGCAGTTATCAATAATAATCAGACTGGGTGGTAGGTGGGGTAAACAATCATAGGAGAAAAAAGTGCTTTTGGAATCTATGTGCTTTGAGTGGAACCCCAGGTTTTACTTCTGAAGGAATTTTTGACCAGTTACACACGTGCAGAGCATTTGAGCATACCATTGTTCCACTAAAAATACGGGCTTTAGATTTCACTGGTGCCTGGTCTGTTGCCAGCAACAGACACAGAAATCCACCAATAAAAGGGAGTTTAAAATGGTAAAAAGAAGACACATTTGAAGAGAAATCTCTTTATAGCTTTCATTTAAAATATAAAATAGGTGAAACTTTAAAAGAGGAACATCCCATTCCAACCAAAATTTTAAAATACAGTTTCATGCTAAAAGCAAAAGTCTGGAAGTCAGCCTCATGGAAGCTGCCAAGCAATACAGAAAGAAACCTAATCTTTCACATTACTGGCATCCGTCTCTCTGCTTTCCTGGCTTACATGAGCGTTGGCATTTTTACTAGATTGATCTAAATCCTCAATTTTATTTTCTATTTCCATAGCACTGCTTTCCACAGGACTCTGGGAAGATTCTTCACCTATTTCTGCTTCCATTTTTGTGACTAAATCATGTTCTTTATCTTCCACATCCATTCCTTCCTCTGTTTGTGCCAGTCTGTGTTGAACTTCTTCCTCAGTTTTGTTTTCCACTTCCTCCTCTTTCCTCTTTGCTTTAAACACTTCAACTCCCATCATCCTCAGGTAATGAAGTCTCTCATTCTTGGGCACAAAGGCACGGAGTGAAGTCTTCCCTTGCCAACCACACAGCACTATTGGACACTGAAGATCATGAGGTTTTCTACAAACAAACAATTAAGTTCAGTCAATTATGAGAAAGTTCATCTTCAAAACTTCATTTTATAGCCATATACCTATTCAGTTCTAACACTGAATGCATTTTGTAACTATTCACAGAAGATGGAAGTACATTGTTCTTAACTTCAACATCTACACAGGTACCTGCTTGTCTACAAGCAAGCAAGCAAGCCAAAAAACCAAAACCTCAAAGCTATTAAATTTCTGCAACAAGCAAAATAATTTTCTGTCTCTGGTTTCAAAACTAATACAGGGAACAGCAAGATGAAAGTTTACATTTAAAAAGTTCTCAAGAGTTTTGTCCACAGAAGTTACTTTGTCCACAAAAAGGAACAATAAAATGTAACTTTTCCCATTCCAAATACTGGACTTTACAGGGAAACAAACAAATAAATCACACACAGAGAACTGTGGACCTCTAGCACAACTACCAGCTCTCCTTTATGAAGCTAAATTCTACACTTGTTTTAAGAATTCACAGACAAGACAGCTTCTCTCCTTGTCATATTCTCTGTATCCTCTCTGGCTTTACTGTTTCCCTCACTGCATCTCTAGGCCTCTACTTCTGTTTTTGCAGAGTGAAAATAAATTCTTGTCCAAGTCTTAAAAGTGCACAGATAGAAAGCAACACATCTACTTACTCAGGGTCTGGGTCGTACTTCAGAACTATACTTCCCATCGCTACAGGGAAGGGGAACAAAAACAAAACAGATGTGTTACTTGGTACGATGATAAAATGATTGTAATCTGAAAATGCTCAAGAAAACAAGTTTTCAGACAACCACAGAGCATGACATGGCTAGAGTTATCTACATCAGTACACTGAACTATACACAATACCAGATTTTATTCCCTTTCTTTTCAAACCAAAGTTTATACAGTTACAGAAGCAATTGCCAATTCTGCCTCCTCCAAAATCCCAAACAAACAAGTTAAAATACAAAACCCACACAGTGGATTAATTTACTCAGTGAATCTAGCAAGGAACTTTTACTCAATTAAAAACAACATAAGAGCATGCCAGCCCAAACTTTATAACATTTTCTTCTTCTCATTTTCTCTCATCAAACATGGAAGTACAAGGATCAGCAATGAGTTGGAAATAAAACAATAACAGAAGGCTGAAAACCAATTTTCATTTCTTGAAGCATCCAGTGTAGAGGAAATAAAAGTTTAATATGAGTAGACATTGCTCCCCATATTTAAGAAAATCAAATCTGAGTAAGTCATACATAAGCTCATGAGAAGCAATTGCAGATGACAAACAAACAGTTTCAGCTGGAGCACTAACAGGCAGAAAAACCAAAAGCGTATATAAAATCTTTGTTCATCAGATATTTTAAACACTGCCTCACAGCACTGCTTTGCAGGAGTCATAAGTTTGGCAACTCCTCTGTTCTCTAAAGCTCAAAACCTTAAAGGCTGCAATCAGAAAGGACTACAGTATCTAGCAGCACACTGGCTTTCAGTAATGCTTACTTACCTAACAACTATATTTAAGATAAATTTAGTCAAAATTTTTAGCAAACACTGTGTATGTTACAGGACTTTCATAGTCTTCTGTGTAAAGTATAAAAATAATTTTGTGACAGCAAAATTAGCAGGCTTACCCATGTCTTTGACTTTCTTCTGTGTTTCACTGCTAAATTTACTTAAGAATGGATTTTCCTGGGTTAGCAAAATTTTGACATCTTCTATGCAGACATTTATAATCCTTGCATGAATAAACGGGTACAGAGTATAAATCCCCTGTTTAATAAGTAAACACAATTATTTCAAAATTCAACCGCTACTTTCTGAAGGAAAAATGTTAAAAACCTAATACCAGAAAACAATTTTCACATTTTAAACCATACGAAAATGTAAATTACCATTAATCTGACAAAGTTAATACCAGCTGTTTTATAGGCTCTCGAAGAAACCTAAAGCACCTCCTTTGAAAACACAGTGCTATGCAATTACCTCTTGTGCTAATCTGAATGCACATCCAAACTGTTCACCATCACTGTTGCGAGACCAGACTTTTATCCCTGTGTTAATAACCTGCAAACAGCAAAGTCAAGAAGCATCAGTAGGGAGTATAAATTCTAAATTACCCCTCTGAACTTGTTTTTTCCTCAACTCTTCGACTAAAAGTTCATTCGCACTGGACACTGAATTAATGTGAAAATTCATCCAAGGGAAAAAGGAACTCCTGCTATAAAAATGTGGTGCTCTCTCAACATAAAATGCCTTTTACTTCTTTCCATATTGAAAACTGAACAGTGTGAGGAAGTGGCAGTCTTAAAATGAGGGCAACAAACTATGAATATCTAATTTTAACTTTAGTTTGAGTAAGAATTTTCTGTGTGATTCTGGGAAAGTCAGTCAAAGACAGGATTTCAAAAATGTACAAGTGATTAATTATTTGGACACTATATCTATCCTCTGTGGTACTCAAAGTCTCACTACCTAATATAATGCACAAATTTCTTAAACTTTTGTCAATTATTTAGCCATTTCCTGCATGGGGGATAAAAGAATAATTATTTATCCATCCCAAAGATCTGTTGCAAAGATATACTGAATATCCTCAAAAATTTTCAAGATTTGACTGGACGAGGCCCCAGGATGTATCTGATCCAGCTTTGAAGTCAGCTCTGTTTGCCGTAGGAAGGAAGCTGGACTAGATAACCTCGTTCCAACCAAAATTACACAATGACTTTTGAGACAAATCTTTAGCATTTGCAAGACATTTTCCATAGGGAATCATATTTAAAAAAAAAAAATTCTCTTTTAATTCATGAAAACTACTTATTATCTCACAATCATTCACCTTAACAAACTTCCAAAACGTTAAGTTGTTAAAATTAATTTGAAACAACGTCTCTATGTAACATAGCCAGTAAATAATTCAGCTGAACTTATCCTTTTGGTAGGCTTTCAAAGCTCTTAATACTTTCATAATTAAGGGGCTCATAAATACAACAGTGTCAATGTAAACTTGTAAAGTTACCTGAAGACTACATAAAAATGCTGGCACACACACAGCAGTTATATATTCCCTCTCTCTACTTTTTTCTTTCATCCACCAAAAATACACTGATTTTCATCTCAGAGACTGTTCTTTTCCTCTCAGAGTCAACTTTTCATCTCTAACACAGGAGGGACAGAGAGGAAAACATTAATCCAGACTTAAAAAAACAAAAAAAGCCTGTCAGAGGGCTAATCCTCTATGTAAACAGTACATCTGGCAAGTTCAAGGAGATATCCATTGATGCTTATGAACCATACCTTCATCTTCTCACTATTGTTCAGAAGCACATTCCTTAGCTCCTCAGAAACCATGTAGAGCTGCCTCTTTTTTCCTTCTTGAGTTCGAGTCAGTAAATTCGTCTTGGGAAATGATGGGTCCAATGCGTAAAACTTCCTGTGGCCATAATACTTGTTTTGATTAACTGAGCAATAAAATCACATACTCAAAATGCATGGGTTAGCCCATTTCCTCCAGCTATCTCTGTAAACACTTAGCACTTTGGCTTCAGAACACAAAGATTAGACTTTCTAAGCTGCATGACATCAGAAAAGACAAGCTGTTATAGACACTGAGACACACTGGAAAATTTCCAGTGCAAACTCTAGTTGGCTATTTTTACTCAAGTATTTCAGTGTTGAGGAGAGGCGGTCCTGGTGCAAAGTCAGGCAAAAACCCTTATACAAGACCAACGAGACCCATCTTTTGTGACGAACTGAACTTGAACTACTAATATTCCTGAACTAATAGGAATCTTACTGCCAAAACAGAAACTTTTTTTTTTTTCTTACTGGATAGGAAGGAACAGTGGATCATCTTCAGGGAGAAACACAAAAGGGTCTTCTTTAAAACCAAACAACTTCATTTTTTTAGATGGTGGTGGTCTAAAAAGAAAGTAACATTGCACTGTCAATTTCAGTAACAGTACTTGGTATAAAATCAGTATATTCAGTTCATTTAGTCAACACTTGGCTTATTGTAACAACAGTATGGCAAACAGAATACTGGCATTTTCTTGTGCTTCAGTAACACTACACACAATTTAACTTGTTAAAATGAGGATGTGAAGCAGTGCTTTGAAACAGAACTCACAAAAACAAGTAAACAGAGATTTCTGATGGAGTGCTTGTGAAGACAATAAAGATCTTCCAAACGTTAACTTCTGAAAGTATTTTTTCTCTGTAACAGAGAAGAAAGTACTAACAGACTTTACGAATGCTAGTAAGAAAACTGGCTATTTTCCAAACTTGCTGAACGAAAGACAGACAAGACAGAAAACATGGAAATGCAAAACAACTGAATGAATTCATTAGTTTTTCTTGATCGACTTCTAAATAACAAAAGAACTACAGAATACTCAGCAATTACTGTCACAGGACAAATACTTAGATGTGGTCCTTACCCGCATACTCCTTCCTTTTTGCTCTGCTCAGTGTCCGAATTCTGCAATTCTTGCATTTTCTTAGACTCTTCATTTTCAGCAAGTGTTGGTTCTTCAATAATACAGTCAGAACCATTATCTGAATTAGCTGCTGTCACTTCAGTATCCCCTGTTCTTTGTGGTAATTTCTGATGAACCTGTTTGAAATTACAGTATTTTCAAAAAGGCAGAAGTGGTGTCCAACTTGTAACAGAAGGCACCTATGTGCTTAATTCTTGTCAACTTGTATACAAGTGCTTAAACAGATCCATTCAGGGGGTTAATCTGATTACTAGATCAAGATACCACTACAAATTGCATTTACCTCTAGTACTGATCCGGACAGTTTCGTACCAACTGTCCAAGAAAGGTATTTTTGTACTATCTACAAAATCATGTTCAAGCACTCAGAGAAGACTATTTTAAAACAGGATCTGCTGTTTTCTTCCTAACACTCAAAGTGACACACATCCTGCTGCTGTACACCTTCTGTAAGAGTGCTACGATGTTCAGCTTAGAACAGCACAAACTATTTGGAGGGTGCTTCCTTCTGAATAAATGCTTCTTCCCTACTGCCACAAAAATTTTACTCATAAATAGTTCTAATGAAGCAAATAAAATAAACACCTAAAAGGGATTCACACAAGAAGTTTTTCTTATGGACATGACAATCTAAGAGATCAAATAAATCACATCAACTTAAAATCCTGTTGCCAGGATTTTAAAGACAATTGACAACAAATGGATTAAAGGCAGATGGCTGAAGCTGCTGCTCCAAACAGTTTTACATCCATTCCCCATGCTGCTGATCTGCTAATCTGCTAGTGAATCACTCCTGAGCAACCAGCCACAGAGCAAGATAAACTCAAATCAGAATTAGCTTACAACACAGCAGAAAAAAGCCTTTAGGAGGGGACCACACACAGCTGAAGGAAGTGACAGCTTTAGCTATCCAATATAATCTGCTTCTGTAATTCTTCCAAAGCCTTAATTTTAGGGTCAAGATTTATCTTGTTATTTTACTATAATTTCAAAATCCCCTTTCTTTTTTTTTCTTTATTCTATTTCAAAAGTTGTCATGGTTTTTTTCTTAAGTGCTTCATGGATTTAGGAATTTATTTTTAATTGACAAACAACTGTAACTGAAGGGCAGATACAGAACAGTTACACTATGTCTATTATGTGCAAACTTGAAAAAAAATTCCTGAAACATTATTAGTAATTAACATTTTAGATAATTTAAAAGAAGTTACCTTAGGCTGACGTTTATTCCATGGCATTGGAGACTTTTTTATCAACACAGCCACAAAGAAGCCACCTGTGTTCTGGTGATGTGGCAATATCCTAAGACTAGAGAGAAAAGAAAAAAAATGTTGCTGCATATTCATAGCTGCATTTGGACTCTCACAAAATGCTAGAAGGCCCATATTTATATTTACTTTCAGGATAAGTATTCGTAGTAGGATTGTGCAGATTTAATTTATCAAACTAGAAACAGGATCTAAAATAGAGCAATTTGACAAAATGACTTGCATCAATGCGACATGTTCATTTCACCATTCCCATCTGAGCTTTAATGACTCATTTCTAAACAATATTTTTAGGATAGCTACAGAAAGCCTTTAATAGCAAGTCACACTGTTAAACTGTTAAAAGTTTTACATACTTTTTTAGTAATTTTGACTGTTTATCTCTATTGGATGCAAAGAATTTGACCTTTTCATGTGGGTATTTATTCCTCTTACACAACTTGCAGTAATTTCTCCTGATTCACTGGAGTTTAAATATTGTGCCCTGGCATTACATATGAAGCAATCAAAATATACTCAGACCTACACATTCCTATTCTGATCTAATTATAATTTGCCCACAACCACACGTTACATCAAATCCTCATAAGATCTACTCTGGGAAAACTTACCAGCGCTCCAGATTCATTGCCTTTAGCTTCTCTTCATCCTTCACTGGAAACATAGTAGGACGTATTTGTGTTTGTCTATTTGAAGGCACATCTTTCCACTCTTCAAACCACTGCCCATCTTTCAGCATCACCTTCAAAGGAGTAAATATAAATACTATGAAGAACTGAGGTCACCATTTTACAAGTTTTAATTAAAATATTTGCAAACCAAGGCTCAGACACCAAAAAGAGAACTTATTTCCTTGTACAGAAAATTAAGTTCTTTAAAGCGTATTGTTTCCTTGTGCATTGTACGTGTGCACTTCAGTGTAGGAGATTCTTGCCAGCTGCAGCTCTTTGCTGCAAAAAGCACGCAGTCAAAGTGCAGACTGGTGCTGAACCAACTACAAAGATCTCTGGTAACTGCTAAAACATATAAACCACCAAAATCCAGTGGAAGGACAGTGGAGAAATTTATAAGAAGACTGGTGAGCCATCAGATTTAGGATACACTACTCCTTTTTTTCCATGAGACTGGCTGTGAAACATTCTGCTATAGGCAGCTTCCAAGCAGTATACAAAGGAATATAGGATAGCAGTATACAAAGGAAAAGAGCTACTGCAGTATAGTAAAAATCAGAACTGAGGAATCTCAATTTCATTACACAAGAAACATGCAAGAGTGCAACACAACAGCTTGGTAGGCAGAAAGCCACACGACAGGGGCATATACAGCTCACTGACAGAGACGCTTTTGTGGAGAGTTGCTGAAGAACCATGTCCCCATGAATTTTATAGCTTCTCTACCTTTACTCAGAACTCAGAACATATTTATAGATCTGCTCTAAGACACTGTGTAGACATAACATCACCTCAGTCTGGCTAAGGGTCAAAGCTTTTGATGGACTCTTAAGATACAAGCAAAAGGTTAGAGCCACAACTCTTATAGGAAGGCATTCTGACTGCTCTTCAATCAAGAATACCAAAGTGAAAAAATAAGCCAGGGAAAATTTGACTTCAGAGCTCTAGATGCCTGGTTTTGTACTGAATGCTAAAGCTGGAAGAAAAGTCCCAAATGGGGGTGTACAGGGCAAATCCATAAAATTAATCACTGAAATGAAGGCCCATTTTTGTTGTTAAGGCAAAAAAGTAAAGAAGTTGCACTGATGGCAACTTCAGGACTGGCAAGTATGATGAAGTGATTTCATGCTTCTCACTGTGATTGTCTTGAAAGTTTAATCAAGTGTTCTAGTGGAAACTGAAATGTAACATTTATCTGGAACACAGATTTCAGTATCGTGAAGTCTGGCACTTCTCAGCCACGGATCAAATCACACATTGTGCTTTTCCACATTTCCTGAAATAGAAATTACTGTACTTACAGGATTAGTATTTCAAGTCAAAATATGCTACATTTCATAGTGCTAGATGGAGACAAGACAGACTGTACTTCTGAACTGCTCTTCTTTGGAAGTCATGACTCAAGCTTGAGCAAAACCAACAACAGGAGTGATAAATAACTGAAGCCTAAAAAAAATCTAGAACTATTTTGGTTTTACCATAACAACTGCCAAGCAGCCCTGTGCTGTTCAGTTTTGGTTTACCAGCCTAACTGGTAGGCTGGTGTGACTGGTAGAATGACAAAGCACCAAAGAACATGCTGAACTCTCTTCTATTGCACTTTTACTGACCACCTGTGAGGGCAGAAGGAAGAGTAAAAGTGTTGCAGAAGCAGATGACCAAATCTAGAGCTAAAAAGGTGTCTTCCTCCAAGCCCAAAACAATTCACTGGAGTTCACTCAACATCTGGCATAAGGAGGGAATACAGAATGCTATTTCCAGGCACCCAAATGTCCCTTGAAAGAAACCTTATTTCTGTTTTTGCTGTTTCCAGAGATTTACAGTCAACTGATGCTTGGGAATATTCAATATAATCAGTTACATAGCTCCCAGAAAACAAATGTTGCACCAGGGAACAAGTAAACAGGAACACCAAGTAAAAACAGCACCAAAGCAAGCAAATACATCCACAATGACATGCTAGCCAGTGAGGCCTGAAAATACACAGTAGCAGCTAATAAGGGCTGAAGCAAGTCTGGCAAACTTTCAACACATTTTGTCAAACTAGTTTTTAAAACCTGTTAGGGAGATTTATATTTCAACTGCAAACAGAGAAATAGATGCTACAGGGAATACAATATACTCTTAGTGATCTTTATATAAATATATATCTAGTGGCTTTATGGAGTACCAAAAAAAGGTAAAATTAAGATCACAGAGCCACAGTTATGCATTTTACATTTATTCTTCAGGTACAAGCATAAAGAGTAAACCTTAGGAACTGTAAGAAGAAAGAAATCAGCTAGTTTCTAAGCTGAATTTCCAGTGGCAGAACATAAACAGATCTTTATTCCCTGCATCTCGTTCATTAGCCTGCACACAGGCATAAACCTGTCTGCCATTGAAGAGATTAGTGAGATGGTAAGACAGAACCACCACTGGCATTGCAAAGGCACCCACTCATAATTAAAATTTAATCAGTTTCTTTCCCTCCTACTAGGATGGCCTTCTACTTTTCTTGACTATACTCATAACAAGAAGATGAAGCAGCTTTGGGTTTTTTTGCCCCTCCCTACTAGTTTGTTTCCAGAACTGAAATCACTTAAGGCCTGGAACAAAATACAGGATTCTATTAATATTCTAGGATTAGTCACAACATTGCAGGTTTTACAGCTTATTTGCAGAAACAGTTTCACAGCTTTCACTTTCAAATGATTCAAATGGACCAGCTGAAGAAATGCAGAATCTAACATTCACAGACTGTAAAGACAGAGATGGATGAATAACATTAAGTGGCTGAAATCATGTTGCCATCTACAGGCCACATACACACAACAGAAAAGGGAATTGTACCAAGAAAGTATAGGAGACAGAGGAAAGACACCTAGAGGTAACAGGAGAGCAGATGAGGAGCCAAGAACTTCCCTCCACAAAGACCTTCAGCTTAGCTCTCTCCCCTAAACATCAAATCACTGCCATTAATCCAGCTCAACCTAATGTTCTGAAATGTTACACTTCTGAATTTCCCTTATTTAATACTCTACCACAGACCAAAAACTTCACAAAAATATCAGGATGAATACCTTCCATTTTGTAATTCCTGGCATCCTCTTCAAACCTGGTAACTCAGAAGAGACATCAGCAAGTTCTAAGGCACCTGAAATCCCAAGAATATAAAAGTTCTTGAAAACAGAGTTCAAGAGTTGTGTTGCCAATTAACTTTTACAAAAATAGTTTTCCTTAAAGTTTTAAGACTGTTTTAAGAATACTACTTTTTAAAACTTTCAAGAAATTATATATATGTATATTATATATACAACTTCTACCATGCACATTAACAAAGAAGCTGAGAAGAACTGGTAATAATAACTACATAAGTTGCAATCTAGAAATTAACCAAAACATAACAGTTAGATATTTTTTGTAGCAGCTGCAGAGTAATATTCTACGACCTGTATCATAAAACATCAATGCTCTAAGCAATGCAATCACTGAAGTTTTTATTCTCATTTAGTTATTATTTGGATTTACTACAGTGATTAAGTATTTTTCAGGGAACTACTTTTGGTATAACTAAGCCTTCTGAAATGCCTATGATGTTCTAGTTTCAAGGACTTACAATCTCAATATATTCCAGTGAGAGAGGAAAGAGAATTTGTTATTTTTTAACTGGAAAGGAAAATTCCAAACTATTTAACACTAACAGGACAAAAGACTCTATGCTTAAAATATGACAAGTTACTACAAGAAACATCAACAGAGTATAGTTTAATCTACTGAAGAAAAGCTTTAAGCTGTCCAAACTCAAGAAAGAATGATACAAAAATTTACTGTTTAAATAGGTGATCTCCCTAGAGAAGAATAACTTCTAACATTGCTTTTCAGCGATTCTGAATACTTAAGTTATATAACAGTCAGGTAGGCTTTTCCTGATGTTGTACACAATTTATCAACCTGTTCTACATGACTATAACCATTTACTCTTACAGTGACAGCTTAAGCAAGTCTTTTAAATAAATGAAAAGGTGATGTATGAATTCATAGACAAATTCAAAAATGACATCTCAAATGTGATTACACTTGATGTTTTGCATCCATCCTTTGAATACTCTTGCCTCCCTACAGCATGACTTCAGCTATGTCTCAAGACTACATCAGACTTATCAGGCACTAAAGAGTCTTGTCAGAAGTACTACAATTTCCAGTAGTTGCTACAGGGTACAAAAAGACCTTCTCCCTATTCCTTCATCCCTAAGGAAAAAGCAATCTCTCATCTGTTTCACAAGTAGCAAGACAACACTGTGCTAGAAAGCACCAACAAACCTTCTGAACTGACCTGAACTAATTCTTGAGGTACAATGCCCCTTGCAGACCACTGCACGACCTCTTTACTACTACCTTCTTTAGCTACACCGGTGTTCAAGTTCCAAGGATTAACATGCACTTGCTGGGACACATCATAGCCTCCAAGTAGGCCTCAAAATACCTCCAAGGGCAGAGACTAGATCTGAACATCACAGCCAGTCAAGACCCTTCCTTCAAAGTACTGAATTTGCCCCAGGTGCTGCAATTGCTGGCCTTCACATCCTACTGCTTTTCTGCTCCTATCCCAACTAGTTCTTAATGCTTTCCAATCTTGTAATTGTTAAAATTAATGCTGGCTTAATATGGCCTTAGATAAGCCAAGCATACTATAATTTACTGGAAATGTGTCTATGCCTACCAAAGAAACTACCTCTAAATAAAAATGTCGTTTCACAGAATCACAGAATAAGCTGAGTTGAAAGGGACCCACCAGGATCATCAAGTCCAACTTCTGGCCCTGCACAGGATACCCCAAGAGTCACACCATGTGCCTGAGGGTGTTATCCAAACACTTCTTGAACTCTGTCAGGCTGGTGCTGTGACCCCTTCCCTGGGGAGCTGTTCCAGTGCCCAAACACCCTCTTGGGGAAGAACATTTTTCTAATATCCAACCTAAACCTCCCCTGACACAGCTTCAGGCCATTCCCTTGGGTCCTGTCATGGTCATCACAGAGAAGAAATCAGTGCCTGCCCCTCCTCTTCCCCTCACAAGGAAGTTGTAACTGCAATGAGGTTCCCCTCAGTCTCCTCTCCTCCAGGCTGAACAGAACAAGTGACCTCAGCCTCATCAGGCTTTTCCTGCAGACCCTTTACCATCTTTGTCGCCCTCCTTTGGACACTCTCTAATAGTTTAGTGTCTTTCTTATATTGCAGTGATTAAAACTGCACACAGGACTTGAGGTGAGGCTGCTGCAGTGCACAGCAGAACGGGAGTAGAAATTAAATAGTCAATTCCTAATTAACCTACAAGCACTTTAGCTCAAGTGCTGTTTCTAAGATGATGAAATTTCATGCATAATTTGGGGCCAGAATAGTTACTGGTACAAAGTAAACATTACACAAAACAGGCTACCAACTTAAAGAGTAAGTGCAGCTCCAGGAGCAATAGAGTTGCTTCTGCTCTGTAAAAGGCTCAACTTAAAAGTCTGTGGAACTTTTCATAACAAATCTAATTAGATGTTTCCAAATTTCAGGTTATTGATTCAGAAAAAACAGTACACACCAGCTACGAAATGGGCTACTAAACCCTATCAAAAGTGATGCAGTGCAGCTTCCCAGCTCATCTCAATTTTTCCACCTCTTGTAATGTCAGCCTTCAAATGCAAGTGAAAAATGCAAAAAACCCCATGAGTTAAAACACCTTAAAACTCCAAGCACATCAAAATGTGGGTCAAAGGATTCTAAAGGTATCAGTGGCTCCCACCTAATGGTGTACAATTACCTTGCTCTAACTGCTTAACTACACACGGGGCTTTTTACTCCTGTAGTGAACAGCAGCAATGTTCCACACTGAGTTTTCCAAAGGAATTATGAATGTCAGACATGGACTCCAACCAGTGAAAGCAGTTAGTGGGAGCAGATAACAGAGACTGAATGCCACTGATCTGTAGAAGTGTCCTCTGTATCATTAACACAACTCTTCAGGTATTGTACTTGCAGCTGATTCACCCATTTCAGAAGACTGCTCATAGCAACATTAATGAAACCCTACTGGTACCAAAAAATTTCTGTAGTTTTGCAAACTAGGAGCGTATTATCCACACCAAGCTTATCACTAGTACCATCATACACGTATCCTTTTTTGGGCTGAAGGGGAAAAAAAAAAAATAAAAAGAAAGGAGTTCCCCACTCTGTTCAAGTTCACATTCTCACCTTGACTCTTTTCCAGCAGAGATGCGATCACAGCTTCATTTTCGATGGGATTCAAGGAACACGTGGAATACACCATTCGCCCACCTTCTGCCAGCTGTTCAACACCACGGGTTGCAATTCTCAACTGCAATCTAACAGAACACTCTTGGTCTAGCCAGCTATCATTCAGGAGCCCAAAAGAAGCTTTACTGCAGACACACAAATGTCCCTGGGCTAAGCCAGCACTTGAGGAGTTCTACAGCTGTCAGCAGTACACAAATTATAGTCAGTGTTAAACTAAGTCAGCTTAGTGCAGTCTATACTGCAGACACACTCACAATGACACCTATTAAATTAAAACAGCAATTAGATCAGGATAACTTTGAACATAACATTCTCTATTTTTTTTTGGTTCTTTCTAGTGCACCATCAATTTTATTATAAAGTACTCAACACTAGAAAAATAACACCCCGAAACATGACTCTTCTCAGAAATCCAGTTAAAATGAGGAGTAATCTGATGATTACAAATATTATGGAAAACACAGCTTAGCTAACAGTGGCTTTCTGAGAAAGGTATCACTGAGTCAGGCCACGAGCTTAGACCATACCTGCACACTTACAACAAAAATGAAACCTGCAATAATGAATGACTTGCCAAGAAGTCATAGTCAGCTGAGTCACAGCAACCAATGGCATCTCCAGCTTGTTAAAAATACAGTAAAATGCTCTGAGATATTTCATCTCTGTTGCAATCACTACATTTTACCATGTGCCTGTACTAGGCTAAGTACTCATTCACCATCAGTTTACTTAAATCCATCTCAGGTAACTGGAACCATTTATGTATGATCTCTAGTAGCCTAAAGACTTCAAAATATCACTATTAAATTTTACAACTTAGTGTATTTGCCAACAGTATTTTACCTGCCTAAATGCTAAGAATCCCAACCAAGTGATTGGCTCCATTTTATTAGCTACCCTGTCTAAATCAATTCAATGAATATTTTAATGTCAGGTATTTGTAACAATACAAGCAATTTAGATTCACATGCTCCCCTCCTCACATCTGAAACCCTACATTTCGTCTCAACAGCACTAAGATCTTGATTTGAGAGAAAAATGACTCTTCTTAGTGTCTGCTTTGTCATATATTAATATGCGAATGCATGCGGATGTTAAAGATATAAAAAAAGGAGAGAAAAATGAAAAGTTCAGATGTGTAATAAGCATTTTTTACCCATGGAGCTGCAAACTGTTTTGTGTTGTCCACTTCCTCCACACATCAATGTTCTTCCTCATGGTTCCATCTCCACTGCAACAGAGGTTGAACAGATTTGTATTATTTGCGTGTAAAACTCATTCCATATCCAAGTCATTTATAGCAGCACAAAAATAAGAGTCCCTCTCCCTTGTAACTAGTTCTCCTACACAGTTCTGTTTCCTCACTGTCTTTGTATTTCAGTGTCCTGAGCATAAGGTCAAAATTTGAAGCCCTTCAACTGATCAAATTTAAGGACCACTTGGAATGAAAAAATTCACCTTGATTCCATATCCCCACACTTTAAAGGCATTAGGAAGTTACTACAAACCCTAACTCACTAACCTACTCAAAAGGCACAATTCAGTAACACAAAACATTCAGCACTGCACTTAAAGCACTAAAATCCATGTATTCAAATTTACATGCAAAGTACCTGCAGGGGACGTCACATAAAATCCTGTCATAGAAGAGGATCTCTTTTCTTCCATCAACATCTATTTGTAGGTTAGGAATGCTGGAGGCATCATGATTTACCACCATGATGCATGGACTGTTTAATCTCTTAGCCTGATGAACCAGCAAATAGCAGCGCTTGTTGTCAACATCATTGGCAATTACAAAACCCTCTGGGAACATAAAATAGTGGGAAAATGCTTCACTATTCAACAGCTAAATAATTTTACATAGTTTATTACCCAATCTTCGAGAGTTGTGTAAACTTTTCACCAGAGATTTTTACTTAAAAGACTGCTTATGAATAGAGGAGCCCTTACTGAGCATAAAGTAACTTAAAATATGTTGAAGGTTAATTGAGGTGTCATAGTCTCAAGAGTTTTAGCTCCCATCCAGTAGCAGTAAGACACAGTCAAGGGCCCTCCAGCTTTTCAAAGTAAAACCCGTAAACAGAAAAAACCCCCGTTGTCACCAAAGAATCCCTACATCAGCAAATTTTCAGTAGAACACAGAAAGAATCCACACTTTCTACAACTTTACAGTTTCAATGGGCAGTATTTTCTGTGAGCATCTAACCAAAAATAAAGATTCTGAAGCTTACAAAAATGATAAATATCACAATTGCTTTAAGTCTAAAGCAGTTTAATCCAGTGTTTGCAGGATACCATGAAACCACAGAGCCTCATGGGCCACCATCTACTAAATAAACCTGATTTATATACAGAAATTAAGCTCTAATCATATTTTACTGTAGTCTGAACTGTAAAGATACATATAATTCATCTCTCTTTTTCAAGCAAAGGAAGCCCATGATGTTTCAAATCAAAGGGGGGGGTACCTTTCATCTCATAAGAACCCCTTTGGGAATTCAATATGTAGTTAAATGCAGTTACTCATCTGTGACATTAAAAACAATCTGCTAAAAGAAAAAGCAGAAATTCCAAGTCACAAAAGTTTTTAAAGTTTTCCAGACTTACTGGGAAAAGGAACATTCATGTCTGCATGCAACATTTCAATGAGCTGTGCAGTCTTAGATCCAGGTGCAGCACACATATCTAGAATCTACAAACATAAGAAAGTAAAAAAAACGTCCTGCCTTGTACTTTCTAAGTACTTGAGAAATCTACTGTGTTCCTGTTTAAATTAAGTATTTTTGAATATGCAGAATTACAATTGCTCTGAACACCAATTTGAAAAAACAAAGTACAGTTCTGTTCTTTGTATGCTTTACCTTTGAAGGTCGAAAATATAAAGAGAACTTTAGTTTGTAGGGAACAAAAACATCGGCTGAAATAAAATTTGAAAGAGGAACCTGGATACAGATATGGGGATATGATCTTTTTATCAGCTCACAAGCAATTCCAACTGAAGTTAACTGGAATTTTACATATACACACACACATTAAAGGCAAAGTTATACTCAAGAGCAAGTAGTACTTTTCTTTAAACTATCACTAAATTAATTAGAGACAGCTGTTTATATAGATTCTGTAAAAATAAATTGCTCTCTCTCCTTTCACATTTCCTTTTCAAAAAATGAAGGCAGCATAAACCTCTTGTTTCTCTGTCTTGGAAGAAGCACTTGGGAAGTGTTTGAACTGCCCTGAGTCAGCTGAACAGAACAGCAGAGACACCAACACCTAAACTGATGTGTGTTTCTCCCTCCTAGTTTATCACCAGCTTGGATTGTGAGTCACTGGTAGAGTCACTTCCACAGCAAACCAACTGAGACATCTCACACTGTTCTCTTAAGCAAGGAAGCTTAGAGTCTTTCCTCCTGCCTAGTTAGAGATTTTCAGAAACACATGTCTATCTCCTGGACCTCTGGCTCCAGTAGAAATCAGCTGAGATCGTGCAACAGGATAAAGGATGGGAATGACCCGCTCAGATCCTCATGCAAGCCCATGGCATGAACAAGACTAAACCAGAAGACAGCCCCCAGAGAAACACGAAGACAGCTCCAGAGAGCATGAGCTAAGTGCTGTCATGCAGCAGTGCTAACGCATCATGAAACACACCCTGCAAGATCTGCTGTTTAAAGTCAGAGCTGTGATGCTGCTTTCTGCTTTTGCAGATAATGCAAAAGATGATGAAGAATATACAAGGCTAAGCATGCTCTAAAACTGTCCAGTGTAGGTTTCGGGGGTTTCTGGGGTCCAGTCGGGACGGCCGGACGTAGACGGTAACGGATGGAGACGAGAGATCTCTATAGGCAGGTCTCGGGACACAGCCGGTTTATTGTAAAGGGCGTGGGTATTGGGGCACTGCTCAGAGCTGCTAGACTCAGCTCTGAGCAGGCCCAAGAGAGCAAGAGAGTGAACGGGTGAGAGAGAGAGAGGGTGTAAGAGCAAGAGTAGAAGTGGAAGAGAGAAGTATGAGAATCGAAGTAGAAGTGAAGAGAGAATGAGAATTGAAGTAGAAGTAAGAAGTGAAGTGTCTGAAGTCCTGGTTACAATACAATAAATCATCTTCTGTACTGAATATTCTAATTGTCACTAACCAATCTAATACAAGATACAAATCCTATAGCATTTACATACAGCCTATAAGAGTTCTTATATTACCATAGAGTGTTACATCTTAACTTCTAAAAACTACTCTTTGGACCCCTTCTGCTGAGCTAGTAGGGTCTGCTCTGACCCTTGGACCTGCCTGCTAGCAGAGGGTATTGTTCAATCAAAAGGGGATTACTTCAGTGGCCATACCATTGTTTTCTAGTTGTTCAGTAACTAAGACTTGGTATTTCAAAAGTGGCTTTCATTTCGATGTTGCCTGTAGTTTTCATATTCCCAAAATCTTTTGTCAGGCAATCATATTTCCAAGGCTTTCCTGTTTCATCTTCCCCAACAGTCCAGCAAACTGATGGTGAGGGAAAACTAAATTGTGAAAAATAGATTAAAAACGAACACAGTTTTGGAAGTTTGACCATCATTAATTTGATCCTTGTAGAAGATGGAATCAGCATGTTAGCAATGACATACAGAACATGCTGGTTAAGCAAAAGTAACCTGCAATTCTGGTCCTAACAAGCAGCTCATAAGCTAAGGCACTAAGGACTATAAAAGGCTCTAACTGACAAGTCAGGTCATCGTTACATTGTTAAACATTTGCTGTTTTGGCACAAGAGAGGATGAAGAACCTATTCTTAATCTGACTTATGATCAAATTTGTGAAATCTTACTTGCATTTCTGGAAAATGCTGAAATACGTACCCAAATTAACCATTCAATGTAGAACCTCTATATTGCTATCTTGGCATATACAATGTAAGGTGTGTGCAAAAACAGCCCCACAATTTGTGTTTTACATTAAGACGAATGTGTTCACTACATGTTCAACTCCAGACAAAAATCAAAATACACCTGTGACACATCAGGACTGAGTCTTTCAATCCATTATGCGCTTAAGAGAGATGAGAAGACCTTGCCTCACATAAAACAGCCACAGCTGTCATACACTGGGTTGGGGTGAAAGTAGGACAAAACAAGGTAAAAAGTTATATATGCTAAGTAACGTTAATATAAAAACAAGTACACACAAACTAGTCTTTAAAACATATGTCGGAAGTTTGATAAACTAAAAGGTTTAAGATACAGCACGAAAATTTAAGAAAGAAGAAGACAACATGGCTGCTTGAGATAGCAAGGCAACTACCTCATTAACTTAACAGAGAAGAGAGTAACACCGCCTGACAGATTCGGTCTGCAAACAAGCACAGAGTATGAAAACATCACAAAAGTTAAAACAGAAAGTTTGCTAGCAGATATCCTCATTCCTATGGCATGCCATAAGAAAATACCATGGGCATTCCTTAGACACTTCAGTTAAAATTAGCACCCTATAGTGTTTAGCCACCACCAGCAGCACGTTTCAGCTCAACCAAAATATTTCATCTAACTGATTTATAGAGTAGAACTTTTCAGCTTCTTCAAAAGGCACAGAGGAGTTAAATCTACCTGGTAGATAATATTATCACTTACACCTTGAAAACTACATCTGTTCACAGTGTGATGGAGTGAGGAAGTTGAAAACAGTCATCCAACTTTAAATGCAGGTTGAAACAAGAATACATAACTCAGATGCAGCTAAACACATTTACACTTTGAAAAATAAGACTGTGCAACTGCTTAAAACCTAAGTGGTTTTTGCAGGGCATTACATACAGCTGAGAAAGCAGATGTTCCTCTGATACTGTGTTTGTGACCTGAACATTAGTTGAGTGCTCCTGTGGATGTGCAGAAAGCATAAACACAACAACACGAAACAGAACCGTGTATCAGCCTTGGCACTCCTGATGTGATCTGTAGTTTAATTAAGCTCATTTCACGGAACAAGCTTTAGTACACATTATATTCTACACTTACCTTATGATAAGGGCTAACATCAAGCAGCAGAGGTGGGATCATACTAACAGCTTCCTGGCGACTGATATTTCCCTTGAAAGGAAAAAAGAAATTAAATTTGGTTTTATTCCATGAAAGAATGCATTTCTTTTGCAATAAAACTTTTAAACTGCTAAAAATAAAACTTCTAAACTGTAAAATAACAAAGCAGTCGGAAACACACTACTATAAACTTAGGATTAAATTTTGTTAGAATTTAGCAAAGAAGAATCACAGTATTTCACCCAACTGTAATTTCTAATAATTGCGTATTTACTCCAATTGTATTAATTCTGTAGTTTCTGATCAAAAGAGAGGAGAAACTGGCTCAAATCAAGTGACAAACATCCATCACTTAAGTTGTCATGCACATGCAAGCACTTTTTATCGGATTTAAACATCTGGTTTCTAACAGCAACTGATTATTTTACAGGGACTCATTTTAGCACCCCCAAACAACAATAAAAAATGCAATTAGTTTAGGAAAAAATTTCTAGCTGCAGTTATGTGCCAGAATCATGGAATGCATCACTGACAGCTGCAACACAAAATCCAGATTCTTCTGAGCTACTCAACTTCTGCAAGAAAAGGTAAGAGTCTCCATCTTTCATAATGTATTTCAATACAGCATTACTCAGGATATGCCAGAAAAAAATCAAGATCTATCAAAAACTTACACATTCTGTCTCGCTAACCAGAAACTGATGAAACTTCTCCAGTTGGGGGGACTTGCGTAAGATTTTTCTACTCAAGTTAGTGTGCCAGGCTAACTCTTCAGGATACCTGGGGAAAAAGAGATAGGAAAAGGGCAGAGGCAAAAGAAAGAGACCGATGAGCCATGCTGAATGCCGGGAACATGCAGAATGCCTTATCTCGCCTCCACATCACTCACCAGCTCAGCGACTGCGGCATCTCGACTTTTTGGCCATCCACCTCCACGTCCTGCAGCTCTCGGAAGTACTTTTCCTTCAAGCAATGGAGAATCTCCTTGGCGTGGCTGCATGCGAGAGACACCCGGAGAGACACCGTATGGAGAATTACAGAATCACAGGAGGATTTGGGTTGGAAGGAGCCCTAAAGATCGTGCAGTTCCACCCCCCTGCCGTGGGCAGGACACCTCCCGCTGTGCCAGGGGCTCTGGC
>NW_008238983.1:11764185-11786800 GCF_000691975.1 Corvus brachyrhynchos | reverse complement strand
CGCGGCCGCCCGGCCCAACCGCGTCCTGCTGGGCTGCTTCCTCCTGCACTACGCGCACAGGTGCGGGGCTGGGGCGGATGGTGGGGGCACCCTGCGATGCTGGGGACAGGAGAAGGGATCGGTCTTCATAGAAATGCCTGGTTGCTGCTTCCCGACCGAAGGGGTTGAGGTTCTTTTCATTAGCGTTTGTTACTTAATGTAATTGTTACTGACGTCTCTTCTGCTTCGCTATATTGAGATAGTCTGTGTTGTTACGGGAGCCGCGTAAACAGCCGCGGTGATGCGACGCTGGCTGCCTTGTGCGCACTGTGCTGTGCACTGCGATGCTCAGCGTGCCGCTCCATCCCTGTGCTGCTGCTGTGCCTCATGGTGACTCCCGCCTCAGCAATGGATTGACCAGGCTGTCTTACGGTCACAGTGTTACAACAAGGAAAGTTCAGCACCGTGTACTGATATAATCTTGATGTTGTGAGACAATAGCTATTTTCCAATTATATTGCTCAACATTATCTTTCAACTCCTGTTTGTTGCAGGAGTTGGACTGGATGCAGATTTCCTCCAGCTCAGCGCATCCAATGAGTCATTAAAATACTGGCAAAGCCGAGGCCGAGTGCCCTTTGCTGCCAGGTAGTCAACAGTATTCAGGCATTTTGTAAAAGTACTTGGAGAAGGCAGCTTAGCTGGAGACCAGGTGCGATCTTGCTGTTCCGTTCAATTCATGGACAGTAGCTACTGATCATACTCCACAAGTAAATTTGCCACCAAGACGGGAGCAATAGATTTGTCAGGTTTATTTTAAGCCACTTTTGTGGCTGATATGTTGTTATTTTCTGGTGATTATCGAGAAAAGCTCTTGCTTTTGACCAAGCATATTCCACAGCCTTGTGGTGGGGAGGTATATGACATGTGGCTGATGTGGAGGCTGCCTTTGAAAACCTGGAACTGTGTCTTTGCTCCCCCTTTTTCTGTTCTTAAGCATAAAGGTATTAGCTTTGGTATGGGGTCTTAACTGATCCTTGATGTCTGGGAATAGCTAGGAATGCGATGCAATGGTTTGTACAGAAAGCTGAGCTGTGCTGCAGTTTCTTTTTTTCCAGTTGCTTACTGCTATTGCCAAACCTGAGGGATTCTTCTGTAGGTGAATGTAGACTGGAAGAGACCTCTGTTGATTTACCAAAATATGAATATCGATCTAATATCGATATCCAACTGAGATGGACAAAAACTCTCTAACAGTTTAGAGTTAGAAAGTGCATGTTTTATTTGGTGCCAGGCACTGCTTGGGATAGCTCCCTAAGACGCAGGCCCTGATACAAGCAAACATGATACCTTTTATTCTGAAATATTATGAATATCCAAAATACAAATGTATATTCATAACATTAACACCTCCCATTCTCCGCTTCATATGGAAATGAGCTTACATGTCATTAAGCATGCGTAGTGTGTGTTCTGAATTGAGTCGGTGATCTTGAATTGGGTCAGTGGTCCCAAGAAAGATGGAGTAACTCATCTTCCTCATTTTGACCTTTTTGCCTTTCTGAACTTTAACAATCCTAATTACTTTAGTGACCTCTAAGTTTCCTCTTGCATGACTTTTGGATGGGTTCCCACCAAGGGAGGAAATTGGTAATTGTCCTTGTTCCCTACATCAACTTATCAAAGTTTCTATTCCTTGTTCTAAGCACAGCTAAGCACCTACACCAACTTATCAATGTTTCTGTTCCTCGTTCTAAGCACAGCTAAGCAAACATACAAATGACAGATCATCAGTTATTTGGTAATCAGTTACCAACATCTTAAAACCCATTTCAGGTCCAGCTCTCTCAACTATTTTAATTAACTCTAGCTGGGCCCAAATTCCTTCCTATTCTAACTAATTTCAACACAGCTAGCCTATGACTAAAATCTTTATGTTTCTTCTAAATCTATGTTTCACTGTTATCTAGTTCTGTTTGTTGTAGCATAGTGGGCTTTAAATAATCCTGTAGTGAATTTGTTACTCTTTCTTGAAAGCTGTTAGAGTTGTGGTTCCTTTGGAAAGATTATTTTGAAGCAGTCGTCCTTGGGTAGATGGAAAACACGTGAAGAATGCTCAGGCTTCAGTGATCCTGCTTCTGTAACATTATAGATCATAATTAAATCAATAGACCATTGGGAGTTGCCTAGTTCCACAAGAAAGAGCACAAGAATATTCACCTGCTCTTCTTGTTTGGAGCTAGTTTGTTTACTTGCATAATCCCCCAGGAAAAGCAATCAAGATTCCTTTCCCAAATGGGATGGCAATTGTGGGTTTGTCACGTCTTTAGAGGTGTCATAGAATGCACCAAAATTGTCGAGGTGAAGCAATAATTGTTTTGACTTACGGGGTAGGGAGGAAACTGATCTCATTTAGGTTAATTTCAAGGGGATTGACTTTCTTTCTGGAAGTGCTGGAGGAATTTGGTGGCGGGATCTTGAGACCTAGCTCATTTCAGAAAGCTCGATGATACAACTGAGGATTTAGGAACAAAGGAGGACAAAAATGGGCTGTGCTTAATATCAGTTGCCTTTACTCCTCTCACCAAAGTAATTGCTTTGGATACAAAGTCCAAAATTTCTGCCATGTGGGGAGAGAGGACTGATCTTGTAATTCCAATTAGGCAAAAAAAAAGAAGAATGTTTTAGGTGTTAAAGCAAGCGCAGCTATCCTTTCAAACAGGCACCAAGGACTGGTGCTGAGAATTTGAAAAGTAGGGTAGTGTGGACAGTGTTTGGACTTCAAAACTATCTTTTTTTGTGATTAATACAATACATTTTCTTTTCTTTGTTTACTATAGGGCACTCATCTTTCCTCTTCTGATCCGTGAAGGAAAACCAACACCATTTTTCACTTTTGTGTTAGCGCTTCTGTTCTGTGTTTTCAATGGATACTTGCAGGGCCGAAGCTTAACCACCTATGCAACTTACCCTCCAGGCTGGTTGGGCGATTTACGCTTCATTACAGGTGAGTTAAATCATGGTATGAGAACATCAGGTGTAATTTTCCTCTGTCTTCATAGCTCTTAATTTTTTATTGTGCTCTTACAGTATCTTCAATGCCTTTTTATAAGTCTTCTCATAATTTTCTTATTGGTGTAGCTGGAGGCCTTTTAGCCTTTTTTACTTTAGAGCTGTGAACTGACATTTCTTTCTGCAGTACTAGGTGAGCCGGTTGTCATCTTTACTCTTTAACACCCAAGTAAATCCGGGTCGTGTATTTCTTTTGATGTAGTAACTTGAAGCCCCTACGTGGAACCAGCAGCATACAGGTTTAGAAGAAGCAAAGATTTTTTGTGTAACATGTAGATTAAACTAAAGTAAACAAATGCATGGAGTAAAAAAACTAGCAAGGGTAGCTGCTAACTACCGACATACCATGGCAAATGCTACAAGTCCTTGGTGTCAGGATATCTACACTGGATATGCACACAGGCACCAATCCACCTGCCCTTCTAATTGGGGGCTGGCTTTGTCAAATGACAAAGCTGGCCCCACAAGGAAGGGGTGGAGGGGTTAATCATTCACTCCCAGTCGGGAAGTGAGGTTACATTATACTTGAAGCCATGGATATGATTAAAAGGCTAAGATATTTAATGACAAAGTATTTTGTTTACCATACTTTTTTGTTACCTAGGCATCTACTTTTGCCCACTGTCAAAATGATAGTATCATTTCCTAATGAAATCTTTACAGAAAGATCATTTTCCTCTGAAGATAAACCAGAATATTTTGCCTCATCAGTCAAAAGCAAAGTACTGGACTGTGATAGTTGATCTGAGTCAGTACCCTTCTTTTTGTTATTCTGTAGCCAGAGCAAGTTAGTGTTTCTCCTGGATTTCTCAAGCCTTTTACATCAAGAAGAAGAATTTATTGTCTCTATTCCAGTGTTACTGTGGATGACAATAGAGGACAACTGTGCTAAATGCTGTCATGAATATAAAGGTGAAGAAATTTACATCTAAGTAGATTCTCTTGCCAAGATTAGGAGGCAGTTTTACTTGTGTGCTAAAAATAGAGAAATTGAGGTACAAGGGAATGACTTCAGAGGGCACTAGAATATATTTGAAGTCTTCTTGGTACTTTCAAATTTCCACTCTCCTTAAATTGGAATCCAGCAAAAAAAAAAAGTTTAAAAGATTTGTTGATCAAAACTGTTGAAGACACTGAAGCCAGGCAGAATTTTCTTTCAGTGTCCTAGTTCAAAAGATATCTAGTGTCCTTAGTCAAAAGATATCTCAATGCAGTGCTGTGAACAAATCATGATTAATGAGCATAAATCAGTTCCTCCTTACTCAAATATCTTTTTTTAAAAAAAAAGCAAGTTAATAAGACTTGTTGCTCAAATTTCCTTGAGTTCTTTTGGGCGGGTTTTTTTTTTTTAAGTTTCAAGGATATCTGAAAGATGCAAATATATAAATGACAATAGTTAGGTTCATCTGCCTTCAGTGTATGAATTAGTTTGATTTGTATTTGTGTTTTTTGTTGTGGTTTTGTTTGTTTGGGGGGTTTTTTGCCAAATAATACCAGTTTGAAATATATGCTTTTATGTATATTTCTAGTACTGCTAAAGTAAATAAGTGTTGCTTTGGTGACTTTTGTAAGTCAATAAAAATTGTCCTGAAAACTAAGAAATTGAAGATTCTTGGTATACTTATCAACCACTTTAAGAGTGTGACCACTGCTGATTTTTTGAGACTGTAATTACAACAGACCTTGAGATAAAATTTGGCATGCCCATTAACAGCTAAACTGACAACCTTTTTTTTATTATTATTATTATTATTTCTGTAATTAGAATATCTTTTGGAGTTTTTTTTGTTTTGTAGTGCATATCGACATAATTGGATCTTAGCAATTTATAGTTGCTATTTGGTATTCATTCCAGCTGGGCATCTCCAAATACCTGCAGCTTATGTTTGTGGCTTTGATCAAAGCAAATGCCCAAGTGAAGTATTGTACACTGGGTACTCCCTGAACAACTGGACTGTTATGTTCTAGTACTTCAAAAATATCTGACACTGTCTTTAAGCTTCTGTTTAAAATTACTAAAAAAAACCCTACTAGAATATTAGAAAATAACAATAGCAAGAAAGCATATTTGCTGGTAGTTAATAAGGTATTTCTTAAGCTGTATGAAGTTACATGTGGAAGATAAATGAGTGTCTACAAGTAGCAGCCCACCAAGGTTCAGTAGCTGGAAGCTGAAATGAGATAAATTTCCAGTGAAGATAGAAATTTGGAGAAGGCAGCCTGATTAACTATCATGGTGAGAGACTGCAAACAACTGATTTGTTCTCTGACTGTGGAACCTTATAAGTTATTTTGTTCCCCAAAACAGACAAACTATATAATATCTGCACCAGCAATTGATTTGGAGCAGGAATATGGTTTTGAAGTAATTTCCTCATGGTTTCTCTGGACTGGTTGTTGGTTTAGTTCAGAGCAGTGAACATATCCATTTTCAGAGGAAATGAGAATGTGCTGCTTCAGATGCAGAACCATGAGCTTGCAAACCAAGAACAACTTCATAATCTTTCAGCATGAACCTTACACCTATATGCCAATAACAAGCTTGTGAACTTACCAAGAGAGCTGGTTATACCCTGAAGTGGTGACTGCTACAAACAGGGACACCAACACCTCTGTGCTTCACCCTCGTGTCCTTTCCTTATCTATCTGCACTTTTAGTTGGAAACTCCTTTCTTCCTTTGCTTGCTTTAGCTTCTCCAAACCCCTTGCAGTATTCTGTGTTTTTTCTTACTCCTTTAAGTCCCAATTCAACTGCTTCCTTCGAATGTTGATGGCTAACTCTTCTGTGCATCAAACCACTTTTTTTAGTAGCAGCTCTGCAAAGCAGAGCAGCACCTGCAACTCACAAGGTGCAGGTGACAGAACATCAGGACCTCATCTGTTGCATGAAGCTTTTTATCTGGCAGTCAGGCAATTAAGCACAAGTACCACCTCTGCTCTCTTCACACATCAGACCTGAAGAGCACATATGCTTGTCCATATCTGGGCATAATCTTGTAGGCAAGGGATGTGGGTTACCAGTGTCCCTCCTAATACGGGTAAACATCTAGATGCTCCAGATGATTGTGTCTTGTTGGAAAGACTAATCACAGAATCTGAGATTAGGCACTGGTTAACCTCAAAATACAGATCTTATCTGTTCCTTATCATCAGGGAGCCTTCAAGGGAAGTTAACATAGGTGACACATTGCCAAGGGGTCAAAATAATGAATGTCAATCATAAATTCCTTTTGATTTATCCCATACTCATGGCAACATAAGGATGCAGAATGTTACAACAATCTCAGTTTCTGTGAAAGGCTGTTATAAATGGCTAAACAATTTTGCTGAACGGCACAAGTAGGTGGTACATTAATTCCTTCACAGCTGTATTCCTTTTATTGCACATAAATCTGTTGGGGAAACTCTGATATGCTATCAGTAAAAACGTAAAAGGAGAGTGGGGCTAAGATATGTCCCTCTGGGAAAATTAAAAATGGCTGTTTCTTTCAGTGTTTAAAATTTTAGCGTATTTGTTTTTCTTTGTGCAAGTTAGGGATACATACACATTATATCTGCATATATGCACATGCATACATTTATATATGTCTTGCAACATAAGAATAAACTTCATTTTTACAGTGCCATTTCATTTCTAGGGAGCTGTTGGTATTGTGAGCTCTACTAGCTGAAGAGCACAGTGTGGGAGTGGGACTGTGCAGGATGTCACCAGAACTGTCTATGCTGCTTACACTACTACTGCTTTGAGACAATATGCCTAATGTGATATCTGACTGTAATGTGTTTTCTGAAGGAACACTGTGCACTTAATATAGTATTTTCAATATTTTTCTTCAGGTTTCTTAGGGTGGTTGATTGGCATGGCCATCAATATTCATTCTGATCATATTCTCAGGAATCTGAGAAAACCAGGGGAAACAGGTTACAAGATACCAAGAGGTAAGTAAAAATGGTACAGAAATTAATACAACAAAAAGAAGTATCTCTCATACAAGAGGTGGAGAGAGCTTGCACTGTTCAGACTGGAGAAGAGAAGGCTCAGGGGGATCTTACCAAAGTTTATATATACATGATGGGAGAGAACAAAGAAGAGAGAACCAGGCTGTCCTTTGGGGTGCCTAGTGACAGAACCAGGAGCAATGGACACAAAACTCAAGCAAAAAAAATGATATCTGAACTTCTTTTTTTTCTTTTTTTTTTCGCTGTGAAGGTGGTCAAACACACAGGTGTGGAACAGGTTGCTCAGAGAGATTGTAAGGAGACTGAAAACGAGACTGGGCATAGTCCTGGGCAACCTGTTCTGGCTGATCCTGCGTCAACAGTGGGGGTTGGACAAGATTATTTCAAGAGATCCCTTCCAACCTAAAAAGATTCTATGTGTAAATGAATCTAAAGCTTGGTTTATTTTAGAGGAGATAGTAATTTATGATATAAGAGGCAACTGGAAATAACATTTTGTTGTCTACCTGAGGAAGTGATTTTATAGTTTGAGAAACATCTTACCTTTTTTCCTCTTAAGCCAAGTATTGTAAGGAATCTGTTTGATGGTATCACTTGGCTTGTGCAAATCTTTGGGTTTCTTGACCAATGTTGGCTATATTTTAAAAAAGGGGTAAAAACGTAACAGCATTGCCCAACTTTCCAGAGAATCAGCAGGTGGGTGGAGAAGAAAGACCTAAATTATCAACCCAGTGTGGGGGCAGGAAGGGAGCGCAGAAAGTACTCAGCATGTGACCCGTCTCATAGATGAAGAGGGAGGTACCTAAAGTAATCTGAGAGCAGCAATAATTGTGGAAAGGGAGACACAGGGAAAAGAGGACAGAAATCCAAATGAATTTGGCATTATAAATTCTGGCCTTCATGAGAAAATGGAGAATATGAAAGGCTTTCTTATGGAGCCTATTGAAGTGTTAAGTGTTAAGGTTATTGACACTTTTGGAAACAGGCTCTCTTCTAGGTAAGTTACACTCACTGAGAGCAGAAAGATAATAGTATCTCTGAATTCTGCTCTCTCGCCACATTTTTTCTCTTAGTTGTTGCTTTTTCTTGGTTGTTAATTTTTTTTTTTTAAGAAAACTGTAAGAACTAAGATATATAAGGTACCCTGTTATTTTTCACCAAGGAGGTAACTTATAATTTTAATAGATGTAAATTGAAGTGCTCATGTGAAAAATGAATATGAACATACTGTACTGTGTTCAGTGTACAAAAAAGTTCTGAAGGGAATATGTTATTTGCTGCAATATCAGGAGGAGCTGGTCTTTTTGGTGTTGCTTACCCAGTTGAAGTGCTAGAATTTCATTTTTCTTCTGTCACAAAAGTAGTGTAATTAGAGCAAGGTCAAAACATGTCCTTTATTACATTCACCAAATACTTGTTTGTTTAGTCCCACTAGTAAAGCACATACTGAGATGTTATCAATTTGTACACTGACTTTGGAATTACGGTGAAATTCTTGATTTATAAAATTCCCAGCAGGTGAGTACCAATTGTTTATGCACAATTGTCTGTACAACAGATTTATCACAGACTGCCAAATTTTCACTGAGTGTAAGGGTTGAAACAGCAGATCTGATGAGGAATGGGAACAAAAGTGCAACAACTTTGTAAGCTAGAGAATAAATTTGGAACTTTACTTCATAATAATATTGTTCATAATTAACTTGATTTCTAAAGTACTTGAAGAAATGAAAAATTGTAGGATAACTAACCCTATGAGTATTTTCTGGGACTCAAGGGGAGTATGTCTTCTGTTTCTACATATTTTAAAAAAGGTTTAGTGTATGATCAAAGAACATAATTATTTGCAAAGGCATGTACTTGCTTCTGATGCTGATAAATCATCTTTTCTTTAAATAATGAAAGAGGAAAAATGGAGCTACAAAAGGTCTGTCTTAGAATGAAGTCTGAAGTGATCCTTCATAGTATAGCTTGAACTGAAAAATGCTGCCTCCACTGCCCTTAAAGATTAAATAGAGCCATTGGTGATATAGCTCCTATTTGATGTGCAGAAAAGATAACATTGGACATCTTGATTAAAGTATTTTGAAATAACTCTGTCCTGCTTTCAGGAGGAATGTTTGAGTATGTCAGTGGAGCCAACTTTTTTGGAGAGATCCTGGAATGGTTTGGGTTTGCCCTTGCCTGCTGCACCATTGAAAGCCTTGCATTTGCATTGTGTACTCTCTTCATCCTGGGTTCAAGGGCAAGACAGCACCACAAGTAAGTGTTTGTGCCACACTGCTTTTCCATTTCACAAATTATGCCTCATCCTATAGGGATGTTGCAGAGCAAGTCTTGTGAAAGAGACTGCTGCTGTAGGGAAGAATATGATAGAGAATACCCTGAGAAGATTAAGCACTGGAGAATTTCAGCAGAATAGTACAGAGCATAAACACACAGTTCAATGAGGTCATCAAAATAATGTTTAAATGAAGATGGTTCATCCTGGATCTGTAACGATTATAGACAAGTTTGGCAATAGTGTCTTAATTAATCAAATACTGTACTTTCCCTTCTCAAACCTGTTTCTGTAATATTAAAATTTGGAAAGTCACTCAAGCTGTCTTTAACAGGCACAATTTATAGTGATGTCTGTATCATATTGTCTATAATCAAGCATATGGACAACATGAAAACAGTTCTGGTAGATGATATGTAATAAAATCTCTGCTCTAAACATTCTGACTGCCCAGGTACAGTATTTATAATGTGGTTTTCCTGCTAACAAGAGGGACCATACTTTGGGGACACTTATTTCCTGAAAGGATTCTCTTTAAGAAATAGAATGGTTAAAAGAACTCGAGCATGTTAATTTTATCTTGGTCATTTTCAGCTTCCTGCTTTGGTTCTCATGTTGAAGCTTAGTGGAATAAGAGGAAATAAACATGAATTTAAGGAGGAAATGGGTTGAAAAAAAATTACTCACCACATGTGAGGGCAGCCAAGTCTATGTCTAGTGGAGCCCTGAAAAACTCCAGAAACAGAGGTTTTCCTACCCCTTGTTTGTAGGACGTTCTGGGTCTGTATTACCCTCCCAGTGAACAAGTTTCTTCCACTACCCAACCTGAGCCTTCTAAACCTGTTGCCTATGCCCATCTCTTCCTGTTTTATCACCTGCTATTAGTGAGCAGAGTTGCAGAGTATCTTGAGCTGGGAGGAGCATTTGAAGGTTGTCCAGTCAACTGGTATGGCTGCTCCATCCAGGACAAACCACAAGGCAATGCCCAGTTGCCCTGGGCTCATCCAGTTGAGTTCTGAGTGTCTCCTCCTTGCCAGAGGAAGCAATGACAGGTTCTCCTGCCTCTCCTTGTACATTACATTCTTCAGGTTCAAATTCCATGGCTGGTCTCCATCAATCTTAAGCCTTGATGGCACTCTTTCAGAACATCAAGAAAAGCTAAATGTTGTTAATGGAAGTTATTTACACTAAAGGAAAAAATGCATAAAAATGGAAGAGTGGTACAGGAAAAGAGCTCCAAGCTACTAAAGATAGAAATCCATGTAAGTGAAGAAACATGTTAGTGTAGTTTGTTTAGTTTAAAAAACTTAGAATAAATGACTGAAATGAGTAAATAGGGTAATAATGGTATTCCCTAGATGTAGGTTATCGTGCATTGCATGTTTTGTTCTGTTTATTCCAGCTTTATCCTGCAGTTAGCTACTGATATTGAGAATATCTGCACCTTTGAGGAGCACAGGTGAACTTTAGCTCTTTTATTTCAGAGAAGCAGAAGAATAAATATTCAAAAATGGGACTAAATGTGCTTGTTATGGAAGGTGAACACACAATATCTGATAGTGCTCCACATTTTTTTCTTTTTTAAATTGTCTGTATCTGAAAATAGTGATGGTCTTTGAGGGATGTTAGCAATGAGGCTAGTGTAATGTTTGTCATGTTCAGTTTGACTATCCAAATTCTAACTGGAACTGGAGACGTTTCTATGCGGAATGGGACTCTCACTTCAGTGTGTGAAGTATCTCTTGCTTCCATGTGAAGTCATTATGCAATAACATGTTTTTGATTTAATTTTTTCTCCCTCTGACATGTCAAAAACACTCACGATGTGTAACAACATACTTTTTGAAAGAATGGGCTATTCCTTCCCTGACTGATCTCACCACATCTGTTGATTTGATTTCCCATTGCTGGCCGCTGTAATGTAGTTTTGTTGTATTTGGTGATTAGATGTCACTAAGGTGATGCAGTAAATGCCATTTTTCTATCCAGAGTAGGTTCTAAAGGCATTTGTTTTGTTTGTAGACAAAAACATGTATGGATCAAACTGAACGCATTGTACAATTACTTAATTTCTTCAGCAGCGTTTTGAAGACTCAATACTCATCAGATTTCTTTCTTTGTTTTTCAGATGGTACCTTGAGAAATTTGAAGACTATCCAAAGGACAGAAAAATTGTCATCCCATTTTTGTACTGAGCTGTGCTTTTAACACTTTGAGACGTATGCTTTAAGTAACAGCCAACATTTTACAGATGCTGGCAGGTTAGCAACATACTCTGCTCATCACTGTGACAAAGCCTTTCCATCAGTGCTGCTATTACTTACTGCTTTTTCCTCTTAATGGTAACCCAGAATCTGATGGACAGGGTGAATAGGAACAGAAATGCTTTTTCAGCAATGAAGCACCTTCATAAATGCATTAGGCAATGAGTCTGAATTGGCATCATGGGAAGTACTGTGCACGACTTCTGATGCTTCTTTTTCTGCCTGTGAGGGCTTCTGCTGCTTCCACTCAATGTAGCCATGCTGTCCTAAGGATTGTGCTGTGAGCTCAGCCACCCTCACTGCAGTCTGGATGGTGTGTTCTGGCTACACATACAAATAGGGTTGATTTTAATTTTTTTCCTTGCCGTACTAATCCTTTCAATTCCCCCTACCTGCATGTCCAGAAGAGCTGGTGATGCAGACCAAGGAATTAGATAAATATAGTTGTTTTTAGATGAGAGGCAGTGTTTTTCCTTCTCTTTGCACTCTTACAAATATAGGGACGCGGTATGGACAATATTTAATGATATTTACATAAAATTTGTACTGCTAATAGATTCATATTTTCATCTACCTCTTAAAATTGATAGCTATCTCAATATGCAATATGTGTCTTCTCACTCTAAACTGGTTTTGGAAGTCTTAGGATACTTAGGCTGATGTAGCATTGTTAACAATTGTGTAATGTTTTCTAACTTACTTTATAAAAAAACCTTGAGATTTTAAAAAAAATTTCTTACTATGCTGTTTTTAAAAAATCAAGTGTCTTCCTTCTTCTGTTGCTAACATTCCAGATGATTTTATATTCTAAAATTCTGGAGCCTTGCGTCAGTTCTCATAGCCCAACCTTTTACTCAGGAAGGACTCCAGAATGGTTTCAAGAACATGATGGGGATCCCAAGCATACAGATTTTCAAGTTATCTGTGTCTTTTGCATGGTTGTAATAATAAAGAATCTTTTAGAATTGCTGACACAAAAAAAACCCCAAAACAACTCAAGAGAACTAAAAAAACCCCAAAAACAAACAAACAAAAAAAACCCAACAAAACCCTGAAGTGAACAACCAAATTCTAATAATTAAAAAAAATTCAAAACAAACAAATGAAGAACTAAAAAAACTTTCCACAAAACCCCAAAACTCTGCTGTTAATGTAATTTGAAAATAAATGGAATTCAAACTTTTACCAAGTGTCATCTGCTCTGTTTGCCCTTTCATGTTGGGTTATGTTCTTCAAAAGAAATTGGTAATATAATTTTGCCAGATGCTAAGTTTTCCAGTAAGTTACTGCTGTAAGATTTGTTTTGATGAACAGCCATGATGCTTGCTGGGGAGAGAGGATGATGAAGAGCTTGATTTACTCCTCAATGTTAAAATGGAGTTATTGGACAATAGAAGTTCAATAGGATCACTTAAAGAGTATTCTGAAGATAATTTTAGAATCATAGTCTTAAATATCAGGATATTTCTAAATTCTGTCATCTCTGCAGCGTTTTTTTTAAAATCTTCTTATCTAAATCATCCACCTATCAAAAATCTCTTTTAGTGGAAAAAATGTAGGATTCAAAAACCCCTATCTACTCAAGGTATTTAAACACTTACATAGTTTATGGTGAATATATATCTTTATTGGGTTTGCGTGGCCAGATTTTGGTAGTGAGGGGCTAGGGGTGGCTTCTGTAAGAAGCTGCCAGAAGAAGCAGCTGTCTGGCACAGCCAGCCTGTTCCTGACCAATTTTTTCAGGAATGACAGTAATGCCTTTGTGATAACATATTTAAGAGAGAGGAAAAAAAAAAATGTTCTTGGGCAGAGCAACATCGATAAAGGCACCAAGTGGAGAAGGAGTGGCAGGAGGTGCTCCAGGTGCTGGAGCTGAGATTCACCTGCTGGAGCTGTGCCCCTGCAGCCCATGGAAAACCATGGGGCTGTAAAGATCCACCCACAGCTTGTGGAGGGTCCCCATGCCTGAGAGAGGAGGCTGTGAACATGTGGGAAGCCTGTGCTGGAGCAGGGCTGTGACAGAGACCTGTGGAGAGAGAAGCCCATGCTAGAGCAGGTTTCATGGTTGGACTTGTGACCCTGTGGGGGACCCACACTGGAGCAGGCTGTGCCTGAAGGGCTGCACCCTGTGGAAGAGCAATCCACGTTGGTGCAATTCATGAAGAACTGTTGCTCATGGGATGGACTCACACTGGAGAAGTTCATGGAGAACTGTCTCCTGTGGGAGGGACCCCATGTTGGAGCAGGGGAAGGACTCTTCTCCTTGAACAGCAGGAGAAAACATATGTGATGAACTGACCATAAGCCCCATTCCCTGTCTCCCTGCACTTCTGTGGGGGAGGAGATAGAGCTTGGGAAGAAGGGAAAGGTGGAGGGAAGGTGTTTTTAAGATGTATTTTAGTTTTCATTATCCTGCTCTGATTTTTTTAGTAATAAATTCAGTTAATATCCCCAATTTGAGCCTGTTTTGTCTGTGGCAATATTTGGTGAGTGATCTCTCCTGGTCCTTATCTCAACCCAGGAACCTTTTGCTATGTTTTCTTCCCCCTGTCCAGTTGTGGAGAGGAGTGACAGAGTGGCTTTGGTGGATACCTGGCATATGGCCAGGGTCAACCCACCAAAATATCTTTTATCTTCAGGGATATTTGTTTAAAAATCACTAATGGGACAACCTACCAGTAAAAAACATCTTTCTGCAGCACATTAGACTCTAATCTAACACTTTTTTTTTTCCTTTTTTGGAAAGGCAAATGTTCTTTTAATAATAAACAGTGAAAGAAAGGTCAGTGTTCACCATGTCTCTGTATATTCAAGAGCTGTAGCTCTCTAGGCAGTAGTCTTTTATAATAGTTTGCAGCAAATTTGTATAGATGCCTCGATTTTGCTCTGCTACTATGCTAAGAAATATTTATCTTTCCTAAAAGTTCAGTTGGTTTGCCCACATGATGTTAATTTATGGTTTGTCTACAGTGGGATGGGATCTGAAGTGTGGTGGTCTGACAGCTTATTTCTGTTCTCTCTCTTGTTACAGAAAAGGAGAAGCTAAGGTCTGTGGGCTGTGAATGTCAGCATGTTTAGAAATTTTAGTTAATTGTATGAACAACAAAAAACCCCAAACCCAAGCCAGAAGGTTTTGTTCTTTGTGTGATTACATTTTATATTCTCATTATACTTCTAGAGCCTTCCCTAAGTAAAGTACGGATTTTATTTGAGGCAGTTCTTAGAGCACAGGTCTTATGAGGAGCAGCTGAGAGAGCTAGGGCTGTTTAGCCTGGAGAAAAGGAGGCCCAGGGGGAATCTTACTGCTCTCTACAGCTGGTTGTAGCCAGGTGGGAGTTGGTCTCTTCTCCCATGTAACAAGTGATAGAATGAGAGGAAGTGGCCTTATGTTGTGCCAGGGGAGGTTTAGATTGGTTATTATGAAAAATTTCTTCACTGAAAGGGTTGTCAAGCCCTGGAATAGGCTGCTTGGGGAAGTGGTGGAGTGACCATCCTTGGAGGTATTTAAAAGACATGTAGCTGTGGCACTGAGAGACATGGTTTAGTGGTAGACTTGGTAGTGCTGGATTAAAGATTGGACTCAATTAACTTTGAGGTCTTTTCCAACCTAAACAACTCTGTGATTCCTGCATTTCAAGACCCAGATATGTTGGTGAAAGCATATGATCAACTTGGTCAAATGCTAGAACTGCCTTTTGTTTAAACAATATCCCACTTATTTGTCATACTTCACTTGTGATCCCTTCCCTTTTCAGCAGCTCTGACAGATTTTTCTGTTGGAAAATATCTAATACTGAAACATTTTTCTTGAGAATATGTAATGTGAAAATGAACTCTGTTCTGTCTGTTCCAGAGGGAGAAAACATGCATACTTGCTATTGGGTATAATATCTGTCGCTATTTTTAATAGAGATACTTCTAGTCAGATTGATACACCTTTCCCCCAAATCCCTTACTAATAAAACGTGATTTGTGGTGTCTTGCTTGAATACTGTTTTTTTAAAGTTAGCAATCCCCAGTCTAACTTGTGGAGATTGACCAAGGCTTTCATATCAGCAATTTCATTATCCCAGTTGAGATCCAGAGGAGTGTATAAACAAGGTTGGATTAGAATGACCTAGATGCATGAACTTTATGAGATGCACTCAAAGCAGTTATTAAAAGTCACACGGTAAATTTGCCTAGTGATACATTCTTAGTTATGTAAAACAAAGTACGTAGCTGAGATGTTCTACACTCACAGAGCAAAGATTAACACAAGCAGAGGGTGCTCCTTTGGGTTCCTCTCCTGACGCTAGGTCACTTTTCACTTGAAGAAACTGTAGCACCTGCTGTTTCAACTATTTTATTGTGCTTCAGCACCATACTATCTTCTGGGCGAGTGAAGATAGTGTACAAATGACTTGTTGTATAAACTTGAATTCTTCCAGCAGGCAGGAGATGCTGAGTGCCTACCACAGTTTTTATGTCCTGTTTGTGATTGAAATATATTAATAACTTTCATATGAGTCTGTTCTATGCTCCTCAGTTTTACCAACAACAGTTGTAGTTGTCAGGGCAGCCTTTCACACACACATCCATTTTGTGAGGAAAGCAGATCTCAGCGTAAAATGGCACCACTTTTTGCAGTGATGCAACATATCTATCACCATCTATGTTTTCATGTGCCCACACAAAACATTTGTAAGCAAGCTATTAAATTCCTGTTGCAGGACAACTGAGGGGTAAAGCCTTAACCAAGGTTTGCATCTGAAAGAGTTGCACAACTGAAGCTTGCTCTTGAACTTAAAACATATTCTTTACATGCCTTGCTTGATTTACCATGTTGGTTAAAAATCAAAGCTAATACATGATGCATTGTTGTCTCCAACTGAACAATGGAAGCAATAGGTTACGTGCTTGCAGAGACAAAAGAAAACCTAACACTTGGTACAACCTTTGGTGTAATGCTTCACTGGAGACAATGCATTACCAATGTGCTAGCAAGAGTGTCTCAGTGATGTTGTTTGTCCCTGCTTTGGACATATCTTTGGACATATTATTTTGGAAGTATCTGTCCAGTTTCTGAGAGGACATGGGTGGGTAGATCCAAAGAGATAGCACTAGCAAAGCCACATGTTCCAGCTGCTCTGGAAGGGAGCAGCCCATTTCTCTTGGGCTATTGAAAGGGAAAACCACTGCAAACTTAGTTATAGACTCCTTCCAGAAAAGAAAAAGCTGTGTGATCTGTGAATGGTGGCTCAGACATTGAGCAGCACTGTCCAGACTAAAGGCCAGTCCAAGGTAAGCAAGCAAAACCTGCTTCAGGTACCTGCTATCTTTGTGTCTTGCTGGCTGCTTCATGGGGTTGGAATTTAATCTTTTTAATCGATATTAAGAGTACTGGTGAACAGTCCAAGAGGCTTCCAGTTATGCCCCCACTCCACGTGTTGTGTTTGCTGCGGAAGACCAAGAACCCGCTGCTGTGCAGAGCCAGGGTCCCGCTAATATGCAAGGAAGCCCTGTGACAAAGCGCCCTAGTGCAATAGCACACATTTGTAGGATTTTAATGTTTTGCAAAGGCAAATATGTTTCCTCTTTCATTCCCTGCCTGTCTCTTCAAAAAATGGTGATAGTATC
This sequence comes from Corvus brachyrhynchos, assembly GCF_000691975.1. Taxonomy (NCBI): domain Eukaryota; kingdom Metazoa; phylum Chordata; class Aves; order Passeriformes; family Corvidae; genus Corvus; species Corvus brachyrhynchos. Next base: position 11,769,625 of record NW_008238983.1, on the reverse strand, counting down.
TGAACAGGAGGACTGACTTGAAAATCCCAAATAGTACTGTGAAAGTGTTCAAGTGTTAAAGGAGAGTCATCAGGATATACTAACATCAGTAACCAAGGACGAAAATAGCCCTTTTTATGCTTCAAATAATCCTCGCAGATTTTACTAGGCCTCTGAGTATTAGATTCACCATAATATGTAGTCTAAAAGAGTGCAGTATGTGATCGTTACTGATAAAGTAATACTAGGAAAAGTAGTTTAGAAAATATGAGTAGCTATGCAGACAGCATATAGCACTATAGTCTTATGAATAGAAATCTAAATGACCAAGAAAAAATGAGCTGAGATATTTTCATGAGCAAAAAGAGAACACTACTCTAGTGTGGAGTCCTCCATGGGCTGCAGGTGGATCTCTGCTCTACTATGGACTTCCATGGGCTGCAGGAGCACAGCTACCTTGTCATGGCCTTCATTACAGACTGCAAGGGAATCTCAGCTCTGGCACCTGGAACACCTCCTTGCCCCTCCTTCCTCACTGACCTTGGTGTCTGCATAGCTATTCCTCTCACATATTCTCACTCCTCTCTCCACCTGCAGTCACACAGGGACAATTTTTCTCCTCTTTTTAATTGTTATCCCAGTAATGCTACCACCATCACTGTTGGGTTCAGGCTTGACCAGCAACAGATCTGCATTGGAGCTGGCTGGCATTGGCTCTGTTGGACATGGGAGAAGCTTCTGGAAACTTCTCACAAAAGCCACTCCTGTAGCCTCTCTACTACCAAAACCTTGCCATTCAAGCCCAATGCAATGTTTGAATTTATAAAAGTTCAAAATAAAACAATAACATGGCGCTTGTTGGAAAAGTCTTTTGCCAATTGCTTTAAGTGGTTTTCCTAAACTAAAACTGCCATGCAATGTAGACATTCCAAATTTCAATGAATAATATGATATAATTACTACTCTTAAAATGGTTACTATTAAAAGTAAAAAACCCCAAAGTAATTGTACTTTGTTTCCTGTTTCTTCATACTAGATGAATTCTCATTGCAACAGCTTTTAATTTCAATTCAAAGCAGACAAAACAATCTCCTTTGCTGATGCAACCCCATCTGCTACTGTGGCTAAACCTCAGAGATCTTCTTGAATATTCTTGTTTCTGCATCAGATCAAAAAAAGATAAATTGCAAGTAACACTGCAGATGACAAACCATGCCTTATTTTTCATCGAGTAATACTGTCATCTTCTGCCACTTTGTATCTTCATCAACACTAGGCTAATTAGAAACATGAAATGTAATTATCTAACATTTTCTTACATATAAAATCCAGTCTAACACTGTTCTCAACTGTCTTATTGTGGCACTGCACAGATGTGGGCTTACTGGGTACCTATTGCATCATAGCTTCCAGTCCCCTCTAAGTACTGCCTAGAGCAGAAATTGTTACTCACAGCAGCACACTCAAAGCCAGTCCTCTCCTCAGTTCAGGGACCCTGGAAGCAGACAAGAATGCACCCCCAAACATGCATGAATAAATTATCAGCAAAGGTCTGCACCAGCCATCTGTGTCTGTGTTGCACAACATGTAGAACAACAAGGAGTGCTAATCTTCCTGCTTGTGATCCTCTTCCCCCTCCAGCTCCCAACACGGTAGCCCTCAGTAAGATAAACCATCCACTACAAACTTACTGATAGCTAGACCAGTTCCTTGCCAGCACCTTGGGCATAGACCCTCATTTGTTATCACAGCATTCAGCTAAGCAGGCCAGGAAAGATGGAAACCCACACAGAGAATTTCTTAATTCAGCCTTTCAGAGGCTTACAACTTTTGTTTGGTTTTGGAAGTTTTTAGTCTGTTTGTGGGAAAATGCCAATACAAGTGTACAAAGTGGATGCCTCCAGCAGCTGAGCTCAGGCACCCAGTCTGGATCTCAGTCTCCCCAGTCTCCCCAGTCACTGGTACTTGGATGTACCAGCCCATGCATGCATGGAGATACAGTATGAATCCACCATTAACTGTGCTCAGACATGGAGGGCATCCAGCAAGAGGCCCTGGGTCCTCAACCTCCACAGCTGACAGCACTTGGGCATGCAAAATTCTGAGGGGCCTGCAGCTCCATCCCAGCCACTGGTATATTTAGGCTGTTCTTGTCTCAGATTTTTATTATACACTTTAGTTAAAACAGACAAACAAAAAGACAAACAACAACACCCTGAAAAAAATCCATTCAATGATTTATTCATGTAATCTTGTTTTACATACAGTGAATTTATGGACTATCTCATGAACTGATCACAAGAGGGATTTCTTGAGAGTCTCCTGTGGAGAAAAAATTGCTTACCAAAGCAAAGCTTTACTTTGTTGTGGGTCTTTTTTGTGTTTTGGGGTTTTTTTGTTTTGGCGGTTTTTGGTTTGGTTTTTTTTGTTTTTGTTTTTGTTTTTTTTTAAATCATATCGAAACTCTTTCTCATAGAATTGTTTGTTTGTGCTGGTGAATTTTTGCAAAGCACTGTTTACAGGAGGAGCAGAAAGGGAAATGGTGGTACTGACCAGAAGAGTAAGGTTCTACTTTTAGTAGTTATTTGCAACTTAAATATGTAGATGATGTAGCATAAGATGTAGGGGAAAATACAAAATACAAAGCACAGCTCTATTGTTTATAGAGATTGCTTTCCATAACACCGTATTTTCAGCCTAGGAAAGTATGTCTCCACGGGCATTTTAAACTGCAGCCTTTGAATGGGCTTTCGTTTTAAGTAAATCAATTCTATGAAAAGCTCTCCAGTAAGGATTTGGAATGGATACTAGTGAAGACTACAGGTAATTTTGGTCTCCAGGGATAAGGCCCCTTACCTTTGTTAGCCTCTGTACAGATGCCTCCAGAGAAACATACTGCCTTTTCCTACTCTGTGTACAACAGCAAGGCCAGCTGTTTGGCAGCAAGGCTGGGCTCTACTTGATCTAGAAAAGGTTTTATCTTTCTTAATGTATACTGTAAATATTTTGTTCTAGCAGATCCAATTTGAAACTTTCCAGGGTGATAGATGAGATCTGCCCTGAGACATCACAGACCATTTCTTCCTCCTTGTGGGTAACTGCAGATGAAATTTCTGTGAGATCAAAACATTTTGTCCATAATTCTTGATGGCTTCCATGTGGCCCAAATGAGAAAATTCAAACTGAATGAGAGAGTTTGAATCAGGCCCAGCAAAGAATTACGCCATGCAGTAAAAATGTCAAGAAATTGCTCTTTGCAGCTGTACAGAAAGCTGAGGCAGAGCTGTCTATCCTATAAATGGCACAATCAAGGTCAATCCACTTCCACCCTGTCTCCTAGCCCTGTGCCAGAGCCATTGCTAGTAGTAACAGATGGTTTCCAGGCCAGCACCAGGCAACAGAATTCTTATGCCAAGTAGTGTATGGTTAACATGTCCTCAGCAAGAAACATACCACACTCAGGGTAGGGTAATTTTTTTTAGGGAAAGGATTTCACTTGTCACAAGGATACTGAAAGCAGAAAACAGCAGGAAGAAACTCAGGGCAAAAGGCGAAAAAGGCAGCTTCCATATCCTCAGGACAGATCCTCGTATGTTCTCCCGTCCACTCCTAACAGATCCAGTTCAAGGGAAGACTCTGAACGGGTCTGCACTTCACAGCCAAGAGTCAGCCACAGATTTAGTCAATGGAACTCCTGAAGCATCCCACTGGGCAGTGTGTGGTGTAGATTAATACTATGTATGGTTCTCACAGGTAAGTTATGGAAGAGAAGGATCAAGAGAGGGTCCCCACTAGAGAGCAGACGGACTGATCAATCTACACAAACAAGGAGCTGAAGGAGAATGACTGTATCATGTAAGAATTGGCTGAGTGCCTGACACGGCACCCTGTGAGAACACTACTCTCAGAAAGGATCACCTCTGGACAATATGACCTACACCATCAACAAGGGAAGGACTCAACAGAAGCATCTAAAGTAGAACGGCAACAAAGTTGTGAAAGAAGCACTTTTCAACCACTAAGTGATATAGTGTGCAGTTGGAAAGGGCAGTAGCATGGCTTGATGCTCAGAATCAGATCTGTGGAATTGTCTGTGTGACCAGTCTGATTAACTGATGGTACATGAACTGAGCAAATAAGATTCAGGAATTGCGAAGGAGATTCATTTGATGCATTTTTTTTCTCCCACCATTGTTGGGAGTACCAATCTTAACTTCCTGCACTGGTAGCCACATGGCTTCACCAGGTTCTGAGAATCCTGCATCATCCTAAAAAGATTGGTGTTTACATTGTGTTAATTACTGTCACCTTCTGAGTACATGCTCAAGAGATTATTTCCATCCAACAAAATAAGTCTCATGGACCATGTCTGTCACTGTCTCATGAGGAACCAGCTGGGATGAACTTCGCAGCTATCACCAGGCAACTCTGAATGAGAAAACAGCTACAGCCTGGTGATGAAAAGAGCCCTTCCAGGTCCCACCAGCTAGGCATGGAGCCACAAGCACACCTGTCTTGTGTCCAAATTAACTTGTTTCCAATGAGAAGGAGGTCTACGCATATTTGCTACCATATCAAAAGAAAAAGACAGCTGAACCTTTGTGCTTCTATGAGCAGAATGAATATCTATCTGTTTGATGGCATCAGTCCATACCACACCATGAGCTCTGCTGGAAACTCTGCAAGTAAAGCCTATCCCATTGCAAGCATCATCTGTCAGCAACCATGGCAAAGATCTTCAATTTGAGCTGTAGCACTGGAGGCCAGACCGTTCCGAGGCAGGCTCCCAGGTACAGGGCTGTCAGACCTCTCACTCAGCTAAGAAGCATGAGAATCATCAATGAACTGCCTGGACACCAGGACTCAGTGAAGAGGATCACCAGCCTGTGAACCCTCACTGCAGGAACGTGGAGCTGTTTCCAGTCTTCTGGATACTTTGTGACAGTGGTGAATTTGAGGCATGGGAAAAAGTAAAGCCGCCCCATCACAAAGCTACATGGGAGCTTCAGCGTGGAACATGGCAGCAGCCTCTCCTTGCTCCAGTCCATGACCTGCCTTGAGGGAGCACCAAACATTCTGCTGTCTTAACCTAAGCACAGTAACCACAGGCAATCAGAAATCCTAATCTGTTTCAACACTGAAATTTCAGCATCTGTTTCAATTTCAATTTCACTCCTCCTTCCTCATTCCTTTTCTGCTCTCACCACAATAAATGAATGCTGTTTCTTCAATGTTACCTGCATGTCCATAGAGAGCATGAGCCCTGGAGCTCAGAGGTGTAGACTTACTGTGAAGCCCATGCTTGCTGAGATTAGTGACTGATATTATGAACAGACTCCTTAACTCAGTTTGCATGGCTGTGGAATGGAAACTGCCATTGCAGGTAACTATCATGTTCTCTGTGCTGGGTTCTGCCCTCGGATCACAACAACCCCCTGCAGCACTAGAGACTGGGGGAAGA
>NW_008238983.1:11755198-11764164 GCF_000691975.1 Corvus brachyrhynchos | reverse complement strand
GGGAAAGGCCTTGGGGGTGCTGTCAGCTGAACATGAACTAGCGTGTGCCAGGTGGCCAAGAAGGCCAAGGGCATCCTGGCCTGTATCAGCAATGGTGTGGCCAGCAGCACTAGGCCAGTGATGTACTTGGCACTGGTGAGCACTCAAATCCTGTGTTCTGTTCTGGTCCCCTCACTACAAGAAGGACATTGAGATGCTGGAGTGAGTCCAGAGAAGGGCAATGGAGCTGGGGAAGGGTCTGGAGCACCAGTGTGATGAGGAGCATCTGAGGGAGCTGGAATTGTTTAGCCTGGAGAAAAGGAGGCTCAGGGGTGAGCCCTACCACTGTCTACAACTGCCTGAAAGGAGGCTGTAGCCAGGTGGGAGTTGGTCTCTTCTCCCACATAACAAGTGATAGAATGAGAGGAAATGGCCTTATGTTGTGCCAGGGGAGGTTTAGATTGGCTATTATGAAAAATTTCTTCACTGAAAGGGTTGTCAAGCCCTGGAACAGTCTGCCTGGGGAAGTGGTGGAGTGACCAAGAGTTGATTCCCTGAAGGGATACTGCAAGTATTTAAAAGATGTGTAGATGTGGCACTTAGGGACACAGTTTAGTGGTGGACCTGGCAGTGGCGGGTTATACGTCAGACTTCATGTTCTACCAGGTCTTTTCCAACCTAAACAATTCTATGATTCACTGCTGATACCCACAGGCAGCAGATACTGGCACTGGAATCACAAGGTGGGGTTGGAATGCCCAGGCATGCTCCGTTCATCTACAGCCTTCAGGATCCCAAAGGCATGTCTGTTGGACTGCATGTGTGCAAGGTCCCAAGGTGAAATGGTACTGACAAACTGAAGAAGTCCTGGAGAAGTCCCAGTGTCTGTCCACGCACTGGAAAGAACTGATGGTGAGGGTGGTTTTTATTTCTCAGGGAAGACAGAGAAAACTGTAAAGTGCTATATGGTTCCAGTACTGAACCACAGGATAGGAACCATAGGAGGATTTGGTGCAAGAAAGTTGGAGTGCTGGCAGAGAGTCTGGGGAAGAGGTGCCTGAATGAATACTCTTCTGGTTCCTGGCCTTGATTTTAGGTCCTTCAAAGAGCAAATGGACATCTGTGTGCTGACTGATGAGCCTTCACTCTGACAGTTTTCCTGGCCCCGTGGCCAACACCTGCATCTGTCCACTCCACCTCTTTTGCTTCCCTTATTCCTAGTCCAGGTCTTTCTCTACATCAAATGAAATTGTCAGCCATGTTCTCTTTTCGATGCATCCTTTTCCTATATTCGTTCCTATTCTCATTCTAAAGGACCAGCTAAACCATATTACTCTTTCTTATCAGTCCCTATCTAATCTATCCTACAGCTGCTGCACATCAACTTTACCTAAAACCCCTGCCAAAAAATATTGCTCTCCTTTGATCTTCTGTACTTCTCTGCTAACTTATCCATGGCCCAATGCAAATACGGCTCGGGTCAGCAGTTTTATATTGGCGTCAAGCTGCCTCTCTTCTGGAAATCTCCTTCCTGAGATGTCCAAGTGATTTAGTTGTGGCCCAAGAACAGTTAAAAATAATAGCTTTGAAGGTGGAGATGCAGGACATAGATATATTGAAGGAGAGGGAGGTGCATTGCAATAGAGCAGTTTCTATTTAAAGAGCGAATGCGTGTAGGTATGTGCCTGTGCTGCCTATAGATGAGGACCAGTGGGCAGGATGAGCCAATGATAAATACTAAGCCAGCTGACCACGCAAGATAAATTATCTTCTAGAAATCTGTGCAAGATCAAATATGGCTTTGATCTAGCATGGAATCTAATAAAAGTGAGCCACATCTTCCACAAAGATAGTTTTTGCTGACACCTGACGCAACTTTAATTCTAACCACAGTCGTTCTGCTATGCATAAATGATCCTTCCAGCTTTAGTACAGAAGCAGCTGGTGCCCTGTCTGATGCCATGTTAACATGGCAGATCAGGGCTCCAGGGCACATCCTCACTAAGCAACTTGTATATGAGCTTTCTCACAGCTTGTCCCCTCTTGCTCTCCCCAGCAGAAAGCTTACACCCAGCAGATATGAAGAAAGCATTTTTATTCTAATATTGTTCCTAGGAGGAACAATGCATTACGTATAGATTCTTCTCCTGGAAGACAGTTTAGCCAGATCTTTTCCTTCCATATTAGTGCTAGTGCCCTCCCCTTTGCCAGGATTCACACAACACGTTCTGCATGCCCTCAGCTGTCCTCTGCAGCAGCCTGGAGAGCTACAACTTAAAGATGATACTGGGACCTCCTAGATTACAAACACAAATAAGGGAGGAATCCTGACCAGTTTATTCCCATGAACTTTCATGAGAGTCTCCTTAATATGTTCTCTCAACCTGTCATTCAAAAGCAAGTGATCTTTCTGACAAAAGCAACCCTTTGCAGGGCTCTGTGTTAATCAGGACAGGAAGACAGAGCATCTGATTTCATACAAGTCTTCAGATTCCACTTGGAAAAATACTTTCAAAAGCTTTATAGATATTTAGCATAAACTTCATTTGTTTATCATCTCTCTCACAGAGTATTTTCTGAGCTAAAATTATTCTTAAAACCCTCTTTGTGCTTGTTATCACAATTTAATTTCATGTTTAAATAAAGCTTTGAAGAAAGAAAGTCTGTAAGATTTGTCTTTAATTAAGTGTTACTGCTGGCAGAACATCCTCTCTTATGAAAAGTGACAAGTCTCAAAGGCAGAATTCCTAATTCCCGAGTTAAAAAACATACCTTCCAAAACCTTTATGCTCCCAAACCTTCTCTAAATGATAAAAAGAAACAAAATAGAACACAAGAACAACTTTAAAACTTTCATAGAACATCCTTGATATAGAATAATTAATTGTCACGAATACTGTAAAAATATGCTGTGTTAAGCATTTAATTTCTGTGTAATAAGCTAAGATAAACATTCATAGTAAAGCAGACTTTTGAAAGTAATCCCTATCAGAGTCCCGAATATAGCAATGGAAATAGAACGTGGGAATGTCAAGGTGGCACCCTTACCTTGCTCCAGTTGTAGTATTGCTCATCCATACCATGCACACAGTGATGAAAGGTCTCCAAGGCAGAGTTCCCGCCAGAAGTGTTGACACACATCCAGCAGCGTGAGGCAAGAATCGCACCCGGCTGTCCATGCGCCCTCTCCCACTATGATGCCACCCTGAATGCACAGAACGGAACAGCTCGTGAACTGCCTCCCACGCTTTCTCCATTTACCACACAGCAATTTTATGTACGCAGCTAGAAAAGTATTTTCATGTGCATGAACATGCCTGGATGGAAGCTGCAGCTGTTCAGCTGCTGATTTATCATGTGTTCAGCTTCTCTGACACAGGGCTGGCAGTCATTGTAAGATCAGGGAAGACAGGGTGGGAAGAGGAGATGGCTGGTGGTTGACAGCTGTTTCAGGCTGTGTACTTTAATTGGCTCTGAATACGCCTGAACAACCTAAATTTGGCTGATGCTTACTGTACATCAGAAGAGGACACAGAGCCTTGATGAGAGGAAGGACTGAGCCAAGTAGAAAATTTAAGGGAGAAAATATAACATGATTTAAGCCTCTTCAGGGTTACTCATGCCAGGCCTTCTTTAATGGGAGACACAAGCCATTTTAAAGAAGGTAAAAGCTTGTATTTCCAGATGACAGATTAAAAGAATGCCCGAAATGATATCTTGTAACAACCAGAAACTTGTGTTCTGGATTTCTCCTTGTCTCTCTGTTGTGATCAACTACATTTGAGACATGAAAATTGTATCTCTACTCTCCCATTCAGAAATGTATTTACTGAGGAAAAGAAAAAGGGATGATAGTGCAGCTAAGGAAACTGTTTCCCTGTTACCTCCTGGTGACCAGCACACTCTGAAGGTCACTTGTTAGAGATGCACCTCCTCCAGCAGGACAGCCTTTCTCTCACACCCCCATCCAGCTTGAGACCTTGACTTGTTCAGTTCTTTCCTCTTCCCGCCTTCATCAGGTACAAGTCTGGTCAGATATACTGCTGAGCCTTACTCTCTGTGCCTTCTCCATCCATCCCACCACAGAACATTCTCAGTTGGAAGGGACCATCAAAGATCACTGAGTCCAGCTCTTAAGTGAATGGCTATGGGCCACAAAGGCTACAAAGGAGATCAGAGATGGTAAGCATGAAGGAGGTGATCCATCAGAGGCTTGCAGTATGATTGCAAGTGGCCAGAATCAAGGTCATATGGGTCAAAATCCAAGTGCCACATTGTCCTGGGTTGCAGTGTATTCTATTACCATCCTCATGAGCTGTTGAAATCAGGTGGGGCAGTGTTTCCTTGCCTCCTCCCCCCAGACTATCTTTCTGTTAATGGCCCATCATTGTCCTTCCGCCTGGCTCAGAGATAACTCCCTCCAGACTATCTTCTGTTAATGAGCCTAATCAACACTTGGCCTCATGACTCATTACCCCATTGTGAGATGCTCCACCCAGAGGGAGGAACCAAGCATCCCATCCTGGATATAATCTGAGATTCTGAACACCACAGACAACCTTTCCACTGGATTTCCAGAGGACAGGAGCTACACAGCCACCACTGGACCTTCTGAGGAAGAGCAGACCCTTTTTTCTACAGGATCACTGCTTCAGGAGGACTGCAGCCACCATTCTACCAGACTGCTACCACCACCCTGATTAACAGGGTGTCTGGTTGTATCCTGACTCTGTCAGTTTAACCCAGTGTTTTCTGCCTTTATTTTTGGGGTTTTTTTTCCTTATTTTATTTTCCTATTAAATTGTTATTCTGACTTGGTGTCTCCCACTAGTTTGTTTTCAAACTAGTACACACATCCAGTCTTTCCTTAAACACCTCTAGGGATGGTGACTCCATCACTTCCCTGGGCAGCCTATCCCAATGTCTAATCATCCCTTCTGTGAAGTAATTCCTCCTAATGTCCACTCTAAACCTGTGGATGCTCAAGAGCAGGAGCAGAGGAATTTTCCATTTTGTGAAGTTTTCCTTTCTCATGTTTTAGCTGAGAAACAGTGGAAGACGGTTCTGTAAACTAACTCTCTATCTCACACCTGCACAGACTTGTTTTGGTTCACTGGGAAAATATTTTGGAAATGGGTGTTATGCCGTTTAGCCAATCCCTCTAGGAGGTGGATGGTCAAGCATCCAATGGTTTTATGCCACCCTTGTGAGCAAAGCTATATAAGCTGAATTATATGATTAAATATAGTCATTTCTGGCCTTTGAACCTGATCCTGGACTTGTGTCATTTCTCACCGTCCCTGGGGACAACAGCGACATAAACCTCCTCTGGTGCAGCTTGAGGCTGTATCCTCTCATTCTGCCACTGCTCTGGGAGAAGAGACCAACACCCACCGGGCTACAGCCTCCTTTCAGGCAGCAGTAGAAAGTGATAATGTCACCCTTGAGCCTCCTTTTGTCCAGGCTAAACAACCCCAGCGCCCTCAGCCATTCCTCCTGGAATTTGTGCTCAAGACTCTTCATCAGGTTTGCTGCCCTTCTCTGGACTCACTCCAGCACTTCAATGTCCTTCCTGATCTGAGGGGCTCAGAATTTGACTCAGGATTCAAGGTGCAGCCTCACCAGTGACAAGTGCAGGGGGAGACTTTTCATTACCTGCATCCTCACAAATTCAACAGTGGGAAGGAAGCCTTATTGAAAAGAAATTTTTCAGATGATCCAAACTGTATTTGGCTTTCAAACGTTCTGAGAATCTTACCTTCACTGCAGCATTTCATACAGTAAACGACAGCTGAATTAAAATCAACCAGACCTTAAAAAAAAATTAATCCTTGCAAAGGAAGTTCTCACTTGCTACTTTTAGAGGGAAATTCTCACTTTAAGGAGACAAGATTACAAACATGCTTTATTTAGATTTCTTACTGGAGAGGCTGGAAACAGAGGAGAGTAAAACCTGATGTTAGAAGATGATAATTTTCCTTGTCCTCATGCCACAACAGACCATTGGGTAGTATTTCTTCATATTGTACACATTTATGTAGGAAACATGTAATATTTCTTTTTCTGCAGAGATATTTCAGTGATATGCCACAAGCTTTGACAAATCATCATGAGATAGATGAACTAATTGGAGTATTATCAAACCATTGCTTATTGATTTCTCAGAGATTTCCTTCTTCTCCAAGTTCTTGAAATGTGGACCTTCAAGTGCATTGTGCCACCCATCCACCCCATGTTCTCTATTACACTTACATGGTATTTGCTGCCTTGAGCCCATACAAAGAACTGACAAAGCACTATCATAGCTTCAGAAATTCTAACACAGCTTAAGCCAGTGAGAGACAACTCTCTCTGTGGCTTCTTCAGGAAACTACCTAGCCTCTTCCAAGAGAGTCTTGGGATTGGTGAGAGTCTCTGCTCATTCAAAAGCTGCTTTTGAGTTACTGCTTCTTACAAGGCAGTGGTCTCTACCACTTAGACCTCAAAACGAAGTTGGAGATAATTTTAGCAAAGTGGGAAATCAGGCCCTCTTGAAAATGCTAACTTCTTTTAAAAGATGGCAGGAGGGCAGGGAAGGAAATAAAGAAAACAGGTCATGAAACTGCTGAGCTTGGAAAAGCCTCCATAAGATTGGCCATTTTGTCTCTTTGGTTTCCTCCTTCACCTCTTGGAGCAACCTGGTCTAGTGGAAGGTGTCCCTGCCTACGGCAGGAGGGTTGGAACTATGTTGTCTTTAAGGTTCCTTCCAATACAAACCACTCTGTGATTCTAGGATCCTATGAAAACACTGACCAGTATTCCTTTATTTTAAGAGTTTTAACTCAGCAGGTTGAAGATGTGATCTTTACTGGATGTATGGAAAGTCAAAACATGGAACTAAAAGGGTTGAGATGTGGGCTCTGCAGCTGCCTAAGCCTTCTCAGTACTTATAGTCGATCTACAAAGTAACTCATCCAACCACTAGCACACCACAGCAGCTAAGCTTGCAGAAATACTGTCTATCCTCATCACTCCTTGCTGTACACAGGCCATCATAGAGGAAAGAATGCAAAGTATTCAGGGCTAAAAGAAGAAAGAGACAGTGTAATTCCCTGGTTTCTTTCTTACAGCATTTACATTAAAAGAACAGAGTTGAGGGGCCTGTTTATTTGTCTTCTTTCATGTTCAGTTAAAACCCAACCAAAACAATCCAAAATCCTTTGGAAGATGAACCATAAAACCAAGGACTACTATCAGTAACTCAAGCTGAAATCTCTGCTGAAGATCTTAATACTTCATTGACCATGTAAGAAATTGTGGTGAACATACTTTTATATGAGACATAATTAATAGCACTTTCATGTGGTTTGGTTTTGGTTACTTTATTGTGTACTTTTATGTGTACTTTGGCAGTTAGTCCTGAAAACAGGCCTATTCCTTAACAAAAACAAATTAATGACCTGCTTTTTCTAAATGACTTCCGATAATAAAAATTAGGCTGTCACCCTTAAATAAGTTTCCCGTGTTCTGAAGTCTAAAGGTATAGTTAGAGAATACAACTGCATCAAACACAACTGCCCTCTGCTAACAAATGACAGTCTTGTTCTCTCATGCTCTCTCCACCCCCTCCTTAGCACCAGCTCTGACCACAAAGTAAGCTAATTCAAAATGAACTGCTGAAAACTATTACTTTTCTTCCAAGTGCAGTCTTTTCTGAATTAACAACTTAAATTGTCTCATTGATCAATATCAGGGATTGGGTAGGGCAGCAGGGAAAGGAATTAGCAGGATCATGGAGAGTGGGACCTCTCCTTTTCTCACCTTCTGCAGTGATCATTCTGCTAGATCATTCAAGATATACCACACAACTGCATTGGAGGGCTCTTCTAACTAGGATTACCTGATAGTATTTGTCTTCATGCACGTACAACTCTTCTCTGTGCTATTCTGAAGTTACCTTAAGGGCTCTGTTGAACAGTCTGGGGAGTCCTGGACTGCTGGAGCTTCTGGGGCTACCTCAGGAGAAGACACTTTATCCATATGCATGCTGAAGCTGCTCAAGGAAAAGGCCAAATCACTGGCCTTAGATTAGAAAGAGAACCATTATGGACATGATTCTGGGGGGCTGGCTGTTAAAGCCCATCTTTAGATCATGGTGTGTGTGTCTGATCCCACTCCAATAGCAGTATGCATTTTACCTAGTGATCACTGCACACGAAACCCATCCATTATAGACACCCGTTGGAACAGGCACTGTGTCCCTGAGACTCAAGCCCAATAAAAACTGAAGTACCCAGTGGAAATGTGCTTTATGGTGCTATCTTGGCACTATCAATCCAAGGAGAGCCTTCCCTTGGTTATGAACTGCATGGTGCTGTCTGGACGCATCAGCTGCGCCTCCCCTTTCCCCCAGGGAATGAGTGGCCCTGCTCAGCCCCACACTTTCCGCTGCTCAGCCTCCCCAAAGGAGGTCTGCCTGCACTTGCTTCTTCTCTGAATTAGTCCTCAAAATCCACCCTTTTATTTTGTGGGAACTGGGCTACTCTTCTTCAAGGGGATGAGCTGTGGCATGGAGGGGTCAGACAACGCAGTGTTTGTGAGAAACCAACACAGAGGCAGGGCCTCAGTTGCGCCAGCTGCTCACGGAGATGAAGGGAAGACAAGTGAGAGGGAACCTCATCAGTGTCTGTAACTATCTGAAGGAAAGGTGTCAAGAAGATGGAACCAGGCTCTTCTCGGTGATGCCAGGCAATAGAACAAGAAGGAAAGAGCAGCAATTGATGCAAAGGAAGTTCCACCTAAACATGAGGAAGAGCTTCTTTCCTGTGGGAGTGACTACACTCTGGAACAGGTTGCCCAGAGAGGTTGTCGAGTCTCCCTCACCGGAGATAGGCAAGAACTGTCCGGATGCAATCGCGTGCCACGTGCTCTGGGATGACTCTGCTTGAGCAGGGAGGTTGGACCACAGCGGTCCCGTCCCGCTTGACCAATCCTGCGACTCTGGGAGT
>NW_008238983.1:11711492-11753536 GCF_000691975.1 Corvus brachyrhynchos | reverse complement strand
CGAAGCAGCGATTCACGCAGGGACAGGGAACCCTTAGGTACGGGGGGGTTAGGCCTTACCTTGTAGTAGGTTGAGAGGTGAAGTTGTCAGACCATGATCAGAGGTCACCTACAATAATTAAAGCAAGGATGGTGGAGGATGCTTGCCAGAGCTACCAGGTGTCAATTCAGATTGTAAGGGGGAAGTGGAAGGCTTCCATTCAGAGGAGCTCAGAACCCTTGTGCTAGTTTTTAAATGCCTCTGCTTAGGTTGCAGCAAGCTGGTTGGCTTCGGGAGTGTTAGGAACATCGCTTGAAAGGGAGGTGCCGAGTTCTCTCTGAGATGGGCATGAAAGTCAGTGTGGTCTTAGAACATTTCTCTCAAGTATATTTTAGCTCTAAGATAGGTTGTGCCAGCCAATACCTGTGCAGAAATCTTGTCTTTTTGAAGAGAACATTTTTATGAAGCTTACCCTATCTTGTAAACCATACCTTTCTCATATAAATGGGTAGTTAGTAAGGCCGAGTATTCAGTTTGATCTGATTGGCATGGAGAAGGGACTGAAATTGAACAAAGCATGTCTGGGATGCTCTTAGAGATTGCTATATTTCACCTGTCAAATTTCATTCAGTCAAGGGGAAATGTTACTTTCTAAAGTTAAGGTTATTTTGTTATTGGAAAAAGTGCTAGCTACATTGACTGACTGTGGCAGATTTCTGATGTCACTTCAAAAATAGTTTCTTGGAACATCCTAACATCAAGACCTTTGGATGCCTGTGGAGTAAAGGCACAGCGTATTTGTAGAGGGTAAATAGCTAAAGATAACAGGGTATGAGCTGGGGATTTTTAAGTGAGAGATTTAACTTAAGGACTGTGTCTTCCTTTTATCTTTTGTGTAGGTGTTGTATCTTTTTGTGTCAGGTGCTGAGTATGTTAAAAGTTATTAAGAAGTATTAAAAGATATTTTTAAAGTTCTCTTTTTGTAAACCATAACCTCAAGAGGGGGAGGACAAGACTTCGAACTACTCTGTTTAATTCCAGACTGACACTGAAAATTCAAATCTCTTACAGGAAGCTAGAATTTGAATCTTTAAGAGGCATCTTGCGCTAGGAGCTTTGAGTCTTATACTAAGAAATCTGTATGTCTGAAGTTCCAATAGTATCTTTAAAATAGTGTGAAGTTCTTGTTTTACTTTCATAGAGACGTGGTAGAGCACTGAGTTAACTTTTTAATCTAAGTCAAGTCAGTGTAAGTGAGGCAGATCTCCAGGCAGGTGGAGCAGCCTGAGTTCACCCAGCAGGTCTATGGCAAACCCGTGACTCAAATCCAGGCACTGCGAGTTCTGTTCTGTAGCTGTTAGGCAGCACCATCTATGCCTTTCACATATCTTTATTTTTTCATCTTTTGTTCTTCTGTTTTCTTTTGGCCTTCCTTTAATAGTGGCTATGTCACTCTTGAAGTACGAGTTTATCTAAAATCTCTACACAATTGTTTAGCTGAGATTCAGTTGCACTGTTCAGTTCATAATGTAGGTAGTTCTTTTGCTGATGTGTTAATGACAAGTTTTTTGCTAAATATCTTTGGAAGTGGAAGCTGTGTTTCCTGATCTTCTTTCAAGGATCTCTGTTACAGAAGCCGGACCTGATTCTGGGAGTGGGATACCAGTAGCTACAGCATGTGTGATCCTGTAGTTCCAGAGCATTCCTTAAAGTAGCAGGGAACTAACTAGTGCTGAAGGAGAGCATGAAGCTTGAAACCATAGACCTAAATATGACAAGCAGTTTCTGCTTTAAAGTTTGAGTTCTGTTACCCAAGGTGAATCTTGGACAAGTGTGTATTCTTAAACAGTGTTCTGTTTAGTGTTAGTGATTTTTTATGAAGTGCTTGTGTGGTTGAAATAAGAATACTGTCACTGATGGAGTGGATTTAGGTATCTGTCTTCTGCAGTAATTCCTGTTTAGTGGTGAGCTTAACTTTTTCAGCCTGGCTGGTGTGTTATTTGTCAAATCAAATAAAAATGCACTGAAAAGGCTGGGATGGGGACAGATCCCTACAGGAGTTTCTTGTGGATCCCTTATGTTCCTTTAGTTGCCTGCTGTTCCCTGGAACTGTCAGCCTGGTCCTGAAGTATCACTTCGATAACTCATCATCTGTTGACAGAGCATCTTCAGTGTTGCTGTACTGGTATATGCAACTGTTGAAAAATGTGATCCTGAAAATCTTCAGCTGCAGTCTGGTTTGGACATAGATTATTGGAAGAGGGACTTGATCATAGATGCTCTTATGCTTACCCTGTACATGAATGGTAGAGCTTACTCTGCTGTGAATATCGTTCCTAAAAGAATGTTTTTCTGCAACATGCTGAAATTTCCAAGTGATATGCAGTGGCTCACAGTGTTACTGTATTGTCTTTTGGTAACACGGTAAGAAGG
The DNA here is from genome assembly GCF_000691975.1 of Corvus brachyrhynchos. Classification (NCBI taxonomy): domain Eukaryota; kingdom Metazoa; phylum Chordata; class Aves; order Passeriformes; family Corvidae; genus Corvus; species Corvus brachyrhynchos. The sequence continues at coordinate 11,751,124 of NW_008238983.1, read as the reverse complement.
GTAATCTCTGTTAGTGCTCTCCCAGGCTGCAGTAGTACTTCTGATGATTTGCCTGCGTGCTTTGAAACAATACTGTGCTCTCTCTGCTTTCTCATTCAGAGCTGAGGATGGTCTGTAGCACTGCAAGTCATTGTTTTATTCACACTGCTCATAGTCCATGGCTTTGTGATGGTAGGTGCAGTGATGTTTAGGAATACTGTATGTTATAAAAGCTGTGTTTTCCTCTGCTTTATATACAGCATTCCTTCTTTTTCCAGTGGACTCATGCTTTCACCACTTTGATAGCATGACAACCTTCGTAAAGGAAATTTTTCTCATAAAACACAAGAGTGAATAGCTGTGCTTGATTAGATTTCATCCTAAAGCTGTGCTTTTGGATGCCCTAGATTGTCCCATGTTACGCTTTTACAGAATTTTGGAAGGTAGGGAGTGAGGAGATTGAAGCCATATTTATTCCAGTGCTTCAACAGAGTGATTAATATAGCAGCAGTGTAAATTCCTATATGTCTGCGTTTAGTTTAGGACTACAGATGACAAAATGATTGGTTTCAGATGCAAGGCAGAGAACTGTCCTTTAATATTATGAGGTTAATTCAAACTGTTGTGACTGATGTTCAGAACTTATTTCTTGGTACTGTGAAGTATCCTCTCGTGTCATTTAAAACTGCATCTATCCTTTTTGTGTGCATTCTTTGTTCAGCAAATACCTTCTGTTTTTGTAAAGTCAGTATCTTAAATATATCTGAGTAGTTTAAGCATCCAGAGAGTTTAAAAATGCACAAATACTATTTCAAAATATGGCATCAGGCTATTCTAAACGTTTTGCTAAGGACTCTATAGCTTTTGTTTGGGTGCACAGCTAATAGAGTGCTTTCTCTGAAGATGTAGCTCCTAGCTTGTGAATAGTATAAAATCATACTGGATTTAATAATTTTGCTTCTTAATATAAATTCAACAAAGTAAGTAAAGAATTAAAGCATTTTTAACAGTATGAGTCTGTTCTGCTTAATACTTTCAACTAGGTTCAGTGTAACTGTAGATGTTGAATGAGCTTAGTGCTGAAATACCTGGCATATCTGCTTTGCACATTACAGTGCTGTGCAGAAATAACAGAACTGGCTTGTTGAGGATTAGTTTGGATACCAGAACTGTTATTATACATTGGAATGGGGCTCTGCCTGGACTAATTAGTGTTGCATAGTGTCTGACGACTTCCTGTGCTCAATTTTTCCCCTATATAGCTGTTTTCTTTAAGTCTCTCTTGATAATGACGCACAAGTTCCGCCATAGAGTACAAGAGCACCAAGACCTCTGCATTTCCTTGGGCTGAAGGAGGGTTCAGGGCAGCATTCCCTGATGACCGCAGCAGGTCCTTGGGGAGAGTTCTCAGAAGCAAGGTAAGCTTATGACAGTGCTTCCCCAGAAGACTTGCTTCAGTGTTCACCAGTTTGCAGCTGAATGATAGTGTAAACAGAAAGTGATGTCCAGGGATGTGGTGGTGCTCCTGTATGCTAAGCCTGTATTAGGCTGTCTTTATTTCTTCACCTGTATGCAGTGTTTCTAATTCCAGTTGTACAGGGTTTTTTTTGCATTTTTGATATATTTCAGAACTTTGACTAAGATAAATTTAATTACAGTTTAGTGCAATGCACTGTTAAAAATCCATTGCATCCAGGACTCTGCATAGCTTCAGTTGCATGTTTGTCAACCCTTGCTTATTATTATACTGCTGTCAGAGCCATCAGATACAAATTAGTGTGGGGATGCCACATTGTCAGCCTCTTCTGCAATTTTTTTTTTTTCTTCTACTTTGAGCTGAAAGAGTATAGACTTTGGAGGTGCTCTGGAGCCTTTACTGTCTGCAGTGAAATGTCCAGCTCTTGTAAGGGCTTTAGGGGCCTCCCAAGGGTGATTATTCTTAACTCCTCCCTGTACTTAACAGTGCTGCCTTGCTCCAACACCTTCTAGTAAAGAACAAACACAGTGGGCTGTGCTTCATCCACACTGCTGTCCAGTCCTTGGTGTCTGCTATGTGTGGTGCTAGGTGGACACCTTTAGTGGAGGTCGTAATGCAGGAGGCAGGTAGTGCTGGCATTGTACACTCAATTCTTGTTTTGCTTGGCTGTAGGGTCAGGGTAGAACTAGGCAGTATATATGCTGGAGTGTATGCAAGGAGAAGCGTGGAAGTAGTTACCTGTTAGTCATAGTAAATTTCTGGAGAGAGCATCAGGATGTAGTTAGATGGATAGTTTTCATGCCTGAAGGTTGGTACAAAGGAAAGTTCCAGGATGGCTGCTGGATGAATTGTCAAAAGAACAGAACATCTCTTTTTTTTTTTTTTTTTCCTGTGGTCAAGTAAGTTGCCGTGGTAAAGCACAAAGTTTCCATGCGAAGTGGGTACCCCGTGTATCGTTAGAGACTGATGCTGTGGGGAGTGGAATGAAAGGAATGTTTTGGCAGTTTTTTTTTTTTCCTGTGGTCAAGTAAGTTGCCTTGGTAAAGCACAAAGTTTCCGTGCGAAGTGGGTACCCAGTGTATCGTTAGAGACTGATGCTGTGAGGAGTGGAATGAAAGGAATGTTTTGGCAGCAGTAGCCTCCAGAGTCACTAGAGGTACTAGAGGTCAGAAAGGCTGAGCTGAAGTAGTAAAACATGAGAAGGCCTTGGTGCTCACATGACAGGTGCTCACATCTGTGTGTGAAGGAGAATGGGCCATGTTTGGAGCAGTTTAATCCTGGCATCAGCTTTGTGGTGGTTTTGCCAGTTGTTAGGCTTTGGCGGTAGAGACAGTTGGCACTAAGAACATCAACAGCTGTACTAGGGGAGACTGTTAGAGGCCAATGCCAAATACTGGGAAAAGAATATATCAATGTGGGCTTGTGGTGATATTCCCTGAAAGCATCTCCCAGCTTTAAATTATCTGGGGTTCTTGGATTACCTGGGCTATAGGCAGAGCATTTTTAGGCTTGTAGATTTTGTGTATGAACTTGTCTTGATCTTTTATGGTCTGGGATCAGCAATGACCTGTGGGAAGATGTTCCTCAGTAAAGCCATGCATTATGTAAAGACCTTTATTTTTATTTTTTTTTATCCTGAGGCTGTCACTAGGGTTGTAGAGGCTGCCAGTTTCAGGCCTATGTATTACAGAGGCAGACCATGAGTGCTTTTTTGCAGGGGACTTGAAAAAGGAGGGGAGGAAAGGTTGAATCACCTGACAGTTGTTTTCTAGTCTGTTTAATCATTCCTTGTATTGAAACTGTTTCCTGCCGCTAGATGTTTGTCTTCTTTGTATGCTTTGCAGTCCTGTTTTATCTTTGGAACTCACATGAACCAGACCTGTGTGTGATAGTGTCACAATATTCCTGCATCTTGGGCTATCTTGTTCTATCTTGTATTTTGTCTCCTCATTACTAACCTGGGACTTGCCTGATGTTTTTGTGCTTTGAGGCTTCACTAGTGATCTTCCTTTTATATGGAAACTAAGAGTTCCAGCTGCTTGTTTCCTTTTTAAAACAATTCTTTATCTATGTGAAGGGTCTTGCCCCTCATGCCATGTCAGCTTAGTTTCTTCATAAGCCTGTGTAAGGATGTGTGGGGCCATTGTCAAATGCCATTTGGAAATCCAAGAAAATAACAGATTTTCCTTTGTGGTTCTCTGATTCTTCCAAGCAGCTCTGAATGTTTGGGGTTTTTTTAAGACACTACTTCCATTTATGATAGTTATGTTAGCATCTTGATACAGTTATAGCTATTAATTTGTTGCATTTGTATTGTGCATTTGTAGCACTTTAGGCTACTTTGAATATTTTGAATGACAAAGCTAATCCTTTTAAATCAAAAAAAGAAAGATTACTTACTGTTCTGGTACAAATGCAGTATCAAGCGAGTGTGACTTTGGGTGAATACTTGAATTACCAGGAATAGGTTTTGCTGTGAAGTATTTTCTATTAAAAAGTTTAGGACAAGTTCTTCCTTTGTAGTTGTGGATCAGGGAAGTCTCTGAGGAATTAAAAAAAGTAAAATACTAGCTTCTCTACGTATCATGCGTTGGAATCCCCTAACTTTCTCTGTACTGATCAGTTAATACACTTAACAGAAGCAGGTTTTTGGGCTCTTGAACTAGTTTAGCCTTTCTCAGTCATAGCTTTGCATCTCGTTAAGTTGTTCCTCATAATCGTTTTTGATATCCTTAATCTTCCAATCCTCTTTTCCTGCTTTGTACATGACTTCAGGGTTTCTGAACACATCTTCTGATGGAATCCTATGACAAGGTAGTAAAAGCTCTTTTTTCCCCCTTAAAACCTGATTAAGTGATGCATGCTAAACAACCAGTGTGATACCTTTAAAACTCTCTGTAACACATTGTTCTTTTGGTGACGATTTTAAAGGAGCTTCCTCTCTTATATGGCAAACTGCAGCAGTACTTAAATCCAGAAAAGACTTTTCTAGTTTTTTTTTGCCTTGCAGAGATGCTGACTGCGAATGTGAAGGGGTTGCTGCCAGTAGTGCTTTGATGGGTGCATTTTGAATTAGTCTGCTGCTCAGGATTATGTCAAGAGTTGCTTCTCTTTAATGTTTCAGTGGCTAACCTGGTGTAATGAATACCTGATCTACATGGGCATAATTAGTCTGTCATCACTAGTATGTTTCTGCTGTTGCAATGACTTGTCTGGGATGTTAATCGCTTGCTATCTTTGGGCATTTGGAAAAGAATGGTATTAAGGCAGGAATTTTGGGATTTAGTGGATCTATTTATTGGCATAGCAAACTTGCTGATTCAGTCCCAAGGTTTAACATATGGAATTCTCCTTCGCTGGTGCAACAAAATAATTGTGATGCTTTCTTGGTGGTTTTTTTCATCAGTCCAAGTCAGGAGTAGTGTACTTCAGAAGCTTATGTAGCGGATCTGCTTTGCCATGTATTAAATTGGAGATGTACATCTGGTTATTTAAAATTTTTTTTATGATGCAGCTTTTTCAAAGTACATCCAGCCATTAATAAGGTAATTGGTTGAGTTTTATTGGATTGATGTACTTTGCAAAAATAGATTAGTTTCTGATTCTTTTTCAAAATGCAGACAAATTCTGTTACTTGCATCTGGAAATTTGTGGTGTGAATCAATCCAACAAACTTACTTTCCTGAGTGCATCAGCTGTCAAGGTGTTCTTAAGAGGTAAAATCTAATAGCAAGAAACTTGGTCTAAAGTCAGGATGGGCTCTGACTTGCATGACTGTGGGGAAAGAGAAAGCTTAGAGAGGAAATAAGGACAATGTAATCTCTTGAGGAAAAGGTGCAATACATTTTATAAACTACTCTTTGTTCTGTGGATGAGAAGAGAAGTACTTCTTTCTGCCGTTCTCTCCTTTGTAGCTAACTTGCAAAGTAAGCTCAATCCTTACTTGAGTGTGTATTTAGGGTGCCTGTCTGTAAAACATTTCACAGCTCTGATTCATAAGTTCTATATAGTTCAGCTTTTTTTTTATTCTGCCAGTCTTTGTAGTTTGCTGCCTTCTGTACAATTACAGTGATGAAGATAATTGCTGTCTGAATAATGTAGTAGTATGAGACTGATTTGGTGCAGCAGTGCAGTCTGAGAGTGTAGCACTGTGTTTTCATAGTTTTTCTCATCTGTAAGCTTAGAGCATTGCATAGGGCATAGAGTAGTACTGCGTGAGCCTTACTGGTGTAGAGGAGGACTAGTGTACAAAGGTAAAGGCATCTGATGGGTGTTGTGAGGGGGAATGGGAAGAGAAGAATTGTAGTCCATCTCTTCTTGGTCATAATTATATTTTAGTCTCTTTTGCAGATGTCTTAATCTTAGATCATACTGGGAAAAGTCTGTCTCAGAATGTATTGTTGCTTTCACATATATATTTATATATTCTCCTTTATTTCACTGAACTGCGTTCCTTAGTTAGTTTTAAACTTTAAGATGGATTTAAACTACTGAATGCATTTGATTGTTGTAGTGTGAGATTTCACCTGCATTTCCATGATAATGCAATTGTGCTTTGCCCTAGTTGTAGGTGAAGGTACAGTTCAACAGATTTCCAAGATACGTGCAGTGACTGCTGTGCTTTTCATCTCGAAACAGAGAAGTCCTCACACGTGTTTTGGAGTTCATGCTTCATTGAAGGAATGTATTCTATGACTTGTAACCTTTATTTCAGCAGAGATTCTTTTGAGATGCTGCCTATACCTCTCCATTTCTTTACCTCCCTTTTCTACACACCCCTAGTGTTAGACCCCCATGCTTTAACTGTGGCATCTATTCTTTCCTTTTATAAGGATTCTTGGATGATGTGTTAGACTTCAGTTAGAAAAATGTTCTAGTAAATAAAGAATATGCTTTTAAAAAGCATTAGTTGTTCCACATAAAAGATGCAATCATGTTTCTGTCTGTTCCTTTAGAATAAATTAATGTGCTTAGTAGTGTAGTCATGTTGAAAAGGAACCGAATGCTTACTTGAGGGAACAAAGTCTCTGTAGCTTTTCATTTACCTTCTAATTTGTTGATGATGTTTGAGAATTTCTTTTCACTGCGTTGAAGTTAGCCCTTGAAGTAATAAGTTGATCTTGTGTATAATAATATTTGCAGTAAATGAGTAAAGTGGATGATCTCCTTTCTTAGAAACCTACCTTTAACCAAAAACATTGCAAAAGTCTGAGAATGTCACTTGAGTGTTATTTTAACCTAGACTAGAAGTATGTCTGCCTTTCCGAAAACAGTAAGAGGGGTAATTTTTTGATAAACAGAAGATGTTAATTCTGTTGCATAGTTCAGCCCGTAAGCAGCAGATGCTTGCTGTGCTTAGCAGTAATAACATCAGTGAAGGTAGGTTCCTCCAGGCTGTTAAAATTAGCAACCTGAATAATATAGCAAGTACAAGTAGCCTCTCTTCTGCATCCCTGTATTCTAATCTTTGCCATCTTGTATTAGGTAAGAGTACAGTTACAGCTTACCAACAAGTTTCTTTCCCAGGATTTCTATAAATACAGCAAAACTGTCTTGTGAAAAAGTTGATTGAAAGGCCTACATTTGCTAGCAAAGTAATACAATAGGCATCTTAAAATGTTATAGGAGATAGTTAGGTGCTGGGATGCTGCTGGGAGTCCAAATTCTTGAAGAAGCCAGAAGGGAATTGAGAAGATTGACTTGTCCATATGTTGAAGGAAGTTCTATAAAAAAAAAGTTAGGATGTTAACTTGTATCTGCATGTACATCATGTGCTGCAAATGGAAATTGTCTTACTAATGGTTAAAATACTGTTACAGTCCTGACTTAAGAAGTGCTTATGAAAATCATAGAGGCTACATGGACAAAAATACTTAAATAAAAACTATCCCTGTATTGGCTGGCTGAATAGTCCACTGTTATCTATTTTTTTCAGATGCCACATTATTCCTTCAGCTAGTAGAGAAGTTACTCTGGGATTAGTCCTGAAGAGCATGCAGGATCTTATTTTATATGTATAAGAGCTGGTTTTTTGTGACTGTTCCAGTAACCTTATCTGAGCAAAGATGTTTAAAAAAATGCAAACCACTGTAACATTAAATTTTAAAAAAGCATCCCTGTTTTGAGAAGCTGCTTCAGGGTGAAACCCAAAAGGTAAAATGCTACAGTGGTTGTGTTGTCATATGCTGACTGTGAGTATAGCATTGATTCTTACCCAGAAGGACATAGACCAAGAAGATGATCTCTAAGAAGTAGAAACTGTTGAGTTAAGGAAAACTGGAAAGAACAAACAAAATAGAAGTCTGTTAAGACAGAGGGTTGAGAACCGGTTTGCTAAATGCAGTAAGACCCGAAAGTCTTGCACATCGAAAGCAAGGAATGTGCCAGAATCAGTAGGGCTCAGAGAGAGACATGAAAGGGCACCTGAGGGAAGACAGATCATGTAGCAAGAGCTAAGTGAACTAATTGCTTTCTGTCAGAGAAGGGCTTATGAGACTTCTCAGCAGAACTTTTCTTTGACTCCAGGCAACTGCAATTTTAAATTTCAGTAAGAGTCTGGAGTAATTTTCTCTTACTTCAGTAAGAGTAAATCCAGTCAGCAGAATGACACCTGTTGTACGTCCAAGTCTTGTCATATATGCCAGAGAATTTCAGAAGAATTAGCCATGAGTATGGCTTGAACTCTAAATGAGCTTTGATATCCAGACCTTTGCTGTTGTCCTGTGCAGATCGAAGCATTAAACCAAGTACTGCCTTGCCAGAACAAAGTAGAAAATATGAACCTGTCTTCATATTGAAAAGCAGATCAGGGAAGGAGGTGTAGACTAGTGATGAGTGATATTCTTCTGAGTCTTTCATGATGTGGTTAACAGTTGTGATGGTGTTAATCATCTGAAGAGAAGCTCAGTAGGGTATCAAAGTGAGGGTACTTGTGTGTTGGCTCTTTTTCTGAGCTTACTGATGCACTGAGGCTGCTTTTGAAAGGCTGTGCTGTGTATGGTAGAGGTTGTGATGCGTATGGGGACAGAGACCCCTTTTATTCTCCTCCTTCCCTAATACAGGATGGCTACTGTAAATGCATTTTTTCCAGGAATGTCTTGATCACCTGGAGTGGTTGGATGGGGCTGATACTATAAGAAAACAACATTTCTTGCATGAGCAAACATAAAGAAAGGGTCTAAGTGCATGTTTTGATAAAGGTAGTTGTATCTCACAGGGCTCATTTTCTTGAAGGATTCATTCTTAATCCATATTCCTGTGTTCAGTTTGATAACACAACTGCTGAATATTTTTTAGAAGAATGTTTGAGATTCTTTTTGAAGACTCTGTAAAAACCAAACATTTACAGGGTTGCTGGGTTAGCTGCTTAGAAATAACCAAAGGAAAGAATAAATTATTTATAATAAGGGAAGGTTACAAATAGAATTATTCAAGACTGTTGCTCGATGTATTCATAAATACCTGGAGGGAAGAAATGGGTGAGAAAAGGATAGAAAGGATAATAGAAAGCTAGAGCTCACTGCAGACAGACGCAGTGGGAGTTCATTGTTCATTAGATTATAAAATTGCTGGTAAAATTAAATTCTAGTAAATATAGAATCATGACTGAAGAAAAATAATTCAGTCTGAATATACCTGGTGGGTGGGCTTTATGTTGGTGATTTTGTTCAGAAAACACATTGAAGCTCCTTCATAATGGGTCTCTTTTAAAGAGCAGCTGTGTGCTCAGATACCCTCAAGTAGCAGCAATACTCACAAGTGTAGGGACAATAAAATGGAAACAGGTGTGTGTCCTGGACTGAATGGCAGAATTACATGTTGACTCTGTGTGTGTTTCTGCCCACCTGTCAGAAAACATGGTGCAAATTAAAAACAAGCCAAAGAAGGTTAGCAGTGATCAAACTTTGGAATTGCTCTTGTGGAAGGGGACAGAAACCCATGAGGATTGGTAGCTTGGGAAACTACTGCTGGTAGAGACAAATGGATATGAATTGAGAGCCTGAGAAATCTTACGTTTTGAGATGAACTGCCAGTAACAACTTTTTTTTTGCCCCAAGAAAAAACATCAGATAGCATCATTACCATGCAGCAGTTTAAAATAAAGCACTCTTTATTCTGATGCATACTTAAATTCTCATGGAATGCCATGAATAACAAAGCAGAAATGGACTAAAAGACCTGAAAAAATGCCAGATGAAATTACTGGAGGCGTGGAAGGCTGGCTGCCTCTTTGCTTTTCCCGCCTTTTCTTGCTTTCACCCTGTATTTGCCTACAGTAGATTATTATAGGCAGAAGAACAGACAGTCTTTAGTTTGTCCCCATTGCTGTTAGGTGTATTCAAGTGTTTTATTCATTGGTCATTTTGTCTTGGAAAGGTAGAAAAAAGCATACTTTCTATAAACAAAACAAAATGAGAGCTAGTTTGTATTTTCTGTCTTGCTCTAAAATTTTGGAATCGGTAGATTCATCAGCAAATTGAAATGTTAGTTAGATCTGCTGCGTAGTTAAATGTTCAGTTGTGGGTCCAGGCTTAGTTTAAGGTAAGAGAGAGGGCAAATGGTAATTCAAAATATGTATGCTTTTTGGAGGCATCTTTGTGCTTTGCTGCTAAAATCTCTTTGAGTATGGAAAGGAATACTGACACTTAAAAATTAGGCATGTGGTCTCCTGGAAGTTGCCTGCTAGCAGGGGAATTACCTAGTTAAATGAATTACAAAAGTCTCAGATGAAGAGTTGAGTTCTTCTAGAGATGTATTAAATTTTCATTTTGGAAGTCTAAGTATATAAACTATAGATTGATTTTTTGAGTTTAGGTCACTATTTGGATTTCACTACGATGTTGACTAGATCTGTTTTGTGAGTTAGTCAGAAATCTTAGAAATATGTCAACATCAAAAAGATGTTTTGGAAAAATGTCACAGCAGTAGTTATTTGCGTTTTTTGTTTGGCATTGCTTGATGTTTTTCTGTTGAGGGCAAACATGACATTCACCTGAAATCTCAAATTTGGCAGTAAGAGTTCTATAGTATTGGTAGATGTGAAACACAATGTCTTAATAGGTGTATAAGGTTCCAGTGTCAGGACTCCTCATGTAACACTGGTATAAAAATACTTTACACTTGAGAATATATTTGACATTTCTCACTTTGACTTCAGTTGGAAGGTCACTCACTATATGAATGAATGGCTAATGAAGGGCTTGAATGTCAAAGGAATCTCCATTTGTCAAAGTGGACATTTTTACATCAAGAAATACTCAAATGTCCTTTTTATTGTCCTCTGCAAAAACCCATTAATGCCAGTGTCCTGTTTGTAGTCTGTGTAAACTGCCACATACACAGAAGTAAGAACTGCTGGAAGAATAAACCTGCTTGAAGACTTTAGTTGGTCTTGTGCTGCTTCACATTTGCATCATTATGTAGTTTTTCAGACTCAGCTTTGTTTTTTAAAGAAAATAATCATTAAGAATTGAATTTGGCCTTCACTGAGCCAATAAGAAATTTAGTAAATGTCTACTAGAGCTAATGTTCTGCGATTTTTGGTTAAAGGATGATATTAAATAGAGCCTATGGCCTGTTCCTTGTAAAATTTATTGTAATAGATAAATTGTCACTATAACTGATCCTACTTTCTCCATTAGACTACATGAAGAAATAATTGACTTCTATGACTTCATGTCCCCTCGTCCTGAAGAAGCAGCTATGAGAAGAGAAGTGGTAAAAAGGATAGAAACAGTCATCAAAGATCTTTGGCCTACTGCTGATGTGAGTGTAACTTAAGTTTTGATTTGCTTCTCTAGGAAATTGTGGAGCTTGGTTCACTTAACCTTGCTATTATCTTTCTTTGTTTTAGAAACGAACAGGTAACCCTTCAAGTTTAAGGCAATCGACTTAATATCACAGCTCTTGCAGTATTTGGAAATTTATTTTAAAACCTGGGGAAATTTCAAACCTAGATTTTGTGTTAATGAACTGACTATTTTTTTCATTTTGAGAACTGGGAATGTGAAGAATTGTCAGCTTTTAGTAGTGCATTTCTTAAAGTAAAAGCTTATTAAACTGATTGTCTCTGGATAATTTAATTTTGAATGTTAAAATGCCTATGTATCCATTTCTGCAAGGAGTCCTGACTCTGGATATTTGTAAATCAAAATATTTTACAAAAGAGCAAATAAATGTGGATTTTTTTTTTTTTTTTGTATTCTTCATGAATTTGGCATTCAAGGAATTACTCTACCCCTACTGTAGTGGGAAAATTGCACTCCCTGAGATACATTGCAATCTAAGCTGGTGTAATTTCTAACACTTTGTTACCCAATGAATATGTCTGCTCATCCAAAAAGAATGTATTTTGAACTGTATTTCTGGCATCACCTTTGTGATTACCAGATTGCAGCATTGTCATTAACAACGAGAAAAGTGTTTCAGACCACTGTGATTTCATAGCCTTCCATGGCAGAGAGTGAGGGCTCAGGCCACAGCACTGAGCTAAAAATACTGTAAAGCTCATCTGCTTCATCCTCACCCATGTTTTTCCTTCATAGTGAGATTTTTCTACCTTGTGGAAATCAATATAAACTCTGAAAAGGCCCTGTGTTTCCCAGGAAAAAACTAAGTGAGCTTGTAAATTGGGCTTTGCTGTATTGGAGAGGGAAGAACATCTCAATTCTTTAGATGGGAAGCTCGCTGAATGTATTTGATGTGGCCTGTGGGTGTATCTTCATCATGCCTTCTTTTCCACACAAAAACACCTGCTGCTACTTTGTAGTTGTTCTTAACAGTAAAATCTGGAGTATTTATATTTACCTGAATTGTATGCTTAGATGTACTTGCTGCTTTTTAAACATAAAAATTAGGGAAAACTTTTCCCCTTAAACTCTTCCAATTTCAATGAAGCTGTCCTGTAAGGAAAGGAAGGAGTAGAAGGGAAGGAAATTGATAGAAGCTTGTATGTCTGTCAAACTGGAAATAAATAATGAACAGAGATTGCTTAAATTTATTCTCTGCTAGCTGAATTGGTAGTTATTTAATGTTAAAAAAGCCCAGTTTCCTCTAAAGTTGCATCTGTAAGAAAGTTTTTTTGTTTGTGCAGAGAATATATTTTAAAGTAACTTTTTTACTTGGCTATATCCTTAACAAGTTAAGAAAAGTATTAAGTTTTGTGAAAGTAAAAGGAAGTGAACATTCATAATTGCAAGATATTTTCCTGCTGTGTTCTTTTCAGGTCCAGATATTTGGCAGCTTTAGTACAGGGCTTTATCTTCCAACTAGGTAAGTAATAGTTTACTCTTATATAAAAGTTTGTCTTCTTTTAGAGAAATGTTAAATTTCAAAGAAGAGTTTAGACTGGAATGTGAAAACCTGTCAAACTTTCAGTAAAACGTTGATCTAATATTTCATGTGCAAAGGGAAGAGCTTTTGAACTTCAAGATTTGCAGTATGTATTTGATGTATAATCTTACTGCTCTGCTCTGTTTATTGACCCTTTGGTGAATTACCTTTTCTTCCTTGTGCCTGGGGTTAGTCTTTAGCTTTTTTTTTTTTTTTTTTTTTTAACATACAGTGAAACTGAAAGTTTAATATTTCCCTTTTAAAGATTGTGTTTTGTTAAATAAGATGAATTACTGAGAATGTGTCCTTTATCACAGAGTTACTCTGTAAAGTCAAAAGAACCATCACAGTGCTGTATTCCCATCTTTCTGGAGAGCAAAACGTCTTACTTAATTTGGCATTTTATATCACTTAATGCTTCAGTTGGATGTGGAAACCTGTGTAGCTCTGTCTTAAAGACTATGTTGTCTTTACATCAATTAAATTTTCAGTAGGAAAGCACTGGAAATTTTATTTCTATGAATACCAATCACTGATAAAATTATTTGGATTATTAAAATGCCTGTCAATGTGAGTAGATAGGTGAGGCATGGAATTGGGCTGTGGAAGTCAGAGGAGAGGGAGCATGAAAGGTAAGAGGGAAAAGAGCTCAAAGAACTCATCAGAGTACTGGAAGCAGGAAACTAGAATGTTGCTTTGAGTCCTAAAACACCATGGACTCTCTTGCTTAATGTTCCTAGAAGAAACTTACTGGGAACCTACATTGCAAAGTGCAAAATGATCACCTTGTACGACTTGTAATGTGTGGAATGCCAATTGTACCATATTTTTTGGTAGTGTATTATGCTTTAGACTTAATGGATTTCGTGCTGTGTTGTTTTTGTCTAGTGATATTGATCTAGTTGTTTTTGGGAAATGGGAACGACCCCCTTTACAGCTGTTGGAGCAAGCACTGAGAAAACACAGTGTGGCTGAGCCATATTCCATTAAAGTACTTGACAAAGCTACGGTAAGTAATAGCTTTGGAATACTGAACTGAAAAAGAGACCTCTTAAGATGTTGGTGATAAATAGTGTTCTTAATTCATGAAGCAAATTATATTGTCTTAAGCTCTCTGTGCAAGATTTCAGTAGTCTATATGTGTTTGGCTATAGTATGGGCTCTTTTACACTGACATTGGTAATTCTGTGTACTGTGTTTGCCGAAGGCCATACTTCATACTTACATTATCAATAAAGATCTGAAAGTTAGTATTTGCAAAATATCCAGTCAAATAAGTTAACTATTTGCATTATGTTTTTCCACTGACCTTTGAGAGGAATTGGCTTAGCCATGGACCAGTAACTAGAGCTGTCTAGCTTTCAACAGGGTTTTCAGGTGGTATTGTTTCTGATGGCATAGTGAAGTGTTCCAAACCTAACATTGGGTTTTCCCTTCCAAAAGACACTACTTGAGAGCTTTATTTCATTTGTGACTCTGATGTGTACTATCTCTTCCGTCTTGTTAGCCTGAATCATGTTGACTGTTAAAAACTTAATGCATGCAAATGTTACGTTAATGAGCAAGTGATGTTTTCTCCAGGGGACTAAGGTGAGTATTCCAAACTTCTGTTTTGTGGTTCCCAAAACAGTCTTCCTCTTGTAGGCTCATAATATTCCTGTGGCTTTCATTAGAATAGCAGTACATAACGGTAGCTTTGGTAGCCTTTGGTTTACCTGAGAACTATAGGGATTTTCAGAACCTGTATTACCATTTAATGATGGAAAATGGTGCTAGGCTAGGCTTACAATTCTACTACCCCTTCCTTTTTTTTTTTTTTTTTTCTGATGTTGATATAAAATGGTGCTATACTTCCGGTTTTTTTTGGTTTTCCATTTCAGATTAAAAATATGAGGAGTTCAATATAAAAATAAATGTTATCAGCTGAAGTTTAAGTTATGATTGTAAGATGATTTTGTAGGGCATTGCCTTCCAGGTAGTGGTGTGAAGCTGAACTATATATTCATCATTCTATAATAATTTATTCCTGCCATTCTGCTACGGCTGTTTTGCTTTATCTCTTTTGGCTTTCATTTGACTCTGCATTGAACCAGTTCATCTTGATAAACCAACAGGCGTTGCTTTCTGCTAGGCTGGTTTTCTGTCAGTTTAGCAAGTGAATGGTGCAGTGCTGGGTCAGAGGAATGCAGTTCCCACAGGTTATGCGATTAGAAGATCTCCTATTAACTGGAATAAGTCATTAAATTAAGTAAATTAAGTTGTTGTATGAAACACTGCTATTGCAGCTATGAAGGCAGATAGCTAATGGCTATGGGAGAGTATCAGGGCAATGGTAAGTTAATGTGGTTGTACATGAATCACCTCCCTAAAAAGCATTCACTTCTCAGTCAGGTTAGGATTGTTACCTCCTCTCAGACAGACTTGGTAGTTGGATTCATTGGATTGCTAATATCCATGGGTCTTGGGTAAGCTAGGGAATAGCACCAGTGCTGTATTTCTGGGGATTCATAATCTTGTCTAAATCTTTTCAGGTACCAATAATAAAACTCACTGACCAGGAGACAGAAGTGAAAGTTGACATCAGTTTTAATGTAGAGACTGGTGTGAAGGCAGCTCGATTTATCAAGGAATACATGAAGGTATCAGCCATATAGTGAATGTTATGCTACTTACCAAGGATGTGCTAGATGCTTAGCTAACCTTTTTTGGCGCAGCTTGAAAATTTATTGCTGAAGACTATTTTCATTAATACTGATGAAACATGGATGTTTTAATTTATTATCTGTTGGTGTCCATTCAGTGTTCCCTTTGAGTGCTAGGTGTTTGAGTGAATAAACCTGTACACTGTGGAAGGACTTCTTACAGTCATGTCTAGATCTGCAGATAGGTACTCAACTTTGCTTCTAAAGCAAGTATCTTTTCTTGCTTACCTTGAATTTAAGTGATGCTGCATTATGAATACTGTCTTGCTAAACTGTCAAAAACCAGTTCTTGTGTAGCTACACACTTAAAAGTTTCCTTTTATGCTCTGTAGTAAAAGTACTATTTAGAGTGAAAGCTTTGAGTATAGTAAGTGACACTGACATTCAAAGAAGGATGTAAAAATCTTGCTGTTAAGGTGGGAAATAAATTTGATATGTAAGGTCTTCCATCAAATAAGAATTGAAGTCTATTCATACGTTTCTGGAATAAAAACCCCCATGTTTTAGTTCTTCCTGTGGAAACACTGTATAGCACACCACTGAAAATATTATTCTGTTAGATGAATCTTTGTGTATTGAGATTGTGTAGTTCTTTGTTTTGGAATGTTGACATTGTCATTGATTATACTTACTTTGCTTTGCAGAAATATTCTTTGCTACCTTACTTGATTTTAGTATTAAAACAGTTCCTCCTTCAGAGGGATTTGAATGAAGTTTTTACTGGTGGAATTAGCTCTTACAGCCTAATTTTAATGGCAATTAGTTTCCTGCAGGTAAGTCTGTTCCCTGTTTGTTTCTGTTCTTTGAAATGTTTCTTTTGAAACTTTTTGGGGTTTGTTCCTATGCCCTTTTATTTACTGTTTCTTTTGACGCCCCTTGCAGTGCTCAGCATTACTGTTATGGCTCAGAGTGTTTGACTGTTGAAAGATCCTGTGGACTACCTCTCAAACATCCAGGATCTTTTCAGTGTGAGCTGGAACAGCAGCAGGAGCCTTGTGAAAGGCATAGAGGCTGTGCATTGCTCTCCACACCAGGGCCTGTACCTCAATCACCTTAATGGTGTTTCATAAATCTGCAGGATGCAGTTTGTCTCGTGCTTCCCAGACTACTGGTACTGCATTTGCAGAGTACTTATTTCTGTGTTTATTAAAATGATGAAATCCAACAGTCAAGTTGGTTTTTTACTTATATGTTGGTTAGGTTTTGACATCCTTAAGACTGGCAGATGCTGTACTTGACTGATGAAATAGCCAAGTTACAATGTTACAAATAAGTTACAACTTCTAAAATATTTTTGTGAGTGAGCCTTGTGCAGGTATCATGAAGTATGGGGTTGGCATCTCTCAGCAGCTGTGGTGGAAAACTTAGATATTCTGCTGCTGGTGGTTTTGACTGAAATATTACTATAGATTTTATATACCAAGTATAATAGGTGGAGATACAGACACAAACTGTGTTTCAGTTGGGGCAACTAGATTGCCCCCCACTTTCTGAAAACATTGAGTTTTGGATTTTCTGTGAAAAATTGGGCACTTTGTTACTGACTAGGCTATAACTTAGTATGCAGTACTTTTTTATTGCTTTTGACTTAGGGAAAAGAGTTCCCTAATCCTCAAAAAACAACATGAGGAAAGATGAAGGAATTCTTTAGCTTCCAGATACTGCTGAAGTGCTGCCCCCTCTCGGTTATGTCAGGATGGTTTAAGTACCTGAAGGGTGAATGACTCAGTTGAGACTTATGTGAAGAAATGCTTAGCTGTTTAAATGAGAGGTTTTTTTTGCCCTGTGTTATGGTCTGAAAACTACTAATTTTTAATAAGCAAAACTGGTTTGTGTTACAGCTACATCCAAGAATTGATGCCAGAAGAGCTGATGAAAACCTTGGAATGCTTCTAATAGAATTTTTTGAACTCTATGGAAGGAATTTTAACTACTTGAAAACTGGTATTAGAATAAAAAATGGAGGTGCCTATATTGCCAAAGAAGAAATCATGAAAGTCATGACTAATGGATACAGACCATCCATGCTATGTATTGAAGATCCTCTCCTGCCTGGTAAGACTGTACACTTCTTGCAGTGTTCCAGAGATCTGGCTCAGCTTGTGCTCTCAGCTTGCGTTAGTCTGTCAAACGAGTTAAGAAGCTGCACTGGAAAGAGGCTGTTGCTGGTGTAGAGGTCCAGTCAGGTAGGAGGGCTAAGGGGTATGGACCTGAGGTCTCCCAAGATTCTTAGCCTGAGTAAATTGGATTACACGCAAACAGCACAGTTGCATAATGCTGTGGAGATCCAGAACTGTGTTGAGTACGTAATAAGATTCTCTGACAGCACTGAGAGGGTAGTGAAAGAAAGAATTCCAGGAAATCCTGGAAGGGGGGTTGTTAGCAGAACAGTTCTCCATTGTTGGCTGTGAGAATGAGATTGGAAGGTATAGCTTTTCATGCCACAGGCTGTGGTGCCATATTTCAGATAAATCACATGTATGGGAAAGAAAGGCCCCAGATGCAGAACCTGTCCTGCAGGGCAGTGCCACAGAGACTGCACAGGAGCAGGGGTGGCTATCTGTGAAATCCAGCTGAATGGTGGTGGTGGTGTGGAGAGCGCTTTGAACAACTGGCTTCTGGGCTGCATAGGGATCTTTAGAGAATGCCAGTCAGAACTTTGGAGTTGTATGTTCATTTGAAAGTACTTAACGCAATTTTTTTTTTTTTTTTTTGATTTGGTTTTGATTCAGTAACCCTCAAAATAATCAAGGTTAATTTTGGCTAAGTGCCTCAGGAAAATTTCCAGCTTTATAGTACTCAGTTTGTATTCTATTTAGACTGCCACAAGTAGCTGAAATTCCAAACCAGCTTTTTAACAAAGTCAATTTTCAGTTAATTTGGACTTCAGCACTAGCATTTCTGGAATGTAATTGGCAGTGAAAGTCCATACTGTCACATCTTGTGTGTTGACTGCTTATGTACAGCACTTTTAAAGCAAATACCATGGATCAGGAGCTGAAGTCTGGCACTTTTCTAAATACTCAATATGCTGAATGTTCATAGTTCCCCAGAAGAGGTTGCAGGCTGTGACACTCATTTGTCTAACCATGTCTCTGATATGTTTGTAACTCAGTTTGTGTCCATCATGACTCTTGTACTTGGCCAGGCATAGGTGTGATTGTGCAGAACTGTCACTGTCATTGAGATTTCCTTTAGGAACTGTGTACTTACTTGTCTGAAGACCCATGTGAAAAGCAGCATGAACCACAATTGTTTAGAGTCAAAAATCTTTACTGCCCTCCAGTTCTGTTCCTTTCTATCTGCTGAGGACTGAAGGAGAACAAATTGCATGTGCTGTGCAGTTTTTTAAACACTGCTTATAGTACTCTGGAGAAGAAAAAAAAAAAAAAACCAACTTTCAAGTCCAGTAGGGAATCTGAACTGTTCCTCCTAGCATTAATCTTGCAGAAACAAAGAACTGTAGTTTAGAATAGCTGTATGCTATCAAAGAGTTGATAAGAATTAAATTCCTCAAGAGTTTGTATGAGCTGAGATAATGTAATTCTTACAGGAGATAGTGTTTTGGCGATGGAAATGAAAGCTGACAATATTTTGAAGTTATCTGACCGCTGTGTCTCATAGGGATATTTTCTAGCAGCTACCACAAACCTTCAGAACTTTCCTGATGAAGCTAGGAGGAAAATTACATAGAACATATAGGATGACTTTTTGAATCAGTTCTGATGAGTACAGCTTCCTTAGTTCCAGACTTAATCACATATTCCTGCAGTATCTGAAATTACCTGTCAAGCGTGTGTTAGTAATGTCTAGAACTGTGTTAATTAGTTTAGTTCTGCTATTCCTTCTGTCCCAGTACAAAAATCTTTTCCAAGGGTTCAGGTCCTTGCCCAGTTGACAAGTCATCAGCTCTGATTAGTTTGTGTTCAGATCCCCTCAGTGTCTGACTCTGAGGATTGCTGGCAGTACTGTGAAGGAGATGGGAACAAGTTATTTTGATAAAGCGTGGGCACAGATATCTCGGCTTAAATTAGCATAAACTGCTGCAGAGTTTTACCCCTGCAAACCTGTGTTTGCACTGTATGCACAAGTTTTTAATTTTGTTTTTCAGTCTTTTTTTTTTTTTTTAGCCCGATCACAGCTGTCTCTAAAGTTCCTGTTAAGCCTTGGAAGAATATTTGTAAAGATGGCTTCTTAATGCAAAAACAAGACAATACAGGGATAAAAAAACCCCTTCTTTTTAATTTATCAAAGATTATCAAAGTAGAGTAAAAGTGGCTCCTGTGAGTGTATGCACTAGTTCAACAATGGAATACTGAAGGGTATAACTCATAAGAATAGCTTTAAAGTAGTCTTGTAGGGAACAGGAATATGTTTAGTGGGATTAATTTCTTTAAGTTGGAGGAACTGGTTTTTATTCAGCATGAAGTGGTGAGTGATGTCTGGCTAACAGATGAAAGGTGTCATCAGAAGGATGTGATACTTCAGTTGTACCTGCTCATTACCTTCAGTTAGTTCCTGGATTTGGAAGGCACAAGCAGCAAGCTATTGTGTTGTATTGGTTGTAGTGGGTTTTGCTTAGATTCTGGTAGGTACTGTGGGGTTTCCTCAGAGATTCTCATTGTGTGCCAGAAGATGATAATTTCTGTGATTTAAGAACCAAGATTCCAACAAAGATGTTAGAAGTCTACAAGTGGAAAGTTTGTTGAAGTCTGGATTTGAGTTACCAGACTAATGTAGTGGTGATATATTTTGAAGTAATGGTTTATACTTCATCTTTGTACATAGTCTAAGATCTTTCATCTTGAGTTAGTGTCCTAGGACAGGGTAATGAGATGAAAATTATTCTTTTAGCATTATCTAAAGGATGGAGTTGCCATAAACTTATTGTAGCTGCACGATTTCAATTTCTCAAAGCACTTGCCCTTTTTGTAAAATATGTAAAAAGTAAAAGAATTTATTAAGGAGAAGTGCAAAGCCAGGTGCTCAGAAGTTTGCTCACAAGAATATGTTGGAGCAGGGTAGATGATGTCATCTTATAAGAGGTTTGTCTAAAGTTGGTCTAGCGGTATCCTCTATTGGAAGACATAACTGTTTGCAGTTGACAAATATTTTAATCTGTGGTTGTAAAACAAGCTTGGCACTTACTCAGCAGACTGTTAGGGAGGCTTGTTATTTTATACCTTTATGAATCAGGTGATTATCAAAGTCCTCCAGTCATTTCTGATGCTCAGAACGGAAATGATTTTGATCTCGTTTCAGACTGGTGGTGGCTAGAGTAGCTAAATTGCTACTTTTTAACACCCAAGTTTAAAACTTGGAGTTCCAGCTGTGCTGCTCCTTTCATGAGACAATTTGTTCTTAATCTTGAATTGCTGTGGGCACTAATGAAAGTTCTAAACCTTACATTCAATGTCTTTTCTTTGAAAAGAGACTCTTTAACTTGCAGAGTTTATTATGCTTCGTGTTGCTTGCTTCCGCATCTTGATAGGTCACAAGTACAGGAAGTAAATAGATTTGAGATTGGCAGCATCTATTGAGATTATCTCTTCTAGCCTTAGCAGCTGCCCAAAATTATTCATTGCAGCTTTTCAGTATCAGCTATTTGTCATTAGAACCTGCAAATATATATGTTTGTGTGTGTGCATAAAACATATGTGTTTATAAAAATACACAGATACACTGAAGTTAGCATTTGAAAGAACCTCTTTAATGCTGAATGTTGCAAAAAGCTGTTTACTAGCTAATGGCTTAACATGAATGGGTCTGCTTCAGTCCTAGCTCATGGTCTTACCTTTACCTTTTCAGGCCGTGTTCTTAAAACTGCTTCAGGTAAAGGAAGGCTACCTGATGGAGTGGTAATACTGATAGCAAGTGATGGAAATTTTGGACATGCTCCTTTAGGGATGAAGGCTTTGTAAGAAAGAATAAGGATTGAATTATACATGAAATCACACACCATTGTTATCTGCTAATGTACATCTGAGGATTGAAGTATGTATGATTTTTTTAAAGAGTGACAGCATTTGGGTTGCGTGCTTTAACTGATCAGTCTAGATTGTGACAAAAGAAGAATGCTCAGTTATGTAAGACATGGCTCTCTAATGAGAGTGATCTCTCAGAAGAAAATCTGTTCAGGATGGCAAATGCAAATGTGGGATCTTCTGGCTTCTTTAATATGTTGTTTTCTGGATTGGGTAGGGTCACCTCTATACATACTTGACAGGTGCAGTTCACAGTAGCTCCATCTGCAGCCCAAGTCAGAAGCTCTGCAGACTGTATAACTGATTAAGACCTGTTAATTCAGACATTTTTATGAACTAGTTACAAGTGCAGAATGAGGCCATCCAAGAACCTATGTATGGCATGAGCTATTCTGCCTCTGTTCCCAGATCTGCTTCAATCAAGACTCAAAATACAACTTCATTGATTTAAGCTAAACTGCCCAAGTTTACTGTAAGGGGTTTAGGGAAGGCTTATGATTTCTTTTGCTGGCACAACAGAGGAGGTAGCGACAACTGATGAACGGAATAACCAATATTTTGTGGCAGCCCTGTCTTCATTTTGGTGTAACTTTATGCAGAATATATGTCAAATGTACCTGCCTAGAATTAGGTTAGACTAAACTAATACAGATTGTTTGAGTGTGTATTCTTAATTCGTTTTATGTGAATTTATAGAATCATTTAGTTTGGAAAAGAGCCCTAACATCAAGTCCAACAACCATAGATGGACTTGAATTTAGTGGTAGGTGCAATTATGTCTGTTTAGCCACTTGTATGTATTCCATTTCTGTATTGCTTCTCAATTTAATTCTCTTACATGTATATGTTTAGAATATCATTACGTGGCTGGACACAAGTGTCCTGCCTCTGAAAAACCTATACTGAATTAATCATTACTTTTCTAGTAGAATTAACATTGTGTTCTGATTTTGTGACCACTGAAATATCTTGGTCACTTTTCAGCTGCCTTTGGACTCAGTCCTTCGTGAAGTCCTCTGTGAAGAACGTTACTGTGTGTTTCCTCCTAGAGTCACTGTCCTAGGCCCACACTTAACTCTGCTTTTACTTCAGAATAGTCCATTAGTAAAGAAACCACTTGGAGAGGCTTCTGTAACCTTGAGCCTAGTGGCTGTTGGATGCTGCAGCAGTGCATTCAGAGCAAGATACTCAGTTATGTCAGTAAACAGGAAGTATTTCTTGATCAATTTTTATTTGACCATGTGAATTACTGGAAAAATTCTGTTTTCCCAAAATGCTGTAATGTTTTCAGTTAATTTCCATTGATTGTGCTTTTCTGTTAGAGTGGCATTATGGTCGGAGAATTTTGGAAGGATTAAAATGTGTAAAACCAAGGCTGTGTTTTTTTCCTCTGGATGGCAGATCTCAGCATGTTTGTCTATAATGGTTTGCTGGACAAAACATTTAGGGGAGTGAAGGGTTCCTGTAAAGTCAAATTCAGCCATGTTGGATTTAGTCCTCCAAAGGATGGATTCTGTCCTTTACCCATCAGTTTTTCAAAGCAGATTTTTCATTGATTTCTTTTATTCATAGGCCCTAATCTGATTTTCATATTTGGTGGTTCATCCCTTTCTAGTGTTCTCACAGCATTTCACACATCATTCTGAAAGAGGGAACCTTTCACTGTAAGCAGTTCTCTGCCCACTCAAGACCTAGTCTGTATTTTATGCAATTTGAGAGCAGTTTTATTGCTTCTTAAATTGAGTGCTGACAGTGAATTTTGGTGTTTGGTGCCAAATACATCTACAGAAAGCCCCCAAATGCTTTTTGCTAGTAATAGCAAGATCGTTCTAGGTATCAGATGTGGGATCTGTTCTTGTACATTGTCACTGATACAGAAGGTGTAGCATGTTCCTAACTGCTGCAGTTCCTCACATGGCACTAGATTTGGAAAGAGTTCCAGTTAAAATGCCTAAAAAAGGGCAGTTGAGAGTGCCACAAACTTGATCAAAAAACAATGCTGTAAAAGCTTCTGGTATCTTCTATGATAGATTTTTGAGAAACTGGCTTATCCTGTGGAGATAAATATCTGTATGTGCTGGTTTTAATCTGTTGTTTTGATAAGGTTAAATAGGGTTTGATGTGAGTCTGTTTGACCTAATGAAGATAATGTGGTTACACAGGTGATATTTTAAACTGAATTTGGCCTGCAGGAACTCTACTGGTAAGTGAGACACGATGCTTTAAGCTTGGTAGGTTCCCTCTTGAAGACAGCTCTAAGAGCTTTAAGCTGATCTCTAGGCTCTGTTTCTTTCAAACGCTATATGTGAGTATTTTAAAAGTGGTAAATTGAATGCATAATGTTAAGTGTTATTCCTAAGGTCAAGTTCTTTTGTTGAGATAGGCACACTTAGGTGTTCCTGATGTGGCTAGGGTGGGATAACCAGTTTAAACAGAGTTAAGCTTGTATTGTTAAGGCTTCTGAGCTTTAAGTCTGAATAATTTTTTGGTAACTGATATTAAAAAAAGATGATCTGATGATTGTCACATTATTTCAGGAAACGACGTTGGCAGAAGTTCTTACGGTGCCATGCAAGTGAAACAAGTTTTTGATTATGCCTACATTGTTCTTAGCCATGCAGTATCACCACTTGCAAGATCATACCCAAATAGAGATTCTGAGAGGTAATTAGTTCACTTTTTCAATATCCATTTGTCTGTGTAATCAGTTAGGAATGTTTGGGTCTAGATTCATAAAAGGACTATTGTTATTTATTGTTTAACTGTGGCTGTATTGAAATCTGCACAGAAATTTAAGCTGCCCAGGGATGTGAGAGTGCAATGCCTCAATGTGCAGCATTGAAATGAAGAGAGTGTGATAAAACCCAGGATGAGTCCAATGTGAGATTCTGTTAGACTGGAAGGGAGCCAGAACATAATTGGTCTTTCCTCAAACATTCTGCTTAAAGTATTTCAAAGGAAGGTTTGCTGGTTTAATGTTTAGTATGATGCATGTCTGTATTGTGGCAGAAAGAAATGTGTGTGGTCAAATTGTTTGTTCAGACAATTAGAAAACTAGCAACAAGGCTAAGAATTTCCCTTTTAATACATGCCCCCATAAGCTGTTTTAAAAGACTTGATGTGTATTTAAAAATTAAAAAAATAATTCAAAGTACTATATAAAAAATATTATTAGAATCAGTTCAGTTTGATCATAATCTCAGAACTGCCATTAAAAGTACCATATTTCTAGACATGCCATTTTTAATGCAGTTCTTAGTGTCTTTTATAGAAACACAACCAGTACTTTCTGAGCTCTCACCTTCACAATTTCTGCTTTTTGAAAGGAAGAGGAGAAAGACAATGAAGGCATGGCAGCAGGGTGATATTTCCATTCATGTATCTGCTCTAGCACCTTTTGTTCTAAGCCTCCATGTGAATTTGGGCTATATCAAAGGATGTCTCTTCCCTGAGACTTCCCTAAAATCCCAATGGCTTTGAGCTACCTAGCTAATCACAGGGAGGGATGGCTGTAATGTGTCACACAAACCATCTTGATACAATTAGAAACTCTAGTTATGATGTAAACTTCCAGCATTAATGTCATTGGAAGGTGAAATAGTTTTCCTCTTTACATCAAAGTGGATGGAGTCTTTTACTTGTGAGTTTAAAACTGATAGTAGTCCTGTAAATCCTTTAGGTTTTCAGTGGTATTAAATTTACAAAGGTTGGGACCGCACTGTGATGGAGGTACAGAAGGAGTGGTACAGTGTTGCATGTTGACATTTGAGACTGCTGGCTTAAGATATTAAAGGTCACTGTTAAATGTGTATTGGCTGACAATTCTTGGTACTAAATGAAACTTTTTTCTTACCCAAGTACAGATAGAGTAACTTAGGGATATTCTGGAAGTTTGCTTGTCTTGGGTCCTGGCCTCCATTAACTTCTCTGTTTTTTTCTGAAGGATACAGTCTTTCTCTTATGAGGTATCTGTATTTACTACAGACATCAAAAAGTGTATTTGTAAAGCATTTAATGGGAGCCTCAGGTGTCATCAATACATGCACTTTTCATGGACTTGTACTTGTTACTGTATCTGGGGAAATGTTTGAATTTTGTCACAACTGCAAACCTGTGGAGCAGTCCAAGCAGTGGTGTTCAGGTGTTATGTCCAACCTGTCTGCGAGTTCTGGGCTGTCTGTGCCAGTGAATGTCAGAACCCATCATGCCACTGGCTTGTTTGCAAGAGGAACAGCATTCAGCAAAGTTCTGTCCACAAATACTTCCCCTAGCACCAGTGTTGTCAGTGCCAAACGGCTTGTAAGTGGATGATGAGCTGTTTGGTAACAAGTTTGTTGTAGAAATCAACAGTCCATGTTTGGTCTCAGTTAAACTTGATGTACTTGGGTAATCCGGGTATGTTTGTGGGGCAGAGTGGTCCATGCTCTGTATAAAGACCTTTCTGGTGGCCTGACCTAAAGCCTGGCTGTCAGGGAGCTCTTTGTCCTGATCCATTTTTTCCCTTTTCTAGACTTGTTAGTAGGTAGGTTAAACTACAGCAGAACTGTAACTATAAACAGTGGGCTCCATTTGAGACCAGGGACTGGCTACATGACATTCTACTAGAGGGATCAGGAGTAAATGAAGAGTACTTAAAAGGATAGGAAGTTGCAGGAGGCTGAACTCCCCAGGCTGAGTTTATTGAGTTTTGTCCTAATTGGGGCCAGTGTTTTCTTAAGTGGGATGGTTTGTGCTTGAACTGTCTGTTGGGTTTGAATTCAGATTTCCTCTTTCCAGGGAAGGTTTCTGTGTACAGAGTTCTGTTTCATAGATGTCACTCTCAGTAGATTTCACATCTTTCTTGGTGATCGTTGTGATTCTTTTTCAGGGTCTGACCAACACAGATGACCAAATGTCTCCGTTAATTTAAGGCTTTCTAGACAACTGCTGCTTCTGATGTTCCCAGTGGGGAAAAAAAAGTCAGATTTTATTCCTTCAGCAGCATAGGCCTTTTTCTTCTTCATGTTCTGTAGTAGGAGGTCCCTCAGAATAATAAGGGATAGATTCACATCACTCTTACTACCATCTTCATTCAGGCTTCCAAATAGAACATGTGAGATGTAGTGGGAATTAAAAGCTATCTTCTGTCCTGGAAAAGCTTTCCAGCTGAATACTGAAGGTAATTCTTACAGCTACAGAAATTACTTTACTGTTTTGTCCCCAGTCAATCCCACCTGTCCCCTTCCAAGAACAGCTCAGGAGAGCTTGATTGACAGTTTGGTTGATTTTATTAGAGCTAACAGCTTCCTGTCATCTTGGAAAAAGAAGTTCCTTTTAGGAAAACAGAGACTGATCCATTTTGAACTTGTACAATTTGTATGCAAGGTGAAGTTTGGTGTTGTGTCTTCAGCCAAGGTGATTGAAAATCATGATGGATTTCTTAATATTTAGGGCCACATGAGTCTAGCTCAGTTATGGACAGGATATCTCCTGCTTAAGGATTGGTGTCAGTATGTGTTTTGAACAGCTTTCATATGATCTTTGGCCCTAGCCTGTCTCTGGGAAAGATTTTTTTTAAAGAGTGTGCATCTTAAGTGAGCTCACCTCTTTAGTCTGTGAGGAATGATATTTTCATAGAATCATTCAGGTTGGAAAAGACCCCTAAGATCATCAGGTTCAGCTGTTAACCCAGCCACTGCTATGTTCACCATTAAACCCTGTCCCTCAGTGCCATATTTACATGGCTTTTAAATACACCCAGGCACAGGAACTTCATCACTTCCCTGGACACCCTGTTCCAGTGCTGGACAACCTGTTTGCTGGTGAAATTTTTCCTAATATCCTATCTAAACCTTCTGTGGTGCAGCCTGAGGCCATTTCCCCTTATGCTTTCACTTTTACCTGTTCATGTGAAGCTTGACTGGAGCTTTCCATATTTGGTTTTGCTGAATGTGATTTCATCACTCTGATCCTTTTAAGAGCGATCTTAAGATTGATTTGCCCAGTAGTTGCGGTGTAATGAGAGTTAGAAAGTGTCCCTGTGAACCAAGGTCTTGCAGTGTGTAAAAGGAGGAGCGTCTGAGTTCTTACTATAAAATAAGCTAGGCCTGTAAATATCTTATTCCTGGTCTTACTGTATGATAATATTAAGGGAAAAAACTTAAAGGGACATCTTTCTCAGGAGAGCTGTCTAATTTTACTAACCAGTTAACTGTATTTTTTCATGTCTTCCAAACAAGCATCTTTGAAGAATTGTTTGTCTCAGACACTAGTAGAAATTTTGGCCGCTGTCAAAATAAAAGCCCCAAATGCGTGAAATTTTCTCATAATGAAGGCAAGGTAGATGAATAGGTTTTTTGTTCCTAAGTTTCTTCAGTGTTGAAAACAGATTTAAGCACAATTCCCAAATACTTGTTTTAAGAAATTGTTCTTTGAACCCATGGATATGCTTGAGTCCCATACATAGGAAATGGTGTTCTTTGAGGTCGGTATCTGGTTTGATCACGCTTGCTTCCTCTTCTTTGCTGCTATATGTCAGTATAACCTTAATCACCTTTCAGTTTCTGATGTCTCATAATGAATGCTTTCAATTTTGCTGCGCAAGCAATGTAGCATGGATCTGCCTTTGGACTCCTGACCTTATAACTGAGTGAATTTCCTTTTTTCTACCTTTATACCAAAAAAGAGAGTTTAGGGCTTTGATCTCCATGCTCTTTGAAAGAAACTGGTGGGAGAATTTATTCCCCCATTCTGTGCATGCAGCTCTGCCACAATTGTTGGTGTAGCAGTCGCTTCACCTATTAGGCCTATTTGATAGCAGGCATTTTTAGTATATCAGTCACCCAGTCTGATAAAAATACCAACCTGTATTGTTCATTTTGCTTCTGGTATATGAAATCGTGACTCTTGATTTACTTCCAGGAAAGTTCTCCAAGAAGCATCAGGCTTGACAAACTCCTTATATATATCAGCTTATGTTACTCAGCCCATGTTCACTTTCTGGTTCTAAGGCCACAGCTGGTGGTAGTTTTAAATTTATGCATTATCCTGGAGTAAAAGCTCAACTATTTCTGAAGGCTAATTCTCAGATGAAACTTCTTAACTGCAAGATTTCCTTCTCTGTCCTGGTGCTGAAGAGACCCAGTCTGGTGCATGTTTGAGTCCCATACTGACATTCCTGTCTTGAGAACTGCGAGGGCCACAGCTGAATCTCTGCATGGTCATCCCTGTCTTCATTCTGTCTCCTCTTGCTCAACTTAGTTTTTGAGAAACCCGAACTGCATTGAGTATTCAAAATGCTGCTACATCATGGGAGCATACATACATTAACAAAATGTGATCCTCTGGTTTATTTGTTCTTTTCTTAGTGTGCTCTGCTTAGCTCTTGAATGTTCCCAAAGAATCATCTGTTATAACCCAGAGCTTTAATTTTTAAGTGGTGACAACCACACCTTTAATCTGCATGTAAAATTCAAGATTTTATTTTCCAGCATGCATCATTTTATCTACATTACATAAATAGAATGGTGGATGACATACATTCTGTCCTAGTGGCTCATCTGCAGCTATTGGACTTGTAATTTAGATTATATAATTTGGTTCAATGTTTGCTTAAAATGCTGGGCTGACTTTTTTAGTACTAACAGTAACATGCCTTTAAAGCTGGAAGACTGACATGGAACATGTGGTGTTTGGTCTTGCATGAAATAGTAATCCCTAGGACAATAGAAGTATCACTACTTCAAGTGTTACTATGAAACCTAGTAAAGGTAGTCTAACTATATTAGGGTTTTGTATGTCCTACCTTCCCATTGTACACCTAAACCAAAAGAAAATTCCAGTACAGGTACCAGGTACCTTTGTGATGCAAAATACAAAATGAACTTTAATATAAACATTGAAGATTAAAAAAATTAACATTACGTGTTCCAAAGTGGTAACTTTGCACAGCCCATTTTTGTACAATAGTAATTTCTTCATGTGTCTTGAGCATGGAGTTTAAAGTTAGTGTTTCAGTGACTAGTCTCTGATGAAAAGAAAGCTTGAAAATTTATCTCTCAAACAAGAAGACAGCTCACTCCTGCTCAAGAAGTACGATTCAAATAGCTGAATGTTGGGAAGGTGTTGGAAAAACACTGCTTTGTTGATAACTTTTTACCAGGTAAGCTTTTTCTCTGAGCCTCTTACTGTTACGAATTTATTAAAATTCTAACTTGTTTTGGAGCCAGTCCGTTTCTTGTTGCACTACCTCACGATCCATGGTACTTCCTTTATACTTGTGGGGGCCGTAACACCTTTGAAGTTGTTTTGTAAATCTGGAAGCAAGGATTAGTGAATGACTCTCTCCAGACAGCCAGTCATGGTGCTGGGATGTTCATGTTTTCCGTGCGTCCCATACCTGTTTATAACCCAGACTCTGTGGAAAAACTTTCTGTATGGAGAAATGCAAGAACCATAAATTGCTTTTATCAAGTGCACTGTTACCAGCATGTACATTCTTTATAGTTAATATGCTCTCCATTTAGAAATACAGAGTAAAAATCTTACCTATGTGTCACTGCTTGCATGTTAGTATGGTAGAAGAAAAATATGAATATAAGTGGTGCTACAGTGGATTAAATGGTGTGCTAAAAAAAGGAAGGTTCAAAAAGATTCTTTGCTTAGGGATATCTTAAACTGACTTTTAGCATAATTTGGTAGCTTGTTAAAATGCTTGCAAATATGTAACCAACAGTCTTTGTTTAATACTTAATTGAAAAATTTTTTTAGCACATTAGGTAGAATCATCAAAGTGACCCAAGAAGTGATTGACTACAGGGCCTGGATTAAAAAGAAGTGGGGGAGCAAAATTAATTTATCACCTGAACTTGGTAGGTATAGCAGGAAACCAACTTAAAATTTTTTCTTGAATTTGATGTAATTCAAAATACTCATGCCTTGAAATTAATCATTCAGATATACAGGAAAAAAATAAAAGGAACTTGTAACTTTCTAACCCAAGATTAGTTTTCTCTGAGCCTGTTTTTCAATTAGCTTGTTAAACTGCAGCTCTTCTTAGACTTCAAGGCCCACGTGTTTGTATTCTGTGCTCTTAAATGATACTTATGTTTTCTGTTAACAGATAATAGGTTGAAAATAAGAGACCAGATAGCTCTCTGCAATGGAGAACAGCAGCAGAACAGAGACTCTGAACCACCTTACAATCAACACTTGGCATTGTCATTGGCCAGTACACAACAGTTATCCTCTGGTTCATCTGCCTCTTCCGTGTCATCACTCTCCAGCAGTGACATTGTAAGCTTTTTCTTTTAATGGGTTAAACTAGTAAGTAGCAGAGTTTATCTTCAAAGCCTCAGTTGATATAATAGCAGTTAGTGTGATACTATCCCTAAGCTGCTACAGCAAATCAGTAATGTCCCCTGCTCAGAAAAATTATTGAAATTAAATATTTTTCTAATTAAATAGAATGGGTCTTATTTCCATCCTAAATCCTTGGTACCCTTTGTGGTAGTAGTTAGATGTAAAGAAATATAACAACCCAATTTAACAGTAGCTAATTAAGCAGAAGAGTAGAAATGTCTTCATATATTCTTCCATTAAGCAAAATCTTCCATTGTCAAATTCTGATCCTTGTTCCCCATACCTGAAATTGAACATGACCATTAAATTGTGCTGTGAAGGTGAATAATACTCATTATTTTCAGCCAAGCAGTTAGTTCATGTTTTAATGGTGACAGGGCACTTGCATAAAGTCTTGTCAGCTTCCTTATTTGAAAGTAATTGCTGGGCTTTATTATAACTTCCTGGAACAGGAGGCTGCAGTCTCTTGAGGTATGTTCCCAGATTCTTTAAGGTTCTGCCAGGTGGTTTCATTTTGGTATAAAGTTAAATGAGTGCAGAATTGGGCAGTGCAGATTATAAAGCACAGCATTACAAGGCATGAGTGGCTCACTGTACATCTTCTGAAGCATTTTGTCGTAGGTAGAGGCAGTGATGGAACAAGATGTAATATGCAGTCAACTATGATAGTGAATAACTGGATGATGCCAAGAGAGGTCCAAATACCTGTTTCTTGGCTGCTTTCAAAATCTAGTCAAATATGGAATTAAAAATTGGGAATTGTATTCAACAAAAATTTAGTAACTTTTGAGGGACAAGCACTGCCATTATATGTTCTGGTTACTTCCTGTAATTACTTTACGCTACTGTTTTTTTGGTGTTGAATTGCCTTTTTATGCCACCTTCAGTAAACAGGACAAATGTTTTAGTTGTACCATCTGGCTAATGAACAAAGAACAGCATGATACTTGCCAGTGACACTATTAGCCATGCTCCTGGTTTAAGTATATCAGTGGGAAAGATTTTGCTGTAATAAATTTTATGAAAAAATGCAAGTATTTCCTTATTACATTGGGAGTGCACAGTATTGTGTGGTGAGTCATTATGAACTCCCCTTAGTCCTGTTTAACCTGATGTTGAAGGTGAAACTTCATTGCCTGATGCCAGAGAAATTAATGAAAAGTGAAAAGAAAGCTCTCAACAAAATAGAACTGAAATCAACTTCGGCATTCACAAAGTAAAAGGAAATGCTACGTTTTCTAACAAAATAAAAAACCATGTCCTTGTGAGAAAGGCCAGGTCATATGTCCTTAGCAGACTGTGGTGGCATGTTATCTTAATTTGGAATGGAATGGTAGGTTTCTGACAAATGACTGATGAGTTCATCCTACTCTTACTTGGATGTGTGAGGAAGAGCAAGTTCTGGCTGAGCAGTCCTGAGCTGCACCTGATTCAGGAAGAGAATCCTATTCCGCCATAGTCAGGTGATCTGTGCCATGATCTGGCATAATGCTGTGCCCAGGTTGCAGTAGAGGAACATCTGGCATGTGTGCCAACTTGGTGTTCGTGCCAAAACTTCTGGTGCAGTATTAATAGGCATGATGTGGTGAGCTTTGCTATCAGCTTCAGAAGAAGGTAATTATGAATGTGGTGCATCTCATCACTTTGGAGTTACATGTAGTGTTACCTCTGATCTTGTGGGAGGCTTGTTCTTTGGGAAGGATTCTGTTTTTATTTAAAGTTAAATCCTCTAAACTTTTCCGATACTGGAAGACTGAAGGCAAGGTACAGATTATAAAGAAAATGCAGGTGACAAGGAGACCACAGAGTTACAGCTTACTGACCTCTTCCCAATAATTAAAGTTTTATTTTAATAGCAAGATGTTATTCCCTATGTTGCTATTAACCTTAAACACAAAGTCTACATTAAGACATTGTTTCAGGAGGTGCATTTTTCATGACTGCAGAATATCTTTTGCTGTTTATGAGGTGCAAGATCGTATCTGCTAAATTGGAGGGACTAGATAGCGTATTTGCTTTTCTACTTACTGCTAAAGTTTCACTGGTAATAGTGATCAGCTGCATCTGGTCCTTTCTGAGTTCTCCTACTAATATAATAGAAGTCAGCTTACTTGTGTTGAGGAAGAGGTAATAGACTTGGAAACTTGTGACATTACTTTGTCACGCTGCCCCTTTCCAGCCATCCACTCCAGCACAGTAGTAGTTGTCTTCTGAAATCATCACATCACTGTTCACTGGTGATAAGTCTGGAGGTCTTGGCGTGTGTTTGTCAACATGTCCTGGAAACAATATTGGCAGCATATATTGAGTGTGCAGGCGTTATCAGAGCAGTGCAGTATTGCTCATAGGGATCCTAGAATTTTTATTAAACCCTATAATTGGATAGTTGGTTGCAATACAGCATGCTCTATGGTTTTTAAAGATTTGCTTCCTTGGAGTTCTGACAGCATTACAGATTTTGCACTAATAATCTGTAAATATGACTCAGCAGCTGAATAGATAAGGGTTCTGGTGTCTTGGACTTGCGAGTCTGTCAGCTGAAGCAATGAGTATAGATTAATTCTGGCAGCAGGAGAACAGGTTTCAGAACAAAAACAAGGAGCATGTTTTTCTCGAGACTGGATTGGCATTAACCAGAGCTAACATTCAGAAGCCAACCTCTCAATGGCTGTATATGCTCAGAAAAATGGAAGTGTAGGAATATAAGAGCCTACAGTTACTACCCTGAGTTCTCCATACTGGTGGCAACCTTTTGAAGATGAGAACTTGGGTACCACTGGGGAACAAGAGAACTGCCTCTTTCTTCTCTTTCCCCATATAATTTAGATTTATGTGCTTTTTCTCAGCATACCATCTGAAACTCAGGAGGATGTTGGCTTTCATGTTTGCACATCTAGGATTAGCTTGCAGGAGAACACACTTCTGGGCTACTGTCTACACAGCCCAAAATTGGATCTAACGAGACCAAATCATAATTTGAACAAAAGGTACCCTTTTACGGATTTCCCGGAGTAGCAAAGCTATTTACAAAATGCCTTAATCTAGCACTCTCTGGCCAATGAAATTCTAGCCATGCTGTCTTTAGTAGGTGTCTTAGCCAACTGCAAAATCTTAACCACAAAGGGCATCTTTTCAAAGGGCCAGTAAATTTTGGATCAAAGACCTTGTGCAAGAGAAGCCTGTTCTTCCTTTGGGTGTCACTGTAACTGTTAGTGGGAGACCTGTTCAGTTTATGGGGTTGCCTTACTGCACGTGTCAATACAGAGCTCTGACTCACTCACCAGTACTTCTAATACAGTTCTTCTCAAGATACTGAGTATTAAAATTCCTGCCTTGTTACCTTGGATCTGTGAAGAATGTAAATATTAGTGATCAGGAGCAAACTAAAGAACTCATATTAAAAAAATCTTATGGATACAAGGAATCTGGTTATCAGATCATATTAGACTGTACACATATTTTTCTCAATTATGTTAATTATCAAACTGATCTGTGTAGTAAGTCTTCTCTCAATGAAGCTTTCTGCTGATTTCAAATACCCTATGCTGGCCTGAAAAAATGCTGTGTATATTCCTCACTCCTGCAAACAGGTAAGTTGTACAATACATTCCCACATGATCCAACAAATGTTGAAGTGAATAAAGGAAGATGCTTTATAAATGTCTTTGTCATCAAGGACAGTGAAAAGTGTGTGAATTTTTACTGTATGGAAGCAAGAATCAAACTGTTCCACAACAGAAAACAAGCCTCTGGCATTAAAAAATCTCACCTTCACACTGAGTTAAGTGATTGTTATGAGAATCTGAAACCAGATGGGAATGAGCTATGTTCACCCCCAGCTCTCTACTTGTTTTGGCTAGTTGGAGATGTCAGTCTCAAAATCCAAGCAGTGACCAAATTCCTCTTGAAAATGCTCTTTGTGTTGGTTGCTTGCTTGCTTGCTTGGCTTTTTTTTTTTTCTGGGCACCTTGAAAATGCTCTTTGTGTTGGTTGCTTGCTTGGCTTTTTTTTTTTTCTGGGTGCTTTTTTTTTTTTCATTCTGGACCTGCACTCTATAACTGGTGACCAGGATTTCTTGTTGCTTAAGCATTGTGGAAAAATGCTTTTCATTAGCTCAGGAAATCCTAGAGTAGTGCTAGAGAATATCTACTGCTTGATCAACAGTCTCTGCCAAGTAAGAAATAATCCTAGGTATGTTTTTGCAGTCTCATGTTGGTCTGGTTTACTTTCTGGTGCTAACTGCTTTGCAGTTTTGATGATGTGATGCCAAATAAAGCTTAATATTTTATGTGACAGTGATGCCTGCATATCAGTAGCAGATAAAATGGCTCATAGGAAATTCTCCTGTTACCTTATGGATAGATAATGTCATATCCGTCACAGAAACTCCGAGTTGTCTGCTACAAGTTTGGTTCTAACAAATTTCATACACCTTCTCCATGTTTCTGGTGATAATGTTGTGTGGGCTTCTAAGATGAGGTAATTTCGTGAAGACCTCCGAGTTCTCAAAACGATGCAGTCATGCCAAGGTAGTTGAAGTTTCAGTGAAAAAGGTACCCCTGTAGTCTAGCTTTAGAGGTGACACAGTCCTTGCCTCTTTTTAACTTCTTAACATTTACCGTGTCTTCTTTCAGACTCTTTTTGAAATTTTAACTGTAACCCTTGCAGGGTTATAAAAAGCTTTCATCAGAATGTCAGTGCATAATCTCCCCACGGTTCAGCCCCATCAGCTGGAGAATATGCTGAGCTTCAGTGTTTTGTGAATGTGTCCTGTCACTGTATTGTATTATGTATTCAGTATCTTGATTGAATGCTTACATTCTGAGACTAATATATAAATATGACTGATAAGAATAAGACTCATTATTCTTACAGTTCTGCTGAATGCATACAAGATCCACACTTATTTTTGGAACTGTTACTTGCTTTGCAGTAATTGAGGCTTAGTACTTGAACTCAACATGCCTAATGAATTTATCAACCATCTCACCTTCCTTCCTATTAGCCAGACTAAATTTCAGTTTATTAGCAGGAACTATTGTGATTCCATATTCACAGAGAGGTAATAGAGTATATGACGTACCTTGTCTGGATAAATGTGCTTTTTTAAAGTGATGAAATTTGCAGGCATAAGGCATGCTTATCTGCAGTAGAGAGACAGACACTTCAGAATATGTAACAGCTGCTCTTGCAGTCTTGTTAAATCCATCTTAATGAATGATTAATTTGTAGAGTTGTAGTTGAAATTGTATGTGTAAGGAGTGGGGGCAAAAGGAGGTTGCCACATAAAATTCTCATCCTGAGAGCAGGAGCTACGCACGTTTCTCTCTTCTTTCTATATGCCTGAATATTCTTGTGTCCTAACCAGAGTAACTGTTCAAATGTATGAATAGTTGATCATCTTTGTGTAGAATAATGCAAGTTTTGTCTTAAGCTTCTCCCCTTCCTGAACAAATAGAGGCAAACTCTTAAAAAAGCCTCTTAATGTTTCGTTTTCAGAGAGATGTAAGTGCTGGCTTGCAGATAGGTTGTTTGCAAATAAAGCAGTGGCAACCCTAAGTGCAGGACAGCCTGGTGTTAGTGGGGAAAAGCATTTAATTGACATTTGATTTGGGGCATTTAAGAGTGTAAGCCCCCAGATCCTTTAAAACTGCATTCTTTTTTCTTTTTCTTGCTGTGCAGATTACTAACACTTCCTGTGGACCAGAAGGGAACATATTTTTCTAGCGCTGCTTTTGCCTATTTTCCTTTCACTGTATGGCCCCATGTTTGTTTTTGAGGTTTTTAACCTGTATCTCTGACAGTGTGGTGTTTTATACTGTCTCGTGCTCTTCCTCGGTTCTTCTGTATCAGTTCCTTGAGCAGTCTCTTCTCCATATCCACTTGAAGTAAGAGTAAATTTCTGCAAAGCTGCAGGAGGCACAATTTTGAATACAAAATTCTAAAGTAATTTTATTCAATAAGTTGTTCTAAGCAGTAGAGGATGCAGAGGGAATTTGTAATTCAGCAAGTAAAGTGGGATTTTTCTGATGTGAGGTCAGTGAAGTAAGGAGAGAAGCACATAATTTTGAAAGAGTCGACTTCAGAGTAGTTTCTGGTGCCAAAGTCTTAAGTTGTAATCTTGCCATATCTTAACATTCCCTCCCATGAAAAAAAAACCCCAGAGAGGTACCTAAGTAATTTTAGGATGAAAGAAAACCTAAATACAGTATTTGTAGTCTAGTATGGTGCATGTTCAGCTTTCATAATGAGTCCTATAATTTAATGCATAACTTGAAAATTAAACTGGAAATATTTTTATATTGTTAACAATACAGACCAGTTGAAAGCCTGTGAAATGAAAATATTGGGCAACAAAGGAAGTTTTAAATCACACACTCTTGGGGCCTTTTTTATTTAAGATGGCTCATCTGAAATACAGTGAGTATTGATAAAACATGGAAAAAGCTTGCAGTCAGACCTCTCAGGATATAATGAGCTGTGACTGAAGGGGTACTGTACTTGTATTTAATCTGGTGGATACTAATTAGATAATGTTTTCAGTTGTCCTTCTGTAAAACAAACATGAATGCTTTTAGAGGATGCATATTTTTCAGTTTGCTTGTGTGTCCTATATTCTTTCACTTTTCCCCTTCTGTAGTCACAATGACCAATTTCTTTTTGCAATGAAAGGCAGAAAAACCAACCAATTTCACCTCAACTCAAGACCTGTATTGTTTATAGGCTGGCCAGTGGAAGTGGAGCAACTGTATTGATGCAAATTATCTTGTGATCTTCCATAGAAGTAGAAATTTTGTTCATCTCAATTCTACTTTATTTACACCATAGTTGAAGTTATGGCTCCACCTACCAAGAAGGAAAATGGCACACAATGTGGAAGAAGTGGGTTGAGGGCGGGGGTTGATCATAAAGTCACCTTGGAAGCGTGGTGTTTTATCAAGCGGAGTTAAGTTCGCTGGGGCTAAAACTGTTCAAGTGAGAGCGTGCATTGAAGTTCTTCTCCTGCGCATGGCCCCAAACTATGACATGTCTGAAGTTCTCTGGTGTTGCTTTACGTTCAAAGGAGTGTGGTTTTACACTTTACTAAGCCAATTCAGTAACAGGATGTATTTGCTAGCCGAATTTCCTTTCATTAGCTGCTCCAGCATTTCTGCACTGGTGTTCACCTAATCTTGTGGTGAACTGATTCAGAAAGTAAAACTAGTAAGAAGGGGATTACTGTTTCTGTGGTTCACCTCTGTGGATTAGCTCATAATAATGCCAGATTCTAATGCAGGTGTAATGGAGAATGCCAGAATGGGAAAAGAGGCAGAAGGAGTTAGACTGGCAGCAGTAATCTGTTAAATCACTATAATTATAAGAAAGGAGAGGAACACTTTGAAAATGTACAATGTAAAGTGTTAACTATAAACAACAGTTTTCAGTTCTTTGCTTTCAAAGATGGAACATGATTTTTACTGTACTGGTCATTGTTCTCTCACAGCTTCCAGCTCCTGAATGTTATGGGAAAGAGGAAAAAAAAATTGTTTAATTAGTGGAAGAGATTTTGAGAGTGGGAACAATAAGGATTTTTTGCCAAGACTTCTGTAGCTCATTCTTGGAGACAGGGCTGAAAACCCAAATACATCCCATTATCAGGCGACTTGCATTCTACTGTTTAAGTTCTTATTTCTGAATACTGACTTTAGGATAGTTAGACTCCTTTAGCATT
The DNA here is from genome assembly GCF_000691975.1 of Corvus brachyrhynchos. Classification (NCBI taxonomy): domain Eukaryota; kingdom Metazoa; phylum Chordata; class Aves; order Passeriformes; family Corvidae; genus Corvus; species Corvus brachyrhynchos. The sequence continues at coordinate 11,712,601 of NW_008238983.1, read as the reverse complement.
GAGCCAGACTTAAACAAACTGGGGTCATGAATTAGTCTTAGGTGACTTCAGCTTTTAAGAAAGCATACTGTCTTGGAAATGGAAAGCTCTGAAATGGTAGCTATTGTTAACTAAAAAGTTTACCAGGTATCTTAAGCCTTGAGTTACTAATGGAATTGAAATAACCTCTTATGGCCAGACCTAGTTAGTAATGAGTTTTTGGCAAGTAAATACTCTCTTGGTGATGAGGTCCTGGGTCTTTTTATGATGGGAAATGCATTCTGCAGAAGAATAAAGGATTTTATTTTGTTCTCCTCCTGTGTCAGGAAGAGAAGTCTGCATTTTAAGATTGCTTCAGTTCTTCATCTGTCATATGACTGCAGTGTTTCACTGTGTCTAGGCAGAAGTTCATCAGTAACTCTTGAGTTTCTAGGTATCTTCCATACTTTGTTTTTTTCCAGCATTAAAGTAAATTAGAGTTCTCGGTAATCAGGGCTATGACAAGTAGAAATCTTCCTTCTGGGTACGAAGTTCTTAATCAGGAAGTTGAAACTGATTAAAGAGCATGTTTTAAAATGGAAATGTCCCGGGAGGATACACCTGCATGTGGTAGTCTTTCTTGGTTTCCAGAAGCATATCTTTAGAAGATAGTTTCCTTGCAGGATGAGGCACTCTGACAGGCATTCACAGTAGTACTATTCAAGAGATCAGGAACTTATCTTGGCTCTTAGTGCAGTCTTGTAGCTTTATGCCTACATTATCTGCTAAAATCAGTTGAGGGATCTTAACCCCTTTAGTGAACATTTATCTTTTTTGATGTGACCTCTGTAGCCCTCACCCTAGTAGTGGTCAGAGCTTTTGTCTTCCAGATGCGTATTTAATGTGTCGAGAGTGTTACCTCCCATGTGTTTACTTGTAGGTCATCTGAACTTCTTTAGTGCTTCAAGTGTGCATGTTACACTTAAGAATCTGGTCCAGAAGACCAAGAAAGATTTAATCCTTCAGTGTAGGCAGTGCGTATGGAAAATCAGATTTGTTAACATTGGGCTCAATTTTCTGATCAGATGTTAATCTTTCAGTTTAAGAAGGGTAATGCTGCTCTTCACAGAAAGATTCTGTTGCTCTTGAGG
>NW_008238983.1:11651286-11711478 GCF_000691975.1 Corvus brachyrhynchos | reverse complement strand
TTGAAGAAAGAAATAACCTGCTTGTATGAGATGTTTCAGTGAATAACCCTTGAGGCAGAAGAACATACCTATTACAAAATTAAAATAAAGCAACACAAGCTTCATTGGTGGTGAAATCTAATCTCAGTTAAATTATATGACACACTTTTCTCTTCCATCTACTACTCTTCCTCTTTTGAGCAACTCTTTGTTGCTCAAAAGCCCCTTAGAAGTCTCACTAATGAGAGGTGTCCCATCTGGGTTAGGTATGTTCACCGTCAGGGATCTAATTGTATCTAAGTAGAAGAGAAAGGGGAGATCCTTTGAATGGAGACACTAAAATTGTTCTTTGGTCAGGTTTGCGAAGGCTGCATTGCAATGGATTTGCACATTGGTTTGTCTAGACAATAAGATCCCTTTTTCCATCCCATCTGCTAGCTCATGGGTACCTGTTGAGCACATGGGTATATGGTGAGCATGCTTAGAACTTGTCTGTTCATTTCCCCCTCTTCTCATAAGCTTTTTAGTAATTCCATGACCCAAAGTATCCAGTCTTTGTGGAGACCTTAGCCTGTTCCCACAGTGTTGATACTGTAGGCCTGGGTAAAAGAGAAAAATGCCATCTAATCCAGGCATCAACTAAGCTTAATTTTTGGTCAGTGCTACAACATGTAGTTTCCCACTATGATGAACATATTTATTAAAGAATAATTATCTGATCCCATAAATAAGAACTTTCTGCACAGATTGTTTTACGAGTATGATGTGTCTCTGATGAATTCATGATGCTGTTATCTGCTTCACAAAGGCATACTCTAACTTTTATCACTAGTTGAACTGATAGGAGAACAGCTCCTTTCTTTCTAGAACTTATTTTTTAGTAAGCACAACTTTACAGAGACCAGTAAAAGACTGGTTGTTCTAACAGACTGGTTTTATTGAGGGCTCTTTCTGCTATGAGTATTCAATTCAGCTGGGATGCAAGTTTTGCTTTGTAGTAGCTCATTGGTTAGTCTGCTCAGTATTCACAGTTGTCCATCTCACCTATATAGTCTTTTTCCCTAGGAAAAGCTTTGAAATATTTTCTTGTTTCTGTTCTTGAGCAGCCGATTCTCTAACTGAAGAATCTAATTTAGAAAACAAGGCCACGTGAGGGCAAGTAGTAGTGCTGGAGATCTGTTTAAAGTTTGTGTGATTTAAGTGAAGATTCTTTGCTTCCAGGCAATTAATCTTTAGAGACAGAGCAATAGAATACTTCAGTAATTACTTCAACAGTAAAGATCTGTGATGACCTGAGCCAATAATGCCTTTTAATGTGGTAACTTCTAAACTGCTAATTGGCCAAGCCCCATCTCTTGCTATATTTTGAACCAGACAGCTGGGAGTGGGAAAAACACTAGTGGTTTGGGATAAAGAATAGGTTTTTCCATTGTCTTTAAGTTCAGAATTCTTTGGAGTTAAGAATGTGGTAAAAAGCAGCAGTAAAATGTAGGGAAGGCTACTTCTGCCATTGTGTTATGGCTGAAAAATAAGTTTTACAAGATTTTTTTGTGTTCAAAGTTGTTCTAAAAGGCTGTAGCTTGCTTTCCACCTTTCTCAACTTAGAAAATAATTGGTCATTTAAGAACTGATGTAGTCAGGTATTTTCAGACTTAAGTAATTCCTGTAAACCCCTGAATCCGTGCTTGCCTCCTTGTTAAGTGCTCCAGACACACAGTACTTTAGCATCACCAGTATGTCTGCTTAGGATGCATCTGAAATTGCTGGTGATTGGGCTGGAAGGAGGAAGAGTAGTAATCAGTGATACCAGTTTCATTTGCAGTATCTTTTCTGTTATCCTGTATCCATCTTGCTTTCGCTGGAGAATTTCCCTCGGATTTCAGATGGAAAGCGAGGGGAGCAGAACTCCCGGTGAGCAGTGGTGTGTGCAACTGGTGTGTGTATACTGGTCTTGGCTGGCAGAGCATCAACTTGTTTCTTGGCAGGTGGAGCCCTAACTTTGCTGTTGCTGGGTAGGGTGGGAGAAGAATGTAGCAATTACAGTGAGCAACTTTGCCATATAAATAAGTACAATCCAGAACACTGTTCAGGGGACCGAATCTGTCTTGACACCTAAAATTCTTGCCCTTCTATCACCTACAGTGTTGCTGTTCTTGTTCTGTTTTTTCCCAGCCTTTGTTCTCATCTTTTAATTTGAATTTGGTAGAGACATAACTTTGGCTTTAGATTTGTCCTGACTGGAACTGACCTGTGATTGCCATAGACCTGTTGACATTTTCTTCTTAATAGAGGTTCAGTTAAACTTTTGCTGGATGTATAAAATAAACATAGTGCTGGCTTTTATTTTATTTTATTTTTTACTATTGAAAAAAATCATTATGTTTTGTAGTATTCACTTGAGTTGATATTTGGGTGCATTTTCACGTGCATAGTCTGAATATACTGTACTTTCTGTAAAGTTGCTTTTCTTTTCCCCTTTTTCTCTGCCAAAAGGAATCAGATACAGCACCTTGCACAGCTCCTAATGTTTACCAGTTCAGTCTTCAAGCACCGACTCAGCTTATGGCCAGTTTAGCACCCGCATTGCCCCTGCCAAGTGGTAAACCCCAATCTGCGCCTCCGAGAACCTTGATAATGGCCGCCAGTAATCAGGTATGAGCCAGCAACTCTGTCACGAGCAAGCGATCACATCGCAAGTGTAGGTCATGTGCACTGTGCTGTCAGTCTAAAAGCCTCTGAGGATAACCTTCATGTAGCATGTGCTAAGCTTCATGTGGTCATAAAAGTACTCACCTGCTGTGTCGGAGGTGCGGGGAGAGCAAAGGGTGGGAAAGGGTTTAGAGTAGAAGAGCCCCTCCACAACATCGACACCTAGGAGTAAGTTAAAGAACGAGTGTCAGGTGTCTGACTCTTTGTGTTTGAGAATCCTGGTGCCCAACTAGTGGGGTATTTGTTTAGGCTGTTTAATTCCCACCACCTTATATGTGGTGGAGGTGTAAGATAGTTTTTGAATTTTAAGGAATAGTATTAACCTTTCTAGGCTTACTTAGTTGTCTTGATTTTGAATTATTAGAACAGATTTTGTTATACTTGTAATTTTCTGTAATACATTTTAAAGGTAGAGAACAGAAAATTAATTATGGACAAGTGTACAAGAATTTTTACCAAAAAATTAAATGTTTGCATAAATGTGCTGGGACCTGAATTTTTTTGGCTAATGTATCTATTCTGGTACAACCTCAGTGCATCTTTCTGCAGGAAAACATTCCCTCAGTCTTGATAATTACAGCTATTAGTAAAACATGCCTCACATGAGGCTTAATGCAAATTGTGGATTGTAGGTTGCACATGATAACAAAACTGTGAGCTGGTTCATTTGAAACTTAGTTTTGGTCAAGTTCTTGTAAGGTTTTCCTTCTTCTCCGAGTCCTTGTATCAGAGTTCATGGGAATCTAGGCCAAGACATTTTCAACTTAATGACTTTGCCTTTTTTTATTTGATTCAACACTTACTTATCTTCATGGACCTTCACTGGACTTTGTCCCATTTGTCCACATCTCGATTCCTGGGGAGCCCAGATGGGGCCCAGCACTCCGTGTGTGACCTCACCTGTGCTGAGTAGAGGGGAAATGATCACTTCCCTTGACTTGCCTTTGGTTTTAATGTTCTAACTGATTACACAGATTCTTCCCCTCCTTACTTCCCCTACTGCTCAGTCCCACCTAGGCAATACCCACTTACCTGCACAGGAAATGTTGTATTAGTGAGAAGCTAATAGAATAATGTATTTCTATTTTAGTGTCTGCTAGTGAATATTCACTGCCTAGTGAATACAGTACAGTCTGAAACTTTAAAAGTTTTTTTAGAATAAAACTGGAGAGTTATTTTAAGTTAAAAGTTCATCTAAAATACAAACTTAGTGCCCTGGAGCTAGTTAGGAGGCATGCAGTTGTTAGTACCAAACAAGTTGGCATTCAGAGTGTTTGCCACCATTGTGAAGAGGCAGTGTGTTGTGTGAATTTTGGATCTCTGTTGGAATTTTGAATCTTGGAAGACAACTGCTTTGTAGCACTTTTTCTGGCTTTCTGTTCCTTGGCTGTCCTTTTAAGTGATTGTTAACTGTTCTGTTAGTAGTTTTATAGTACTTACATGTTTAAAAGTGGGAATTTTTCTGTGGCTTTGCTTAACAAAGATGTGCCTTTGAGAATCACATTAAATCAGAATAATTTCTTGCTACTTATAGTTTAGAAGTGGGATAATGGGATTTTTTTGCATTGAATTTACCAAAAGCTTATATTTTGTGAAGTAGGAGTGTTCTTTTTTGATAAAGTTTATGATTGAGTCAGAGGTAGGAAATGAAATAATTTTACCCAAAATACTGTAAATACCTTCTTTCCACTTCCAACTTGCTGGAGCATGACTTTGCTAGATTAGGCTTTTCTTTTGAGTTGATGTAACTTGAGACCCAGCTAGCTTATAACTCTTAATAGGCACATTCTGCCATCTTAGAGGACTCCTGCCCTGATAAATCTGAACTTGTGCTAGACTTTCTTAAAAGCAAGTCTTCTTTCGTATTCAGAAGGAAGTTTTGAAAGGGATTCATTTGTCTGCATGGTGTCTTCAGCTTTCTCCCTGGCAACGTTTTCCACCTCAGTTCAGCTTGGAAAGCTGTACCTAGGTGTTGAGTACAACTCTAAAAAGCAGGAGGTGCCAAGAGCACTAACTGTATTTTGAACAAATTATAGCCTTCTAGGCAAGTTTGCTGCTGCTGCTAAATCTTCCTGGTATTTTCATTTTTGAAACATGTTTGGTGTGATTACCAATTCTATTTAATTACTGCATTGAAGAATTTCCAGATAGTTCAGGGACTGATGAAGCTCCTGGCACAGGTCTGTGTGCTTTTCAGGATCATCATCATCCATCATTTTTCCAAGGTAATAATTCTTCTACTCTGCTGACAGCAGTTTGAAATTTCACTTGGAGGAGCAGAACGGTTTATGAAGCTGCCCACTAAAAATAAGCAGAAAAACAGATGTTGACATGTATGTCCAGATGAGTAGAGGGGGCAGAAATTGCTTGCTTGGTAACTTCCCAAGGAGAGGAGGGACTACATTCCCCATTCCTTTGAGACAAGTTTAATTCATGCTGGATTGCTGTTCTCTAGGTTACCAAAATGAAGACAGAAGAAACTTCCTTTTCTTAGGTCAGAAGAACTCTTTCATTTAAGGTGCTTTCTTTTTTCCCCAAGGGGTTGTGTCTTGATTCCAAAGTATCTAAAGCCAGTCCCTCTGCTGCACTGGCTGGCTTCTAGTGTGTCTGAGAAAACCTCCACTAAAGATTAGTGATGTCTGATTGGGAATATGTTTGTTGCTATGGAGACAACCAGGAAATGAAACCTTAATGTCAGTGCTGAAATACTACAGTCAAAACTTGTAAAAGGACTTGTGGGAGTAAGTTCTTTTTTTTTCAGATTCTTTTGAGTTTGGCCAAATAAGGTGGAACATTTAAACTTATAAACTGCTTTTTTACAGTTTTATACTGCTTTTTTAAACAGTTTTTTACGGGGTTACAGGCACTTATGTGGTCAACATACTTTGCTTCAGAGTTGGCTTTTATTCAGAACAACTGTTAATGGTGTTGCCTTGTCTCACTAGTACTGCTGATACTGCTAGTATCTCTGAAATGATTGCTGAAAGGTTAGCAGCATTGCAAACAAAACTGGTCAGGCCTTGAGTCAAAAATATATTTCTGAGTGTAAACAGTTAAGTGTAGTTCACTTGGATGAAAGATAAGTTTGTAAAGACATATTTTAATTCATGTCAGTGCAGAACTTTACCAAATATTTCTGAGAAGGCAGGTGTCATCAACTAGCCAGTGTACAAATATGCTGAACTCCCTTCATATATTGCGATTCTCCATGGTTTTCAGTATGTCAGCTTCAATTTAGAAATGACCTGATTTGTTCAATGGCATTTATAAGCTGTTTAGGTACTGAAGGTTTCTTCACTCAACCAAATGACATTTTTGTTATTTTGTTTTATTGAGAATGCTCTCATTTAGGGTGGATTAATTTTTCAGAGCCAGTGTGTTGTCATAGGAAGGAGGCTACAGTTGTATATTTCGGAAAGAGTTTTGATTCTCAGTGTCAGACGCCCAACTTCCATGTATGACAGAACATTGTTTGGTTTTTAACACATGCAGAACTTAAAACATCATGTTGTCCTATTTCCTTTCCTAAGAAAAGAAGAGAAGGAAAAACTGCATCTGAGTTTCAGAGGTTGTTCAGCTGAAAGCACTACTAGAGATTTTTCATTTAGGTTGTCCTGTATTTATACAGGCAGTCTTTGTGGTGTTATCCTTCCAACTATAGAAACTGACTTAGCCTGACCAGGCTCTGGATAACCTGATCTGACTCTGCTTACAACAGAATGTTGGCTTAAGTGGTCTCCAGAGGTCTCCATATAAACATACAGTCTAGATGTTTATAGGACTGTATGAGAGCCTCATTGGCCACATTGGCAGTTGCTTCCTGAGCACTTTTTGAGTTGCAGGAAAGACAAAGTAAAGTCTAAATAGTAGTTTCTTAGAAACATAAACAAACTCACCATAAATAAAAGACTTACGGAAATGTAGGAGTCATATCTTCCTTTTGTTTGCATAGTACTCCTTTATCTTCCAGTGTCATTGTAATCAGACTTTTATTCACAAACTGAGATGGATTTGAATGATCACACATTCATTTCCTCTGCAGACTTTTTCACATGTACTGTATTGGTATCTCCTCATCATTTGGAAGGAGGTTTTCTTACTGTAGTAGTAGTTTTTCTGTTCCAAATAAAAAGTGGGAATTCTCAGTGAGGTAAGATTTCTCTTTAAGGTCTGAAATTGTCAGCTTTGTGCTAAAAAAGTTCTTGTTCCTTGTAGTGACAAGTATGCAGATACATTTCATGGCCTGTGTCACAACAGCAGCAAAGTTGAAGTATGAGTTCTGTCTTCTGGTAGCATTGTTTTGACTCCTGCCCCTCAGTTTTGAAACCTGGGTAGTGACAAGATCAAAAAGGGTATTTATTTCATGTGTCATTCTACTTTCTTTGCCATAACATAATTCAGTATTTACTGTGATGCTGACAGTAGTCTCTACTGTCAGTCACTCATTTTGGGGACTAGGCCCTCTGCTCTCTCAAATACTAGTTTGTCTTGGAGCTGCTCATACTAGTCTTGCCTAGCCTGTTGTGAAAGGTGAAGAGAACCTTGACATTTGTGTGGTAGCTCTGCCAGTAGCCTGTAATTAAGTGAAATAAGATATGAAGGATTGATATAATCTGCTCCCTTGCAGCTTTTGTTTTTCCAGTTCTCTTGTGTTGGAATTGTGTACAATTTTTTTTGCTTTTGAGCTCTTTCTAGTCTCCATGTTGGTTTTTCTTTTCTTTGCTGTTCACATAGTTATCTCCATAAATGGTGTTTTCCCCTTTTAATAACAGCAGTAAAGAGTTCGGGCTCATTTTATAAAATCTGTTCAGAACTCAAGATCTAATCAGTTGTAGCTGAAAGTAGCCTGTAGGTCCCAGAAAGAGAAGTGTCTTTGTAGTGCTTTGGGCCTTATTTCCCTAGATTGTCAGTACTAAACAACTTTTGGAAGAACTTGTTTTGGTTTTTCTCTACTTCAGCTTAGATATCTAAACCACACAGAAATCTTACCAGGTTAAGAGTACACCCAGGTAGCATGTGCAGTTATCTTGTAGAATCCTGTTAATTAATTTAATGAGGATAGGTTGCCTAATACTTGGCTTATTGCTTATGCAGTTGTGACTAAAATGTTGGTTAGGTCATTGTCCATTATGTCTCTGCAAAACAATGAATTTATTTCATAAAGAACAAGAAGATAAAATTTTTTTAGTGTATTTACAGACATTATGCTCAGAAAGTGAGCAAGTGAGTGCTACAAGCCTATAATAGAGAATTTGGAAATACTGCAAACTTTGTGAAATATTTTGAGACTGCATGTTAGGTTATTTAAGGGATACTAAAAATATTAATGGTACATTAAGGTAACTCTGAATACTACTCTGATATTTCACATGAAATGATTTTGAGGTATATGAATTTGATTACAAGTCTGATCAACTGCAGACTAGATTCAGTCATGGCCTTTAATCTTGTACTCTTAACAACAAAATAGTAAACATGTAATCTTTCAAAACTGTCTTACCCTTTTCTAAGCTTTTTGTTTACCTCTGTAAGTACTTACCAATTGTTTTGGAGCACTGTATGTATAATCTCTCTTGAATCTTAGTACAGATACTTTATTATCAACATTTCCCTGTCTTTTTTTTTTTTTTTTTTTTTTTTGTTGTTTTACTTCAGAAATGCTATCAGGCAAAAAAAAAAAACCCAACAAAAGACCAAAATGATTTAGAAGCCTGTTTATGTTTAGAGTTTAGCTCTGTTATGTTACTTGTGTTATTTCAAATTGTAGGGGATTGATTTCTGGCTATAAATTTTCTTTTTGAATAATGGCAGTCTTTAAATGTCAGCAGTTTTGTATAGTAAATTTGCCAGTATTTAAGAATAGAAGTTTGGTTTCCTTAGCAAATAATTACTTGGTATGTCTATTGCAACCAAATTTCTTTTCTTGAGATTTTTCTGGGGCTTTTTCTTTCTTTTTTTTTCCCCTCCTGTTTTTTTATTTCCTGTTAAGTTCTGGGGTTTTCTGTTTATTTGTTTATATTTTTTTCCATGTTCTGTTGTTGTTTTTTTCCTGGAAACTTATTTAACCTGGTATGTGATGCAGGATTGCACCTTACCCCCACCCCCAGGCTTGTCTTAAATGTGAATTCTTTAGTTTTCCCTCCACATCTAGCAGATTTTTCAACACAGCTAAAAACCAAACCAATTGAATCATTCAGTTGTTGAATAAGTAGTCGTAAGATGGGAGAGATTGTTCTATCTAGAGAAATAGATCCAAAGAAATTTATCTGCTGTATCACAGACGAAGGGCTTTCTTCTTGGATTACCTGATCTCTCTCTAGCCATCATCTGCTTACAGACGTGCCACCTCTCAGTGATTGTGTGACTCCTGAGCATCTGAATGTCCAGAAGTTAGTGCACAAGAGAAAGCTGTTTGATACAGCCTCTTGAGATTTACAAAAACATGAAGCAAATTCCTTTTATTGAAGATCCTGAAAGAAGCTAAATGAATGATCTGTGTCCCCTTTTAAACAGTTAACTAATGGGAAGATGAGGAACTAAAATTCGGTTTTTATAAGAAATGGAGGTCACCAGGATAGCCCTGCAGGAGTTTGTGCTGCCTAATGTCTAACAGGCCGTGGATGAAGCCTGATGGAGTTTGCTGGTGGTGTGAAGCACTGTAAGGTCTGCCTGAGAACAGGTGCAGAAGGACCCTTCAAGGTGATGTGTCAGGAGGGTGAGAAATAATTTAAACTTTGCAGAGAGTGGTAGGCCCTGAGCCAACAGTTTCTTGTAAAGATGACATCGTGATGTTTTTGCAGAACACCAACAGTGGGTATAATTTTGCTGCTTCTTTCCTCATTGGGGAAAGTCAAAACACAAATGGAAGCAGAATAGGGAAAGATGTAATAGTAATCAAACACATGGAATTGCTTCTGTGTGAAGAAAGAATGATTGTTTAACTTTGACAAGATGAGGTATATGATCTAGGTCTGTGTAATTGTCAGCAGTGTATGCAAAAGTTAGAGAGCAGAATGACAATACTCCCAAGAACTGATAGATCATCCTGTAGTAGGCGCAAATTAAATGTGATGCTCATTTAAGCTGTGAAATGCCATAACACAGGATGCAAGATGCTAAAAGCCGACAGTTTCAAAAAACCAAGCAAACTAGTGAACAAAATGTAGTTGAGAACTAGTAAGTATAAAGGTATCATCTGTGACTGAAGTGGTCCTGAGTCAACTTCCTTAAGCACCTCTCTCAGCTGATGAATCATAAGACTGATGGATTCAGATCCTGGTCCAATAGATCAACAGTCTTTATCTTGATGGCCTAAGAACAATGCAAAATGCTTCATCACAAGCTAGAAGTTCACGTTCTGTCTCAGTTATTTATCATTCTTTGAAAGTTTGTTTACCTTTTGAGCAAACAAGGGGTATGACATCTTTTAGGATACAGGTAGATGCACTTAATTGTCATACTTGCTGTGCTCCTTGTGTTGTCTTGGGGTCACCTGTCATCCTGTCCCCAGTGGTTTTTTTTTTGTGAATCCTCACTCATATTGAGGAAGAAATTGCCAGATTTTTCAAATTTTCAGCTGAAGTGGATGGATAAGGTTCCTGGAAGTTTGTATGCTGCTTGATCAGACTTTTGTTCTAGTTGTTCAGTAGCAATACTGAAGTTTTCCTCTGTCTTTCTTCAGTATATAGTTGACGGTAACTGTGATGACTGGCTACTTTTAGTGTTTTGACTATTATAGGGTCATTTTTAGTGTTTTGATGTCATTTCAAGTAAATGTTTATATATAATTGAGTCAGAGATATACTTACTGAACTAGAAAACTTCGCAGGAAAATGTGACAAGATGGTGTGTTTGCTTGAAGGACTATTTGCCAAAAATTTAAAACATTCTAATTTTTTTTTGTTTGTTTTTTTGGTTTTTTGTTTTTGTTTCATGTTGACTTCCTAAAACATCTACTAGAAGCTATTTATGAAATGTACATCAGTAAATTATGTTTGGGAAGTTGTCTCTCTTAATGAAAAAGTCTCAACCTGCATTTCCTGTTCTTGTTTGTCCTTGAAGTATTTTGCCACTGGTAGTCTTAGGCTAATACTTAGTGCATCTATCTTGAGAGTTTAGAAGTTCCATGATGGTTAATTAGGTTGCTGTAGGAAACTGTACAAATCCAAAATAGTTTTAAAGGTTTTTTGCCACCCTGCAGTTAACTGTGGTTGTTCCTCAACACTAGTCTTCACCACTTTGTCTTTCTGGATGCTCAGTGTCTCTTCAATTACAGTTTGACAGTAAAATGTTGCTTATGGCATTATGCGTTCAATAACTGAGTTTTTTTGTGCATACAATTTTAAGGGTGGCTTGGTGTTCTCCTTTCTTTCTACTTCACACTTGTTTGGAAATACAGAATATGAAGTACCTGCAGCTACTTTAGTGTTCTAAGCAGTTGTCTCAAATGTTAGCTCTGTGTTCCTGTTTAATCACTTAAGGTTAGAATTAGCTTTTGCTACAGGCAATCAGTTATCTGTTGAGTTATTGCTGTCAGACATCAGGAAATGTTGCTTGCATTGATGTTCTCAGTATTTAGGAAGTCTTTCAGTTTCATCTTCTGAAACTCTTGTGCCTATTTTAAGTACATACCAACTTACTGTATGCCAACTTAGTGTATACATCTATAGTGATAGTGATGCCTGTAGTACCTTATGGTGTGGTAGGTTTACTCAGGCTGCTGCTAAACCTTCTGGGCAGTTTTTGTTCCAAGTTATTGGAGATCCCTTGAAGAAAGTGTCATGCTGTATTTCTGATCACTTAATTGTTTTGCCTTGGTCTGCGTATGAGGTACAGTCTAGGAGCTGTGTAATCTTATGATCACACCAGTAGGATTTACAAGCTCCTCACAAGACATACTTAGTTTGCCTGTCACTGACTTGAGATTATGGGAAAAGCAGACTTGTACCCCCCATGCATCAGCTCATGTGATCATGGCCTTATATTTGTCCATGATGTTTCTGAAAGACTTAAGTATCTCACTTGGTCATGCTTTTGCTAAGATACTCCAAAATAGACACATCTGTCACAATTAGTATTTAATGTGGAAGTTCTCTGGTTTTATAAAGAAGTTGTACAGTGAGTATATTTCATACTGAGATCCGAGGGTTTTAAAGATACTTTGAAATCTACACCATTTCATTTGCAGGACATTTTCTTCAGAAAACACTTAGTAAGTTGTTAGTGCCTTGCGACTTGCACAACTACAATTAAACAAACATGAAAAGACCAGTTGCTTCAAGCAGTGCTTTGTGGAAGTGACTTATATGTTGAGGAAATACAACTGGTAATATATGTTTTGTCTGTTGTTTTTATGCTTAAATGAATGCTTACCTTATTTTATTTTTTTTAGCAGCACAGTGGAATGAAGTTTTCCATGAAAGGAACTCATAACCAAGGCAACAGCTACAGCCCTGTCAGCAGTGGAGGTATGAGGCAACCAGTTGGTAACCGAGGACACCACCAGTACAATCGTAATATATGGAGAAGGAAAAAACACAGAGACAGTTTGCCTATCAGTCTGAGCAGATAATGGCAGATGCCAAAATGACCTTCCCTGCTCAGACAAACTGAGTGAGTGCCACTCGACTTGAGGGATGGAGACCAGCGTCCAGCACATCGTTTTATTGGTGTTGCCAAATATCTGCAGCTGACTTCTTTGCATGTTTCTTTGTGTGGTGGTTCAATCCATCTTCAAGAAGTAGTTGTGCTTATCTGTGAAGCCTTATTAAATGTGGAAGTTTGTTTTCTGCCTTCCCACAATGGTTCATTCAGTGCCGAAGCAGCTCTTGACGATAGAACTGCAAGGACATTTACAAATGCTGTAGCTTTTTTGCTGTGGCTGTATCTGTTCCTTTTCTTTTATTTTAGAAGTGAAGGAAACTTCAGCCCCTTGGAATTATTATTTTTTTCTTCTTCTTTGCAGCAGATCAAGTTGGGAATTCATAAAAGTAAATTTGCTGCTCTCCTGTTTGTTGGTTTTTTTTTTTTTTTTTTCCCAAAGCTCAATTTTTTTCTCTGTAAATATTGGAAGTATGATTTGTGCAATAACTTGGAATTTTTAATTTAATTTCATATTATCACATAAGTTATATTTAAGGGGAAGAGGTTTTTTAATTTACAGATCCTTTCCCAGGTTGCATTATCTAAGTTGGGGTCATAGTTTTGGCAGGTTGTCTGAGCAGTGTTATAAACATGACATTTGGTAACATTTGAGGCTTCTTGATTCACAATGAAAGTGCGATTTGGCTTACAGTTTTAAGAATTTATGAAGCTCCAAAGCATTTTGACCCGGTGTTTTTTAGCTCATTGTCTGGCCTCTATCAGTTGTCTTGCTCTGACCAATGAGTTTTCATTTTCTTTAACTAGACAACAAATCCAACATTTATAGTACCAGAAGCAAACCTTTTGAGAGGAATGGGAAAAAGGTTGGTTCAAGTCCTGATAGGAAATTAAAAAGCTGTGAACTACATGCTTTGATGCATTTTAGTAATGTAACCTGTTAATGTTTGGGTTGAAACAACACTATTAAACAGAGGTACCCGGCTTAAGGAATGTGGAGAAAGGAAATATGTTGATTCCATTAAGGAATCTGTATAGTAGTATGCATTAGTTCTGTTAAGAGCAAATATATAAAAAGTACTTCAGCTGCTCTAAGCATTACAAGAAGTATCTTTTAATGTGTTGCAGGAGAGCACAGCCCAGTGTTGTACACAGTATGAGTGGCTGGCACTTAATTTACAGATGCATACAGGTATACTATGCAAGTGTGTATTGCCATGACAAACACTGTCTTTAACTTTTTGAAAAATGTACATCCTGCCTAACCCTGAGTTTTTAAAGCACCACAGTTGTCCTGGGAGTAGGTCACATCTCATGCCCTCTGACTTCCCTTTTTTTAAGTGAGAGTTCTTAAGCTATACAGAAAACTACAGGTAAGTTATGTAAGTCCACTAGCAAAGAAAGCTGAAGAATCCTGTTAACAGGACATCTATACTGTGTACAGATAGAGAAGGTTTTAAAACTGGTATCTGAATATTGAAATGAGGTGTCAAGCATGAAGCTTTTTAATATGCTGTATGCCTTTGAAGCAGAAGTAGTTCATGTTATTACTGAATCTGTCAAACACAAACAGGTCCTTGAGGGGAGAGAGGGCAACATTCCAAAGTAGAGTAGTGCATATCTGTTTGCAGAAAGTTTGTCTTAATGCTCCAGACTCATCACAATAAAAAAAGTTCTAAAAATTGTGAGCTGATTCATAAATAATATCTAAGGGCTGTTACATGAGCCTGTACTGCTTAGTCTTCACACACTAGCAATATTGAGCATAACTACATTAAAGAGCCTTCAGAGGCTTTAATTGGTGTCTTATACTAGCATCCATTTTAAAGCAAAACTCATTTGAAAAGTGGTATCATGTAACACTTCAGTCATGGTGAACCAAATGAATTGGCCTGGCTATCACTGTGGTTATGTGCTACAGGTTTAAAAAAATGTTTAAATTTTTTGTGTGGACAACTATGTGGAAGCTAAAATTGACATATTTTTATGTAAAGTTTTCTATTCTTTGATTTTTAATAAACTTTGGAGACCAGTCACTCTTCTGTACCTTTTTTTAATGGGAGATTTAAGGGATGAAGTGACAGTTGACGTTGTCCCATTCTTTGATGTATTCTTTGAACATCTGCTTTAAATTGTTCATGCTGAGCACCTTCAAAATGTGTTTGGAAGATGGATGGGTGCCCTCAAATGATGGTGATGTGTTTCTAAAGGGAGTAGTGAGGATGGATTTTGTAGTTGTGGATTTGATCTCTCGATAATGAGAAAGCAGAGGAGCTGGAGGTGGTTCCCGTAGTATTCTCAAGAGGAGATTGACTGACTAATTCCTAGGGATATCTTAACTTTTCATTAACTCTTCTTTTTCTAGTTGCTTCCTGTCGTTTCTAAATTCCTTTCAAAATCTTCATCTAGGTTTCAGCCTCCTCAAAGATTGGATGTATCTTGTCTTTTTTTGTGGAGTTCTGTTAACCTTCTGAGAGGACTCTGAAGTGTCAGCAACTGACTAGTTCAAAATTTTAAAAAATGGGTCTTTGGAAGGAACTAGTATAAATCTGTAAATGCTGAGAAAGGGAACTGAAGTGTTTTTAATAGACAGCAACACAAGGCTAGGGAGTGACAATCAGAGAGGTCTGTGGTACTTGCTCAATCTTAATTAGTCTCTGCTGGAGAAAAGCAGAGAAGTGGTGGGAAGGGAAAATAATAACCACTCAGTAGTAGCTGTGATAATAACAATCATTTTTTCTGTCAAGTCAGTTAGCCAGTGAGACATGGCTGACAGAGGGATATATTATCTCTGCAGACACAAAGATTAAGTGCAGCAGCATTGGTTTTGTAACTTCTATTTTCCCAGACTCCACCTTTTCCCTCTTTCTGTCCAGGTGATGATTTTGCTTTATTCTTCCCACAGGTTCTGCTCGACTATTTATCCTTGTTAGTGGTCTGCATTTAATGCATTAGCATTCTCCCTTGAACCCTTGTTCTCTGATAAAAATCTGAGCTATCCCCTTGATCCCAGCCCTAGTGACTATTTTGTACACTGTTCATAGGCAAAACTTCAAAAGACTTCTTAAATCCTGGACTTGAGATGTAGAAGGAAGAGACTGCAAATTGAATGGAGGGATGGGACCCAGAGAGTGCATCATAGAAGGAGCTCAGCTGTGATCTATTCCTGTTTACAAGAGATGTCAATGCTGGTGTTGCATTGGACTTTCCCTGTAACTCCATCCCAGTGCACTGGGGCAGGGTAAGAAGACAGAAATGTGTTTACTGGTACCGTGCTGCTGGTTCAGCCATGGGAACAGCCTCTTGAGAACGGTCATAGCAATAGTCAGAGTAGCATTGGAATACAGCACACCTTCAGGCAATGTGAGCTCTTCATCACTTGTGGGTAAAAGAAAAGCCTAAATTGTGAGCTAACAGCCAACTGATCACTCGGTGTATATGTGTGGAGAAGTAAATGTGTCAACTTCTGTGCTTTCAAGGACAAGAAGCTGCCTACTTGCTGACTGCTGCCAGTGAAGCCTGGTTATAAATTTAATAATACCTGGACTAAACTAAAGTTATGACCTGAATTCTTCAACTGAAAGACATGACAGAGCCATCAATTAGGTGGCTGCTTGTATGCATTTGCACTGTTTTGATTGGGGCTTGAAGTGTGGAAAGCAGATGTGCCACATAAGGAGGATTTTGGAAGTAGCCTTAGAAGAAAAGCCTGAAAAGAAACATCTTGGAGATTGGGAAGCTGTATGAAGAAAAATACCAGAGAATGCCTCAGAACCTTAACTGATAGTGCCTGTCTAAAGCTGGTCACAGTTCCCAGTGTTATGCTACTGCAAAAGTTTTAGCTTAGAGGTGTCTATGGCAGAGTAGCCTTTTGGTTTCATATCAATCAAGGATTCTCCAACCATTTGCTTTCTTCATAATCCTTTTCTATTGACGGATTGTTGCCTGAGAATAAAAAGAAATTATGAATGGCCCTTGTGCAGTGCATACTGATGATACGCATGTCTGTGTGTGAGGTCAGGAAAGACAAAGGGCATCTCATCCAACACCAGCTGTTTGCCCCTTATCCACCAAAATGTGACATGTTCTTCTGATGTGAATTCTTCAGTAACTTAGGAGAGTTGAACAGTAGGTAGATTTACGGTTTTACTAAAACATGCCTTCCAAATAGATGCTTCACTGGCTCATTTTCAAACCTAAACCAAACAGGATTTAGGAGCTCCTATTACAGGATTTTCTGTGTGAGAGGAAGAAAGCAGTGT
This sequence comes from Corvus brachyrhynchos, assembly GCF_000691975.1. Classification (NCBI taxonomy): domain Eukaryota; kingdom Metazoa; phylum Chordata; class Aves; order Passeriformes; family Corvidae; genus Corvus; species Corvus brachyrhynchos. The sequence continues at coordinate 11,694,928 of NW_008238983.1, read as the reverse complement.
TTAAACTGGAAGTCCTTAAACTCTGTGCTAAAATTGCCACTCTTTTTTAGTGAAAACTTTGGTACTGGTGCTCTGTGGATGTTTTGTTGAGAAAATCTTTGTAAGAAAATTCCTTGCTTCTTGCTCCTTCTTTCCGGAGAAGAAAAGGTGAATCTTCTGATGCCCTATCCCCTCCTTCAGGATTACCACTGGATGCATCTGGCTAATTTCAGGAGCCAAAATGAGCAGGTGCAATCTCGCCCTTGTTAAGGCTTGTGTGTCCAGGTCGTAAGAGTCACTTGAGTACCACTTACTATATAATTGTGGGTGAGATCAACAAACCATCTCTATTCCCTTGGGGAAATGTCTTAGGAGGCTTAGGAACAGAAAATAGGATTATTCTATTAGTCATTCATATGTGTGCATGCAGTCTTCTGTAGATGAGCAGAGCAGTGTTGCCGTTCCCAGCTGCAAGTGCAGGATTTGTTCTGTCCTCACAAGGGCCCTGGAGGGAGCCAAGGCAGCCCAGCAGGTGTTTGCCCCTCAGATTAGGGGGTAACAGAGCAGGTCTGTGCAGCAGTTTCTGACCTGTTCCTGATACAGTGGCTGAACAAAATGACTTTCTGTTTTCCTGCCATTCCTCTGTTGAAAAGGAATCGTCAAGGAATGCAAGGTTATGGGAGATGCATGTGCTGTGTGGGTGTGAGCATTAGGAATTATGAGTGGGTAAGCACTGGGATACAAGTGCTCTAGTTTGGTAGTGAGATTTTCATCCTTTGAAATTGTAAAAGCCTGGCTGGACAAGGCCCCAGGTAACCCATTCCAATGTCAGTCAGTCCTGCTGGACCGCTTGACCTCTGTAGGGCTTTTCCTCATTTAATTTTTCTATGATACCACAAAAAAGAGAACTTTTTTTTTTAAAATTTTACTTTATCTCTGCTGGGTTTATGAAGTTTTTAATGGGGACATAAGTCAGGTAGGTATTGTTTGGTGTTTTTGCTTTGTTCTGCACTTGGTAAAATATATCTGCAAATTCTAGGACCAATAGAATGAAACAGGTAAGAACCTAATGATCTCTGAAGTTGATAATCCCTGGAAATGAGTAGTCCCCAATCATAAATTACTGATCAAGAAATACAATTTCTGTATCTTCTCCGTATGATGATGATTACTGGTAACAATGTTTTCTGAGTTCAGCCAACTTGCATTTGCAATGGTAACAACAATGAAGATGTGTGGGAGTAGTGTCTTGTGTAGGACATCAGCAAAATACTCCAAATTGCCAGTTACCTTTTTTTCCCCAGTGAGTTGCATAGATTCATCATGGAAACTTGATAATTAAAATTTGCTTGTTTGCCTTTATTCTCCAATACAGGAGTAGATAGATTACTTACACTTATATCCCCTGAGAAGTTGTAAAACAGTATTGATGGAGCTGAAAGCATCATGAAGAGGCTTTTTTAGAGATAAAATTTGGAAGCTGCTATTAGCCTAAGTTTTACCTAAATAACTCAAGAGTGTATCTGTCTAGATCAGAGTTGTTCCTTATGATGCAGCATAGAAATCTGAGACTGAAGAATGTTTGTCAAGAGTGGATATGTAGAAAAGAAAATTTCCACTGAGAAAAAGGAAGCAGAATCCAAGACCTTAATGATCTGAACTTGAAATATAAAATAACCATTCCAGCAGAATGGGAATTGTGACATGCCAAGCTGCAGATCTATTAATAAGGACTTAATCATCCCCTACTACTATTACTGCTACTACTAGTAGTATGATATATGGAGCACAGCTCCAGGATCCCTAACACACTAATAAGGCCAAGACATGCCAAAAGTCCTTATCTGGAAAACTCATACCAGTATTTCATTTTTATTTCTGTCAGACAACAGAAAAGGGCCAATTAGAAACAGAGGCAAATTTTAACACTAACTTACCAAATGTTTTTAATGCCTAACCCAGTATTGCTGCTATCAACATCTATATATTTTAATTGTTGGTAAAGCCTGTGGTGTGGTTCAGTGCTGGGTGGTGACTGAGCCAGGATGTTCTGAACCAGAATGGCATCAATAGATGGCGCTGAGTGCAAATTTTTGGGCCACAGTGGTGCAGTTAGTTGAAGATTAACTTTGGAAACAGATTATTTTATCTGTGTTTGCTAATGATTGTGACACAAGAACTGCCACACACGGGCTGAGTGTCCTGATGTGACAAATATGAGAAATGTGGCATGTACACAGTGTTGGAGTTTCGTAGTACTGAGTAAATAGATACGGGATGAAATACAAAGCATAGAGCTGGGAAATGAGAATTTATAGCTTCTTCTAGACAGTAAAAGCAGATGGGTTAGAAATAATAAAGAGGAGAGACACCTGGGCATATTTGTTAACAGTATGATTAAATTCACCAGCTTGTCTCACAGAGCTGATAAGTGAACCAAACAGATGAAATGTTTCCATTAGCATTAGTGATTTCCTTTTATTACAAGTCCAGAGTTTTACTGGTTTAAATTACCTGTGGCTTTCCTCCCTTCAGGGAGGAAAAAAGAAATAGACAAAAAAGAAAATAAGCATAATCCTCTTTTTTTCTTTATTCAGTGATGGCAGCAGCTACAGACACAGGTTTAAAGCCTTTTCTGACACCTGAGAATCTACTTCAGCTGGAGATTCATCAAAGCACAAGCTAGCTTTTATGATGGCATGTCAAAATGCTGTGAAGTACTAGGGATGACAGATACCATCACCCAGCTTTTTGCACCCATTTGCACTGTTCTTGTATTGACAAACTCTTGATCTTTGGCTTTGATGTAGGAGTGACTTACCTCCTGGGGATGCTGAACATGCTAGCTGGCTGTCACTTCAGATCTCCAGGTGACAAGTAGAAGATCTGACTGGATGTAATCTATCTAGGGAATGTGGTATGACTGAGGTAGTCAGCCTTCCTTTCTCAATTTTGCTGGAGAAACACTTGTGGTTTATTCTGGGTTTCCTGTTAGATGCTTTTGTGGTATCTGGAATAAAAAGGAATGCAGCATTTCAGACCACTCCAATAACCCTGACCACTTCAGTGGATAAAATTGGATGTGAATTTCATGACACAATTTGACCTAGCCTGGCATCCTAGCTTGTCCCTGATGGCTCTTGCTTCCCATTCCTGTTCATTGGCCTACTGGCACAGTTAGGTCTGAGCACAAAAGTCAGGGAGCGGAGGGGTAGGGGACATCTGACATTTTGATTTTATCTAATTGGAAGACTTGGAAATGCCTGGGCAGACCCTAAGATTCAGGATGCTGCCTGGAGTATCCGAGGGTGTAAACAGTCATGGCAGCCAAACATTAAAGACAGAAAAGGTTTGTAAACACTTCTCAAAATGACCCACCTGTTCATCCACCTCACACCTACAGCCTTTATGTTCTGTAGGAACTAAAAACCTGTGCTTTCTGGCTCTGGTGAAGTCCTGAGAGGAGAGAGGACTGTGGGGGACGAGAGGCAGGGAGGCATCTGATTGTGAGGACTGTAATACTCTGAGCATAAATCCTATTTAAATTACCAAGGCAAAATGCACTATTCATTATGCATTTAAATTTCAGAGACCCTTTTGATGCAGGAGGTAGAAAGAGTCTCAGCAGGATCTTTCTAAAGATGTTTTATGAAAAGGATTGTGGTGAACATGAATTAATTTTCCAGCATTGTTTGACCAGATTGCTGTCAGTAGTTACTTCACAATTAGCTTGTCCTTGTGTCTTTCTAGGTGAGTATTGAACCTGGAGAAAAAAAGCTTTTTTTCCTGTGCATTTTGCAGAGGTTTGGTTGCTTTATTACTATTATTTTTTGTTCAAGTGAAAGTCCTTGTGGAGTCCTGGAACTGAATGTTGCTCATCTAGCAATAAGAATTTAAATTGACTCGAGTATAGGATTTATTTTTTTAAAAAATGTATCTTCTTACAGAGTATTACAAGATTTTGCTGCTGTTAATCAGAAAAATGCGATTTGTTAAATTCAATTTGCTCCAGCGACAGGGAGGGTGCGCTCTTGCATCACTCTTACTTCCCAATGCAAAAGCAACTGCTCGACCGTCTCTGGTTTGGAGGTGGTGCTACCGTGATGGGAAAACCTTTCCTGAGGCACAGGGTAGCTTTAGAGGTAATTTCGTTTTGTTTCATACGGATAAGGCTCAGAACACTTTATTTATAATCGGTAATGGATGACTGAGCAAGGTAGCTGTTTTTATAGCTATCAAAATTGTACTTGGGAAGCCCACGTTTGATTCGCGCTGTGCAGCTGCGCCAATAGAAAAATGTTTAATCCTTCCAGATGTTAAATTGTTGTTTCCTTCTTAGGGATCTCTCGGTCCCTTAACTACGCACATCCAGCTCAGGTGCATGAGCTCCTAACTGTTTTAGCATGCAGAAGAGTTTTTTTCCTCCTAAGTGCTCTTGGAAATGGAACTGGGACATTGACAAGTTTTCTCCAGCTAGCCTGAAATGGCTGTTTCAGGTTGTTTCTTTTTTTCCCTCTCCCTTCAACTTTAAGATGTCAGCTGAAAATAGAATATACTCCGCATGGATATAAAAGACACTCTTGAAAACAGCTCCAGGCATCATCCAGTTTGGGGATTGTTTGATTTGTGCAAACAGGTACTTGTGTTCAGATAACACAGTTCCTTGTGTTATCCAGCTTTAGTTCTATGGTCAATTCACCATTAATACTGTTTCTTAAAGGCTAGAGTTGTTAGAGCCAAATCTTTATTCAGTAAGGTAGTATCAGCAGTCACCATTGCAAATGAGCTTGTGCTCACTAACTGTGCATGAGAAAGAATAAATAGGAATAAGACTTCTAACACAGAGCAAAGATGTGCAAACCAGAACTTTATTCAGTTCTTCTGTGCAGTTCAGGCTGAATGCAGGGAGTGTGTGTTACCATCAGTTTAAGAGTGAAATTTGTGCTTTTAAAGAAGAATTGGCATTTCAAGTGAAACAGGTTGCATCAGTAGGCATTGTACTTAAATGGGCTCTTACATTTGGTTAAAGAACTTCTAAACACAGCTGTGTTTGTTCACAAGGTTGTCCTTTCTTGCAGATTAGGATTACAGTTATTTCAATCAAGGTTTGGGTGTTCATTTTATTGTTAGGGTTCCCCACCCCAAAAGCTTCCACCCCACCTCTCCTTGGAAGTTTTTAAAGATAAGAGTACTGATACCTGTTTCTCATCTTGTACCATTTGCTGGGGTATTGCCTCCATTTAGACTCACATTCAGAATGAGCATCTAAGACTTAGATCTTCTTGTGTTCATGTTAACACTGTTAACTGTTCATGTTAACTGAGGAATGGGAGGGGGGTTTGCAGAGCTTGGCTCTCACTGTCAGAAGCAAGCATTTGTTTTGCTATAGCAGAAGGACTTGATCTTTCCTAGAGCCTGTTTCTCTCTCCCTCTACTTCATATGCTGTATAATGAGTAGCCCTTTAGAAAAAATCGTGGTTTGTCTGTCCTGTGTATCAAACCTTCTGTATTTTACCAAACTTTTGTAAGAGCTGAATGTTCATAAAATATTTTAGATTTCTGGTTTGGTTACTGTATTTCTTACTTTGAATTCAGCATCTGTTTTAAAAGATGCAGAGCAGATGTCTTTTTTTTTTTTTTTTCACATAATTTACATAGTTCTCAGTTATTACATGCATGCTTCAATTCAGGTGAATTTAAGAATCTAAGACATCTATTCAAATATGGTCGGATTTGGAGATGCTGAAAGTGATACCCTGTTTAGTTTCTATGTAAACTGTATAGTTTCCACATAAGATTACATAGGATACACAGATAGGACTTCTCACCCATGACGAAAGATAAATGAACATGGATTTGACAAAGGTCTAAACTATCAGGTGAGGGAATAGTTGCCAGTCTCTTCTGGCAACAGTTGAACATCATCAAATAAATCATGTAGGTGCAGGTTGAAAAGGAGCAAAGGGAACAATATTTGTAACTCCTGGTTTAGTTGCAGAATTTCTTCCTGAAAGATTTTTGTGTGAAAAACCTTGAGTTTGAAGACCAGTTGGACAAATCCCAAGCAAAGAAACCCATTCAGGGCTATTAAATGTGAGATAATGCCTCTGGATGCAGCAACCAGAGCTGCAAAGCAGTTGCTTTGGAAAAGGAGCTGTGTGGTGCAGATGGAAGCATCTCTTTTCACCCCCTCCAGAGGCGGGTGACAGAGCTTTAGCTGGCTTCAGGTTGAGGTAAACTGTCTCCAGATAAACTTGAACTGAAAGTAGTTTGTATGGAGAAGGAAAAGGAGAGAAGAGAAAAGGAGTTTCTACAATGAAATGGATCTGGGAAAAAGCATAATAAGATTAAAGAAAATTGCATGAAAGGAGTCTGGTGATACTGACTTCTACTGCACAGGAGAGTGGAGAGCAGTAAAGGGCTTTAGAGAGAAGAGAAAATGAAGAATAAGCTAATTGCACAGAGGTGCTGGAGAGGGGAAGTGGAGGCATGGGAGATACGTGGAACTTGTGGCAGGTGAGGAAAACGTACAAGAATAAAAAGAGAGATAATTGGCAGCTGTTTATGGGGCTTAAATGCTTTGTTTGTCCACTGTGCCCCAGCTGCCCCCCTAGCAGGAAATGCAGTGTGGTTCTACAGCCTCCAGTTTCTGTTTCCTCTGCCATCTGTCCCTTTGGTTTGTCTCTGTTGCCACCACTCTCTTGGTGGCCAAGGCTTTTTGTAGCTCTGCTCCTGGCCACCTGTGGGATTCACACCAGCAGTCTGGGGTGAATATTAGTAAGGAGTATGCACTTATATATATGAAAGCAAGCTCTTTAGTGTGTAGAAGCCTCTTTTCTATGAGTCTGTGCCTTATTATTTCAATGTACCACTGACTATTTTAATTATACCAAATTTTGGAGTATTGTCTACTGGCTCTGCCCTCTGGCTGTTTGTTTGGATTTTGTAGAGGTTTGGGCAGCCTGAGAGCTGCTGTGTGGTAATCCCTTTTAAAAAAATCCCCTTTAAAAAAAACTTTTAAAGAGTTTTTTGATTTTAAGACTAAATATGTGCCCTCTTTCTATGTGTTTAGTCAATACTACACAATGTTTACTAGAGGTATGCAGCAATACTCTTAATCCTTGTGCTTAACAATGTCTAACACTAAACCAGTTCCCTTCCAATCATTTCACATGCAGGGAATGACTCAATTTTTACTCCATAACTACTCTGTCTATACAAGGACTTTGGGGGATGAAATCTAGATGACTAATCACTTCATTATAAAAAACATTTAGTATACCCGTGTATGGAAAGAAGAATTATATCAGCTAGACTATTTAATGCATCAGGGTAATTATTTTCTCCTGAGCTGCAACCCAGTATTATTTTTTTTTTTTGTGGGAGTGCCTCCTCTGATGGTGCATGTCAGAATGCCACTGTCAAATTAAATGATTTACAGCAGCTAAGAAAAGGCTCTCAAAAATTTGAATGCAGGATACAATGTTTGTAAAATGTCTTGAGAAGTGTAAAATACTGAAATTATTATTAAGTCCTTATAAAAATTGGAAAGGGTGATAATAAGATTTAAATGCCAGCATCTTGTCAGTGGTTGATAAATGGAGTGTGTGTGGAAGCTGAATTCTGCACTTCCCCTTCCCAAGTAGGCTGCTGTCATCCCATGTGGCTGCTCACACTCCTGTGAATTTGAGTAACACGATCACCTTCTTGATATTCACCCCTTTTGAGCCTGTCTGAAGCTGGCCAACAGAATGAAGTTTTCCAGTAGAAGATATGTAGATGGGAAAACTAGAAAGTGGAATTGCATACGCTTAGATTTCTTAGGAAACTCCCCTAAAAATACAGCCTTTTAGACCTAATCATGGATCTTGCATCCCACTGAACTGCAGTTTTTCTTGTGTGACAGATACCAAGATTTGGAAGCAGAGAACAATTTGATTAAATTTGTCTCCTTTGTTGCCACAGGTACATTCCATGTATTCTTAAAATATAAATCCTGCTGCTAATTAAGTTGTTCTCTACTTGATATGATATTCTTAAAAAAATGTAGCTCACCTCAGGGAGTCCCAGAAAGTAAAATGTCCATACACAGGATTGTAATTTACCAGGAATAACTACTGTGTATCCTTTCACTGGAAACAATGGAAGCTATTTTCATTTTCTCATAAATTCTTTTCAGTTTGCAGAAGTTACTTTTATTCTCAAAAGCTGGAAAACAATCATAATTCTGACAAAGTCACATATTGATAATTTGAGTTGAACAATGGAGAATAAAATTGTTCAAGCTGATCTCTGCTCCGTGCTCCATTTTAACTGCAGAGAGGCGAACAGTGATTAAATATAACATTTTGCAGAAGCAACATGCTCAAAGGGTGATGGCAAATACAAATCTTACATAATGAGCTTGAATTAATTTTGTATCTGAAGAAAACAAAACCCGATAGAAGCATTTTTTTTATGAGCAGCAGAACGAATCCATTCCAGTCTGTCTGTATTGTTTCTGGCTCCTACCCTCTATGCCAGTGCCTCATGCATCTGCTGTGCTATCTCCACTGAGCAGAGGCCTGTAACTAACCTGGAGCTGGAGCTATCCTGCTGACCATGGGCATATGGAGGGCACACTCTGAATTAGTACAGCAGTTTGGTGTCAGGACTCTCACGTACTTGTGCTTCCCTTTCATCCATGGATTTTCAGGGAAGCTGTAGAAAGTGAGTTCCCTCAGGGCTTGTGCAGCATGTGCGCTGCAAGGAGCAGCTGAGGAAAGGGGCAGACTCAGCACTGAGGAGAGGAGGGTTCAGGGGGACCTGGTGGATTTCCAGAGCTCACAAGGAGATTATTGAAAAGGTGGAACTGGGCTTTTCATGATGTTGCCTGGTGGGATGATAGCAGCCAACAAGTATAAATTGAAACATGAGAGACTCTGACAGCATGTAAGGAGAGACTTCTTAACCACCACAACAGTCCAACAGTGGACCAGGGTGCCCACAGAGGTTGTGCAGCCTCCATTATCAGAATTTCTCAAGACCAGGTTGAAGAAAAACCTTGGGGAGTGTTTTGCTGATCCTGTGTTGATCAGAGGTTGTATAAGATGACCTTGAGAGGCTGAAGTCCCTCCCAGTCTGTGTTATTCTATGACCCTATTTTTCTGTCCAATTTGGTTGACCTTGTGAGATAGCTGCATGGAATATATAGGGAATTACATAAACAGGAGACTGTTTTTCCTCTTAAAAAGGCCCCTTCATTTTGCTTATGATAAAAATAGATATACATTTTGTTTTTCTTCTTCACGGCAAGCTCATAATATTTGGAGGGGAAGCCCTTCCTTCACCACATCCTACACCCTTAGCAGGTCAAGGAAAGTGAGGAAAACTTTCCTGTTAAAACAGGGCTGTGCAGGGTGAACTGAAGAAAGCTGTTTTTTATGCTTTGGTATTTCAGTTTTGCTTCCAAGGAATTTCAGTGGATGTAAGCATCTCTGTTCCCACCTACTTAACAGTTCAAATATTTATTTATATAATTTGTCTTTAAACCAATAGCTATTTAACCATAGTAGGAAAAAGAAACTGAAGTTTAATCCTCTTACAACAATTCCTTCTCTTAGTAGGAGTGTTTACTGCTTTCTAGACTGACACCTTACAGAGCCTTTTTATTTCTACAGCTACTCTTGCAAGTGTGTCCCAAATCATAAAATGAAGGAGCCAACTTAGCTAATTAGGAATATTCCCCATATTTCTTGTTTATTTGCTTCATTTTAAATATGGAAAGAGCCCTCAGAGGCTGACTGTGGGTTTCTCTTTGAGGTCAGCTTTTTTTTGTATGAACCTGCTACACCTGCCTTGAGCATTCTTGAGGTGTGGTGAGTGCTGTCCTTTTTTATATCCTGATGTGGTTATTCTGGATGCAAAGCAGTTGATGGGACCTTTTTTTTTAAAACTGAAGACTTTGTGAAGACTGCTTGTTACATCTGTGGTATGATTGGAATTCTTCTTTTGCGTCATTAACTGGTAGAATTATTTTCCCTTCAGCCATGATATGAAGTCAAGAGTTTAAACAGGTTCAGAACTGTCTCTCCACTATTGATAACAATTGAGAGAAAAACAGCCAAACAAGAAAAGATATTAGTTTGGAGACTATGTGGGCATCAGAGGAGTTTCAGGGAAAAAGAGTTGGGGGAGATAATCAGCCAGCTACATTTTCAGGGTTTAGGCTAAACAAAACGTTTTCTTGTTACAAATGGAAATTTAATGTTCTAAGTTTGACTAAGCTGAGAAAGTATGCTGAAAGACCAGCTTTAACTGCTCATGGTATATTTAAATAGCCAGAATATTTACAGAAGATACTGAATAGTTGAAAAATACCCTTTCTGAAAGGAACAATAATTGAAAAGCAAGAAGCTAATTAAATATTATCAGCACCATTCAGGATTTAATTTAAAGGCTAATAGGAAAGGAGAGAAAAGAAGGCTGTTGTATGATTTCAAGTAATATTAGCATGGAGTTTTTATTTTTTTCCCCAATTTGCCTATTAGTTTTTAGGTTGCTGTGTTTAATAAACTGTTACTACTCATACCTTTAACCCAGAATTTAATCATAGTAGACATGTAATTTCCTTGAAAGGGCATAGTTTTCACTAATCCCAGGAAGAGATGTCATATGTGACAGCAACTGGATGTCACAGGGCACTGTGTTTTCCAGCATGTGCTGGAGCTAGATACTGCCCTGGGAACATCAGAGGACTGTGCTCAGGTGCAGCTCCAGAGGAGGCTGCCACTCTCCAGGTCTGGAATTGCAGGGAGTGCCTGGAGCTGCTAGTTGAGCCTGGAGCAAGGGGAGGTGGTATCCATACCTCCAGGAGCTGAGTGCTGGTTCAAGAGGTGTCATTAAGTTAAGGAGCTGTAGAAAGCTGGTTGCACATGGCACATCATTAGGGATGATGAAACACTGATTGGCTGGAGCCAGACAGGACCCAGTCACTGCAGAAACGAGAGCCTGGACTCTTGTCTGCGCACAGGGACAGCCAGACCCCGCGCTCATCAGGGTAGTAAATGGACACTCCCATGATCATGAAGGCTGGAGGCCTGTGACTTCAGCAGCAGGAGGGCAGCTCCTTCTCCAGCTGCTGATCTGCACCAGCGGGATGGGTTCAGTGCCCTGGTAGCAGGCGAGGGGCTGCACACCAGGTACTGGAACTGGCCAGGCCTGATCCGTGCGACAGCACCAGGGGAAGCAGTGCATGGTAACAGCAGGAGACCTCCCCTGCAGGAAATAGGAGCCCCCACTTGCAGCCTGCCTTGCTGTCTGGGCAGGTTTGCTGCTTGCTGGGGGCTTGAATTCAGGATGCCACAGGAAGACCCAAGCTGTTCCCATCCAGCTAATTTTCCCTGCGGGCATCAGTAATACTGCTGGGGAAACCTTGAGTGTATCAAGAGTGATTGCACATCCCTGGTTTTCAGCATCAGGTACATGGAGACCCAGGTGGTTTTCTCTTCAATCCAGCTAATGATAGGGAAGGGCTTGAGGAATGTTTGGATGGATCCTACATTTCCTCTTGTGCTTCATGAGAAGTTCCTGTCAACTTGCTTCTCTAGCCCATCGATAGCCCCTTGGATGACAACCTGGACACTCTGGCATATCAGCCATCTCTCCCAGCCTTGAGTTATCTGCAAGCTTGCTGAGGGAGCACTCTGCCCTGCCATCCAGATCGTTAATTTTTCAATCTCCTGACATTGTGCTCACCCATTCCCTGTTCCTCTGGATCCTGCTGTCCGTGGTTTTATCCTGGTGATGATGCTGGGTGCTACAATGAGTTGTCAGCACCTGGTGTCCTTTGCCAGGAGGAATATGATGTTCCCGTTGATAATTTTTTCTTCCTCCTTCTAGGAACTACTTGGGGTCAGTTCTGTTTGCTCTCCAACACACTTTTACACCTTTGCTCTTTCTTCATTTGTCTCCAGCTCAAGTGTTACATCAACATTTGCTGTATCTTTTGTCTTTTATGTATTACTGTTAATAAATGTATTAATTGTTCTACTATCTTATGAGGCCTGTATTTCTCCATACTTCATCATTATGTTAGAGGTGTAAATATCACATTCTGCATAGAATAACTTACTACTACTGCTAGCTGTATAAAGCTCTGGTTGTACAATACAAACATAAAAGAAAGTAAAACTAAATTAGCCATGGACACATGGTAATCAGGTAAACTAATTTAGAACAACCAAGTAAAGCAAACTCACAGGCAGATCAGGAAAACTGTGCCAGAACACATCTGAGAAACTTAAGGTCTGGTGCCTTTTAAACTCATTACAAAGCTTGTGGCCTGTCAGTGGCAATGGCAAAACTGTATAACAAGTTACATGGTCAAGCTATTAATAATATTATTCCAGATTTTCTAGCTTTGTATCAGTAAGGTGAGATTTTGCTCAGTGTCTTCAGACCTGTTGTTCCTCCCACATGAATTATGCATAAGAAACAAGATTCCCTATGTATAGTAACTTGTTGGCTTCTAACATCATCACATTTGGATGCTGCACTACTTCTGTCATAATGAACTAGCCTGTTCGGTTTCATGGCCATGATGTCAGGCTCCAGGAAAACCTTATTATATAGCATTAGACTTTACAATGCAAATTATGTCAGAGTCATTTGTTCTCATGCATAATAGTTCTTGAGTTGTAGCAGTACTTTCTGTACTTGGACTGTATAAACACCCTGAAGTGCTTTTCATTCAGCCTCTTCTTTACTACAGGCTGGAGAACATCTCACCTCTCTATATCTAGAGAAGCTTTTTGCATTACTAATTTTGAGGTCAAGGTTTCATAGTGTTCTTAGTGTCAGAAAAATGATCTGTGCTATCTCTCTTGTGTCATTTTGCCCTTGTTACACACCAGGTTAAGACGAGTGCAGGTGAGCTACCTAGTGTTTGCATTTTCAGATATCTGTACATTCTAGTCACTGTATATTTACACTTTGTCTTGTCTAAGGGAAGAACCATTCCTGTGGGAATTCTTCGATAGGCTTTGAGTGTTTCAATATCTTGTCAGTCAATTAACATTCATTAAAGACATAGCCTTCGGGAGAGTCTGCCGGGAAAGCTCTGGTACTGCCTGCTGCATCTACTTGTGGACCTGAATAGAAATCTGTCACTTAAGAGCAAGGATGAGGCTGGATAGGAATAGAAAATTATCTCTAGAGGTTGTTTAAGATGCAGTTTTAATATGAATTTAGATGCAGATACCTATAAATAGAATAAAACTTTAAATATTAAGGTAGTTAAACATGTTTTAAAATGCAAATGGAAGACTCTATTTTCTGAGAGTTTTCTTTAGCTTGGCTCTTTCATTTCCCGCTTCACAAAGTCCATTATCATGAGTTTAAATTATTGCATTTTCAACTTCAAAGTAATTTACAGATAGGGAAATGTCCCTGAAATGTTCTTATGGTCCTACCCAAACTGAGATTGCCCCTGTTCAATGGAACTTGTGAGCAGCCCCTGGGTGGCCATATCGGTCCAGATACATTGCAAGCATGAACTTACTAAGACTCATTTTCAAAGTGTTTGAGGTTTTTGATCCTGCTCTTATAAGAATCTGTTTTCAGAACATGATTGCATCAATAGTGCAGATATCCTACTCTTATTACAAATGGGTATTTATTCACAGCTCATTAAGAGTCATTTGTTCATTTCCTTCCCTGATGGTAACTGAAATACCTGCCACATAGGTATACATGCTAGAATAACTTTTTGCCTTTTAGAGGAGTATTGCTTGGAACCCAACAGCAAATACTTTCTCACAGTGTCTCTTAAAACAGCCCCCCACACTTTCCATCTCTCAGGCAGGTCTTCTCCACGCGCCTTTTCCTGAGTATAGGTCATTGGTCCTGGATCCACAATTGAGAGCAGTTTTCCATCTACTGGGAATACCTCTGCTGGCAGATTTTATGGTTTTATTCTTGGTTGTTTTGAGGTTTTATAAGCACTGTATTATACTGGCCATTTATGTGGGCATACCTGAGCAACATGTCCCAGTGCCATGTGTAGAAAGAAAATCCAGCGTGAGGCTGGCTCTCTGCTTATAAAACCAGAGCAGCTGTGCCTGTGCTGTGATATGCAAAGCTTTGCACTGATCAAGTTCAAAGCAAGGCTTTACCCATTGCTTCTTCACAGTGTTGGTACTGACAACAAAGTTCTTCCAAAATCATCTCCTGTCTTTCATAAAAGTGAGAGGAAGTGAAATGAAAAGTCTTACATAAAGCATTTTGCCAGCAAAAGCTCTTCTCTCTTGCAACAATATGTTGCAAGAGAGAGGAGATTCTGCATCTGAGAGGATGCTTTATGATGATATTTCCTTGTTCAAATATTCTGAGTTCTATTTTAAGCCTTGCTTGAAAAGTTTCTGTACAGTTTGTCAGTTTTATGCATTTGGTTTGCCAGTATGCATTGCTATACTCTAGGATAACAATGTGAAATGTAGTTTGCAAAATTCCTAACTAGCATTAAAATGAAATTAAAATCTAGGCCTCTAAATTCTTATGTAGGAGAAAAAAAATCATGTGACTTGAACTGCACTGTTAAATCAGTTTCTTTCAAGTAATTTCTTTTTTCCAACAAATATTATTTTATTATAAAATATGTGAGGACCTGGGAAATTTCCCTGCCCAAATATCTCTTTTCTGGGTGTTTTATCATATCCATCACAGTGGTACCTGTGGCTGCCCTGCATTCCAAAATCCATGACCTTAGTAAGCACACGGATTTCAAAGGGTAACAACAGAAATTAACCTCTTGGGTAATATCTGAAAAGCAGCTGTCTGGTTGTAGATTTTTTTTCCGCATTGTTACCTGCAAAATTCATATGATACTTGGATACTTGACAGTGCCTGTAAGGGGTGAAAGTTAGGTATGAAAGAGTATGGAAGTTCCAGACAGAGAATTTTTTAAATCATTATTTTTAAATGAATTATTTAAAAGAAGTATGTAAATACTTAATAGTCATTACTTATTAATCAATAACTACTGAGTCAATTAATAAGAAACAATTCAATATTATTCAATACTAGAATATTAAAAGAAATTCTTAGAATGCACATCATGTTTATCTACATACTGTTATAGTTTTAGATGCATGCACGCATACATACATACTTGTATGCATAGTTACTGTCATATCATGTGGCAGTGATCCTTTGTCAGAGGCTGGCTTCTGCCAACATGATCTGGATCAATTCCCAATGAATCTCCCCATATGAATGACTGGCCTCGTTCCTCTAGGGAGGCACTTAGAGAGACCTGTGCCCCAGTGAGTGCCCTGCGGATTTTGCACACTATTTTTTCACTGGTCTGCAGTGCTTGTGGTGCTCAGCATTCCTGTACCTCACTTTGCAGCAGCCAGCAGCTCGTTACTGTGTTTGTTGCTGATATCAGCTGCTGCTGCTGGCGTTCCTTAACTGCTGCGTTTGCTCCTGTGCTTGAGTAGGCTTCTCCCTACAAGGCGCAAGCCTTGACAGCAGGCTCATCCATCCCGGGGCACCTGCTCCCTCAGGGCTTCCAGTGTATGGGCAAATTAGTAGAACAGATCAGTGTCTCTGGACAAAGTCCCTTGCCAGAGCTTTAGAGGACACCAGGTAGCTGTGGCATAGGACAGCAGGTCCATTCACCAGTCCATAACAAAGGTAACAGAGTGCATGATTGATTGGGTCTGGCTAAAGAGAGATCACTGACCTGCCTGCGAGTGCTGCTCACCAGGAAAGGAGACGCACGATGGGTTAAGAAAATTGCAGGTAGTGCACAGTTACTCATAGCAGTAAGGTTTAGAGCAGGCTGTGAAGAGATGAAGGACATTTCCAAACCACTCAGTCTTCTAATAAGCTTACCCAGACGTAATTCAGCAGAGGCAAGGGCGAAGCAATGGGCTTCAGAGGAAGATAGATGTGTCAATTGTAAATCTGGCAGGCTCAGAGCTGAACATAGGGGCAAGATGGTGGGGTTATGCTAAATGATTCCATGAAGACATTGGATCAGCACCCCGTAATGGTCCAAATAGAAACCAAATGGGAATTTTTGAGGAAAACAATTATGACATTCTTCCATTGTATAATTCTATTCACCTGCCATGTAACTTTGCAGCCTAGCAAAGACAGGGGGGATATAATACAGGGCTACAAATCTGTTCACTGATCTATGACACAAAACCTAGAGGTTTAAACTTCCCAAGCTAGCAGAAAACCAGTTCAAGAGCAACAAAAGCCTGTTGAAAGAGTGATGGAAAGGACCATTCCTACCATTCTCTGCTCTGCCTGGGCAGAGAAGACCATTGGGTTGGACCTTTTCTTCACTGATATGGTGGCCAGACACTGGAACAAGTTGCCCAGTGGAGTGGAGGAATCACCATCACTGAAGCATTTAAAGGACAAGCAGATGTGCCACTTGGGGACGTGTTTTAGAGGTGGACTTGGTAATGCTGGGTTAGTGGTTGGATTTGATGATGTTAGAGGTCTTTTCCCTCCACAATGATTCTGTGTTTCTATGACTTTGAAGCAGAGGCTTTATCTTCCCATGTCTCTGCTGTGTCCTGCTTAACCTGCCCTTGGTGTCACTTGGGGCCTCTCGGTGACACGCTCTGGGTAAGAAACACCGTGCAAAAATGCAAACACCAACAGCAGGGAGGCTGCAGCAATGGTTTGTGTGTGCATCAGTGTTCTTGGCAATCTGTTTCTGGAATAAGGTATTACCAACTCTTTGTCTATTTAGAAATGATCAGTTTGACAAATGGTGGCTATAAAATGAAACTCTCAAACTGCTGACCTTAGGAAGCCTGAGGAGGAGGTAGCTTTAGAAACTATGAAGACTGAAGACATCTTAAAATAGACACAAATCATACTTGCCACCATGAAGATTATCCATCAAAAAACAAAATAGAAATCAACTATTTTTCCTCCTAAAATTCAATACATACAGAGAATTTGCAGTTATATTTAGGAAAATAAGAAAGGAAATTACAGCATCATGAATATATGTCTATGGATTTTATGTCAAATGACTGCAAATCTGGTAAAAATACCTCTATGAATTGGAAGTAGACCCCAGACTAAGCTTGAAGTTTTAAATGAATGTAAAGTAGACATGAACTTGTGCATTTATAACAGTTCAGGAGAAACCACAACTGAGGATTTTGAATTTAGAATATGTTTTCATTTACTATTCAATTTTCTGTTTTGTGTATCTCCTAAATAATTTACTAGAGCTGGTAGATCTTATTAAACCATGATTTTATCCAATTGCTGTGGTCCAACTGTTCAGCTCACAAACAGAAAATGCTCAGAAGTTGACTTTGCCCATCTTTCTTTATTATTTATCCACAAGGGACAAATTATTCCCTAGGTCTGATCAAAAGCTGTGGTTCATTTTGAGGACAATATTTAACAGTGTCTACTCTGACCACTCTCCCTAAATTTCCTGAGGGATTCCAAATGTATGCTATTGGTTCTGAAGACATAAATGGAAGAGATTATATATAATAAGATGGCAGTAAAGTAAGGTTTTAATGGACAGCTGAGAGATTGTACATTTAAATTCAGGTGGAGATGAAAAACTGTATAGTAATAAACATTTAAAATAGTGGGGAAATGAAAAACTGTACCATTCAATCTTAAAACAAAATGTTCCGCTTCTTATTAAGGACCACAGCAAGCTTTTGGGTTTGCTCTGCAGTGAGGAAAGATGGCAGAAACACAAAAAAGAATTACTGATTTACTTCAGTCACTCTCCAGTGCACATGCCAGGCACCCGCATATCTACAAATCATTTTCCAGCTTCCATGACTGCAGGTGTCATTTGCCACGACAAGCTACAGATTAATAGTGACCAGAGCTAAGCTTGTCTAATTCCATGCTGTATTTTGTTCCTTGTATACATTCTGGCATAAAGCTTTGTACAAACTGAGAATATACTCAACTGGCATCCTGTAAAACCTTGAGACTCAGCAATTTATCCAGGGATTTACTAGTTATGCATCCTGAAGAACATCTTTTCCAACAAACCAGAACTCAGTAATGAGGCATTTTTGAGTGTTAATCATTGTGTCCTACTGCTGAATTCCAGATTTATTGCACACAAAAGAAGTCAAGAGTTGCCAAAATCAAACGTGACATATTTTTAACATTGCGGTCACTTCCTATGAAGGTTTTTGCCCTCAAGAAACAGCTACAGTGATCACAACCTTCTCCTTATGGGAAGGGGGAAAGAAAACCTGTAAATGAACTCTAATGAGCTAAAAAGGGGTAAATATCTAGTGGCATCCAGCTGGTACAAGTAGCAAGAAAAGCTGAGTTCAATTATTGAGGAGTTATTCTCCTTAAAAATACATATCAAGAAAAACTGCAAAGCAGAGGAACTGAGTTCCATCGTGGCAATCCCATCCTGAGTAACATCACTCGTACAGTTTCACAGCTGCTGTGCGTAACCAGTGCTTGGATCAGGATCGTATCTGCTGTGGGTTACAGTGGATAGCCATTAAAAATGGATTCACTGGTACTGTAGGCAGTGACTGGGGAGAAGACAAGGGGGAGTGATATTTACCCCACCCAGAAAGGAGGGAGAACTCTCTTCTCTTAACTGGAGGGAATAAGGGAGTCATTATGATTCCCAAAATCCAGCCAAACACTTGTGAATTTGAAGATCCAGGACTTTGAATCTCAAGTCTCTGGTTGCCTAAGTAGCATTCAGAGCTTTGCATGGAAAAAAAAATCATCATCAGGTACAGGAAGGTTTAAAGCAGACGGAAAATTTATTATGCAATCTGTGATTTGATGTATAGATTTTGCACGAATGTCTTGGGTTTCAAGCTTTATATTGCAGTTCCTTGTTCCTTCTATTGATGTCTGGGTGATATCACCTGGAAATCTTCCCTTGTCATTTGTAGAAAGAGTGCAGCAGGTCTAAGGCTTAAGCATCACAGGCAGGCCCATAGAATTTGGGGTGGTGGAGTCTGGTATTAGAAGGCAGAGGCAATATAGGCAGAAGAAGAAATAAAAGGGATCAAACACAACAAATCAGTGGCGTCTTCAAGCTCAGGTGGCTCTTTGCATCCAGTTTCTGTAGTGAAAGTCTAGATAGCATTACATATAGCCTTACTGCTTGTGGCCTTTGATGTTGTCTAGAAGATCTGTGCATGGCTGGGTTGACTGGAACCAGCCTTTGGGGCAAGAATTAACTTTGTCAGTCCAGATTCTCAGGTGCCTTTGCTTCTCTGTCATCACCTTTTCATGGAGAAAGATTAGGAAGAGAGTTTATTTGATCAATGTGTCAGCTAGAGTGTGCTAGAAAAGGAAAACCAGATGTATAAAAGGATAAAAAATCACCAAATTTACTGGACAAAGAGAGTGTATTCTAAAGGCAATCATATGTTGTGGTGATTTTGGATATAGGCAGGTAGGAAAACTGAAAAACCAAATAAGCCATAAAAAATATTTTTTGCAAGCATCACCCAGGGCTTGTGAATTTTTCAAAGTACACATCTATAGAAGAAAGAAATTAGGATAATAAAGATGAAAAATGTGAACAGACATGAATACCTGATGGAAGTATTCACAGTATATTGGCAGTGAAGAACTAGTAGAGAAATCATTCAGTGGAGTTCAATGTTCTGGTTTTGAGAAAGTAAACATTTTTTGCCTGAAATTGGGATTGCTTGACAGAACAGAATTAATTGAAAATGTAGATTATAATAATTAGGACAAAAACTTATTTCCTTGCTGATTTTTGTAGACTTCATTCTGCAAAAATTTTCGTGAAAAAAGGAAAATATACTTGGATTTTTAAACTACTGAATAAAAAATTGCCTTTACATCATGCGGTCAATTTTGATAGACCATTTGTATCAGTCACGCATTGGTGTATTGCTCCTGCACTTGTTAGCACCTCTTGAATGGATATTCCCTACCTATTTCATTTAATTTGTCAGTAGCAATAAATCACAGTGGGTTTGTTTGTGTGTCCCTGAAGTAAGACAAATAACTTTGCCTTACTGCACTTAGCCCCAGGCTTCCTTGTGGGTGATATGTATGCCTGGAAATTTAAGTCAGAAGCAATACTTGTTTTTTCATTATCCAGTTGCTGTCTGTACAGCCCTAGAGAACGGAAAATTAATACTTCAATTTTCAAGTATTTGCGACTGAGCTGCAAAAAATCACCTCCAACTTCCAGTCTGGAACCTCACTGAAAAGATTTCACAAACGAGTAGATAAGACCTCTTCTAAAAAGGAACTCGCTTGAAGTATGAGGGAAATAGAGCCACTTACGAATAGCTCTCAGCATCTAAAGAGCCATGGTCAAAATTCATTGCATTTAAACAAGCTAATTTTGTGGTAACCCTGTCATCATCCAAGCCTTCTGTCTGTATTGAGGGCAGAACTGAGTAGTTTTGAAGATGATTTTAAATAGCTCACTTGCTAAAATATGCATGTGTAAGAGACCTCAATATAGCCAAAAATTTGTGTAGAATAGTTTTGTCTGAAAATGTTACCTAAGCCTGAAGAGGGAACAGTGCTCTCTTTGCTACAGGAAGATCAGATATTTTGGATGTTCAAGACCCTGAGAGCACCAGTAGGCTTTAATGGCCCCTGCCAGCCTCACCCAGGGGCTCCACTCACGTGTTTGACCAGGGCACCCAGGCCCTCATTTAAGCTGAAGCTTGGGTCCTCAGTTCTTGCCTGAGCTATGTCATGGACATAATGGTCTCCAGCTCCTCCTCAGAACAGACCCTGGACATATGCATCAGGTAACATTATTTCCACTTCTGCCTGTGGCCCTGCCAGTCCTAAGTGGACCCCCAAACCTGACTGATGGCTTTCCTTTTCCTGGGGCTGCTCACAGAGCCCATCACCAGCATCCTGCCCTGTCCACTGTGTGCAGGTCCTGTGGGACTGTGTCTTATTGGTGAGGACACTGCCTGGGCTGCGGTCGCCCTCACATTCTGTTTGTTCCCTCTCTCTGAGCAGTCCCACTCATGCTGCTACCCGGCACTGCTTTGGGAAACCAAAGTAAAAATCATTCTTTGCCTATCTTCATAAAGCCCTCTTGTTTTCCAGGACAAGCTCCTGTCTCACAGACTCATGGCATGATGTCAAGAAGAGGATGGGACATGATGCTCTGGGATGCAGTGTTTTGAGCATTTTCTCTAAAAGACATTTAAGTGTGTTGATTCTAATGTGGTCACAGATGTATAGGGCAGTCAATCCTGATGTACCTCATTAAGTGTTTATTTAGTTGTCAATTCATATGGAACCATGCTCTCTGCCCCTCCCTGGAGGCAACTGACTACATTTAAATGCACTTTGGAACAAAGCAGGGCACTGCTCCTTACACACACTACATCCATGAGATTTCACAGACCTGCTCACTGCCTTCTTCACACAGCCAGAACCAGCAGGGCCCTCTGGGACATGCCAGCTTTTGGTTTGCACCTCTGGCAAAGCAAGCACTTGGAACAGGGTGCTCTGTCACTGATAGACACTGCTCTGGCTCTGGAGGATAAAGAAGGGGTACAGCACTCCCTCCTCTCTGTCTCTCTGAATGCTACCTGAAACCTAACACTACTCTGATGGTTTGCTTTAAGATTGTTTCTTTATGACTCTGTAGGGGATAAATGGATATCCATATAGACAGAGATGATCATGCTACAGGTTTGTCAAGAAGGTCCCCTTTAGCTCGAAACCTCTTTTAAAGAATAAGAAAGATAAAAGCAGGGTTGATGGTAATTTTCCAGGATAGAGAAGTATCAGCAGTGGCTACCCAGGGGTTGTTACTAAACCAATATCTGAAATTTATCCATCAACTTCATCACCGACTTAGAAATGGCAGCACACAGTGAAAGTTTGCAATTGATGCAGTTTGGTATTCAAAGACTGTTTAAATTGCAAGGAACTCCAAGGCAACTTCACAAAACAGAGTGAGTGAATATCCAGCCCACTTTGGGAAATGTGGAGAGGAAAGGGGGTCATGGACAAACCTCCCTAGGTGATGTGGAATTCCATGAACAGCACCAGTCTGTGGTTGTCCCTGGTGACTTTGAATCTGCAGAGGATGAACCTTGGTGCAAAGCAGGCCAGTCCCTACAGTTGCACAAGACAGTACCCAGTGAGCTTGGGATGAACAGCAGTGAGTGCAGGGCTTTGGGATGTGAAGTCCCCTGCTTCAAGATACGACCACTGGTGGCTAATTTGGGACAATCATGAGCAACCCAAACACTTAGATCAGTCTCTGAACTTCTGAAGAGGTTAGCATTATTCAAAAACTCAGAGTGAAATCTTGTGGATTTCTTTCTCTAAATTGGTTATAAACATATTGAATAGATTAAGTCCATCTACTGATTCCTTCTGGGAATATAAATATAATTTTGGGAGGACAAACACTCAGGCTATGACTATACTAGTGAGTTAAACTGTGACTAAAAATATACCCAGACATCGTTTGGCCCAGGAAATGTACCTAGCTCCCAGGATTAATGACATCATGCCATCTTGGCAAAAATCTCTCTGCTTCAGTCATCCAGCTCTTTCCCATTAGGTCTTGTGTTCCTATGAAGATCTGCATGTCATGAAAAAAACACCCTTTGTATTGTGTTGTGAAAACCCTATTCTCAGAGGTTGTTTTTTTAAGCCTTTGACAAGAGAAACAACTTAGAGCTATGTGGGATCCTGGAGAAGTGAAGATCCTTGTTTTGAGGACCCTGTGTGGGAAGGTGGACCAGGAGAGTGTGTATATGGGGGAGTGAAGGTGTGTGTAGCATCAAATGAATCTTCCCAAGCATATGTGAAGTGGCAGTAGGAAGCCTAGAGATAGAGATTATCAGTGATTTTCCACCTGCTATTGCATCCCTAACCTTCACTGCGGTACAGGCCAGAAGAGAGCTCCAGTGAGCATTAAATGGGGTTCCTACACTTGCTTTAGGGGTAGAACATGGAGCCTTTCTAACACCAGATGCTT
This sequence comes from Corvus brachyrhynchos, assembly GCF_000691975.1. Taxonomy (NCBI): domain Eukaryota; kingdom Metazoa; phylum Chordata; class Aves; order Passeriformes; family Corvidae; genus Corvus; species Corvus brachyrhynchos. Next base: position 11,671,962 of record NW_008238983.1, on the reverse strand, counting down.
GGTCACAGGGGACAACATATGCAGAAACTTGGGACCTGCTTTTGTGGGTGGTGGAGAGCTACCATCCTCAAATGACAGTCTCCCATGGCAACCACAGCAGTCATAGCAGCAGCTGTGGGGATTATGGATAAACCAAAACCAGCTACCACACAGATTAGAGCACAGCCTCCTAAGAAATGATAATGCAGCATCTGTTAAGATGCTCAGATGCTTGTCTTCCTAACCAGACTGACATGGCTGTCCATGTCCAGGGACTCCTTTCCTGCTGGAGCCCACAGGACACCGCTAAACCACCAAAACTGGAGCTTTGTATCTTGGCCACACAGCAAAGGTTCACCTCTGCACTCCTGGAAGCAACTTTTGTGGCTAGTCTCCAGAGCTACTTCCACCCAGTGGGGGAACTACCATGGCAAATACCCTCCCTCTCCTTCTCCTCACATCCATAGAGGACCAGCTTGCAGATTTGGCACAGTCCCAAGGCAGCCTTGGGCAGCATCTTCAGCTGGTTTTGCCTGCTTTTTCCTTATGCTGGTCCTTCAAACCCCTGCTGCACCCTTGCTCTTCTTTTCAGCCAGCCCTCTCTGGGCTCCAAAACTTCTCCTCTCATGTGCTGTGTGAGGAAGTTTGCATCAGAAGTGTGAGATGGACACTCTTAGTTCTTCATGAAGAGTAGGGCAAAATAGGGAGGTTTAACACCCTTATCAGATGCTTGATTTGATCTACTCCCATAGATGAAGCAGGGAAGCACCCTTCTCATGCTGACCCTCCCTCAGCACAGGTTGTCTGGCTCCTTCCCACCTGTTGTTGTTCTAACAACACTCAAGGTGTTGTTAGAGACAAACACAAGCTCACCTTTATTTGTTACTCTAATTAAAAATCTAATGAAAATGGCACAGACTGTTTATTATTAGTCCAGTTACAATAATGCTTACAATCACAGTAATGCTTACACTTGAGTACAGGAAAGCTTAATTAAAAATAGTATCCCTAAAAGGAGAGAGCTGGATAGAAGGAAAAGCTTTTTCATCATGAGGACAAAAAATAAGTGGAACATGTAGCCCAGAAAGGCTCTGCTGCTTCCAACCTTGGAAGTTTTTGAGATCATGTGGGAGACCATCCCAAACCCTTGGCAATGCAACCTGGTTTTATGGCTGTCCCACTTTGAGCAGGAAGTTCGACAGCATGAACCTCTGTCTCTTCTTCCAGCCTCAATTATTCTCTGATGATGAGACAGATGGCACTCACAGGAAGGTGCTGAATGATACCCAGCTGGAGCTCAAGTGCTATGCTGCAGGGTGGGCTGCCCTGATGCTGGGGGAATGGGTTAGCAGGAACCTCATCAACTGCACAGGTAAAGGCTGGTCCCTGCCCCAGGAACAGCATTATCCCATGGAACAAGGGAGTTTGGGCTCCCACCGGCTGGGCAGCAGCTTTGCAAAACTGGTAACACAAGTGCAACATCATCAGCCTTGTGGCAAAGACCAGCAGTCTGTGGTCTCTGGGAGAGGACAGGAGCTCCTCTGGAGAGGAGCTAGTAGGCTGAAGAAAATAATTCTTCCCCTCTATTTGACAATCATTTAACACCAGCAGAAGGACCAGGCTCACTTGGAGGCTTCAGTGCAAAAAGGCATCTATAGGCAGAAGAAGCAGCTCCAGGCCACAAAGAATGGCTTTTGAAATATTGCCCAGGAATGAAGGGATGGTTTAGAAAAGTCAAAGCTCAGCTGCAGTTGAAACTGGGGAAGGACATCAGGGGTACCATGAATTTCTAGTCCTACTTTAGTAACAAGACAGTTGCTTATTGGGTCAGTGGTTTTAATACAATAGACACAGGCTGAGGTACTTGAAGCCTCACTTTTCACCAACAATGTCTGCCAGTCTTCTATACTTAGTGAAAGAGTTCAAGGAGGAGAGGAACTTTCAGTAGTAGGTGAGGATTGAGTCAGGGATTATATGTGAGAACTCAGATGCCACAAGTCCAGGGGACTCTAATGGGCTGTGTCTGGGGATACCAAGACAACTGGCCAAAGTCTTTGCATCAACATGCTCCACAGTTTTGAAGGCTCAGGAGATCAGGGCAGATTCCTGATATAACTGAAGAACGTTGCACCCAACTTCAAAAAGACCCAAAAAGTCAACACAGAGAAACAGAATCTTACTTATGGTTTTGTAAAAGTCATGGAGTGAGTCACCTTGGAACTTCCCCAAACATGCAGAAGATCACTGGAAACAGTGAGCATGGAATTAGTTACCAAGGGTTAGTTACACTTTACCCACAGCTCGCCTGCTCTGATTGGAGGGCTGCATGTGTGGAACTGGGGAGGGGAAAACCAGCGAATGTCATCTCTCACAACTTCAGGAAAGCTCTCAACACTCTCTCCCACAGTCTTGAGAGGTAAAGAAGAGGTTGGAAGTTTGAGCCCAGAGGGTAGTGGTTGATGGATTCCCACATCCCACCACATTTCTCTTTTGGATCTATTTTTTCTTATGATGCTGTCACACTCTGGTGGTTATTTAAGGACCCATCAGATACACTCCAGCTTCACTGCTCACATAAAATGCAGGAGAGAAGAAGGAGGGAGTACAGCTCATGATTGGTACAGAATATATGTGTTAGTGGGAATTAGCAGTTCAGAAATTTAGGGCTAGGGAACAGTAAGAACAGTTAAAAGAATACCGATTCGGTCAGGCACTGTTTCAATGCTTATAAAGTGGTTGGGATAGGGGGAATACATCAAATCTTTGAGCACGGAGTCTATGATCGGTTCTGTCCTGAAGTTGTCAGGATGTACAGTTTTTTATATTGCCCCTTAATAAATCTAAGGACTATGAATATGGAGGCTTTTTTAAAAAGGGTCACTAATCTGCATACTGATAGGGTATTTTTTTAATCCACCTCGTGTTTGACTTCTACTGGTGTAAAAGCATTCAGAATGGTGTACGCAGTCTATCCTCAATTCTAAGATTACTGACAAGTAACAGGAACACTTATATCTGTTTTGCTCCTAGTCTCACAACAGTGACAGATCTGACAGCTCCAGAACTCTCTGAGTGGTAGAGAAGTTCTACATGACTGGTGGGGTGGTCCATGAACTGGAAAGGCATGCAAAGTAGTATTCCTTTGTTGGAGTATCTGCTATGTGTTAATGTATGTCATCACCTTGTGTCACAGGAAAAACGGTGGTGGGCTGTCCTCATGTCTAGTGCCCTTGGACTGATTTCCTCCTTTTACACAGTGGTCATTAGGGCTAAGGTGTCAGGACCGATTTGGGGCCAAGATATTTTTGTGAGAATTGTCTTTCGTTGTACAAACATGTTTAAGATTGTCAATATTACAGCTGGCCAAGTGCCTGTAAGGATAAGATGGGCATGAGAATAAGGTGTCCTAACCCATGTGCATGGAAGTCCCCAGACCCAGCACCCATTTCCTAAGAATCTTTGGATATTTTTAATTCATGAAACTAAACAGCCATTCCCGAGTACTGCAGTCCTAGACGTGTGAGTGTCACTCCTCCTCCTCCCCTTTTCTTAACAGTTTAAAACCAAAATTATACAATCCATTCCTGAACATGAATATTATGTGTGTCAGGGAACAGCGATGATAGGCTCCTTTACCAGGGAGGATGAGCTGAGCAAGAAAATGGATTCAGCAGGGCTGGTGCCTCACTGTCCAGATCACAGCCCTGCACTATCTGAGCAAGATGAGCAAGGCAGCCCTAGAGGTGGAAACGAGGTTGAACTGTGAGTCCAGATCATAAGGTAAGTCAGGTCCAGGGGTCAAGTCAAATGAGTCAGGTGGAGACAGGAAGCCAATCTGCAGGCCAGGATCGGGTTTGGTGAGGGGAATCAGGATCACATACAGCCCAGTGATTGTTGTCTGATGAGAAAAAGCAGTTCTTGGAACAGCCCATAGCAACAAAGGAGAAAATTTTTGACATACAAGAACCGACTTGTCTCCTATAAGAAGTGAAACTTTTGAGAGGCTACGGGAGTGAGACAATGGTGAGGATCATCTCCCATGCTATAGAGAGATGGTGATGAAAATGTGTGAGTGAGACTGCTGGATGGAAAGCAGTGCTGGCCTCCGCATCTGCATGTTCCTGTTTGTATTTCTCATGCCTAAGACTGTAGTGCTAATAGGCAAAAGTATAAAGGGACATTTCAAAATAAAATTTGAGGAGAAAGGTGTTCAGTGAGGTTACGCCAGCCTTTCTCATTTCAAGAGGCTCATGTACATTTTTACCAAAAACCCTGTAACAAATGAACTTAGTCTCACACAGTCCTTGAGCACCATATTGGATCTTTTTGCCCCCAACGTGAATTCTATCTTATCAGTTAATAGGTTCCAATATTCCCAGTCTTTTCCTAAATTACTATACCGCATGCATTTAATGCAAATTATTATACAGAAGCTTGCAAACGCAAGCTTCTATACTTGCCTATAAGGCTGTTTTTTATAGGGCATCAGCCATCTCACTGCTGCTGGCCAGTATGAAATAGCATCTCATTTTGATTTTAATGGAAATCCCCTGCAAGCACAATGTTCCAACATCCATAAACCACATTTTCTTCACAAACTGTTTCATTGCAGAGCAGCTAAAAATACTGCTGCACTCTCCTGCACCTTGTGCCTGCTGTCTCCAAACAGCTCCACCTCCAAACAACCACCACCATATGTAGATACTGAAAGAAACAGAGCTGGGTTTTGGTTGGTAACTGGACTTAAGATTTTTTATACTTCTTTTGTTGTTTGTGTGCAGTTTGGGGTGACTGCAGCAGACCTAGTCAGAAGACTATTGTCCATCAAAAAAGTAGTGATCCACAGAACCACTGATCTGAGCAGGCACAAGCCTGTGTTCTTAGCAATGGGCATAGCCAAGGCTAACAAGACAGGTCCAAGGTCAATCCAGGAAAGACAAACAACACTCCAGAAATAAGGTTAGGGACAGGCACAATTACTACATAGCTAAGGAAGGGGCTGGGGGCCCAGAACTGAGCTTAGAGGGACCCCATGGGCTATGGGCATAAGTGGAGGCTGTGGATATGGTTGGAGTAATTAGGGATTACTAACGCCTTCACAAATTAGTCCCTGACAAATTCTTGGCATGTCATTCAACTAGTAAGGAGGAGATGTGTGACCTTCAAAAAGAGCTGAGTTGCCAGTGATGCTGATCCCTGGGGGTGCACTTCTGGGCAGAGGGACCTGGGCCTTTTCTCTGTAGCAGACTCTAGTGAGAAGATAAGTTATTTAGGTTTTACTAATCATCACCACTTCATCAACAGAACAATACTGTTTTGGACACCCCAAAGTTATTTCTGAGAGTTCTGATACCCTGATGGCATTTTGAGCTGGTGAAAGCAAACGCTATCACAACCAGTAGGGAAACAACCAGATGAGTTGTTATGGTTTAGGAATGGTGTTCTCCAATTTAGTGTTCCCACTGAAAGCACTCCAAACTCTGTGCTGCTCACTCACTCCCTCCCTCCATCCTCTCCTCCATGGAGGGCTGCAAAGAAGAACTGGAGGCACAAAAGTTGAAGATCATGGTTTGAGATAAGAACATAATTTCCTGGAAACAGCCATGAGAAAAGAAAATGAACAGTTAACAGCCACAATATGAATGAGAGAGGGTACAAGAAAGAGGTGAATGATTCACATGAAAACAATACCTGACCACTCCCTCTGCCACCCTACACCAACCCAGAGGAGATCCCTTAACCCCAGCCAGGAAATGGTGTGAGGTAGTACAGAAGAACCTCTGGGTCCCTGCCATGGCCCCTCCTGGCTAATGCAAAAATGAACCCTGTCCTGGCTGGAACCAAGACAATGGTATGACTGCCTCCTTTCTCTGACTTACACTGCATTCACTTGTGGTTTTGTTAAAGATGTTGAGTATGGCAACGTGTCAAAAGAGGTGTGACCCTAGAACACAGCACTAACATCTTTGTAACTTGCTTTGCCCCTGCATACATAGGCTTAGAGCTTTATGACATCTTAGGTGCCCTCCAGTATCACCGATTTTATCACGAGACAACCTCTGAGATTTTCATGATTTATTTAGGGGACCAAATACCCCCAGCTTGGTGACTGATTAGGTGACCTGATGAGTGAGCTGCTGCTAGACAAGCACTTTGCTGCAGAGTTTGTGGCATCAGCACTGAAATCCTTTGGCTATCTGTGATGTGTATGAAAATTAAAGGCATCACTCTAAATTAAACAAAGAGAAGACAATGATTTTTAGTTGTTGAGGGATCTCATCTTGGACTATGGCACAAACATAGACAGTGATGCACCCCAAAAAATCATGAGAGACGGAACAAGAAGTGAGTTGTAGAAGCAAAGCCCCTTCAGAAGATGCAGAGATGCTATATGACAAGAAGGTAGTGATTAAAAATATTGACAGCCTTCCCAATGGTTTTGGATCACTTGCCATTTGGTCTCGGTTAGGAACATCCTTTTTCTGCTATTCTGACAAGGCACAGCAGCTGTGGAAAAAATTGCTTTGTAAAAAGTCCTAGAGAATGCCAACTGTTTGCTTTTTTCTCTGCCTGACAGCCTCATGTTTAGTTGAAGTTGCTGGCAACTGTTTTATCAGAACAGCAGATAAGAAAAAGAAAAAAAGAAAAAGGAAAAAGGAAAAGAAAAAGGAAAAGAAAAAGGAAAAGAAAAAGAAAAAGAAAAAGAGAAAGAAAAAGAAAAAGAAAAATCCCGTAACTCCTCTGCAAATATTTTTTAATAAAATTTGTGGATGACTTAGCTGGAGATCTCGGTGACTATCTGTATGAGGAGAGGCTGAGAGAGTTGGGATTGCTCAGCCAGGAGAGGATTAGGTTTAAGAGTACTAAGTATGTATAAACACGTGATGGGAGAATGTAAAGATGGGACCAGACTCTTCTTGGTGTTATGCCATGGATGAACAAGAGACAACAGTCACACACAGAAAGAAGAGGCTTTTAGTATGAGGACAGGTTTTTTTTTCTGTCAGTGCATCTATTTATTTACATACTGAAAAGAGCTACTGGCATTCAGTGCTAAAGAGGAAGGTCCAAGGCCAACATGCTGCCTTTCTCTCAGGGCAGGCTGAGAAGCATGATATGCCACCATCTGACGAGTGACCTGTACCTTCTGGAGCAGTGATCTGTTAGTGCACTCAGGGATGTGTCATCTTGGGTGCACGCCTAGAAAGGATTCTCTGGCATAGGGGTTTTTTGAAAAAAAAAATATATTAATGAGAGTTCTTTGGTGTCCACATTTAATCAAAAGGCTTATATCTCCTCTGGTTTGTCTCTATCATGTGGCCAAATATTGCTGAACACAATCATATTAACAGTGATGGTCAAAGCCCTTGAAAAACATATTTCTGCTCTAATTTTTTCTCTTTTATTCAAGGAATAGGGACCAACACAATACTGATCTGAAGACAGGGTGAAGGCAAACAGGTGATATCCAGGGGTGAATTTTTCCCTGTTGGCTGATGGCATATGTGGCCTTTCCTATGGCTGCCAATCTTCTGTATGAGCTGCAGGTATTCTCTCACACCACAGCCATTTCTAAGATCAAGCTGCAGTGGTTTCACTAGGGTTTGTTAATCACCCACATATAGAACCACAAAATGCCTATCTTACTCTGATGCTGAAAGGGTTCTAAGCATAATTACTGCCAAAAGCCTTGTTATCTGTCACCACGATAACAAGAAATGTGAGCAGCTGTCCCAGAAACAAATTTTCCTGGTTGCTGACATGGCTGCCTACCTGCTATGTTGAATCCTTTCGTATCCACTTGGTCAACCAGGTACTTAGTGTTGGCTTTGTGTAAAGACTCAGTGTGTCCCCAACACACCCTGAGTGCCACCTACACACTCTTCACACTCAGCAGGCCATGGATAATAACAGGCTTGCAGGTCCCTGTTGCCAGGGAGCACATCAAACAAACGCTGTCTTTGCTGCATATGAGCCTAATTTTTACAAGTGTTCAGATCTCTCTGATCTTCCCTAGTCCTGGCTATGGAGAAGCCCAGAGGTGCAGACTGCCATGGTGGAAAGTGGAGTCATCTCCACAGTCTTCTCAAAACTTCAAAGAAATCCAGCTTTGATTTGCTGTATTACTGTTCTTGAGGAGCCTTGAATGTAACTCGTCCCTTTTAAATTATATGCCTCCTTTACTAGTCATAGAACAGATATTTTTTTGTCCTAGGCTTTCAATTTCTTTTGCACCGTTTGGCCTGGGTTGTTCTTTTTCTTCTTCACAGACAGACTGCTGTCTGGTGCCTCCTGTCCTCATCTTTTTAAAGGACAGACACAGGCTGCCCTGTGCCAGAAGGCATGACAATCCTCTCCTTCTTTTAAGGTTTTCCTGTGAATATAAGTAAGTCACAAGCCCTCCTTGATTTTCTGCTGTTTTCAACTTCCCCAACACAGCCTTGGAAATTCATCCAAATATATTTTCTGCAGTACCTTGAGTGAGACTTACAACACGTGACTTTATAATTCCCAAAGCCTTTTAAAATGTTGTCTGGCCTTTCTCCAGCTTAAATATATGGAATTCCACATGGTATATGGAATATACCTCCTTCATATACAGAACACATGGCAGGCTGCAGAGCATACCACCCATGCGTGTGACATACATAGCGGGAATGCTTGAAACACCAGGTACACACCATGGTTAGCCTGGGCAGTACAGTTCATTCACAAGGCTGGATCCCTGTAACAATTTGCTTTTACCATGTTGGTGGTGTTTATTAAAATATCAGACTTACAGGGCTGCAGATGCTACTTTACAATCAACTTCCTAAAACAAAGTGTGTTTGTTGTGGTCAGTCTTAATTTTAACCCTGACTGCGCCAACACACAGCAGCAGCAGGCTGGCAGACAGTGCAGCTGTAGTTATAGGTGCCTATATAGCCTGATGATGTATTTTGTAGCAAAAAGTGTTGTGTGCTGTTCAGTTTAGAGTGCTCAGTTAAAGTGCTTTATAGTGGAGGCTTTTACTTCACTAATAGTACCAAGTGTTAAAGGTTATACAGCTTTAAAAGCCTTTTTTGAAGACCAACTTTAAACATCTTTTCCCAGTCACTCTGTAGCTTCTGAGGTGGTGTGCCCTCTGCAAAAATGGTTCTAAATTGTTGTCCCTGGCTATTATGCAGTGGCCTGCACAATGTACCTGTCACCTTGAAGATGCACTCAATACCAGCGGTGTATTTGGAAAACTGTTGCAGCATCCACCAGGGCAGCCATTGTACCTCCACCTCTACCACAATTACCTTGTTTGTTTTAAAGTTCTTTCTTGCTGCCTTACAGAAGCTTTAAGCTTCTTGGTTTGCAAGCCACACAGGCCTTTAGCTTCTCCAATCAGGTGATTTTTACCCCCAGAGATTCCCACTGGCCCAGGACCATAGTGTCCTCTAACAAGTGTTGTGGTGTAGACATATCTTTCAACACACGTTAAGCAATGAGACACTGGGAAATCTCACATGCAGAGGAATTTTATTAACTGGGTATGAGGAGTAATGGCTGCTGCTCATGCTTCTCCAGCTCCAGCACTGATGAAATCTTTCCTGTGTTCCTCATCATCTTTTCCTGTTATGGATTTACATCACAGTTTATAATGGGTATGACTACAAGACACCAGTGTCTTCTCATTACTTGAAGCTGAATTACAAAGAAGATGTAGCAAGATGGACTTTTCTTCTCTCTCTTTGTTGTTTGGGATGAGTATTTTTCCTTCAGTATCTAACAAGCTACTTTCAAAGGGGTCAGTGGAGTCTGTATTCAGCATTTTGATACCTACACTGATTCACAGAAAAGTTAGTTTCTCATTTTGGGGGAAGGAAAAAGTAAAGTGTTCCCAACTGACAAACCACAGCAGAGAATGTGGTCCCTAAATTATGTGCTCAGAAGGGAGGTTGAGCACATGACTGGAAGTCAAACACCTTGTTTGTTTTCAGATTTCAATGCAGACAAACAACCTGAAAATTTCACAGATGGTGTTGCAGACGAATGCATACTGTGCTGCACTGAAATTTTCTGTTGTTCTCTTTTGATGCTGCTTTATCTGATAAGCTGTAATCATACTTATGTTATCCCATTTGTTCTCCCAAGCTAGTATCCTAACAACTTGGATAATGAAATATGTAAATCCTATATTTGGCTCAGCAAATGTTTTAAAGCATGAAAACACAACGAAATGGAGCCAAGCAAAAGTCTGAATTCCATGTTCTGATGTATTAATTTCATTATCAATTTCATGCTAATTTTTAAAATGGATTGGTTCTTTTCTTTTAAAAGTGATCACTTGGCAGACTAGTAATGAATGACTGTGGTTTTAATTTAGATCCCTAACAAATATCCAGATCATGTTTATTTTTATCAAGACTATTTTTAAAAAGAATTATAAAACTTTGCAATCAGCAAGACAAAAGAATTCCTATCACTTGGTACTAGACTAATGTCACACTACTGTGACATTGAGAAAGAGCTTTTTAGCCAAGCAAAGTGCTTCATTCCTTTTTCTTAGGTTTTCCATCTCACACAATCTCATTTGCTACAGGATGATGAAAACCGCCTTTCAGATCTGATTGTTCAAATGAAAACTGAGATTCCTATTTTTTCACCTCCCAGCTGCCATATTAACCTCAGTTAATGTCAAGAATGAGAGAACATTGCTACAGTTCTGTATCTGCTTTTTAGTGACCACACTTCAGTCTAGCACACAGGCAAAAGGCTCAGTATATTTATAAATGGGATGTTACTTACCTTCACTTTCTTGCCTTGAATGGCTTGTAAGCCTGTAGTGGAAGAATGAAAATGTGCACTAATTACCAGCAACATAATTTGTCCATTCTGGGAATAAATACAAAGGTCCAGTCTGAGAGTTTGCAATTTCATGATCTTTCATGAGCATTCAGTTGACATGGTTTTCATAATGCAGTCATACTAGTAGAAGAAGTACAGTGACAATGCTGTAATTTTTTGGAGATTCATTTAAAATTGACTTTCATTTTGTTATTCCCAGCCTGTCCTTCTGCAGGCTTGAGCTAACTGATATCTTTAGAAAGCTTTCTTATTTGATCATGGTATTTCACTAAGTGAAGATGAGAGTCTATTAGAAAATGGTATCCACCTAATAATAAGGAGAAGATCCCTGTTAACAGACTTAATAATGAAATAGGAGGTTCTTGAACTACGCTCAAGAACAGAGACCTCGACATGAAGGCAAGTGAGGAAATGCTGCATGTGGAGGAGGTGGCACAAGAAGGTTACAAGGAGGGGTTTTCACTTCACTATTCAAAATGAAGGACATACAAGGGTGTATCTCAAATGTGTGGATATTGGTGCTCAGACTTTGAGCCACAAGCAAGAAGCACTGAAGGTGCATGCACTGAGTCAAGGAGCTTCTTCAACATCAGAGCAGTGAATATCCATGTAGCTGATGACAAGACTTTTTCATTTATATACAAATGGACCTTCATCTTCAAGAGGGAAACCGCAAATATAAAGATATTCTGCCTGTCTTATAAGTGTTACTGCTATAATAATTTTCTTCTTAATTATTTTGTTGGATGAGTGTAGCTACCACAAACAGAAGAAGAGACCTCTCTCTTTTTCAGCCTGATACATTGCCATCAGAAGACTGAAACGGAAGATACCTTATATCTCTTGAGAATTTACACAAGTTCTGCATGTGGAAAATCAAATGAAAGGTAATACCCCCACACCATTTCTCTCCTGATTTCCAGTTAATCTTCTTTTCCCACATTTCTTTCTCAAATTTGCATTTGCTTTTGAAAATCTCTGAAATGAAAGGGAGAAAGAGCTGTTATCACTATTTAGTAGACTTCACCAAGTTCTCTCCCCTTTACTTGATTACATGGTGTTCTAAACCTAAATTTCTCTTTACCTGTGCATATATTTTCCTCTGGGAAGTCAGAAATTTTATGCAGAAGAAGTCTTTGCTTTCTAAAAGAGCAGCCTTGTACTGATGAAAAGAAAAAATGTGTTAACAAAGGCACTGTGGTGGGCTGACCCTGACTGCATGCCATGTGCTCAGCAAAGCCATTCTGTCATTTCCCCTCCTCAGCTGGGCAGGGCAGAAAAAAGGCTTGTGGGTCAAGATAGGGATGAGGAGAGATCACTCACCAGTTACCATCATGGGCAACACTGACTTGACTTGGGGAAACTATTTGATTTTATCACCAATCAAATCGGAGTAGGATAATGAGAAATAAAACCAAATCTTAAAACCTTTCCTCCCTCCCTCCTTCCTGAGCTCAACTTCATTTCCAATTTTCTCTTATTTCTTCCCCTACAGCAGTGCAGATGAATAGAAAATGGGCTGCTGTCAGATCATCCCACAGTGTCTCTGCTGCTCCTTCCTTCTCATGGGGAGGACTCCTCACACTCTTCTCCTGCTCCAACATATGGCCCTTCCCATGGAAGACCATCCTCCATGAACTTTTCCAACATGAGTCCTTCCCGTGGGCTGCAGCTCTTCCTGAACTGCTCCAGTGTTGGTCCATTCCATGCCAGGAGCACCTTCTTCCTTTCCTTTCCCTCCTTTCCCTCACTGACCTTGGTGTCTGCAGGGCTGTTTCTCTCACATATTCTCACTCCTCTCTTCCCTGGCTGCATTTGTTCTTGCAAAACAACTTTTTACCCTTAAACACTTTATCCCAGTGGTGCCAACACCATCACTGCTGGGCTCAGCGCTGGCCTGCACTGGGTCCATCCTGGAGCCAGCTGACATTGACTCTGTTGGACACGAGGGAAGCTCCCAGCAGCTTCTCACAGAAGCCACCCCTGTAGTCCCCCCCCCAAAACCTTGCCACACAAACACAACACATGCACATATTTATCTTCAAAGCTAAATACAATTGTTGCTTATTTTTAACGACGTGGGAAAATTCTAGTAAAATAAGGCTTGAAACCAAGTTTTAATGGAAGAAATCTGAACAACTAAAATAGCGTGAATAATTTTTTTCTTTCCAGTGGATCTGTTCCTCTTCTACAGCTTACATATCCAGAATGAAATAAAATTGTGGTGTACTTGAATTTTTAACAGGGAATTAAGCTTTTTAAAACTAAAGAATGTGAGTCAGTAGAGTGCATTTAATCATGGACCAGATCAATCATCTTCAATAGTCAGTCTTGCTTGATTAAGGTTTTTAAGATGTGGTTGTTTAGGTGGTGAGTGAAACCCCTATACAGGGTTTCATGTTGCTGTGCACTAATATAATGCTGATGTCTTACTTGTACCTTTCACCTCCTATTCACAACAGTAACAACTCCATGCTTTCTCCTAGCCTAGATGAGACTTCAGTATGGCAGAAACAAGACTGATTAAGGTCCATCTTGGATGAAGTGGAAATGTTTTTTAGTTTGAAATATCAGTAGTTAATCAAAGCAAGCAGGGATTCTTCCACACAAATATTGTCTCAATGTTTTTTTACGCTTTAAACTGCACTAGCAACTACAGCACAAAAGACACCTGTGGGTCCCTTAGTCCTGTCTGTGAGAGACACCCAGAATATTCAATGCATCCAGAATTTTCTAATATTAAAATGACGAGGCACGGGTCAAAGATATTTTGACTGAAATGTGGATGTACTTTAGACCCAGATTTTGGCTTCAGGTATGCAGCTAAAGTGAGCAATCATTTCAAGTCCATGAAGAGTATCAATTATATGATTGCAGTTTTTATGTACTTCTGTCCATTTCTAGCTTCCTCTTTCATCAACAAAACCCATCAGAAGAAGTGTCTCTATGCTTGTTTTTCTAATTTTAGTATTGTCTCTTGAAACTGTAAACACCAAGTTTTTGCACAACGTCATTGCAAATATGCAACACTTGCCAGAATTTTTAGTCCCAATAATTCTACTAGGAATAAGTTGCATGAATACCCTTTAACAGTTGAATTTTAATCCCAGCCATGCAGCTGAGGGACCTGGGGACATGGACGTGCAACAGCCACATTTCTTTAGCTAATTTGCTTCTTCATTCAAAACTTTGAAGGCTTTGTTTCTAGATTAACACTTGGATCTCTTGCCTTAATTAATTTATCTAAGAAAGGTCAGTGGAGAACATATTTGCTTGAGGTGGAGAAACCATGGTTTAGTACATCTACATTTTCATGTAAACAAAACAAGCTTAACATCTGAGCCAGTCAATGACTGAGCATATTTTTTTTTCCTGGTTATCATATGGACATGTTGGTATGAACACTGGTTTTAAGACCTAAAGTTGCCTAGTTCAACTACTTAACAGTAAAGAATTTCATTAGATTTTGATGGGAATTTTCTAGCAAAATCCTTCAGGTGTTTCTGCCTTCTTCATTAATATTGCCATAAATGAATCTCTGTTTGCTGTGATATTTTGGTAATTTAGTGACTAAACTCATTTCATCTTTTTCCTCTAAGGCAATCTATGCACAACAACATTTTTTTTTACCTTCTCCTCATTCTTCAGTATTACCTTCCTTCATTTAAATGAATAGGATTAGGAAATCAGAACATGGAGAACTTAAAGGCAGCTGTTTATGGTACCTTCTATCCACACAGATCTGCATGGATTATCTGTTGCCTTGTGGTGATGAAGATTGCTCCAAGGATGCAGATACAGCTGCTTGATCCCACTAGAGACATAAAAATCCTACAGCAAGAAGAACTGACGGTTTATCAAACATGGGCAATATTTTAGAGGGTTCTAGAGAAAATCAGCTTTTCAAGAGAATGAGTCCCTCCCTAAAAGGATATGAACGAGCTTTGTGTAAGAAACTATATAGGACAGTAATTGTCCCAATGTTAATAAAAAATCCATTCACTTTTGGAAATGTGTTGGGAGTTTCTTCCCCATTCCTCTCAAAAAAGGACAGTTCATCTCTGTTATATTTTTCCAGCTGCTATAATCCCAGCAGCAGTGGTTTTTTATTCACACAAGCTCATGTGTGCAGCTGTGTATTGTTGGGGTTCTGCTGATCAGTATGCTATAAGATGTGTTTATGACAACAGTGATTTTTCTTAAACAAGTATGTCATTATTTCTGAAATATTCAGCAGTTCTCTGGCTATATTTCGAGTTCATCTGTTTGTGAAGTTATTTGTGAATTGAATTAATTCTATTTTATATTTAGAAGTGTTAATTTAAGTCTTCTGTTAATAGAATGATTATTTTTAGGGTGAAATCTTTAACATATTCCATTTATTGTCTTTTAATGTTTTTCCCAAAGTTGTTATCAGCCAAAGGAACATACTGGTACAGCTACAAGGCAGCCTAGGAACAATTCAAAAATAGATAAGTACAAGTGAGCAAACCAGTCTGAGTTCATGAAACAGTGATGTTATTTTACTTACTGTACTAATGGTTGATCTCTTGGTTATCATTCTGTTTGTTGGTCTGAAACAGATACAAATCTGTACACCTGGTTTCAAACCTGCCCCTACACTGCCTATGAGCAGCACTCCATCTATCCAGCCACAACCTACTCACACTGATATCACCAGTGCAAGCAGAAGCTATCACAGTGAAAGGTCTCTCTAAGTGCCCTGTTTGTTCCAGCACTCTCACACCAAATGAGGCTGTTTCCTCCCTGAGAGATGACTCCTTCTGAAGGACCATCTCTATCCACCATCTCCACGCGGTGGGAATTGACAGAAGGGCAATAGACATCATAATCTTATTTAAGTGGATACAGTGAGCCAACACTGGGTGTTTTAGTTACTAGTTGAACACAATGCAAGTGTACAAAATCCTTTCACATATCTTCATGGGTTATGCTGCATCTTAAATATGTGGAGTGTTGCCATGGACATTTTTCCTCCAGTGAAATGCTAACTGATTAAAAAGAGAAGTTTGAGGAGATTTTTTTTTTTTTAGTTACAAGGTTTAAAAAACTTCTTTCAAGTATTTTACCCATGATTCAGAAATTTGCTGCATGCAAAAACAGTGGATAAATCTGTGGCACCCTTCTGTTTCTGCAGTGTTCAGTTATCAGTGCTTCACTCCTGAAGTCAACATGCAGAGGAAACATGTGGAGCAAATGAAAATATGAGGAGGCATATCCACACAATTTCCCACTTACCTAATGCAGGAAATAAGACTAATGAAAACATGGTCAGTTCTAGCTTGGACACCATAGTGCAGACTCAGTTTTACGATCAGTCTAAGCTGCTACTCATCTGCAATAGTGCCTGTTCTGTTCAGCTAATGGGTAGGGAGTAGATAAATCAAGCTGAAGTCAGATACAGAGTCAGGGCAATAATCTCTTGAGCTACTTCAGTAAGGTCTCATCTGCCACACAGACATTTCTGTCACTATGTATTACTCTTACTCAAGCTAGAAAGAATGATTCTTGTTTGGGTGTACCTATCCACACCATCAATGTAAATTTCTTGATAGTGTTGTCACTTGTACCACTTGCATACTGGGATTAAAATTTAACTGTTAAGGGTACCAGTGTAGAAAAATAAAGCTTCCTACCAAGCCAGTAGATATTTTTTTCATAATTTATTCTGAGTAGAAGTTGATGGAGTCACAGCAGTCTCTGGGTGAATTTAATATACTATCTCCCTTGCTATCCTAAAAAAAAGGTTTGGGGTTAAGCAATTTACAGTTCGCTAGGCAGAAATGGAAAAGAAAACAAAAAATGGAAAGGAAAGCACTAGAAAAGTCCATGACAGGAAAAGTACCCTTCTCCTATGTTTTTATTTCCTTTAGAAATGTCAGTGTTGACTTGAAACTCAAATCTCTTCTGGAAGCTTTGTATCAAAGCTTTCTTGTTTCCAGGTTTCTTCATAGCATAATGTGAGGTTAAGAAAACTCCACTTTTCAACATCAGTTGATGCTGTGTCTTATTCATGTCTGAAACACATACTGGAAGGGAGTTTTATGATACGCTCAAGGAGTGTACATCCTTAGAGATGACGAGGACCCAAAGGTTATGTTGTAACTACATTAAACCATTCTAGAAATAAGTCACATCTTCAGCAGTGCTATTGAGGAAACAAGAAAGTGAGTCAGAGTCAAAATACTCCTTCCCATTTTCGGTTTTCAGACATGTTTTTAGGAACTTACAGCAGCAACTATATTGAAAAATGAATACTTACATAATGATTTATACCAGGGACAATGCTTTGTTGACTCGCACAAGTATATAAATGTTTTTCACTGAACTATGCGTAACTATTCCTTCAGGTGTTTCTATATTATCACTTCTGAGCCCCAAATCTGTACTTTGTGAAAACCAGAAATACTTTTAATGATTATCAGTGGGTTTGATCACTGATTTTATTATGAAATTAGTGTACTGATAGACCCACCATTGGCCTCTATTCTCTATTTTGAAGAGCTGGACCTCTTAATGTTACTGAAAGTAAGGTAATTATACTGAAGCATATGAAGGACTTGATGCTTTCAGCCCTCTCCTAACTTCTGTGTCTCTGTATCCACCCCTGGGACTGAACTTTACCCTATAAATGATGCAAACAGTGCTTACAGTGTGCCTCTGCAGTCTCCCTTCAGGGAACCTGGCCACGCTCCCATGGGTGCTGGGGACGGTCTCTGAACCCAGAGGACACTGCAGAGAACTTGAGATAATCCAGCCACACTCTGGGCTGCCCTGGATGAGCGCCATCAGTGCATCCCTGAAGTGCAGAGGGATCTGTCTCAATGCAGGTCCTGCTGCTACGCTTGTCTCCAGGCTGGATCTGACCCTGGCTTTTCTCTGGACCTGACTATAACCCCAGTGCTGGTCAGTGCAGGGCTGTACAGCTGCCTACTGGGAGCACGTGTTCAGTCCTGCTGCTGTTGGACGTGGAGGCCTGGAGCTGTGTCTGCCATGCCCATGTACTGCTCCTGCCACGTCTCCTGTAGGACTCACCAGAATTCCCCCATGCTCCCAGTGCCACTGTGATGTCATTTTGTCTGCACAGGGTGGTCCAGAGATCTGGTCTTCCCATTATCCCAGCCATGTACAAATCAGTTTGTCCTCTTCATCCAACCCAGAGCAAACCAGTGAATGAGGGAAGAAACGCAAGTGGAAAAACTAATTTACTTAAGTCCATTTATAGTGGTGTAGACATGGCTTTCCATTATCCAACTAATTCCTGTATAGGAAGACCTCTTACATGCTGAGGAACCCTTGTAACAAATCTCAGCACATGTACCATGTACCAGAGCTACACTGAGCTGCAGAGAGAACCTCTTGCTGTTCTGCCTTCTGTTCTATTGGCTGCAAAATAATGAGGCAGCCTGGGGACCTGGAGAGGATTAACCTGGGGACCTGGAGAGACCTGCTCTCCAGCTGTGACAATCTTGAGGACTGGCAGTTTAAACAGGAGCTCAAGTGTTCAGGTGACAGCAAAGAGTGTGATAGTAGGAAGAGAGGCAGCTGGAAGGTAAGGATGTAGGAGTAGGATTGGCAGCTCCTTTAGGGGCTGTTCAGACCCATCTGTACCTGAGATTCCTTTGGGAACTGGCTGAGGGACCAGGGCTTCCTCACGAGTGCAAATCAGGAGAACAGGTATCTCCTTCTGTTTGTGGGTACCCACGGGATAAGCACCGAGACCAAGTTCTTGATTCCCACAGGCCATGTCTTCTGCAGTTAGAAAAGACATGCAGGCCATCCTTTTCTGCCTGATACTGTCAACAGAAGGCTCAGAGAGATAGGTGAGGGCTGACTTACTGCAGCTGTATGTTTGCTTCAGAGTTTTAAATAAAAGTTGCAGTGGATCCCCCTGACCCGCACCCACCCCAGAAAACCAAACTGAAGTCTCTAGAAGCAGTTCTGATAATGGACCCACCTGTAAGCAGCAAGGGTAGAAGCTGTTTTAGTCTTTAAATCATATTCTAAAGGAGATCAGATGCAGCCATGATGCTTCTTTTCTCAGTTCCCTGTTGTCAAATTACATTAAAAGAAACTGAAAATACACTTTCTATAACTAGTTTTTATGCAAACAGATGTTGTACTTACTACAGGGATGTTATTTACCTGTCAGACTAAAGACAAGGTTAATAATAGGAAGACCTGGAGACATTACTTTTAGGGGCTCCAAACTTCAGTGTGACAATTAGCGTGATTAGGATTTACAAGCTGAAAATTAAAATTGTGATTTTTTTTAAAGACACTTTTTTTAAAAAAAGACATCTAATTACTACATAATAAAATGAAAGTACTGGCAATCTCACTGGTTATTTGTATTTAGAACTAGAATAGAAAGCATACTATAAAGGAATACTGGGAGAAACTGTCCTGTCCTTTCACAGTTTCTTCAGATATTGGCAGTCTAAAAAAAGCCTATTTTTCCCCAGTTAGATAATTAGAGCAATTCAGACATTTGCATTCAGGAAAGCAGTCACTTTCAAATGTGTTCTACAAAGCCATTTTCTGAAAAGAGCCATTTCCAAATCATGCTGTTCTTCTAAGTGCGCTAAAGCATAAAGTGTAATTAGACTTACTGCCTTAGAATTTAGTGGGAAATGTTTAAAAAAATTTAGCCCTCCTTAAAGCATGACTCATCGGTTGGCTGGGGGTCTTAAGAGCCACAGCACAGTCCTCTACCCCTTTGTTAGAAGGGATGCTGGTACAAGGGCTTGCCCTTACAAAAAAAAATACACATTTTGCTGGTGGTATTCCTGTCTGTCTGCAGAGAGATGCTGAGAATCGGTTCCCGTCTCTGCTTCTTGCATCCCATTCCCATTACAAAAAGGACCACCAGGAGAAAAGTCTGGCTCTCCTCATGCTCTTTACCACAGGAGGGAGTGCTGGGAAACTCAAAGAAGGCCTTTCTGTTTTGTCTGTTGTGGGAAGGATCAGCAGGCAAAGTCCTTTCAGCCCAACACTGGAGGGAGATACCCATGGATCTGCTCTGTGGCTCATGGAGAAGTTGCCATTTGCTTGATATGTAAAAGAGCAAAGGGATGGAACATCCTCAGTGAAAGCCATATCTTTAGACAATTTGATAGCCTTTGAATGTACGTGAACTTCTTATTTCTCATTTCCAAAGGATTAACATTTTAATGTAATTGGACAACCTCAAGAGCCAAAAAATGCCTTCTTGTTATGTATGTAGTGACTGTAGCAACTCCTTCATCTGCAAAAGTACTAAAACTTCTAAAAGAAAATTGTATAAAAGGGATTTTCCTATGGCCTTTTTTTTTCTCTTATTATTTTCAGACTGGGGGAAAATGTGTTTTGGCACATTTGTCCTAATCTGTATTACATGAGCAAAAAGGTAACAGCCAATTGCAGAAAACACCTAAATGAGAAAATTCAAGTATAAAGAGCGTAAGATTCACAAAACTGTAATTACCAGAAACCAAGTTTTATGACAAAAAACTGTTAGGCAATCTTAACTATATGCTAAATATCCAATTTGTTGCTTACTTATGAGCAAGAAAATTTTAAAACACAGCCTGCCCCCACTTCCAATAAAGTGTTAGTGGATGCATTCAGTGCGCAATGTGGGAGTCACGACTTCAACAGGAACTCTAATTTTCACTTGTGCCATTCAGTGTAGTCTCTAGAGAATCCCTCATACTCAACTCTTATCAGATTCAAAGCAGTCTCTGGCAGCCAGTGTAAACTCACGTGGAACATTGTTGGGTTATGTATCAGCTGATTAATACCAGCCTCCTCTCACCTGCATCCTAGATTCATGGTAATGTGACAATTTACAATATTGAA
>NW_008238983.1:11639568-11651246 GCF_000691975.1 Corvus brachyrhynchos | reverse complement strand
AAAACTCCACTTTTCTTTGAAGCATTTTCTAACCTTGGGGCAACTTTCTGTCCAGGTTCAATTCATTGGAATGCTGCAATATATTGACCAAGAAGGAGAACCACAGAAGCACTGTACAGAGGTAAAACAAAATGGTGAGCTAGAGAGGAGTTACAAGCAAAGTTTACAACAACCTCTTAACATTTTAGAGGTTTAGGCAATGTGTGCATGTGCCTTTCCAAGAACTGGGCCTGTTTTATTTATAGGAGAAATAGTGTATGCTCAGAGGATGCATAAAGATGGCTTACACTTAACTAATGAAGGAGAATATTTTCTAATGACATCTTCATTTTCTCAAAAGAGGGAAGTCGTCTAACATTTTCATGAGGTGAAAAAATCACTAACCAACTGACTGGTTAAATTTTGTATCAAAGATAGACAATCCTCATATTGGTCTTTAGCTCTGACAAAATGCTTCTTGCACCATTAAAGTTAAGTTCTGCTGAACACTTATTTATTTAAAACAATCTGTGAACATTTGCTGTGGCTGGTTAAGTGTGGTTTTAATGATGTTTTACCAGACAGAATGAACGGAGGCTGTAGGATATATAGAAGGTGTGGTGATGCGATGTTTTTGTTGTATTTTTATCTGTTCTTTGTACCCTAATGGTTCGTCCCTGCCTTCCCCACTTCTACTCCTGGTTGGTCTGTTCCAGATTCAAGCCGCTCCCCCGGTGCTCCCAAAAATGGTTATCCCCTCCCCTTTGTTCTGGCTCCTTCCCTGTCAATCGCACAAACCCCTCCCGGAGTTCTGGACTGTTCTGTGTGTGTCACCCAAGCCCTTCCTAATTACCCTTACATGGTCCCCGACAAGACCCCCGAGACCCTGCCCCCTCCCATACCTCCCCTCTGGAAATCCCCTAAACCTTGACGCCCTATTGGGGCATGTGACCCCTCTCCCTCCACCCACCAAGACCATTGGACCAGATGTGAGTCCCTCCCTTCAGCGTCCCTCCCTCCTAATCCGACTATTGGTCCCTAGTTGGGTTACACCTCCTATTCAACCCCCTTTTATAGTGTAGTGACACTGCAACTGTGGGTTATTCTCCGTGGGTCCCCTCTAATAAAGTTGGTTTACCTCCCGTGGCAAGCCTCCTCACTATTTTTTATCTTTCCTTCCTCGAGGGCTGCTGACTGCCCCAGTGCCTGGAGCCGGTGCTCCCCTGGGTAGAGCAGAGGCTTCAGAGGAGCAGCTTTAAAGCTCTGTGCCTCCAGCTGCTCCCCACTCCTGCCGCCCACTGCTGGGGCTAGCTTGGGCAGTGGACAGCAGTGGTCACTGCGACAAGAAGGGAAGCATGCTGTGGAAAGATAATGGAGTCTAGATGTGCATTCAGTATCTCCATTCTGTTCAGCTGTTAGCTTTATTATCTGTGCTATCAGAAGCTGTACTTCGGTGTTATTTCTCATCCAAAACATTATCCATTTTTTTAAAGTGTTCTGCTGTTCATGAGTAATTTGGATTGACTCTACAGCATGAGACAAGTTACCAGCTGCTGCTAGCAACAGACTGTATTCTTATTTATTATGGTCTTAATGCATGCAATATGCACTAATCACAGTATTACTTTAGCTTTTGAATCAGTGTAATAAGCTTAATGCCATTGAGGGTTTTGCCTCTTGTCAGATCAAATTTTACAGGTTATTGTACTACAAGGATCAGGGTTTCTGAAGCAGAGAAGATTTTATTGGTGAAATCCTGATTTTATTGCAGTCAGCTGGAGTTTTCCCCAAAGCTTAGATGGCAGTCAGCTTTCTAGCAGCTTTCTCATTTTTGAGAAAGAAAAAGAAAGGAAGGTGTGCCATTTATTTGCAACCCTCTCCACAACCCTGACATAGCATCTAGCATAAGATAGAGTAGCTGGCTGTGTGATAACATTAGATAAAGATGATCAGGGGCCTGTAACACATGACTTAAGGAAGCATATGATGTTGAGGGACTCAGACAAAGATAAGACTGATTAAGTATCTAATTACTTCTTACACGATAGTGGGTGAATTGGATGGAACACTTCTTGTTAGTGGCAAGTAATAAAACAAGGAAACTCCCTAGAGATACCATGCAAGGGCTGTGCACTTTTCTCTGCTTAATAGCTGACCCCTTCTAGCCCCAGGAGCATGCCAGGCTGATCCCTTGTACCGTCGGGATTGACCACTCAGCTTGTTCATACCATATGGCAATACCGTTTTCCAAAGACAGGTCAGTGCCAGCACTGACCATTTCTATTTCAGCCAGCTCACTGTGAGAGTTTGACACCCTTTATCCAAAAAGCTATTCCAAATGGAAAGAATGTTGGCAGCCTCAATACCAGGCCTTTTCTGATTAGTGACTTTTCCATGGCTGGTGGCAGGGATGACAGGCAACAGCAGTAAGGCAGTGCATGTTGTGTGCACTGACCCCTCCTGAGGAGGCCGCCTGACCTGGGTGACAGCATGTGCCACTCTGCATTTCTGGTGTGCCGTCTCTGACCAGCCAGTGAAGGACCTGTCTTAGGGGTAGGATGGCCTCGTGTGGCACAGCTGGAATTACTGCTTCAACGCCCTTGTGTTGATCCCAGAGAACCTTCTGCTCAGCATTGTGAAGTATGATCCCAACCTGCCTGTGACTGTGTAGCCTCCCCAGCACACATCCTGCAAGAACCAAGTTTTGCTCCTCTCTGTGATTCAGAAGTTTCCCTCTTTGCAGGCGCTGTCTGCAGGTATGATGAACCTCCTGTATGAGCAGTCCCTGCTATCCATGCTGAAGAGTCTTCAGAAAAATGAGTTGCCTGTGGGGTGGAAATATCCTGGGGGCATGAGATGACGTGAATGTCGCATTACCTTTGGGGTATGTACCGGAGAACAGATCTGTTTTAGCATTAAATATTCAAAGGTGAGAATCAAAGCCAGAGTCCAATGGCTCGGGACACCCCAGAGGGCACCACCAAGGCCAAGCAGCTGCAGCATTTCAGCAGAGCACACTCACCAGGCTTGTGAGCATCCTTCAAGACCAAACATGGTGCTGCTGCCACTGCTTGGGGAATTTAGCCTTATAGGTATTTTCTGGCAAGACAAAAGCTTGAGGTAGCAAAAAGGTATTGCAATTGTTTGTCTTCCTCTTTGAGCACTTAAGCCCATTGTTTGTATGTCCTATTCACATGCTCAAAATCGCTGAAGTCTGATTCTTTGTAAACCTGTACCTCACCAAGTCATCCACATTTCTGCTGGTGGGGCTGGGCACAAGTGCCTTAGGGCTGAAGCTGTTATGCAACTAATACGCTGCTTGGTGGCCTTGACATGCCTGAGGGAGAATTCCCAAAGGCTGTTTCTCCTACATAATCTGCCAGTGCATCTTATGGCTATGACATGTAGGAGATGATACCACACAGAGTGAAGCTGGCACGTTACCGTATCATATCACAGGATGTCAGGAACTCCCGTGTGAACCGAGGCAGATCCCTTCTGGATCAAGAAGTGGGGCAAGCTCAAAACTAAAAAAAGGGCAAAATAAACCCACAGCAGCCAGTGACTTTGTAATTAACCCCACTGTTCAAATAGTCAAGTAAAATTCCTACTCTGAGCCCCTTGAACGTTTCAGTTGAATTGTTCCATTTTCATGCTGCTTTATGTGCTTCAGTCCTTCTAGGACAAAATGGCTTGTAGCGCATGCTTTATTATGGTACATGTTTTCTTTTCACACTTCGTTATATATTTCTGTTTCCATATTCCATTATGCATCTCAGCTACTGTATCTCCTTCGGCAATTCGCATGCCATGCTGCATTAGCATCCTGGTTCTTGGTTTTGCTTGTCATTGTGAATGATTGTTATCACAAATCATTTTACTTCTGATTTCACGTCTCATTACTCATTTTCCAGACCCTCACTGTGGATTTCAGTGCTCGCGTTACAATATACATTGGAGGGTTTGCTTCCCATCAAACACTGATTTTTCACAACTTGTTACAGATTTTGCTTTCTGCATTTCTTCATGGATTTAATCTTTCTTAATTCGTTCTGCATTTTTCCTACTGCATCACAGGATTCACTACTTAATTTTGAACCTTATTTTCCTCTTTGATCTTAAAGGTGCATTTCTGGTCTTGCCTATCATTACGCTCTCAGATTTTGTATTTCTTGACTTACTAAAATTTTTCCACTTATTATGTATTCCTCATGCCAAATCCTTTTATGAGTTTTCCTTTTCACATCTCATTACCCACTCTTTTTGATTCTGGATCCCCATATGAATGCTTTTTTGCATCTAGTTTCCTGTTTCCAGTTTCAGTTTTTGATATGCATGTTCATTTTTATTTCACTGCTTGGTTTTGTTTCAGTGTCTCATTATGTGCTTTTAGATCTAATTAGGAATTTCATGTATCATTGCTTATTAGCCAATTTCCTTTTTGCTGCCCATTACAGACTATGCATTGTATTCTGAGTGTGAGCTTTCAGATTTCCCTGTGCATTTTCCTTTCCTCACATTCTTTAGTTAACTTCTCACATCTTATGAGAAATTTCATATATCCCTGCTAGCATCCTACTATGTTTTTTCAAGACTGTAATACTTTTTGCTCCTGTGTAAACTTTCTTTTGCGCCTCAATAAATACATTCTTTGAATATCTCATTAGCATTTAAATGATAAAATATTGCAGATTTCCTTTTTGTATCTCATACTAGATTTTCATTGAAAGAATGCATAATGAACTTCCATCTTTGTATTTTTTGAAACCTGAAGATGGGGGGTGGTGCCTCTCAGCATACATTTTCGTATCTGCACATCCTCCCATGTTTTCTTTTCACATTGTGCACTTTTTCTGTGTTTTCTTTTTCAGAGCTATTTCTGTACTTTCCCTAATGCCTGAAATTTCACAGCTTGATTTATTTCTAGTGACATTTCATACTTTGTAGGTCATGACACATTTCTGATTTTGAATATGTCAAGTTTTCCTTCTTTATTTATGATTTTTTTTATTTTTAAATTAATGTCCCCTTTCAGAATAAAATATCTTTTTATGTTTCTCACCAAATGTAATTTTTCTTATAAGTTTTCCTGAATGAATCACCTGGTTTGAGTTTTTAGCTTACATTCTTTGGTGTGCAACATTACCCATTTTAGATTTCTGTGTCTCCTCTTTTAATGTTCATAACTATTCTGCATTTCATTCTGCAGCTTCATTATTCACATCTTATTCCCCATTTGTCTTTAAAATGCTGTTATACATTTCCATTTTACAAGTCCCTATGCGCTGCTCAGATTGCATTTTTCTACTTATGAGTACTTGTTTGTGTTTTTGAGAAGTTTCATGTGCACCAGATGTGATTTTTGCCCATCTCATATTCCATTCCTCTCTTCGCTCATTATGGTTTTTCAGGTTTTCCTTTTTTTATCTATGTTCTTACGGCATGTTGGGCTTTTTTTACAATTTATTAGGTCTCAGATTGCACATCTCATTACATTTTTCCATTCACCTCTCATTGAAGCATTTCACTTTTTTAACTCAGTATGTATTTTCACCACAGGCTCTTTAAATACATGTTGAGCTCTGTAGCTCAACATCTGTTTTAACTTTCTTATCACATAGACTCACATTCCCCTGCATGTATTCTTGCATCTCTTATTTCCCACTTGCCATTATGTTGCATCATTTAATTTTTACCTTCGAAGAACAAGTGCCTTCTTTGTATCACATTACAGCTTTTCATTTCTATCTCTTTTTTAATGTTTTATTTCTGTCACCTCACTTTGACTATTCTTTTCCCCAGGATGCTTTATTTCCTTTTTTATATAACATGATGGCTTTTTTATCTGCATCTGCTTTTGTTTGCACATTTTTTATTACACATCAGTGTGCAATATTTTCTGCATTTTTTCATTTTCTCCTCTTCTTACATGCTTGCATTTTGTCATGATTTTTCCATTTCATCATGACTTTTCCTCCTCACCTATGACTTTTAAAGGTTTTACTTTTCACTTTTACATATGTATTTGTTTTTATCCATCACCTTCCATTCTACATCTTGTTGGCTTTGGTTCTTATTGAATGTGCTCCTTTCTGCAGTACAGTAGTTCTTGTTATAACTCACATACTCCTCCTTTTTCACTTGAACTTTCCTGCATCTCATAGTGTCTTTCTTTCTGCCCCTCATTATGTGAGTATTTTCACACGCCACCACAGATCTGCCTTTCACATCTCATAATTAGTTTTCATTCCCTCTCTCTCACAATGATTTTGACTAGCTGATCACTCAGAGGTAGTTATTTTGCCTTTGTGTATACCTTCTTAATGCTGGAAACAAAGTTTACATACTCACATGGTTTACTTGGTCCTTCTCTTTTTCTAGTTGTTACTTGTGTATGCAAAACCAAGTAAATTGATACTTCTTTCTTTTCTTTTGACTAAGTGCCTTTGGTTCACACAAAAAGCCAAGAGGCAATACAACAAAATAAAGATGTCAGCACAGAACATACATTGCAGACACTATGGGAATACAGAAAGTTGAGGATGAACATCTGCTTAAAAGTGTACTTAGGCATCTTTGGTCAGGTGTTTTCATTAAAATCATACACGTTTTGAAATGCTGATTGCATTAGCAAGCACTTGCTGCTTTCAGAATCAGATTTACTTTATGAAAATCAGATCACGCAGTCTCTCTGCCCTTCCCAGCTTATCTTGGGGGATGGGAAAAAAAAGGTAAGGGAGATCTGGTTCTCTGTCTTTCTTTATGGATTCAGTAAAACAGATGAGGATAATGGTGGTGGAGGTTATGCAGCTGCTGGCCCTTATTAACTGAGCTCCCTCTGAAGAACCAGAGAAATGCTGTTTTGGAGGACACCTCTGGAGGGCTCCAGTTCCACGTCCCATGAGAGAGGTGGGTGCTGTCCAGCCTCCTGGCCCTGACCAGCCCCACCTAGGGCCTCCCCTCCCCTGCCCATAGCCCTGGAACCCCAGTTCAAGCTGAGCTTGCTCCTTGACTTCCTCCTCTTGAGCAGAACAACAGGAGGTTGTGCCAGTTGGGGATTTGCCAAGCCTTAGCTTTAGAGCCTCCAACCGTGCACCCTGCACCTCTCCGTGGGCAGCCTGCTCTGCTGTGGTGCTCTCCTGGAGAAGCCCCAAGGTGCTGGATGCAGCTGTTGCTGTGGATGGTATGGCCTAGCACCATGGTGAGACGTCATTTCTTCCTTGACTGTGTAGCTCCCTCTTCAAGCAGTTTAGGCTGTAATTGTGTGGTTGTCCCAGTGTCTTTACCCTTCCTTAGCCAGAGAGGAGAGCAGAGCAGGGCCATTGGTGCTGGCTGTGTGTGCCTGTCAGCGCTGACACACGTGGTGCAGCTGGGTGTGTGTGTATGTGCAGGTGTGCTGTTCACATGTGTACATGTGCATCTACATCTGGCCAGCACCTGCTCAGCCTTGATACCAGTTGGTCCTACAGGCATGGAGTGGCAGCAGAATTCCTGTCCTGGCCTACTGGATTTGGCAAACCCTAACAGCCATACCACTAGGTCAGTGTGCTCTACAGATTTGCTGAAGATGGACTCTGCCACCATCCAGGCCACAGATGGAAATGTAGAACTGCAGGGGCTCAGGTACAAATCTCTGCTTCACTCACAGTCATCTTCCAGCTGGAGCTACTGAGCGTTTTAGTCCAGACAATTTTAACAGTCTTACCCATTACAGTAATTCTCAGCTTTCAAATGAGAATGCTGTGGGAGGAAGTACCTCAAGCCAAGGTACATCACATCCACCTCTCTTCTAAAGTTTTGCGTCCTTTTCCACTTCCTTTTTCTTCTGTCTCCAAGAGGCATCCCACGAAAGAAAACATCACTCTCTGATTCTAGACCCACCTCTCTGATTCCTAGACTTACCCATGGTGGAAATTCCAGACATGTTCACATTAAATGTTTACCACACTAATTATTATTTCCATGCCTTACATGAGCTGCTACAAGCTGTAAGTGGTAAGGGACACATATGGTCTCCTGTATCAGTTGTGTGGGTTTAGAAGTTTGGAAAGGAGTTGTTACTCTGTTATGGCAGCTAGGGACTTGGCAGCATTGTAGGAGAAACATTTTAGTGGGAAATTAGATCCCTTGAATCCACACTAATTTGATCCCATCCCAGGGAAACTGTTTGATCGAGGACTGTGGCTTTTTACAATTTTCTATGTTATCAATGCTACTCGTTGTCTAAATATTGTTTTAAAGTGCATTTAACTGCAAAATTATATTTACAGGAGAGAAAACAAAAGATGTCATTCACAAACTTGCTTGTTGAAGTTAAACAATATTTGAAAAGTGAAGGAAGTAGGAAAAAACTGAACTGTTACTTTAATTTATCAGTAAAATGAATATTTTATTTTGGTTTCAGTTGTGAGAGAGGTATTTCAGCACAGGATTTATATCCTTGCTTCATTTCATGCCCATGAAATGAACTAAAGAAGTTCATTTAAGTTTGCAAAAAGTATAAACTAATATAAATACAATACAACAAAGACTTTTGGTCCAGGATAAAAGTGGGTCCAGGACCTACCTAACTTTTTTTTTTTTTTTTTTTTGCATCATTCCCGAAATTCTTCTTAGAGAGGATGATAGATCTTTGAACATTCCTTTGTATCTACCCTTAGTTTCTGCATTTCTGAGTGCTTAAGAGCAATGTTACTTCTTTACATACCACTGTTAAAATGAAAACCTAGAATCCCCAATTATAGCAATTTAAAGGGATGTGAATAAATGAGATTATGAGGGAAATTTCAGCTCTTGAATACTTCCTAGATCGATTTTATCTTCCCTAATGACAGTTCATTTAGTTTCAGACTGTGCTAGGAAGTATGTGTTTGCCTGGACAGCAGTTTCCTGTGAATCTGGAAGGCACTTGGTTGCTGCTGTGCATAATTTATTTCCTGGCTGGCACTTGTAGCACTGATATGTAACCTGAATATGGCTGCATTCATATTTGTTCTGAGTGAAGGTAAGTAAGAAAAATTAAAATAACTTTGTTTAACCTCTGACCTCTTTCAAAAGGGCACACAAGATCATCATCCTTTTTGTCATGTGTTCCTTTTGCAGCTTCTTGCAGGCCATTAAAAAAATGAGCTGTATGAAGAACATGTGGAGCTTGCAGTTCCATTGTGTCTTTCACTATATCCAAGAAGTGTATTATTTTCCATTTTCATTCACAGTCTGTTAGAAAAAGGATTCCTTCACTTGCTCTCTGACAGATAGTCATGAAAAAGGCAACCAAGAGATCTTTTGACAGAAGATTCAAATTCTGGATACTGCACAGTCTGGGTTCTGATATTGAGTGCTGGCTTAATATTCACTGACAGCCAAATGTTAAGCCAGCTGATGACTTTTACATATGTACACAAGACAAAAGGGAGTATTTCAGAAGATCAAGGTCAGCCTAAGTTGGCGTAGCCTGGGATCAGTGCCTGGGATCAGTGCACTGTGCTGGGCTATTACCCAGGGTAAATATATTTTGGGAAACATTAGGACAATCCAGCTGCATCCCCTGTGGATGTAAAAGACCAACACCAAACAAGCAAAACCATAAAAAGTGTTGCATTTTGTTATAAACTCCTAAAAACCCCAACAGAGGGTGAGGAAGTAGGCTATAATGTGCCATAAAAAGAGTCTTTACTGAGTCCATGGGTTGTCTGTCCTAGTGTTATGCCTTTAATTCCCAGCTGCACCTGAGCACAGTGTTTTGTGAACCTCCCTTGAGGATCACGACTGGGCGATGAAATACTTGTTCTGTGCTAAGCAGTTCCTTGGTGGCTGTCTGTGTCATCCTTTACACATTAGCACAGGATCTGTCTCATAGTGGCTACTTACTTCCAGCTCCACAGTTCGTGAGAGCTTTTGGTGTGAGCTGAATGAAGTGTGCAAAGGTGAGGTCTGTGAGTAGGGTAAGGCCACTGGTAGATTTCTTTGAGAATCTGGTCTTGTCTTGTGCTTTATAACACATTCATCAACAACCTAGAAAAGGCAGGAAACAGTGAGATGACGAAGTTTGTAGCTGATGCTGAGGTACCAGAGTGGGCAAAAGTGGCAGCTTTTCAGCAAAAATTCATCATGGTACTGTCTGGGCACTACACTGAATTATGAAATTCTTGTTAGTAAACAAAATGATGGATAAGAATAACCCCAATTACACATATAAAAACAATGGCTCCAAGCTGTCTGTCACCCCTTGGAAGGAGAATTTGAGGCAAAGATGCATATGTCAGCTCGGTGCTCTGAAATGGCTGAAAAAGCAAACAGAGCCCTGTAAGCAGGGCAGGCTCAGTTCTCCAGCTGCTCTTTGGCAGGAGAAGCAGGATGCTGGAATTGGCACCAAGAAGATGTATTTTAGGTTTGACCCAACCTGGCCATCTTTGTGTTCATGATTCTGTCACATCACAGTGTTAGTGTTGTTCTGTTAACAAACTTTCATTTGGTTGCAACAGATTTCTTTCAGTCTAGATCCTTTTGCTGTATTTTGTAGAGTGGAAATGTGCTGAATTTAGCAAGCTTGGGAGGCTTCTTTGAGGCCAATAGCACAGTTTTCTAAATGCTCCAAGGAAGAGCTTTTGTATTCAAAAAATGTGTCACATTTCCAGCTGTGTCGCTTGGACCAGTGGTCAGGAATCACTGGACTAAGGGGCCAGGACTGAGTAAAAGCCTTTGGTCCAACACTGGTCACATGTATCACATC
The DNA here is from genome assembly GCF_000691975.1 of Corvus brachyrhynchos. Lineage (NCBI taxonomy): Eukaryota > Metazoa > Chordata > Aves > Passeriformes > Corvidae > Corvus > Corvus brachyrhynchos. The sequence continues at coordinate 11,640,535 of NW_008238983.1, read as the reverse complement.
ACAGGTGTGCATCCATCACGGGACGATAAAGTGCCCAGCATATGACAATCACATGCCCATCGTGTGCCAGGCACCTGTCAATCAGATACCCATTGAGTGCCTGGGCATCTGTCTCATCTTCAAGTTGTCCTTTTGGAAGAGATGGCCTTTCAATAGCCAGAGATCTGGCAGGATGAACCACGCTTCTCATAGAGATATGATGGAACTCTGTTTATTCTATTGTCAGTCCCATAGTTATACCCTAATTCCCCAAGCACGCATATGCAAGCTCCATGCTATTGGGTTACAGCTACTGTTCATGCAGCCTTTAATAGCAAGTGATTGGTTACAGATTAATATGCACATGACTGTTGCTAACACAAGTCTTCCTCTTTCTATGGTCAGTGTTGGAATAGAAAAAAGTCCGTGGACTCCAGCGGGGGGAGAAATTGCTGTCCAAAACCAATGTGGTTGATAAGAGCAAGCTCCATTTATTAGCAATCCAGAGGCACTTATATAGTATACCAGCTTGTTAACTCTTAAGTGGCTTAAAACTTACCAAAGCGCATTTCTGCTTCTACATAATTGGACTTACACTGGCAAGCTTCTACAGTTATGTTATGATTAAAAGAATTCAGAGTTCACCTCCCCTTCTCCGGGTCTTACCTACACAGCTGTAAATCTTCAAAACTCCCTTTTTGTTCCCAGCCCTGTTTTTTTCACACAGGGATTTTCTCATGGAGAGTTTTTCTCACACACAGGCCTTTTGCTTGCAGGCCTATTGCTTGTATAGTTCTTTTATTGATCTCATAATTCTATCAATGATCCATGTCCCTGATCCTTTAATAATTCCCAACAGGTCAGCATCCCCCTCCCCAACATCCTGTCGACTTGCCACATCAGCATTGTTCTTCTCCTTTTCCTTAGTCAAGGACAGTTCACAAACATAGCTTGGGTTGTGCACGTATACGTGTCCCTGTTACCCCAG
>NW_008238983.1:11634217-11639504 GCF_000691975.1 Corvus brachyrhynchos | reverse complement strand
CAGGAATGCAAATGAGACACTGGGGTTGATCTGATAGTTCAGGGAAAACAGGCTCGAAGAGAGCTTTAAGTAACAGGTTAATGGGTATTTTAGGAACCACTTGTGGTTTCCTAATGTTGAACTCAAGTACCTATATGTTCTTTTACCTCCATTTATCTCCATTTAAAAAAGGTTTTTAGAGTTCTTTACTTCATCCAGTCAGCCAATTGCTCTTGTCTTTACAGATAATGTTCTTTTAAGTATGTTCTAGAACTTTTCTGCGTGCTTCAAGGTACACAATAAAACCAGAGAAATTTAATTTGAATGAGGCTTTTGGATACTACCTAAGCCAACCTCCTGCTCCAAGCAGGTTTCAAAGCAAGATGTGGGATACTCCTAAAAATACCTTCTGCAATTTGCTAAGACAGTAAGAGCAGCTCACTTTAATTTCTTGCTTCTGGACACGTTGTGCTGTTTGAATTCAAAGTGGTATTCTAGTGTTAAATTCTGTGTCCATATGCAAAAAAAAAAAAAAAAAAAAACCAAACCAAAACGACTGCCTTGCTGTTGCGGTGGGTGAGTTCTTGAGTTGGTTTAGCAAGCCGCAACCTTCCCAGAGAGCGCAGCGGGGCTGCTTCGGGGAGGGCGGCTGCTCCGCGCTCCCGTAGCCCTTTCGGGCGGCCCCGCGCTCCTGCTCCGGCCAGCGGGGCTCCGCGACACGGTGACGGTAAAGGAGGCACAAGGGTCCCTGCACGACGACCTCAGAGGAACTGCTATTTTACACGATGACAAGCTGGTTCCCAGAGGCAGAGAGAGAGACCACACAGTGAGGGAGCTTGGGATTTTCTCAGGGGCTCAGGGGCAGTGCATGGGCGGAGTTGGGGTACTGGAACCGATAGGGAGAGCCCGAGGGTGTGGCCAGGGCTAGGGACAGGGAAGGGGGGACAATGTGGAAGGCAGACAATTTAATAAGAAAAGTAGTGGGGAAATGCAGCCAGTGATACACCTTGCCTGCTCTTTGTTAGTTTGTGACAGCAGTTTGATTCTTTTTTATTTTGCATCCAGAGGCCCACCTTTCAGCTGCTGCTGTGAGAAGAGATTCCTAGTTAATCCAAGTGTGGACTGGGAGCTAGCCATTCAGCATAGAATGACATGCAGCCCCCGTATATTGATTGCCATTGCCTGCTGAGCTGAACTCTCTTGCTGGGGAAGCTGGTTAGGAGGCTGGGGCATGCCATGTGTGTGGGGAGGCTGAGGGAACTGGGTTTATAAATCTGGAGAAAAAAAGTTTGGAGGGTGTGGGGGAAACCTCACTGTAGTCTTCCTTTATCTAAGGGAATGGCAGGGAAGATGGAACCTGGTTCCTGGGAAATATCCATCCTTAAAGATTTCTGAAATGGTAAACAACATAAAAATTAGTCCTGTGTCAGCATGCTGTTTACATTAAAGAATTTTTTGTACTGTTCTGTCTGTGACTGTTGCCTTCATGGAATCTGTAGATAGAACCAAACTTGTTTTCCGTAGCAAAATTCGTTATTGTTATTTTTCCCTCAAAATAAAAGGTTTAAATAACAAAAAGTTCTGATCTGTGGGCTATGGAAGCTGTCTCTTTTGCATTTTGTTCTTATCCCAGCCAAGTTTGTGCAAGGAGAAATAAATTTTTAATAGTCCATTATTCAAATTATCTGATGAGAACAAAGCTACCTGTCATAGAAACACACATTCTGTGCTGACTGAAGTTTGGGCTGCCTGTTGACTAGATTTGCAGCTGTTGTGAATCATGACAAATGACATAGAATAAGTGCCCATAAAAATTTAAGAAAACCAGAACTCAACCTATTAATTTTCACTAATTAGATTCTGTTGGTTTGAGACACAAACACCATGATTGATTAATATTAAAGGAGCCTTTCCTGTACCTGAGGAACACTCCAGTTTCATACAGCCCATTTTCAGATAGTGTTCAAAACCTTCTTCTATGCCACAAAAGTAAATTACTCCCCATCCCTGACCTCTTGTCATCTTCAGAATTCTACTCTGGCATTTCTTGGCTCCTGTAAAATTTGATGTGACTGATGAATTTCTCAAAGAGCAGTAATAAAGGGTACTGTGATCCAAAGAGGTCTTGATCACAAATAATTTTTGAGACCCAATGTTGTTTTCATTCTCAGATCTTTCCCAAGCCCTGATAAAACTATGCTTTCCTCAGACTTGAGAACTGAAGCAAAACTCCATGACCACATTTGAAGCAAGACAAGGAGTTATCCATGAATGCAGGCCAGTGCTACTTCTTGTCAGATCCAGCCCAGCAGTTTCAAGGCAGGTGGCAAGACAAGTCAGAGGTCAAACCAGGCACAGCGATCGGGTTCATGGCCAGGCACACAGGTGTGCTGTGGTATGGCTAGAGACAAACAGATCAGACTAACAGGGACTAACAGCACAGGATGGGCCTTAAAAGGGCTGGACTTATGAGCAGAATGGGTGGATGGAGCCCACTGGTGAGGCTGACCAAGGCCTCTTTAGTGCCCCCTCAGTTGTCTGACACATCTTGAAACTTTCAAGGACTGTCACTAACATTTCACAAACAGAAGGAAATGAGATTTTGGGCCATGAAGCTGACTATCTCCGAGTCCGAGTTCACCATGAAGCTTAGAACTTCTTTAGATGTATCCCACTGTCATCCTCCATCTTTCAGTGTACAGCCTAGCTGGAGATAATTTAAACAAGTGCCTTCATTATCTGCTTTTTCTCCTTATTTTTCGATGGTACCTTGTTTACTATGTACCATTCTCTCTGATAAAAACCCCAATATTTTTTATTCATGTATTATTGTCCTCAATCTATCACAATATTATGAACATGCACGATACATTGCTATTGTATCTTCACAGTACCTCTGAGGGAAAGGAAATTCTCATAGAGAAATTGCACAATTCATTTCATTTAAAGCTGCAAGTACTTGGTACAGTCACAAATCAGAAAAATAAATTTAAATCAGGCAATAGAGCATCAGTTAAGGAATCTAAGAATAGAGGAACATAAATGAGTTATTACCTTCAGGTAACTTCATTTACTAATTTAACAAGCATCCTTACATGAACACTGAAGAGGCAAGACTAAGCCTACTAATCAGCACTTAATTTCCTTAATCAGGAGACCAGTGTGGTCTCACATGGCCCCGTGCTTTGATGACACCATGCCTTCAAACTCTAGCACTTCTACTGTCTCCGTTACACTGTTCTGTTTCATCCACCAGGCAAATACATCCAGTGTGCTGAATTGGATACTGAAGAGAAAAAGAAGAGGATTTTTGCACTGAATATAAATGTTTATGCTTCTGAACTTTGTGTGTGAATCTACTGCTTTCTTTTGTGTGACATTTGGAAGCCTTCCATCTGTTTTTGAAGAGCACATATCCCATCAAAGAAGGAACAGTCACAGAGCCCATCATAAGCAGATCTCTTGCATACCTGTGTGGCACTATAGATAATGGAAAGACAAACACCAACAGCTGCTGTTATCTTATCTTGTACTTAAATCAGCCCTCATTTCACAGATGTTTGTTGACAGCAGAGGAATGAAAAAACTTCAGAGTTGTAGGCACCATTAGACTTTCCAGAGTGGGAAGATACGCTATTTGCCACAGGCTGTCATCTCATCACAGTCTTTTTTTTCCAGTCAGTGCTCCCTTCTTGTATACCTTTTTCTGTCTTAGCTCCCCAAGGGAAGCAACCAAAAAATATCATTGCATTTTGGGGCTTAGGGAAGACATTATGTTCAAGAGACAACAATCTCCATCAAGCCCTGACAGCCATACTGGGTCTTCGGCTTGGTATATCCATATGTTTTTGAGAGCGACTGCTGCATAGCCCCAAGTATATAGCAGTGGAGGGCAGATGCTGGAAGCTCTGGATGTGTACTGCTACTCGATAAAGCTCCCAGATATGTTTACTGAGGCATGTTCTGGTGGGTGTAAAGAAAGAGCATTATGGAGAAACAAATGTCAAAACAGGATGAATAGTTTTGTTTGCTACACTAGGTATAAGGAGACATGGTACTGGGTGGGAATGAACCTCTCCACAGATAGGATCGTGCTGCGGCCCTGTCTGATGCTGCAGAAGATTTCCAGCACCTGAAGAAGCATAAGGTTTACTTGCTAACTGTATTTCTCTTCCTATTTCTGTTGTGGTTTTTTTTTAATTATTACTAAAGCAGTTTTGTTACACCATTTGTGCCTTTCCTACTGGCATCCAGAAAGAATGCTGCGCCCCTTCCAGAGCACAGTAACTGTGCAGCTGAGTGAGGAGGAGGGGAGTTAGCAGTTCCTTTATGAAACATAAAAATAGTTCATACTGTTTACATTAAGAACTTTGATGGGGCATGTCATTTAAGGCTTTGAAGAGTAAAGTGCCTCCTGTGATATGGAGTTGTTAAACTGTACAGTGAAGGAATGGTGAGAAACATATGTGTTGTCATGCCACTCCCCCGTGACGCTTTGCATCTTTTTGCATACTGAAGGGGAATAGCTCCAAGACATTGTGGGAAGGTTGCATCATACTTCATGGAGAAAGCATTTCAGCATTTGCATCTAAGCTTAGCATTGTGTACAGCTCCTTAAATAATTAAAAAAACAAAATAAGTGCAAAACATTTTTGCTGCACTGCCTGCCTGTTTGTTTTATTCTTCCTGTCACTTAGAAAGACCTTTCAGGATGGATAACCTGATTTTGTATTAGTAGAACATTAAGTTTTACTATTAAGTTGAACTCCTGTGAATACAAAGCAAGTCAGACATTTCACTGCAATCCTTTGTTCTGTTACTAGGGATATCATCAGCAGAGTTCATTAAATACCTCTTTCAATTCCAGTGAAGACTATCTTCACCTTCTCATCTGGAGAGAATACTACATTTCTCAGCCTGCTAGATAAAACAAACAGGAAAAAAAAAAACCCAGGGAGACTGAATTACCACTTAAAGGAACTTTCTTCAGCTCTCTCTATTTTTTGCCTAGATTCCCTGGTTTTTTCCCCTGCTAAGAAGAGACTTACTTTTGATTCAGCAGTAGGTTGTCCTCATGTTGAGCTCTCATCATTGAGGAGGTTGGATGATATAGTATATTGGCATCTCCAAGTCTTAGCTGATTGTTCTCAGTCTTTTCCATTCAGACTGTGCTTTCAAATTAACCAGGAAAAAAGGAAATTTTCTCAGGAATTTAACTTTTCTTTTAGTTCCTCATCAATAAAGAAGAGAAATAAGGAGGTAAAAACTCTTAGATAAACTCTTCCTAGGTGAAGGTAAACTTGAGTTC
>NW_008238983.1:11625106-11634194 GCF_000691975.1 Corvus brachyrhynchos | reverse complement strand
CAGCGTCAGAAGACTATAGGGTGTCTCCAAGACTATATGGTGTCTCCATGGAAATGATGGGAATTTTGTACTTTTCTTCTGAGATAAGACTGTGGTCAAGTGTTCTGCAGAGTAGTTCTGCAATTAACTAGCCCTAAAAAGCAAACCTCTAGCATCCAAACAGTCAAGAAGCATTTTAGGAAATAAATGTGAGGCCTGGGAATGTACAGCATAATTTCTTTAGAAAAGCTGGATGTCTTTTTGTTTGGACAAGCTCACACATTTTCATGATACATTTTGTTCAGGCATTTGGATAGTCGAATACTGTGCATATATGTTGCAAATTGTTTTATCCCCTTAAGAAAATACTATCAGAATGCAAAGCAGAAGGGGTAATTTTGTCAGCTTCCTATGTGGTAGACTTTTGGTGCAACAATGACTCTGACTGAGCGATTCACTCAGAGATTTCCAAGACCTGTAGGAAGGTAACAGGTACAGGGAGACAAGAGATTTTAATGAAAAAGAAGAAGCAGGGGTTATTTTAATAATTGTTTGCATTACATTTTTTTTACCCTAAGTAAAAATAGGACTAGTAGAACAACTCTTACCTGCGAAAGCAGAATTAGTCACACTAATAGGGACTCCTATTTTCAAGATGTTTCAAGAATAGTATATTTTTCTGTATTTGTTTTCACCTTGCATGGATGATCCAGTCTTGTATCACCCAAAGCAGAATTACAGAAAACAGGGGGCATGAATTTTCGCAAGCACAACAGAGCAAAGGGAAGAAACAGCACTTAAAAGGAGACTTCTGAGTAGTTGTAAGGAAGAAATTCTTCAGCACGAGAGCATTGAATCACTGAAATACATTGTTTGGGGAGGTTGTGGAATCAATATCCTTGGAGATGTTCAAAACTCATGTGGGTAAGACCCAGAGTAACCTGAATTAGCTTTCAAGAGTCTTGTTTGGAATTGTGCTTGAGTCAGAAGACTTTCAGAGTTCCTTTGAGTCTAAATGCTTCTATTATCCTATGATCTCAGTTATACCACAAAGTGATAAGTAATCAGAAAACAAGACTAATTTCTGGATTTTCTGAGTAAAGACATGGGACTGCAAGAGTACATGAGGATTAAACAGCAAAATGTGTTGCATCCTGAAAAGAAAGACTGAAAAGGAGTAGAAGAGGGAGCATGCTGTTGCAATGATGGCTGCTGAGTTCAGAAAAACATGGAAGTATTTCAAATGCTGTGGATGAATATGTGCAATTTTCTTCACTGGGAAGTCATGATGCAAATTATTGAGGTAAAGCAATACCTAGATAGCTGTATAGAAATATTATGACATTTGCTTCTCCATAATGCTAAGCAAGGTGCATTCCAATATTTACTTTTTGAGATACAAACTGATTACTTGCAACACCTTCTGCATTTAAGGCACCAAATATTAGCCCAGATGCTTTTAGATACAAAGTTACTTAAATATTTCAGTTCTTCAAATCTCTGTAGTAGAGGTGAGTAAGAAAAGCAGAACGCCAAGAGGAGCAAGTCAGTGGTAAGATCCTATTGAACTTATTGCTATCTTTCTTTCTCTTTGCTTGTCTCTGCAGATTAGATGCTTGTAAGCAAGAATCCTTTGAGACTCATAGGAAAGCTCTCTCCAAGCCCTGTGATAAAGGTGTGTCTTGCTGGTATTCAAAATTTTTCTTCTACACTTTCTTCTTCTACACTTGCAGCAGAAAAAAATGTTAAAAGATGCAAGTAGCAGTTTATAATTTGCAAAGGTGTCCCTGCCTGCAGTACTCTGGACACTGCTATGACTTGTTTTTCTGAGCATGGTGTGTGGCTGTTACGTCTTGCTGCAACACTGTCGGTCTCTTGTGTTGGCAAAGCTGGCAGGTTTGACATTCTTCTTCTAAGGAGGTGTTTTGTTTGGTTCTAGGTTTGGAGGATTATAGTAAAGGTGAGCTAATATGACTGTGATTTTGTAATAGACATCGGTGAGTCATGGCACCAGAACATAATGTGCAGACTGGAAGAGACCACAGTGTTGATCGAAGATAATAAATCTGTAACACTGACAAGAACTATTCAACTTACTTTAAATCTGGGAATGTGTGCTAAGGAAGACTCCTCATCCGTTTCATTTTACATTAATATCATACATACTCTATCTTCTCATTTCTTAGTTATAATAATTTTTAATTATCACTGATTGGACCACATTCAAAATGCGATATTATAAGTGGCTTTGATACTCTGAAAGTTTTTTGGCACTGAATTTCAAACAATATAAAGGCTCTTCACTGCAGTGTGCTCTGCAGCCATCTTTCATTGCAGGCATTGCCTGATGCAGCAGAAGATCTGGAGCCAGTTTTTGGAGTTGCAGGAAACTGCCTTCTTACAGTGGGACCCCAGGCTCATCCACCCTGTTTCTCCCATTTGGTTTGTTAGTTGGTTTTGAGGTTTTTTCAGTTGGCTGGGCCTTCCTGCCTTCCTTCCAGCGTTTTCTTTTCTTACAGGTCTCACCTGTCCAAGCCAGGAATCCAGCCCCAGATTCACCACCTGCTGCTACAAGCACTCACCTTCTGCCTTGAAGTCTGGAGCCCACCAAGCCTTCCTCACCCACCTGCAGTGTCCTCTGCCTCAGCCAGTGCCGCATTGCCAGGCCAGGAATGCAGGTACCAGACAGGATCAGAGCAAGCACCACTGCCTGGGACCTCACACAGCAGTGAGTTATGGCCAGGTAAGCACTGCAGCAGCCTACTGGGAAAAAGTGTGTTCTCATAGCATTTTCAGAGATTCTTTTCTTTAAATTATAGATCTTACCTTACCTGATACCTTACCTGACACCGGCTATCTCCGGTCTTAGTTTTAGTCTGGGGACTCACTCAAGTCTTCTCTATGCACAGCAGAAACAAAAGCTAAGCAGGTTAGTACTGAGAAGCCTTAGGCACTCTCTCCATGTCCAAGAGCAGAAATCAAAAAAGCATAATAAATCAGCAGAAGCTGAAGCAATGTGACTGTGCCTTGGTGGTTTAGCAGGGGTCTTGAGGGATTCAGGGCTGCTTCTGTACTGTAAGTGGTGATGGCATGGAAATTCTCTTAAAACTAGTATTTCTGGGGTTATAGCATTTTGTCAGAAGTCAGTGGGCACAATATTCTCTCCTTTTTCCTCCAACTTGTTCAGAAGTGTCACATTTGAGAGTGATATCTGAAAAAGCTCTTGTGGTGCCAGCAGACATTTTTATTTCAAATTCTGTGATAACATTTCTGAAAATAAGTTCTGCCAACAACAGTAATTAAACAGACCTTCCAACTGTGCCTTAGGCTGCCCTTTCATGTTTGTTTTCTGCTCAGGCAACAAAACTGGTCATGACAGTAAAATATTCTGCTGGCATATCTTAGAGGCATATGTTCAGCAAAAAGCCTTGCTCAGTTTCTAGATTCCCAGCTCAAATAATTAGCAACATTTGCTATTAAACCAGAAAGAGCTGAAATTTATAGTTCCACTTCAGATGTTTTAATAGTGTATATTACAAAGGTCATGTCATACATCCAACCTTACTACAACACTTTCCCAGTGAAAGCTTTTTTCCCCATTTCTGGCAGATCACTGTGGCTGTCTTTACTGGCTGAGACAACATTTTATAAAAGCTTCTAACCTTCAAGAGTGGGAGCAAATGCTGTGCCTTTTCTGCACTCTCTCAAGAAATAGACACCTTCTCTTCTCACTGAACTCCCTTGAAAGTATCCCAAATTAAGATCATCCTTACCCTTCTCGCCTCATGTCTTCTCACTTCTGCACCCCTTTCTGACAGCTTCCCTTGATTTTCTTAATTTTGCCTGGTAGTGACTCTAAACCCAACTGGAGCAAAGAAGAGCAGCAGACATTCATTAAGACTTTCTTGTTTCAACCTCAAATGCTATGGCCTCTATTGGAAACATATAAACAAAATTTAAAAAATACCCACAAACAAATCCCAACACCGCCACAACCAAAACTAAAACCAAAAGCAACAAAGCAAAAAACCCCCAAACCAAACCAAATCAAAACAAGCAAGCAAACAACAACAACAGAAAAAACCCCAAATCCCAACACATATATTTTTAATACCGTGTGTGAAGTTTGGATTCAAATATAATTAATCCCATTTCAAGAAAGAAATTCACAAAATAAAGTTTTCAAAATAAAGTTTTCCACATTTCTTGATATTACTTCTGTACCTTGCTAACATGACAAAAAGTAGGACAGAGTCCAGCTTTTCAAGTACATCCTTTCAATTCTCTTAACACCTTTTGAAAGAAATCTGAAATATTAGCAGTATAATAAATGCTATTTGGTCTGTATTTTAAATAATGATCAATACCAGGAGTAGTCCAGAAGACTTTCTTTATACCTTTGATGAGCAAATGCAACAGTCAATATCTTAACTGAACAGCTCAAAAAATGTGTAGGTTCAGTCTAAAGTCTGAAATTTATCATGTACAGCTGAGAACAAAATTCTGAGAGATGAAGTAATCTCTTCAACATGCTCTAATTGAAGCAGAGCAGGAAAACAAGTTCAAAGCTGAGAGTTTTTTAAATAATCAGAAACACAGGGTTATTTGCATAATGTTTGACTGGTTCCTTAAAAATGTTACAGAACAGAATATCTAAAAGATGATGCGTGCTGCAAGGTCAGCACTGATAGCAACTGTTTTCTTTAATCCATTTAAAGCTATTTAAATCAATTAGCATGACTTACAACTGACTTACAGAAATATATAGTGATATATTTTCAACTTTATACCATGGGGAAAAATGACTAATGAGGTGTCTGTGAAATACAGAGGCCTTGTATGGGTGATTTATGTAATGGATATTAATTTAAAATAGCAGTTAAAAAATAAGCTGTAGTTTTACTCTTTATTCTGGAAGGAAAGATTTAGTAAAAAAAAATGAATAGAAAAAGAGATGGTAGAAGTGTAGGAAAATTCAGTCTCCAGGGTAACTCAGGAAGTCAACTAGTTTTGAACCTCCAGCTCAAAGAAGGATCAGCTGGGGTTTCTTCCTGTTTGACCTTAAAGGTCTCCAAAGATGGAAACTGAAAAAGCTTGGGCAACCTCTTCTGCTATGTGACTGTCTTCATGGTAAATAAAGCTCTCCTTTTAGCTATTTTGAATATCTTTCATTCTAACTTCTGCTCTTCTTTTCTGGGCCTCCAAGCATACATACACCACCATCTATCTTCTGGCTCTATGTTCTCGTTGTCCTCTTCTTCAGAACTTGTGTCAGCTGTTAGTAAAACATTTGTCTCAGTCAGCAACACTTCTTTGTTAGTGAATATCAGATCTAGTTGTGCATCACCCTTGTTTGCCACAAGAAGTGCTTTAATGAATAAATTATCCTTGACACACACCAAGAATTTCCTTAACTTCTTGCATCCCACCATGTTGCTACTCCAACAAGGATCTGCAATTTACAGAGTTACTGGAGTAATTTAAGAAAGGCTTCTCTGCAAAGCTGTCCTCTAGTCAGCTGGCTCCCAGCACATATTGATGCATAAGGTTATTTCCCCTTATGTGCGGAGCTTTCATTTCCCTCTCTTAAAGTGCATGAGGTTCCTCTTTGCAGATTTCTCCAGCCTCTCAAAGTCCTTTTGAATGACAGCACAAACAACTACCTGGTTTATCGGCCACTGTTCACGGGCTTGTTTCGTCTACGAGCTAGTGGAGGGTGTGCTCTGTCCCATTACCCAGCTCATTGATAAACAGGGTTGGACCCATTACCAGTGCCTGGGGCGCACTGCTAGTGAATGGCCTCCAGTAGAACTTTGTGGTCCTGATCACAACCCTTCTGAACCTCGCCAGTTCAGCCAGTTATCAGTAAACTTCCCTGTGTACTTAACGAGCCTGTCCGTGTTGGGATGTGTGGTTGGTTGACTGTGCCTCGATGCCAGGTGTCCACCAAAGCCACTGCCTTGCTCCCCTCCTCAGCTGGGCAGGGGAGAGAAAATAAGATAAAATGCTTCTGAGTTGAGATAAAGGCAGGGAGAGTTCTCTCACCAGATGTTCTCACGGGCAAAACTGATTCAACTTGGGAAAATTAATTGAATTTATTGCTAGTCAAATCAGAGTAGGGTAATGAGAAGTAAACCCAAATCTTAAAAACACCTTCACCCCACCCTGCCCTTCTTCCCAGACTCCACTTCTGATTTTCTCTCCCTCTGGCCCCTCAGAGGTGCAGAGCAATGGGGGCTGTGGTCAGTTTATCATATGTTGTCTCTGCCATTCCTTCCTCCTCAGGGGGAGGACTTCTCCCACTCTTCCCCTGCTCCAGCATGGGATCCCTCCCACAGGAGAGACTTCCATGAACTTTTCCAATATGAGTACTTCTCATGGACAGCAGTTCTTCATGAATTGCTCCAGCATGGATCTCTTTCCATGGGGTGCAGTCCCTCAGGAAAATGGGTCTCCAGTGTGGGTCCCCTGCAGGGTCACAAGTCTTGCCAGCAAACCTGCTCCAGCATGGACTCCTCTCTCCATTAGTCCACAGGTTCTTCCAGGAGCCTGCTCCAGCTCGGCCTTCCTGTAGGGTAACAGCCTCCCTCAGGTATCCCCCTGATCTGGCGTGTCCTCCGTGGGCTGCAGGTGGATCTCTGCTCCACCATGGGCCTCCATGGGCTGCAGGGGGAAAATTGCCTGACTGTGGTCTGCACCATGGGCTGCAGGGGAATCTGGAGCACCTCCTCACCCCTCCTTCCCCACTGGCCTCGGTATTTGCAGGGATGTTTCTCTCATGCATTCCCGCTTCTCTCTCTGACTGCAGTTGCACAGGTGGTGTTTCTCCTTCTCAAATGCATTATCCCAGAGCTGCTGCCACCATCACTGACAGGCTTGGCCTGGGCCAGTGGTAGGTCTGTCCTGGAGCTGGCTGGCCTTGTCTGTCAGACATGGGGGAAGCTTCTGGAAGCTTCTTCCGAAGCCACCCCTGTAGCCCCCTGCTAGTAAAACCTGGCCACACAAACCCAATACAGGATATTTTGGGAGGCAGCACTGAAAGCTTTGCTAAAGACAAGGTAAACAATACCCACTGATCTCCCCACACCCACCAAACTTGTTGTGTCATTGGAAAAGGTTGATCAAGCATGACTTTCCCCTCATAAATCCATGCTGAGTGCTCCCAATCACCTTGTTCTTTTTCATCTGTCTGGAAATGGTTTCTGGAATTAGTTGCTCCATCACTTTCTTGGTGAGACTGACAGATCTGTATCTCCCTGGGCCCTTCTTGTTGCCCTTCTGGATAACTGGAGTGACATTTGCTGTCTTCCAGTTTCAAGAAGATCCTCTGATCATCACAGCCTTTCAAAGGGAATTGAGAGTGGCCTCACAACTATGAAATTATCATAACATCAGCTCTTATGAAGTGTGTCATAATAGGGGAGAGCTGTCCTGTCTCTAGCTTTTCTCTCTCTGTTATTTGCTCTTTGATTATGGGCTTTTTTAGACAATATTTTCAATACTTTTTGATGTGGTTGTAAGACCTGGAAATGTATTGTTTTTAAAAACATGGAATCTAAAATAACCTCTGAGCTGTATGCAATCAAACAAAAGGAGTTTCAAACTCTGTGTCATATATATCATGATAGCTTGATGAAAACTTGAGTTCTGACATTGCTACTGCTTCACAAGCCAAATATAAGACTTCTCATTCACCCAAAGTGGAAATTAATCTTTAGTACGTTTATAATCTTTTCTCGTCATTAAAACATCTGTTATTCCGACATAATATTTAATGAGTTCACAGTAAAAATTGCATTCTAAATACTTTGAGATGTGATACTTAGACACTGCCTTTTATTCAGATCTTTTTGAATAGTTTAAAAAGTAATCATATTTTATTGTGCTAACTGCTCGCTTTGAGCTCATCTAAATGGTAATAAGGGAGAAAATGAATGAATTTTTTTCAATAATTTTTCATGGTTTCCCTAAGTGTTGAACCATTTCCCTTAAAACTTTTCTATTGATTTGTGCACTCATTTCTGTGGATCATCACCACCTATGTATTGAATTAATTATCTTTGCAAAGTAGCTTTTTCTTAAGAGGAAAGTCTTAAAACTTCCTGGACTTTTCGTATCAGTGAAGAGCAAAGCTGACTTTTAGTCTCTTCTCTGAGATCATCTTCCTGTAAAATCTGCTTTCTCAGATTTCTAAGATAAAACATCTACCATGCCTAATTTTGTACCATGTACCTTGCTAGTTCTAATGTTAGAGAAATTCTTCTGATTTTTTAGCATCTCCAGTCCACTTAACTGCTAAATTACCACTTCATTAAATCCTTTGCTCTTTGACTCAGAACCCTGGCAATCTGTGGCAATACCCATTCGATTTTGAAAGCTCTTTTTAAGAAGCAGTCTGAGATGATACCTCAGAGATGCAACTGGGCCATTTCTCACATGAAGTAATGACTAATATACCAGTCTAAAATATCAACAGTGTTAATTATGAACTAATTACGATTGCCAAGCTCATCCAGCACCATCTCTAGCAGAACACCTTTCAACCGCTACCTCCCAAATTAGCAAAATTCCTGACGCTCCTGACTACACAGCATAGCTGTGCATTTTCCAAATGAAATCATTGCAAACAGCAGAGCATTATGGCCCTTGGTATGCCTCTGGAGGGGGTTTTGCTCTGGTGGAAGGAAAAGAGTAGAGGCAGAGGGCAAAACTGTTTTTGAAAAATCTATTTTTATCAGCTTGCTGAAGAGCCAATTTCAAAACAAGGTGAGAGGCTTGCTTCAAAGCTGACCTTTCTCAGATGAGATGCCATGGCTCATAGGGGAGCACAGATGCTTTGCAGGTGCAGCATGGGTTTACAGGAACTACTGGGACTTCTACAGGAAAGTAAGAGCCAAAAAAAGAGTAAACTGTAGTATATGTGTGTATATATATACACCTGGACTTAGTGAAAATATCACCAAGCTGTAAGGAGAGATCTCCATAAGCAGCAGAAGGAAGAAAACATACCTGTGAAAGCCTCATATGGATACTGATGTGACAAACACTCTTGTATATGAGGCAATCTAACCCAGAGCAGAATCATGTAAAAACAGGTTCCTGCAGTGAA
>NW_008238983.1:11614445-11625075 GCF_000691975.1 Corvus brachyrhynchos | reverse complement strand
AGAAACTGGCTGTTCATGTACCCACATTCAGTCCATAACCTTAGGCACCCAGAGACACTTAAGCCAGTATGTTGAGCAGCACAACTGTAATAAGCTAAAAATGGATTTATGGTCTGTTATGAAGCGTTGAATGATAAGTGGCACCCATGGTGAAGTGTTAGGCAAAAAAAAAAAAAAAAAAAAAATTCTTTAAATCTTTAAACCAAAACATTCTCATGGTCTTTCCAGAATATTTTTCTCCTTTGTGGGAGAACAGCTTCACAGACTGTTTGTAATTCCACTGAAACCTGAGGGATTTATTAATATAGAAATTGAGTCAGGTACAAATAGCTTGGCATATATTTTGGATTCTTTCCTATTCTAGACAATTTGGAACCTGATAGATTAAATTAACAATGAGGAATGACAGAAGAAACTATCTTAAATCACTATGGGAGTTCAGTTACTAAAATGATGTATCAGTCTTATGAAAATGTGAATAATAGTGGGACCATCCTCTGAGACAGTTGTAAGTAACTCCAGGGCTATGATTCGTTCACCATTTAACTTCTTCAAAACATTTGATTTGACCTTGGGCTGCTTTCACATTTGAAATATTTGTGCCTACAATTCAGGTGATAAATACCATTCCTTCAACATTTATTTAAATTAAAG
The DNA here is from genome assembly GCF_000691975.1 of Corvus brachyrhynchos. Classification (NCBI taxonomy): domain Eukaryota; kingdom Metazoa; phylum Chordata; class Aves; order Passeriformes; family Corvidae; genus Corvus; species Corvus brachyrhynchos. The sequence continues at coordinate 11,624,421 of NW_008238983.1, read as the reverse complement.
CATTTGGATAAATGTGACATATCATGTTAATACATTATTTCAAATATGTTTTATGTCATGGCTGTTAACTGATAAAAAAATTGAGGAAACTTGGAACTATAAAAAGGAAATGTTTAAAACTATTTTAAAAACTAAATTGAAAAATCTTAAATATGATTTTCAGTTGGTAGAGAAAACAGTCCTTCCAGGGACTTACAGGCTTTCTGAATACTAAGAAAAAAAACCCAAAAAAGTAAGCACCACAAGGAACTGTGTCCGCAGATGCGTTGTATAAATTGGATTAAATTGGGTGAATGGGCAAACAGAATCCATACTCTAGAATACAAGGATAAGTAATGACAAATATCCTAGTTTTCTCTGAACAGTTTAAACAATGTCTAACATTTTGATATTGAAAAGTAATAGGAGCTAGGTACATTTGTAGGGTATCTGCAGTGTACACTGCTCCTTCATTGTCTGCAGCTAAATCGAAGTGTTCAGTCTACATTTATACCATTTTCACTGTGTACACAACCTGGTTCTTGGATCAGATGGGATAGAATTTCTCATTACCATCCTTTTTATCATGTAGGCAGCCCTGGCCAGGACTAAAGAATCCTTTGTGCTATAACAGTAGAGAATCTTGCAGATATATTGTTTGTATTTTAAACTACTTTAGAAAAGGCCTGATGCAGCTTGCTGAAAGTGAAGGCATGGCAAAGTTGCAGTTTTTACCTGTTCAGTGGTTCTGCACCTTCAAATAGGCCATTTTAATTTCTTAAGCTTAAAGTAGCATTGCTTGGTGCCATGCTGGGAACTAGCAGTGCTGAACTGCCCAGCAGGCTTTGCACGGGGCTGCCAGCATAGCCTCATGATACAGCAGAGTTTTGGCTGAGAGCAAGTCCTTTGAAAATGCATACCCTGACTCCTGTCCCCTCTGAACGACAAGATTTTTTTCCTCTGGTCCTAAGCCATCACAATTAATAAGCACAGCAATACATATAACAGGAGTGCAATTTGTAGCCTGCCAGACTTGATGTTTTACAGCCCAGTAACAAGCACATGGCATGTTTATAAGGGCATGGCACAGGCTCTGAGCACAGAAGACATCATTGGGTATCTTAGATGACTGCATAACAAAGAAGAGGACAATTTGGGACCAAACTGTAAAACAAGGACCGTGGCAGAAAGTATCTTGGCCGAAAACACCCATGTTTCCCCATGGAAAGGATTAGCTGGCTTGGTCCAAGTCAGAGCTGTGTGGATGACCAGAAGATTAAGTGTCCAAATTGAAACAGGGAATGAATTAACTTGGCAAACAGATTTGAACAATTACACAAATAATCTTAATTTTGAATGCTAGTATTCCCAGGCTATGTAAGCTTGGACTCCGGAGCGTGCCTTGATCTGGAGAGAGAGGACAAGGCTTGTGCACCTTTTACGATTCTAAACCAAGGTCAGTTCTGCTCAAGTCTTCATGGACACAGAAATTAAACATGCTCAAGACCTACGCCTTACGTACTCAGAAGGTTTTCAACTCACAACTAACTTTTGGTGCTGCAACTGGAATTTTGGCATAATTATCAGTTGTCATTTAGGAAGGAGGAACATTAAGTTTCGCTGCTTTCCTAGCTGGAAGAGGGTTGAACCACACCCTTTACGTTCCAGGGAACTCGTATCTTCATTTCAAGGATCTTGAAGTGCTCACTGTCCACAGATACGTGTACAAGAGTCATGATATTAAAGAGAGAAAGGAAATTTTCTTAAAAAATGGAACATGACTCAGGCAAAAAGAAAATTCTTTCTTGGAGAGAACTGTGAGTTGCACTTGTTAAACTACTGTTATAAGACAGCATACCTTTAAGTTTAAAATTGCCCATGAAAGAAAATGAAAATCACAGATTAACAAGAGTAAAATGTTTGAGAAATCCAACACCTTAGGGATTATCCTTACCTCAAGAACTGGAGAAAGTTATGGACATTTAAGAGGACTTTCTTTTAATCCTAACCAAAGACAGGTGTGTTTTCATCATTGCTTTCTGATATTTCATCCCTCTCACCTTTCTTCTTCATCCCCTACATTAGTATATCTATGAATTTTTACGTAAACAAAATATGCTTAATTAGGCTATTGTCACAGTGAACCAGCCATGAAAAACCTTATTGTCAGAATTATGAAAAGATAGTGTGACTTTTTGAAATAAAAATAAATTATCTTTTTTAAACTTTTAATGAGCATAGAAGTCAGATGAAATTCATTCACATGCTGCAAAAGCCAATTCTGATAATAATTAGGATTTTAAGTTGCTTTATTTGCATGCTTCCTCTCATCTGGAAACATTTCAATGGACTGATTAATTTACTGTAAAAATCTAATCTGGAATAGTCATGGAAGGAATTATAAAAATAAAGCTAGACTTCATGCCCTTATGTAACATTAATTACAGTTGAAACACACCAGTTATGCCTATTAGCATGTAAAAATTTATTCATTCAAAAATCCTTGTGCATTGCAACATTTTCAGCTCAGTCATTATTTTCAACATAGAGAATTTTAGACAAATCTTTCTGTGTTGAAAGTAATGAAAAGCAGTTCTGTGCCCAAGGCAGGAATCACAAAGTTGGTACATTTTTCTCATATGAACTATTTAATCTCTTAAGCTTAGAATTCACTTGAGAAAACAGTTATGAGTATAGCAACTATCTTTGTCAATTCATGCATTTTGCATTAAATTAAACATCTCAGTGTACATATCTGTAAACCCAAACCCCTTCAAAATGGAAATGTTCTGCAAGTTTTCTAGTTAGAAACAAGTACATCACTAGGGATATAAAGAAAAACATGAAGTGAATGAATTCCTCTTTCTGTTCTGTTCATGTATGCAGCTTTTGCTGCAGTCATCAAATGGTAGTGTCTTGATCCATGAGTCTTCTGTCCTCCCTTCCTTCTGCTTTCTGCCTCATGGGAGAGGGGAGTGGGTGAGGGCCTGGATGGGTATTTGGCTGCTGGCCAGGGTTAATCCAACACAGCAGCCAGAGAGCCAAGGCGGCTCAGCAACTGGAGGTGTGCACACTGAACCGTGGTCGGTATCCCAAACTTTTGCATAAACAACTTCCAGCTTTCCCTATTACACTGTATTGCTGAGAGGGGTTTTTCTTGGCAGAACCAGAATTCTGTGCCTTCTTTTCCAGTTGTGCCTGGAGATGCTGCTTGCAGGGAAGCCACAAGTAAAGAACATGTACATACGTAAGGTCCCTCACTGATCTGTTCATGTACCAGGTGGCCCCTGGGGCCCTGTACTGCTCTTTCCAATAAAAGGGCAGAAAAGTTGGGTATTAAGAAAACTGATTTACAGCCTTCTACACCTGTGGTTATATACCAAATTAGCCAGTTATTTCACTACAGGAAATACCTCAGGGGTGACCTACTATCATATGGACTTATGCCATAACACTAGATATGCCTACTCTATTTTGGTTTGCAGACAGCCATATTCTGCATCCAAAAAAAGCATAATCAGCAGAGGTGATTCCACCCCTCTGCTCTTGTGAGAACCCACCTGGAGTCCTGTGTGCAGGTCTGGGGACCCCAACATCAGTACATGGACCTGTTTGATTGAGTCAAGAGGAGGGACACAAAGATGCTCAGAGGTGGAGCACCTCTCCTATGAACACAGGCTGAGAGAGTTGGGGTTGTTCAGCCTGGAAAGGAGAAGGCTCCAGGGAGACCTTGTAGCAGTCTTCCAGTAGCTGAAGGGAGCCTAAAAGAAAGAGGGAGTTTTTACAAGGGCATGGAGTGACAGGGCAAGAGGGAATAGCTTCAAACGAGAGTAGGTTTGGATTGGATATTAAAAGAAATTCTTTACTGTGAGGGTGGTGAGGCGCTGGAACAGTTGCCCAGAGAAGTTGTGGATGTCCCATCCCTGGAGGTGTTCAAGGCCAGGCTGGATCAACCTGATCTAGTGGAAGGTATCCCTGCCCAAGGCACGGAAACCAGACGATCTTTAAGGTCTCTTCCAACACAAACCATTCAATGATTCCATGGTTTTATGACTATGACTCTGAAGGCAAACTGCAAGCAAATGACAATGATTTGGTGATACACACTCTCTAACAGTATCTTCTGTTTGGAATATCTGCTTCTGTAAATTACTTAAAGATTTTATGTTATAGTATTTCTATTTCAATTACTATATTGCTGATTAAATTTTAGTGCCAACAGAAAAAAAGAGTTTTATGTTTGTTGTTCTCTGGGTAGCACTTCAGGTTGAATATGCTATAAAAATTGTGCTGAGGTTTTCAGGCCAGAAAAGGAGACAGAAATAACAAAAAAAGGGAAATCCTGCCAGTCTGAATTTAGCAACACTCCTTGATAAACTGCTGTCATCAGCATATAAATTTTAATTCAGAACTTTGGAAGCTATTCTGAAATTCTACTATATTTAGTGTAAATTGAATGGAACTTTTAATTCAGTTATTGATTTTCAAAGATATAAGAAAATGTAAAATTGTCAAAAACGAAGAGTTAAGTCCCATTACTAGTGTCTGCTGGGGAGAAAATAGTTGTTTCAATAACTATGTAAGAAAGTCGGGCAGGGAGAACTAAATGTTGAAACCGTCAGTACAAGCTTCACGTAACAATGGCTGCTGCAGGGGTGCACTAGAGCCAGTCTTCCAGGTACCTCCAGCCAGGATAGTTTCCCTTTAGGTTCTTCATAAGTGCACTAAACTATTTGCTCTCTGAAATCTTGTGCTGTCGTTAGGATTTGGGTGGCTCCACCAGTCACATGGGCAGGAAGGAATCCACACACCTGCATCCTCTAACAGGGATCTGCTCCTTTTCAACACACAGGGTCAGCTGCGTAATAATGCTACCGAATTAACAGTACATTTTCATGTATCAAATTGATACACAACAGGCCCTTAGAAACCAGTTAGAGATTGTTATTTAGACACAGTATTTGTTTTGTTGTGATGTCATAACTAATGCTTTAGCAGAACGTATCTGTTCTCTAGGGTGAAGACCTTGGTAGAAAAAAACTTACCTGGTGTATGGTTCACACATCCCCTGCCCCCTCATTATTCTGGAAAATGTTTATGCCATTTTGAGAGAAAGTATGTTTCAAAATTAAAATCTAAGTAAGAAAAAAAGTATAAGTATCATATGAGGACATAAATATTATATGTGAATACATGAAAGTGGTGTAACAGTTTGTTGAGCAAGTTCTAGTCAAATCAAACCATACAAATATGAGTTATGCACTTGTTTGTTTGTTTGTTTTTCAGGAGAAAATCCTTATTTTTCCTCTTGAAATGCCAAGGGAGATAATTATTTCTCTTGTTCACCTGAAGCGAGCTTGAAGTTGAAGAACTGAACAGAAATGCACCTGTGGTTCCTGCCCCAGTGCTGCAGCACCTGGCTGTGAAAGGAGGTGACGGCTCTCTTGCGATCGCAGCACTCCTCCTGCTGGTGGGAAACCACGCGAGCGGGACGCAGCCCTAGGTGCAAGCTGGGCCAGACTGATGGTGCAGGAGCCTACTTTCGAGAAGACTGGGAATAATGGCCTCATCAGGGAGACTGAAACTGGGGAAAATCCAAAGGGTGTGGGGAAATGGGAATAAAATGAAAAAAATTTAGGTAGCGATGAGAGGAGTGCCTTAATCAGGAAGAGGTCATGGCCCAGAGGAAAACTAACACCAAAGGGCAAAGGTACAGAAAGGCTGTACAAGACTTAAGATCTCTAATCAGTGTAAGTCCAGTCTGCCAAAATAGGCGTAAGGTCCACTGGTTGAGCCTGCCTTTTCAGTGGTTATGTCAAAAAAAGAGAAAAACTGTTTTTTTCTTTTGTCACTCTTTTGGGACAATTAAAAGGGACCTCTGAAAAAACCCTAAAATTCTAAATCTGTTATTTCAGAAGTTACTAAAGAGATATCACAATTAAGATACTAGAAAAGAAATTTCACAATGAAGCTGTTTTAGCAGTGGAACAGCTTGCCCAGGGAGATGGTGAAATTTCTGTCATTAAAGATGTCAAAGATGTCCTTGTTAGGACATGGCCGTGAGCTACCTGTTTTAGCTTCAACAGTGCACTTGCTTGAAGCAGAAGGCTTGATGGAAGACCAGCAGATGTCTCTTCCAATCTATATCATCCTGTGAATGTAATATGCATTTTCTGGGGGAGCTTCCAGTTTCTATTGGAAGAGAAGAAAATCTAAAACTTGCATGCATCACAATGAAGCAGACAAAAGTTTGTCTTAGTCCTGGCATTTCTTATTTTCACAGCCTTGGTTTGATAGCTTCTAGTAAGAATTCTTTTAGACCCTTTTCAGTCACAGCCTTACACTTCTTAAAGCCACATGATCTGTGATTTATTTAGGTGTTGGGCTGACTTGGGGCTGTGCAGCAGAAAAGGCAGCATTGTCAAGACCATGTTCTGACTCATTGCAGCGACACAAGTCAGCAAAGAAAGCTTTGTAGGAAGAAAAGAAGTTTCATTGAGGCTTGGAGAAATGGATCTTATCCATGCTAGTCCCTCTGACCTCAACACACTGCCTACTCAGGGTAAATTTTTGACAAATGCTTTCGTAGTTTTCAATATATACCTTCCCATCCAGGATCTATTTTATGGAAGTGCTGGGCACAGGACAACAAAGCAAATGCATCTAAGAGTTTTTACACAAGCAGAGATTAAGTGAATTTAGGATCACTTGATATAGAAAAGAAATAATTGCATGAGACAGCATGACAAAATCTAAAAAGCCATGATGCCCTAAAAAAAGTGAATAGGGAATAATTCACTATTTTCTACAAGAACTATAGTAAAGATCAAAAGAAATTACCAAGCTGCAGATCAAAAGCAAGCAAAAGACTTCTTCCACAAAAAGTGTAATTAAGCTATAGAATTCTTTGCCCCAGAAAGCACCCCAGAAAGCCATAAATGCCCAAAATATATATGATTCGTAAAAGTGATTAGACAAATCCAGAGAAGGCCATCCATCAAAAGTTATTACAATGAAAAAGGCAGATACAACCTTTGACTTGAGAAGTCCCTCAAAGAAGTGATTTAGTGTGAGAACATCCATTTTGCCTGTTGAATTAAGTGCACCCATGCTAAGTTTTGTGATCTATTCACAAGTGGCTACGCAAACAGTCTGGGCAGATAACTGCCATGTGCCTAACAAATAGCAGTGTTATCTGCTTTGACCAGATGCAAAGAGAGATCCTATGATTTAAGTGCCCCTTCACTTTACACAAAGGATATGACATGCTGCACAACTCTTTGCTTACTGTATTGCCATGAATCCAGTCATACTGGGAGTCCTGGAGCAGAGCCAGATAAAATGTTAAAAAAAATTACATGAGGAAATGTGTTAACAAAATAGAAGTACCAGATTTGGGGGACTGAATTTACCACTGCATCCAAAGCATTCCCTGCTCTTTCTTTTACAGAAGTTACAACTTGGGTTTGACTTTTTTATTTACAGTGATAAAACTGAGGGATAATGAAACATGTAGTTTGTTTTTACATAACAAGTGGGTTTCCTAGTATTTGACAGAACAATATCACTCCCTACTAGCCCTGTTCTTACGCTCTTTCCCCAAACTTTCAGTTCTGGCTGTTGATATATGTGAACCACATTTTTGTATTCACACTTGGAACAGTATCTGTCAGTTTTACTGAAGGTTTTCCATTACCACTTTAGTGAAAAATTCTCTAGCATTGCAAAGAAACAATTTAAATGCCTTCCCCTAACTTTTCCTCTTCTATTTTGGGGCAGGAGAAGTATTGTTTTGCCTAAGCAACCACGGTTTTCTGCATATGCAAAAGCTGTTGCAACTTCAATATATTGAAATTTTAAAATTCCCAGACTTAGTATAAATGACTTGGTATTTTGATATCACGTTCAGCGCTCCTGCTGCTACTTTGAACCATTGCATTGCACTGTCTCCCCAACTCAGCAGCAATATTCCTCTTGAAGTTCCTCAGGGACACCTGGGCTGTAGGGATTAACGAAACCAGAATGTCTGGGACCTAACAGCTGCAGAAAGAGTCTAGACAGAGTCCTTGTCTCTTCTCTGAGGTATAATGACTGCTTTTAAAAGAGGGTGGAACTATGGATAGATGCCCAACGTCCTTCTTATTAAAAAGTAATGAGAATTGAAAATCTAACAAAGGAACAAAAATGAATCCCAGGAGGTGCCCTTTTACATTTTTGGGCTCACATATCTCCTTGTGAGTCTAGCCCTAGGTGACAAAAGGGCTCATCTCTGACACTGGCTGTTCAAAAGCTCACAGAGGCAATACATTAGAGACATGCACGCCTACACAGGGGTAGTTAGATCTGTAGCAAGCCAACCATGGTAATCAGCACATCAATGGCATCCCATCCTGCTGCTGCTGACTGCAGTGCTGCTTCTCATGCCATGCTTTGCTCCCTGGCAGTCTCCTCCAAATGTCAGTGCCTCCAAAGAATCTGCTGGATGTTCCCATCATAGCCACAGGCCAGTAGAGAGCCCTGTCTAAAGTTGTGTAGGAGAAGTTTTTCTTCACTGGAGCAAAGGTGACATATTTAGAGGCTTTTCAGACAGTTGTTACACCTGCAGGATTCAGAAAAGCCAAAACCTGGCCATATCGGTGGTCTCATGCAGGGTAGACAAGACCATGGTAGACTCAAGGCTGGTGCCTCATACTGGCATGGATGTGAACCCAGGCATTACTGTACAGGGTATTCTCTGAAGAGTGTTTCTCATGTTAGCTCCCGGAACCCAGAGAATGCATCCCAGAGTCCTGAAGGAATTGGCTGATGTAGTTGCCAAGCCACTTTCCATGATATTCAAAAAGTCATGGTGGTCAGAGGAAGTCCCGGGTGACTGGAAAAAGGGAAACATAGTACCCATTTTTAAGGGGGAAGGAAGGAGAACCCTGGGAACTACTGAACTGACAGCCTCTCCTCTGGGCCTGGGAAGATCATGGAACAGATCCTCCTAGAAGCTGTGCTAAAGCACATGGAGGACAGTGAGGTGGTTTGAGGCAGACAGCATGGCTTCACTAAGGGAAAATTCTGTCTGAGCAAACTGGTAGCTTTCTATGGTGGAGTGACTGCATCAGTGAACAAGAGAAGAGCTACAGAACTCATTTCTGTGGTCTTCTGTAAAGCCTCTGACAGAGTTCCCCACAAAATCCTTCTCTCCAGATTGGAGAGTCACATCCAGAAGGTAGTGATCAACAGCTCAGAGTCCCAATGGGCATCAGGGACAAGAGATGTCCCTTAAGGGTCCATATTGGGACCAGTGTTATTTAATATCTTCATTAATGGTACAGAGGAAGGTATTGAATGCACCCTCAGCAAATTTGCAGATGACACCCAGCTGAGTGGTGCAGTTGACACACCTGAGGATGGGATGGCATCCAGAGGGACCTGGATAAGCTCAAGAGGTGGGCACATGGGAATTTCATGAGGTTTAACAAGACCAAGTGCAAGGTGCTACACCTGGGTCAGGGCAACCCCCAGCACCAGCACAGGCTGGGGGATGAACAAATCAGAGCAGCCCTGCCCAGAAGGACCTGAGGGTGCTGGTGGGTGAGAGGCTGGACATGACCCAGCACTGTGCACTCACAGCCCGGAAAGCCAAACATGTCCCGGGCTGCATCCAAAGCAGTGTGGGCAGCAGGGTGAGGGAGGGGATTCTGCCCCTCTGCTCGGGTGAGACCCCACCTGCAGTGCTGCATCCAGCTCTGGGAGCCCCAGCACAGGACCTGTTGGAATGAGTCCAGAGGAAGCCACCAAGATGAATAGAGGGATGGAGAACCTCCCCTATGAGGAAAGGTTGAGGGAATTAGGATTGCTCAGTCTGGAAAAGAGAAGGCTTTGAGGTGACTTAATTGTGGCCTTCCAGTAACTGAAGGGAACTTAAAGGAAAGATGGGGCAAAACTATTTATGAGGGTATGTAGTGACAGGACAAGGGAGAAAAGACTGAAAGACAGTAATTAAGAC
>NW_008238983.1:11607742-11614397 GCF_000691975.1 Corvus brachyrhynchos | reverse complement strand
CTGCATTTTAAAAACAATTGAAAACAGATACTCTTTTTGGTAGACTGTAGCCTAGGCAGCAAACGGTTGTAACATATTTTCTATTATTCTGTGAATTATCTGAATCTACAAGAGAATGAAATGTGATCCTCTAGTCTGGGAGCAGAAGCTCTCAGGAGGAAAACTACTTGGATTCCAATTTCTTATTCAAAGAATACTTGCTGTAAAATACTTAAACTTTTATCAGAGCAGCTATTTGAAACCAAGTGAGCAATCTAAACAAGAAGAGCAATTGCTATTCTCTGCAGATTGACAATAAGTTTATTAAAGTGTCTTTTGATGTGATCAGAACTCTGGTCTTAAAACCTCTGATATCCCCTTAACATGATAGATATGCCAATGTTGTTCTTCCTCAAGGAAGGCTTAAGAACAGGAAAAGCCGAAAGTCCTGATTTCAGTGCACCATTGAAGAGTTAATGACTGCACTTTCAGAGCAGGTTCTGCAAGTGCCAACTCTTAGATTATACCAGTTCCTGCTGCCTACAGGGTGGCACAGGAGAAAATCTGCTCAGCAAGGGTGCTGATTCCTACTTATGCTTCTTCCAACCTAAATGGGTCCTTTGGACCATTATGAGTTAGACTCAAATGATGAGTAAATCTGACTGTCAAAATATTGTAGAAAGTTAGAATGAAGCTAATAAAGAAGTTCAGGTATCAGAGCAGTTCAGACTATTGTCCTGGAGATAGCAGGGCTTCCTGAAGAGTTTGGGAGAACTGGGCTTAACTGCTTATGGCACACATTTCCAGAGCCTAATTCCCCATTAACCAGAGAAAAAAGACAATGAAAAGAACCATTAGAGAAGAACAAAAAAATAACCGTGGCCTCAGGCACAGAAAAAATGTGTGGCTCTGAGACATAACTGTCTCTGAAGCTCCAGAGCTGTCAATAAGCTAAAATAAGCTAAATTAGAGCTTTTGTAGTACAAGAAAACAAAATTATGTGCCATTTTGAGAGATTTTTGTTAAGTGGATAAGCTGCCTTCTATCATTATTTTCAGTGTCTAAACCAACATAAACAGTGTGTAGAGCCCCAAATATTGGCTAAGTACTTAGGTCTACTAAAGTTAGTATTATGGACCAAATGTTTCACCTGATGCAATTATAACACCTGATGGAAGTTCACAGATCAATAAAATGTTATTGTGTTTCAGATACACAAGGCAAAAAGAAATTCTCTTAGAAACATTTTACTTTGGAAAAAATATATTAAGACACGCTGTTCCCAGTGCAGAAATAAATACATAAAGACAGACATACTCTGTTTTTTTGTCACTAATTACTTACGGCTCATTTTGTAATTCTATAGAACGTTTTCTGAGGACCAATTTATATACAAATATATGAAGTATGCCAACACAATCTAAAATGCAAGACCTTTCCTTTTGCCTGGCGATTAAAAGAAAAGCAGAAGTTAATAGACATGAATATACAGCCTGCTCTGTCATATATGTTTAAAATAGATTCTTCCTAAAGAGATCTGGGATGGGTTGCAAAATTATCAAAATCCACATCATTGTCTGAAATTTAAAAGTGAGCAACCCACATCATAATAGAGCAACTAAAACTGCTACATGTTTTACATTAAGTAAGTTGTTTTGTGGCAAACTCTTCAGTTAAAGAAACTGAGGAATGGCTGACCTTTTTAAGACTTTTTGGTTACTGTTTCTGTGTTGGAAAAGTCCGGCGACTGCGGTGGGGGGAGACATTGCAGAACAGCCAATATGATTGATAAAAGCAAGCTCCGTTTATTAACAATCCAGAGGCACTTATATAGTATACCAGCTTGTTAACTCCTAATTGGCTTAAACCTATCACAGCGCATTTCTGCTTCTACATAATTAGACTACATTGGCAAGCTTCTACTAGTTATGTTATGATTAAAGAATTCAGAGTTCACCCTCCCTTCTCCTGGTCAGTACATCTTATCTGCACATCTGCGCCTCTTCAAAGCTCCCTTCTTGTTCCCAGGCCTGTTTCTCACACAGGCACTTCTCATGGAGGGTTTTTCTCATGCAGGCCTTTTGCTTGCAGGCTTTTGCTTGTACAGTTATTGATTTGTTCCCTTTATCAATGATCCATGTCCCTGATCCTCTAATCATTTTGCAACATTTCTGCTTTCTCAGACTAATTGTGCACTTACTATATTGAAATCTAAAGTCTTGTCCATTTCTATGGACCTTCACTCAGGCATCCAAAAAACGAACAAGTGTATTTAAAGGAAACTAACAAGTATATTCAAAGGAATATACTGAAACAAATAACAACCCCCCCCCCCCCCACAAAACCAACATCAAAAACCTCCCAACAAAACAACAAACCTCTTGTGGCATTCTTGTTGGGGTAAAAGCTGCTAATTATCGACATGCATAAATGGATATCTATTCAAAGCAGGTAAAAATATATCACATTAGTATGCCTCACTTATTTAATGCAAGTTATAGATAAAATGGACACTGCAGTGACCAAACCAACACTTCCTTAAGGGCTTCTGACTGTTCTCCAAAAATGAATTAACTAACACTGAAGAATAAAGGCTCGTATCAAAGTGAGATTTTTAATTCAATACCAAATTGATATTTAAGGTTTTCTCTCCTTTAATCAAGAGGATTCTGGTTTTATTACCCTTCACCTTCAGCTCCTAAGTATTTGCTATCAGATTTTGCCAGTTCTGCAATATGGAAGTGTTTACAGATAGAGCTTGTATGAAATGCTGTGACAAAAAAAGTAAATTTCACATAAAACACAACAGAAAGACAATCACTGCTATCTTAGAAAAATGTTTGTTGTGGTAGAGGGTGACACCAGCAATTATTTCAGTGCCTGTGTCTTAGCTATCAGCAGTGGCCATGACTTGGCTTATCTATGTAACCAGAGGCTCAGTTCAGGGATACAGTCAGATGGGTTTGTTATAACCAGTAAGACAATGTGATAGCACAGAATCATATTCTTTTGGGACAATAAAAAAGTGTGTGGGTCTGGGTTTAAGAATACCTCACCATGAGTATGAAATCACGGAGTAACTTCTAGACTGTGAGCAAATGTATACAAATGCTTTTCTTCAAAACTGTCTTGTCTTCTTTTCTCACTTGGTTACTTGCTTGAAACACAGATGACTTCTCACCATACCAGATCTAGTTTTCAGAAGATGAACAATCTTGTGTTTAGTAGAAGTATTTGTGGCCAAAATCCAGTAGTGAATACACAGAATCACAGAAGAAGGAAAGCTTTTCCTTCCATCCACTTGGAATTTTCCTTCTTCCAGCCTGAGTATTGTCTTTGCTCCTTTCTTTGAACTCCTTTGGGCAGAATAACACAACAATTGGATTCCCTGAGCTTCTCTTTAAGCTAAACAATCAAATTCCCAGCTTCTCACTGTATATCATATGCTCCAGCCCCTCAGCCATCTCAGTCTGGCCCCCTGCTAGATTCACTGCAGTTCTGTTGCGCTGCAAAGTCTATAGCAGCCATCACCTTTTGATTTATTTGTGCCTCTTCCACTACCCAGCTGTGTAACTCTGAGAAAACCAAACCACAATAATTTTTCTTTTTCTCTTGCCACTCTGTTAACTATGTCCTTTTGGGAGTGAATGCTTACAAGTAGAAATTGCTTCTTCTCCTAGGTTACAGTGTAAGATGTTACCAAAAGCATGTATTCTATTATCATCTTTGCAAGCTGTCAAAGCAGGGGGGGCAGTGTTCGTTATCTCCTACCGTGGCTCATCCCTGATAACTCCCTCCAGGGATATCTCTATTTGATTCTGAGACTATGCTAGCTAACCCATGACAATGGGCCATCAAGGACCCACCGCATGACTCATAGAATTACATCAGCCCACTGTGAGATGCTCTGCCCAGGGGGAGGAGCCAAGCATTCCCACCTGGATATAATCTGGGGCTTGGAACAGCACAAGCAGCTCTTACCTATGGGATTCCCAGAGGACAAGAGCCACCACTGGACCTTCATGTGAAAAACAGACCCTTTTCTACAGGATCACTTCATCTGGACTGCTACCACCACCCTGACTAACAGGGTGTCAGGTTGTATCCTGACTCTGTCAGTGTTCTTGTACTATTGCATTTATTTTGGTTTTCCTATTAAATTATAATTCTGACTTGTGATCTCCCACTGGTTTGTTTTCAAACTAGTACATTCTACCACTTGTGTGTACCAAGTGTGTTCCAAATACATCAGGATTCTGATCTCTCTTGGCTTCTGGGCATTGCTACAATAGAAAAAGCAATAATACTTATCCACAGTAAGCACAAAGGGAAAAGATATTGCAATAGGACAAAAAGATAAAGACCTAACTGTAAATAAAAGCCAAAGTATGAAATGAGGAATGATGATTTTTTTATTGAGCCCAGATGGTTTTTTTCACAGAGCAAAAGCAGAAGTCCCTAGAAGCTGGAAAAACACCCATTTTTGCTTCACTACCTGGAGCTACCATCATTGTACCTCCCACAGTCACTGGACAAAGATGTAGATCTTGGGAATCACATCTGCCAGTTCCTTTGCCCTGGAGTGCTCTCTGCAGGATGGGTTTCACCAGAGTCTCTCTCTGGTTTTATGCCAACTGATCTTCCCCGAAGTGTTGGTGTTGTGTTGTTGTAAGTGTAATAGCTGAAGACAAAATCAGGCTGTAGATGTGAAGTGTCTTTCAGAAGGTTCCTGGGATGCCAGTTTTTTTTAAATCTCATTGTGAAAAATAGGGTGTCTCCTTTTTTCAGTTGACTCACTGAATGCAGAGTAAACCCAATGTTTCTCAAGTCCAGGAAGGATATCTGGGTACTTATTTGTGTTGTTATGCAAGTGATATTGATTATCTCATTCATGTAAACAGGTGGCCAGCTGAAGAATATAATGTGCCATTAAGTGGAGGTTAATGTTCCTCACTATATTGTTCAAGCGTAAACAAATTTTTATCACTAAACCCAACTTTACCTACCTTATGAGTAATTTAGAATTTTTTATAAGCATATTTATTTCAAATTTCTGAGTGAAGCAAGCAAAAATTGTGTACAAATTCAAAGCACAGTGAATGAGAATATTGTTAGGTGTTACCAAAACCAAACTTTTTCTCCCAATTTTTTTTCCCCAAAACTTCATTTTCTCCAAAGTGTTAAAGGAAGTTTTCCCATTTCCAATTTCTAAATGAAGTTTTGGAAGCCTATTCTGTTGTTTATTTCCCAGTTTTGCAGGGTTAAAAATGAGAAAAAAAAATGTTGAAGAATCATTAGTGGAAATGCACATGAATAGACCATCAAAATTACTTCTGGTAGAAAAAATTTTGTTCACTTTCATTTTTTCCTCTGTTTAATAAATAAAAGGCCATAGAAGCCATAGAAGTAATTAAATGCTCATCCTCCATGCTGGAGTTCAAAGCCCAAGTTCTTGCTTTCTATCATAGAGTTAATGTACATTTAAACCAGTAGATTAAAAGACATGAAAAAATACTGGAATTGTCCTGAAACAAAATTGACGATCAAATTACTAAAACGAAACAAACACAAAACCCAAAAGGAAGATCCCCTGCAACTCAGTTTATTTCCTGTTGAGATTCTCTTAGGCAAATTCAGGAAACGTCATTCAACTTCTGCCTATTTTATATGATAAAGTTCCATGTAATAGGGTAAAAATGATCTGTGGAGTTTCTGGGTCAATTGTTTTCCTCACAGTGTTTCTTGATGCGTAAAAGTACAGGATTCCTGACTTTTGTAATCTGAAAATTTTGTTTACAGAATTTTCCTTATTGTCTGGATAAAAACCTGCAGCTTTTCTTTCAACGAATAAATAAAATCATACAGCCCTTTTTTTCCCTGGAATTATCTAGACTGCTCTAAAAGTTCCATTAACATACAGCAGTCCCTTTTAAATTATCAACTTTTAATGCTTCTGCAAATGATAGAGTTGCCTATTTTGTGAAATGAATAGTTTCATGGGAACATCAAATGAGTGCTCAGCACAAGCAGCCCTTGGCCAAAATCCATGGTAAGTGCTGGTAAATTATTAGAGAAAGAATAGAGAACTAAAGATACTGCCACGCTACTGCCATGCAGTTCTCAAACTGTTCCTTGCCAACTTCCTCCTCTATTCAACTCAAATGCAAAGAAGGCTATAGCAGGATTGGAAAACATATGGACAAGGTCAACAGTGAAGATAAAGGGTATGGGAAGTCTCTGTATGAGAACAACTTGACAGTAACTCTTCCACTTAGGCTGGAGATGACCGAGGTCATGGAAAATGGACCAAACAAAGCCTACAAAATCAAAAGTGCACAGGGGGAGAGAGAGAGGATACATATCACTGCTTCTACCAAAAAAAACCCCTAGGAACCATCAAATAAGGCTAGTAAGTAGCAGGTCAAACCAATTAAAGGAGAAGGTTAATCACCCAGTGTTAAACTGTAAAACTCCTTGCCAGCTGCTGGTGATGACTGATGATTTGTATGGCTTTGAAGGGAGAAGGGATAGTGTAAAGGAGATACATCCGTGGAGTGGTAATACATAAACAAATCACTTCTGCACTGGCAAGTTTCCAAGCTGTAATTCCTTGATGCTGGAAAAGTATTTGGGGCATTTATCACTACATGTTTTCTTTATTTGTCTATTCTTTCCC
>NW_008238983.1:11578630-11607671 GCF_000691975.1 Corvus brachyrhynchos | reverse complement strand
TTTCCCTAGGTATCTGAGCTGCTGCTGGGGAAGGCAGAGGTATGAGACCATCCATGCCTGTGTGGCAGTGGCCAAAGAAATTCCACTTCCTCCATGAGCACCCATGACCTTCAATCTTTCCTCATAGCTGTCAAAAATGGGTTTTCTCTGCCTTCTTCCAGCCACTGCCAAGGCAAATCTTTATCCCTGGCTCTTTATCACCTGGTTCACCACATTTTGACTTTCCCTGGATTCTGCATTATTCATGGTGTTTTACCAGCCATGCAGAGTCTCTCTGCACACTGAATTTATGCAGCTCCAATTCATCCTCTTGCCCTAAGTGTTGTTTAGAAGCCAACTCAGAGCTTTCTACACCTGCCCCACCTCTAACAACACTGTCTGTGCTGTCTGTCTGACTTAGCAGAGCAGCTGAGCCTTAGGAACAGCTTAGTGGGATGCTGTAGATACTACAGGTGCCATTGGGAAGAAAGCAAAGGCAAAGGTGAAGGGAAGGGAGGACATTTATTGTAATCATGCCCATTGTGTGTGGTCTTGTCAAGCTTGAACTGGTCTTTACGGATTGGTGGTGGGCTCTCAGAAGTGGGTGTGATGGTGCAATTGTGTGTATTCTACATCCCAAGCACAAATTCACTTTTAGACTTCTGTGGACCCTGGCCAGAGCAACAGCTATGGCTGATGTCCCCAGGCCAACACCACGGGTACAAACTGGCATTCCAGATTTTTGTCTGGATCAGTGTGACACAAAGACTGAAGTAAAGGTCACTTCTTCCATCTGGAATCATAGAATCATGGATTCATAGAATAATACTCGTTGGGAGTCGCCTCTGCAAGTCATCTTGTCAAACACAACATTCCTCATCTTCCTGGAAAAAAAAAAAAATACAGAATTTAGGCTCCAAGGTCTCATCACTCTTCTTGGCAATTCTTGCCAGCTCATGAAAGTTACTTCTGGCTTAGTGTTCTGGCTTCTGTTAACATTTCTCAGGTGCACAATGCTGCCCACATATGGCATGGCTAAACTCGTATCTAATTCAGATTTGAGAATTCATTTGAATTGGTACAGCAGCCAAAGAGTTTCTGTCATAAGAAGGTGAAGGAGTGGATTGCAAAATGGTGAATGCAGAGTGTGTAATGCCCACATGGAGACAGGCTCCCATCCAAGCAGAAAAGGCTATTAAATCATTTTAACACAGCAATATTTACAGCTATGGAAGGAATAAAATATTTATCTAAATACTATTCCAATAATAAGAAGCCAGAAAGAATGCTCTCTGGTTTCTTTATAAGAAAAATACAAGAGGTGTTTTATAACATAAATTTATTTTTTAAAGCTCTGTAGATCACATCAGATGTGGTCTAACTGTAGTCTTCATAAACTACAGATTTTGTCAGACATTTTATATTTCCTAAAAGGATTTTGCACCATATTGTGTTATTTCTATCTTCTCCATGTTACATTTTTACCTTTTCTGATGGTTCATCTGGTGAAATTTAAACTTTCAAGTGTGTGTTATTTTAAAAGAACCTTACCGATGAACCTTACACAATCTCATTTGATAGTTTTCTATACCGTTGAACTAGAGTGAATAAAATAAATTTCAATATAGACCATCGAATTAATTTCTGCTCTTATGTGTCTTGTGTGAGGTGATATATTACATGAAGGTAGGATGAGGAGGCAGAGTGATATTCAGATAGAACAGGTGCGCTTTGGTTCCAGTACCATATAGAAAGAGCAGTCCTAGGTTGCTTAGACAGTATTGGGTTCCAAATTTTGTGGGGTATTTCACACTCATTGAGCGAGAGAGACTGCAATTTGTGGTTAAATAGGATTCCAGAAGTGTAATGAGAATATAAAGAAAAAAAGGGGCTTAAGTTGACCAGTGCTGGCAACTTGCATTTTCAAAAGACATTATTAGTCTAAAAGTAAAAATATACATGATTTAATCTTGCAAGAAAATACTAATAAACAAACCTTGCTGGTCACTTTTTCCAGCTAGCTGGTGATTCCCATTGGGAATGAGCATGAGAACAGAACAAAAACATGTCCTGTGTGTGGTTGTATGGATGGGAAGGAGTTGAGCTGAAAGCTCCTGCTTCATTCCAGAGGACTGAGTATACAGAAAAATTAAAGTGACACTATCATCATCAGAATTAGCATGTTTTTTTGTGAATGAGAAGTACCTTAGCTGTTTATACCACAGCAAGGTTTGCTTTTGTCTTACTGACCAGAAATTTTCTATTTTCTGTTAATTCTTTTTTCCAGGAGAAGTAATCTACACTATCAAGGTATTGTTTGCTAACTTATCTACTATGGATATTTCAGTGTATTTAGTCTCAACTCAGCACCTGCAGGTCTGCAGATTCTCTGGGAAATCAGACTTAAGCAGCAACCAGCTGAGTGCCACAATGTACAAATTTATTTATTTTATTTATAGATTTATTTATTTATTTTAGTAAAATTAAAAATATTGCAAAGAAAGCCTATCATAAAATGAAAGCCTGCATTGAACTAAAATTACTGGATGCTGATTCTTGTCCACTTGTCACTCTGTCAGTTCTGATGAATCTATACACTTTGGCAAAGAAAGTCCACCAAAGAAAACTGGCCAGTAGATACCTTTTTGAATTTGTAATTTAATAATCCTTTTCGACTAGCTCAATCCAATATGTACCATTCATTTTGGAAGTTTCCTGCCACTTGTTCCCCTCTTATTCATTTTTGGCTTCTGTATCAGACTGCCAGGACCGCTCCAAGGAGAAAATAATCTTCAGGTTACATAAATTGGTTGCAAACTTCCATGCTGATGAAAACATTAATGACATTTATCAGAAGACAATAAAACTTAAGTTTGGTATACCATTACAAGCTCACCCATAGTGTTATTATTTTAAAAACACATAAATGCATTCATACGCAGATACTACTAAGTTTCATGAATAATAATTTTTATTATTCTTTTATCTTCTTTTTCTTAGTATTGAATGGCTTCAGGATAAGAAATTTCCTAGAATTCCTTTTTTATTTGTGGCACAGAAATGAGGGTATCTCACAGCCTGTCTACTCAGGTGTGAAGGATGAAAATGGTTTGTAAAGAGGGTACTTATTTCACAGAAAAAGCATGTGGGATTTAGATATGCTTTTGACTGAACAATTTTACATTCTTCGTTCTGCATTCACTTGTCACATTTGTTGTGCCAAGAGATGGACTGAAAGCTCGCTTTAGCTAAGCATGTGTTGATTCCATGTTTGTTATTTCAGATGTACCATTTTCCTTTGTTATTGTTATATTGGGTTTTTTTTCCACTTTTACAGACTTCTACCACAAATAACATCAATGGGCAGTAACACCACTAGCTTGAATGCCTATGGAGCTGTACCTGAGAAGGGTAGCAGAACCCAGCATCCCTGACATGCTCAAGGGTGGCGCTACCATTCAGAAGAACTTGACAGGGTTCAGGGAGGGTCTGGAAGGAACCTTAAAAGATTCAACAAGTCCTGTGCCTGGGAAGGAGAAACTGCTGGCAACAGCACATGCTGGTGATGTTCTGGCTGGGGGAGCAGCTTTGCTGGAATGGGAGTCTTGGTAGCAGCAAGCTGAGCATGAGCCAGCAGTGTGCTCTGGCAGCCAACAGGTCAACTGTACCAAGGAGTGTATTAGCAGGAGTGTAGCTGTCATATGGAGGAAAACTGCTGTCTTCTGCTGCTTAGCCTTCATCAGACTTCATCCCAAATTCTGCACTCAGCCTTGGGCCCACTTACACAAGAAAGACCTTGACAAGCTGGAACATTCTACAGAGGCCACCAGATCAGTCAAGGGACTGGAGCACCTGGTCTGGGAAGAGAGACTGAGGGAACAGAGCCTGTCAGCCTGGAGAGAAGAAGGCTTGGGGTGGGACACATACCTAATAACAACCTTCTAAAACCTACAAGGATGTCATCAAGAAGATGGAAGAAGGCTTTCCACAGATGGGTGTGCCAATGGGATGATACAAGGCATACAAGTTGAAAGAGCAGAGATTCAGACTGGATAGGAGATACTTTTCCAGCATGAAGACAGTCAAGCAGTGGATCAGGTTGCCTAGAGAGGTTATGCAGTCTTCATTCCTAGATATTTTCAAGGCCCATCTGGGTAAAGTCTTAAATAATGTGGTCTGACCTCATAGTTGACACTTTTTTGAATATTCGGTAAGACTGGATAACCTCCCGAAGTCACTCTTGACCAGAAATTTTCTATCATCCTATGATCAACTTAGAAACCTTCCTGAATTTTCAAAAGTGCAAATAAGTAATTTTTTCCAATTCTAGCACTGTTCTAAATATGGCTATTAACACTATGCAAATAAGTAATTTCCTTTTGCACGAAAACTTTCCCTGAATAATTAGCTTCAGAGACTTTGTAACTCTTGGTCTACATAAAATGAACTATATTCAGTACTTTCTCCATGTGCATTCAGTAACACCATGACAAAAACTATTAAAATTAATTCCTGTGAATCTATTTTTACAAACTACTGTGGCTTCTGTTCTCCAAGAATGATCCACAATTTTTAATTACATTTGGCAGAGAAGGAAAATTGGTTTTGTGTTTACAGGCATTCTGGAGGAAATGAAATGTATTATTCAGTTCAACAGCTAATGCTTAATGATGGAACAGCAAAGTTGTTGTTTTTTGGGTTTTGGGTTTTTTTTCATTGGTTTGGTTTGGTTTTGGGGTTTTTTTTGAGAGGATTTTAACACATATATATCTCTCTAAAACATATTTCCTGCCCAGATCCTATAGCTACACTGGGAGAAGTAGCTATAGGAGAAGGAGGCAAAACTTTCAGTCTCATACTAGGCAATTCTACTTGAAATGTCAATCTTGAGTGTTCATTAATTAAATACATGTAATAAAGAGGAAAAAAGATAAACTTATGGGTCACTGTATTAATTTAGAAGACTGTACATACAGACATCAGTACTTATTCCAGAGATGTTGCTTTATGGAAGGTGGATCAGGTTCAGTGAAAGAAATGGGTAGCACCCTTCTCCCCCAGAATAAAATGTTGGCCATTAAAACACCTTTCAGGGATATTGCAGTTGTAGAAGGATGTCCTTTGAAGCAATCATGAAACTGGAAGATGGGTCTTCTAGTGAATGCTCTGAGTCTTGAGTCTGCCAGCAGACACCAGCTCTTCTGTTTGCACTGCTTTTTTGCTTCACTTATTATTTTTCTTATTAGACCTCTCAGGCTTTTTAAATCCCATCCCAAGTAATTTATCTCTGGAAGTTATTTTAACCATTTTTTCTTGACAGCAATGCAATCCCAACATAGAAAAAGAACATAAAAATGTACAAATAAACCCAAGCTCCATCAGTTCTGGAGAGGCCAACACATGTGACTAGCTATTTTAATGAAAAATATTGCAGGATGTTTCAGAACAGGGATGATTTCTATGAAGAAACTGTCCTGACAGAAATATCTTCAATCATGCTGAAACAGAATAAAGATTTTAAGAAATAAAACCAAAAAGTAAATACATAGACATTTTCAGAAGCTCTATGCAAAATATTTGCCATAATATACAAAAGAAAGTAAAACAATTAGTACCGTGCACAATCCATACTTAACTCAGTTTCACAGATCATTCCTTAAAGCAGAAAGAAAGTATGGATTTTATGTAAACAAAAATCCACCCTCCGTACATGAGCAATAACTGTGAGTACTCACTGGAGAATTACTTGTAGTGCAGGAAGATAACATTCAAAAATGAAAACTAATGCATGAAGTATTAATAACTTGATATGAAATAGCAAGAAGAAACATGATAACAGGGAAATAGTTAATTGTTTTTTGAAGAACTACACCATTCTAAGCTCTATATCTTTTTTTACCATTTTTCTGTCATTCTATCTGTGATGATGATGGCAGAGATGTAGCACCGGTGTCTCTGCTATAGCTTACACCACCTACATTCACAAGCAAGAAAATACTAGGACAGTTTTGTTTAACACTGTGCTCCTTTTCAGCAAAACACTTCAGAATCCTGCATGTGAAGTGACGTGACACAAACAACATCAAAAGTGAACCCATTAGCAAGAGCAATCAGCCATTACTTGATAATCACTAAGCAGAGCTGTGCAATTCTCAAGTGGCCACAGTGTACGCTCCCTTGCTGTAGATGAAGAAAGGCAGTCATAATTTCCCTGAACAAAGTAACTGGTTATCTGGGAGTACCTGCCTAAAACTCTCAAAAAGAAGGAAATGTTCCCTCTTTTGTGTGTATGTGTTTTGAACAAAGGTTTGAAGTGAAGCTTCAAAAGCACCCAAAGCCAGCAATTTGATTAAATTGCTACCTCAAAAACCAATCTTCCTTTAACACTTTTCCAACTGGATGTGGAAGTCTACTTTGAATAGAGCTTTCCAGACTTCCAGACTTGCAGTGGGATTGTGATCACGTATCACATAATGTTGAATGTGCAGTCTAGAACTTGGCTATCATTTCCCGAAGTTACCCTTTATTTACACACCTTTTATCATAGGCTTCACGGGTTAAAGAAATCTAAAGTCATCACATTTAGCGTAATTCAGCATTTGAGTTGAATGCTCGGCCTCAGTTGCTGATTTCAACACTCAGGTATAATGTCCAACTGGGAAGTTCCTCAGAGTGTCAGCTTTGTTATTGACAGCCACAAAAAATGACTGAGGCAATCATGAAACCAGAATGACAAAATACCACCTCAACCTTTCCATGATGATGCACCCTTTGTTTAGGAGCTCTTTGTCTGTCAAGAAGTGAAAAGGAGACATTATTTGTTACACACATACATTTGATACACAGAATCACAGAACAATTTCTCTGGTTGTGCTATGTGTGAGTCAGTAACTGCATAATATTGTGCCTTTATCAATAAAGATTCTTGTCATCATAATGTATGTGATGCCAATATGCAAACACTACCCGCAGCCATCTCAATTAGTTTGGTCCATGCTTACTGTCCTCTAAGCATTCCTTGTCTGGAACTGCATCTGTCAGTCCCATCGTTCCTAGATGGGCAATAGCTTGAAGTTAACCACTGACCTTGTAAGGCCGTTCACCTCAAACTACACTAGCATTAAAAGGGTAGGAAGGGGTTGAAAGGATTTATTTAAAACAATTACACAATGCCACACCTGAAGAAATGAAAGAAAAAAAAGAATTTAATTTTCTTGAGCAAAAAGGTGCCTGTCCTGCTGCCCCTATTCATCAAAAAAATTGTAGAAGTTTTCTTAAGGTGATTCATCACATATGCAATCTTCTTACACTTTAAGCAGCATCAACAGGAAGATCTTAGCTGTGAAGCACACTAACTTTGTGAGCAGTTTCTCTCCAGTACTCCTGAAGAGTTTTCTCAGATTTTTTCCTCAAAAGTAAATTTTCTTCTAATTTATTGAAGAGATAGCAGGTATTCTTCTCATTAAATTAAGAACTGCTCTTTATGTTAAGGGTTTCATACCCATATTATATTGTTAAACACATGCAAAATATTTTTTAACAGATATTAATGAAAATGGACTCAATGGAGTAAAAATGCAACAGTAATTACCTGTCTCTGGAAAATATGACTTTGAGGTGAAAGGTTTCAGAAATAAGTTTTCAAGGTCTACTGTTAAATTGCCCACAGATTCATGAGATCTTGTGTCCCTCCATGGTGCCTATCCCAACACCTAAGAAGAGGAAGAAGTGGTATCACAGAGTTTTGGCATAGTCTGCCTATTCTCTAAGCTCTGTGGTAGCAGGGTAACTTAGTGTAAGGCCTCACTGGTGTCACTTTGCTGGCCATCAGCTTGCCATTACCTTTCCTGAGATTATTTATTTTTAACACTGAGAAGAATTTTCTTACTTATTTCATTATTGAATGTAAAATCTAATGCTAATATAACCACCTCAAGTACTAAGTTGGGCTCTGAGAAAATGATGTGATTCTTCTGTGAGTGAAATTAAGACACATCACTTTTTAAAAATAAGGATTCACAATGGGATTACTTCTTTCCAGAATTCAGGAGAAAAAAAATTGTGTTTGCAGATAATTTTAAATTGCTGCTCAATTTCAAAACAATCTATTCATCAGAGCTAAAAAAATACTAAATCTAAAACCACCTCCTCATACAAATTTCTCTAAAAGCCTTAATGGCTTTTAGAAAAGAAGAAAAGCCTTGGGATGGCGTAATTGCTGTGTTCTTCTACCCAAAGGGGTGCTAAAGAGCAAACACAGTCAGACTCTTCCCAAAGATGCATGAAGTAAAGAGTTGAGACAATACTCGGACTGAAGGAGGGAAATTCCAAGCAGACAGAAGGAAAAATTAAACTCCACAAGAGTGTCTGAGCACTGCCACAGGCTGCTCAGAGAGGAAGGGTGATCTCCATCCTTAGAAATTTTCAAAACATCCCTAAATAAATTCCTGAACAAAACCTAGCTTTGAAGTCAATCCTGCCTGAAGCAAGAGATAGACTCCAGATGATACTATTTATTTATTGTGGGATTTTGGCCAGAAGAACATTCGTACCAATACCTTAAACTCTAGGTCTGGTAGGGAAGAAAAATAGCTTTATTTCCAGCAGAACCAGGGGAAAACACAAGGTGCTTTGGGACCAAAACCGCTCTACACACTTGCTTACCCTCCACTGTCTTTTATTGCCATGGTATTTCAACTCATTACAAACATGAATGCTTTTACCTCTTACTAGCCAAATATAACATTATCACCACTTCACAGACAGTGAATTTAACACGCGAAGCAAAGACCTAATTATCTTGGCCAAAGGTCAAATGCAGAAGCTATAGCAAATTCAAGAGCAGAAACAAGTCTTCTAAATACTATCCTAGAGGCTTAATTTGAAGTATTCATTGTTTGAAAATGATTTATTTAAACTATTACCACAAAATGGTGAAGTAGTACCTGAGGTAACAACGGATGCAAAATACTGTTTAGTTCCTACTTCAGGGCTTGTAGCATAAATATGTGTTATTTATGTCAGTAATGTGATTTAATGTGAAAGCTAATACACCTTAGCAAGCTCTGACCTGGATCCAAATAATCCTGCTGACTATCCCAGTACGGGCAACAAGTAAAAATCAGATGTAACATTTACAATATTAAAATATTTACACTGTTGGCAAGGAACCTCTGCATGAAGCTCCATACTGAGTGGTGGACCAATTAGTACCTATAAATGTTTTATTAATGTCCACACTTTGAAGCAAATTTGGAATCAGAACTTATCTGCTGCTACCTGGTCATAACTGATAAGGCAGGCAGGCATTCTGCAGCAATTTTTCACCAGTATACCATGAATGAAATGACAATAAACTGAACAGATCAGAAGTGGGAGGAAAAAAATGAAAAGAAAAAAGAAAGAAAATTTACAGGGTTAGAAATAATTTTCCAAGAAAAATGACAAATTAGTGCCCAGTGCCTCTGCCATGAGGGGCACACTCCAGCTCTGCTGCTGGTGCCTCTCTTAATACCCCTCCCCAAGTTTCATGACACTTGAAGCATCTGCTGATCTTTGGTAGCTGTACTGTCCTGTCAAGCCAAGTTTAGAAAGGGATCAAAAGCTTTTAGGACTGAATGAAAAGCTGAAAACTAACTCAAAATTCCTTAGAAAATTAGGATTAAAAGACAAAGTGCTATTATTTGTATTTATCTATTAATAATAACACAGTGATGTAGATGGAGTGTATGATTTTAGCCAGCTACCCTGTGTATTTTAACTAAAAGTTACACACAGAAACCCAAACAAGGCAGAAAATCTGTTCCCAGAATGGAGTCACTGGGAATTTATTTTAAAATGAATGGAAAGGCAGTACTGCTGCATCTAAGATAACTGTGAGACATACTGATTTTACAGAATTTGAAGGATAAACGGAAAATGTGACTAAAGCTTTTCTGGTTTACTTGATGGAAAAGAGACAAATGCATATACTGTTGATTACAGTGCTAAATTCATTGAGGACAGCACAGATGTGTGAGTCATAATTGTCTACATGCTGCAAGCTTATGCTTTAAAGCCAGTCTCCTAATCCCCTTGCTGCTGCATTTCCTCACATCAATATTTAGGAGTTTTTTAATGACTTTTCCCTAACAGCCTTTTATACCAAGGAAAAGTATGCTTTCAGTAAAATACTGCATATAGATGAGTGGCCACACTCACCTGGTCGTTTTCAGCCAGGGCATTCATATTCTTCCATATTTGTTCACAGTAGACTAGAAATCACTCAAAAATAAACGGGATTTTCAGAGAAAACAGCAGCACAAGAATCTGGCAAAGTGTACGCACGTGTATGGTAGTGTGAGGTGGGGGTTTTTTTTGTTATTGGGGGTTTTTTTTGGTGAGGGTATTTTTTTGGTGAGGTTTTTTTTTTGTTTGATTTTCTTTTAGATCTGACAGAATTATACCATAATGGAAATATATATGAGCACAGATAAAAAATAAGGAGTACACAAACCCAAAATATTTGCCTTCAAAACTGACATAAGAGAAAGAGAATTTTTATTGAACTAATACTTAAAATACTTCTTCTCCAGATGTTAAAATCAACCTCTTCAGGGAGGTCTTTGGCTTCAAGTGCTCATTTACAAATATCCCTCTACAAGACCTCTTGTAGCCCAAGAGAGTCAACTCCTACCTATCCACTTCTACTCCTACCTAGGCACTTTTCCTGTGGTGGTGTCTACATGCATGGAATATGAGGACTTCATGCACGGGAATCCTCCAGTTAATAATTAATATTGATTGTGTAAGTTAATATTTGAAAAATATGTACTTGCAGAAATGGTTTGTCTGGAACTACTGTCAAACTGTAACTGAGACAGAGAAGAGACTACAAAGGCAGGTTACAAGGTCATCTATCCTCTCAAGAACAGAATTATGTCTTCAGTAAGGACAGAATGAATCCCATATTCAATTTTTGCCTAAGTCCTCCTTGAGTATTAGAGGGAGAGGAACATCTCTACCAGCTGTTTACAGCCCATAACTAAATGCTTCTTCTCAGCTTTTTACATAATACTACATGTCCTGCTTTAAGCTGGCAGGTGGCTGAACACCACACAACCATTCACTCATTCCCCCCCAACAGTGGGAAGTGAGAGAGAATAAGAAGGGTAAAAGTGAGAGAACTCGTGGGTTGAGATAAAGACAGTTTAATATGGAAAGAAAAAGGTGTGCATGCAAACAAAGCAGAGCAAGGAATTCATTCCCCACTTCCCATGGGTAGGCAGGTGTTCAGCCATCCCCAGGAAAACAAGGCTTAACCACATGTAACCATGACTTGAGAAGACAAACACCGTCACTCCAAACATGTCTCCCCCTTCCTTCTTCTTCTCCCAGGTTTACATGCTGAGCATGATGCCATATGGTATAAGATGTCCCTTTGGCCAGTCAGGGTCGGCTGTCCCACTGTATCCCTCCTAACTCCTTGTGCACCCCCAGTCTCCTCGCTTGTGGGATGGGGTGAGGAGCAGAAAAGGCCTTGGCTCTGTGTAAGGGCTGCTCAGTGATAATAAAAACATCCCTGTGTTACCAATGCCAGCATGAATCCAAACTGTGGCCTCATACTAGATACTATGAAAAAAACTAACTCTCTCCCAGTCCAAACCAGCACACTTTACAAAGTTGAAAGAAAATAAGGCAATAAACATTTCCTTTCATCTATTGTTAAAAAAGTACAAATATTACAAACTCTGCTTTTTGAAAGTACTCAGTAATGTTGCACATCTAGTTGAGGTTTTGTGCCCAAATAGCAGAGCATTTTCTATTATGCACCCAGCTCACATCTTTAAAAATACTCATCCTCTCTTTCTTTCTTGGGAGCTCCTAATTCTTTCCTTCCCTTCCAGACCTTCCCAGTTCAGAGCTCAGCCATAGTTTCTCCTTGATTCCATCTCCCTCACTCTGTGAGTCACTTTCAGAGTCAGGCTTCTGTTGCTGCCTTCCGCACATCTCTGCCTCCACACTGATTCACAAACCCAGCTCCAGGTTGCCCAGCAGGTCCCAGTCTCAGCCCTGTGTTCTTCATACCTCTGCAGTGAGAGTCCTCCCCATGGCACTGTTGTCTGCTTTGTTCCTGTATGAATTGCATTAAAAATGCCCTGCTTTCAGCCTAACAACACTGTGTAACAACTATGAAAGAAGAAAAGCCTTTAGTTTAAAGAAGAAGAGCAGTATTGACAGTACTGCCTCTGAGGATTCTTATACTGCTTTTCCAAATGTACAAACAAAATGGTCTCAAATTTCAGCGTCATTAAAGATGAAGACTTGCAAGTACACCATTACCTTGTGCTTTGCTGTCATTTATGGGCTCCATTAGGCTGATGGAGCTTTCTGACACTTTCTAACTCTTTCTGACAATCTTTTTTTTCCCCTTTTGTTATGGTGTGCTTGTCTAGAAAAGCAGAGGTTTAAAAAGACTGAATGGTTATCCCTGTTTTACATACTGGGAGCTATTATCAAGCATCTCAAAGAGCTCTTTGTTAACCATTAAATACTGTGGAAGAGGGGTTAATTAATTGTAGTGATGTAAAAACACCTGGGAACATTTAGTTGTGAGCAGCCCTATAAAGTAACCACTTGTGTTGCCTGTTTATGTTTTCTCCCCGCAGAGTGTTTGCCGGTATGCATCTTCTCATATTCATTGGTTTAAATCTATTTGCACATTCACCTTTTGTTCCTCAGTCCATGATCTGAAATTTTAAAGTGAACATGGGGTAACTGTGTTTTTGAGTGTTACAATATTTACCTATGATGTGCTGGAGTGAAGCTATTTTGCGGAACAAAATTCTGTGCTCATTTGCACAGAACACTTTATGTATTTCCAGTGACTGCAGATTTTACCACTGGAAAAATGAGGGTATCTCAAGAGTAACTGTGTACAACGTGCCACATGGCAAAGAAAATTGCAGAGTGTAAGTCTAACTTGGGCATCCATGTCCCCACCATAGAAACATAGCTCTTATCTCTGTTCTAATTCTGAGCAACGGCCACATTCTTCCCTCCTGCTGGAGGATTAACAATCCAAGTACTGGGTTCTTAATTACCTAGTATAAACATATTTCCCATTTCAGTGTGAAAAGAGAGAAAAAAATAGAAGTAAAACGCAAACCAGAAGAGGTAAAGACTTACTGGATCCTGACATATGTGGGGTTTTTTTTTTACTTACATAGCCGTGCTCCAAGATACCATTCTGTGGTAAAATGCAATAGCGGTTTATTGTATCACAAGGAAAAGTCTACTCAACTGTTTTTCTACTGCAATTATTCCTCAAGCTTGCTGATAAACATTATTGTCTAATTTTAGCTCTGGACATATATCTAATGATTTTATTTCAAAGCATGTTAATGGCTGTCTCAGTGTCAGATCAGCTGCAGTCCATGCTACAGCAATAACCATTGTAACACCATTGACCACTGACATCACTGTCTCAGCGAACACTCTTAAGTAAAGAATGATAGCAATATACCAAATCAATATTTGCACCTTGTTCTTTATGGCTGCTTAGATATTGAAAATGTGTATTTCTTCTTGTCAGAATCAATATCTTTGATTCCTCTATACTTTAATATTTTGATTCAAGCTCCCAAGCTGTACAATGAGTAAAAAGCATATAACCAACAACATCAAAAAAATGTTAGCAAAGTATGAGTTGGTATTGTGCATCCTTTATCTGCAACTGTAATTAATTCCTGGGAGATTAATTCCAGGAGAGTGTGTGAAAGGGACACTCCATCCTCCCTACTACTCATGTCTCCTTGCCACAGAATTTCTCCTGCTTAATTAAGGGGAGCTCTATTTCTTGTATGAGCAACAGGCAAGGCAGAAAATATGGAGACAAATAAAAAGAAATGGATGTGGACTGGAGAAAAAGAATGAGAAATGTAACACAGGGAAAAAAAAACCCAAACAAACCCAAACCCACAAAAATAACCTAGGGAGAAGAGTTGGCCAGGGTTCAGTGATTAGTAGGTGCCAGGATGGAAGAGACTGACCAAAAAGGGACTGATGCAAAAAGGTGCTCTGAGTGGAAACAAAACTTCAAACAACCAAAAACATGAGATACAGCGGAGAAAACATCAGGAACAGGATGAGTAATATGAAGACTGAAGTACAAGCAGACAAAGACTACTTCTATTATGTCCTTATGATCTCCTTGACAGAGCAATGCCTTCTCTAGCAGTTGTTCCAAACAGCTCATGTCTATCCTATCCATGGCTACTCCCAATTGGTGTGAAATGAGCACCTTCATGTTGCAGAACATCTGGAATAAGTTCCAGCTTGGTATCTGTTGCAAAGGCCTTTGCATCTACTCACTCATAGGCTTATCTACAAAGCTATACTTCATGTTCAGCTTGCATATGTTCTACACAGGCTGTGTGAGCACATCCTTTTAGTTTTAGCTGGCCTGCTCAGAGTCATATTCAAAAAATATTAATGAGAAGTATTTCTGACCCTTTCTTGTTCATTGGCAGGGAGATTTTTTTGGTTGTGAAGATCTCCAAGTTCAATCCAGTATAGTAAAAAGCATGCAGATATGCTGGCCTCCAGTTTGCCTGTCTTTCAGCTTGAGACCTTTAAGGTGTTTAAGATTCAGTGTGTCTTTATAGGTCACTCAGAATAATGACAGAAAAATTTTTCTATCTCTTACCTTGGGTTCTTAGTTCTTTCTGCTGAAGATGTATATTCAATGGACATGTTCTGTACAGAGGGTCTTAATATACTATATAACATATTGATAATAACATGATAATAATGTCTACAATTGGGATCTCTGCTTGATACCCCATAACTTAATTTAAATCTGGTCTTTCTTTGTGTCTTGACTATTGAGGCTGTGTATTCCTTGGGACAGGAAGATTGTGCTAGGCTCACCTAGAATTTACTCCATAAAACCATCCAGTGACTCTTGCTCCAGTTACTTTCTTTCACTTACTTCCACCTTTGAGCAGACAGGAAATCCTTGTACAATGTTCATAAAATAACTAGAATTTCATAGGTATCATGAAGACTGTATAGTTGACATCTCTACTTATAGGATAGATGAGGCTTTCTGAGAGGTGTTCAGAAAGCTGAAGTTGAAAGAGGTGATCTGTGCTAATAAAACCATACAATACAAATGTCAAACAAAGGGATAAAGAAGTTTCCATATATGTGTTCTCTGATTAATAATAAACTCAGGAAAAGCAGAGACAAAGATAAGTTTCTTGAGTGGAGAATAAGCATGCATGTAGAGTTTAGAATAGAATGAAAGGAAATTTTCAAGTTTTAATGTTTGATTACCCACTTCTTCAGGGCAAACTTCCGTACAAGTCAGTATCTGTAAAAAATGCTAGAGTTTCCCAATCTTTTTTCTACTCCTGTTCCCAACCCTACAGTCCACCACCTGATAATACATTCTCTTTTATATCCTTGCTTGCAACAATAAGAAGATACATGTTCAGCTCAGAAGCCCACAGCAGTGGAACAGGCATAATTGTTGTCTTCTTGCTGACTTTAGGAATTCTCAAAACTTGGTCAAAGACTCGCCTTCAGAAGAGTTCCCTGGTTAGATGCTCTGACCAGGCTGCAGTGGTTTGAACAGCTGAACCCTATGGGTACATTACTGTTTTGGCTTAGTACAGGAGAGTGTTCTCGAAGAAAATGAGCCAGTAGTCACCACTTACCTTGTACTGGTTCTGTTCACAGTGCAGTTTTCATAGAGCAATCTAAAATTGGAAGATCCTCTCCAAGTGCTTTACCAGGAGATCCCCATCTCCTAAAGTGGGATAAAGATCCAAACCAATATGTTGATCACACTGAGCTGAACTACTCCAGAGCATACAAACCATTTAACTATTAAAAACTCATGCAACATTCATGAAATTAATTTCAGCCAATATTCATGTGCCTTCATATTTACCGAGGAATTACAGCCTTCAATTATTTACAGATTTATTGCTCCTTTCTCACCCACCCATCCATCTTCTGTTTCAAAATCCTTTATCATCTTTACCTAACCTGTCTTCTTTTGCCATGCCCCACCAAATCTTTCTTTTATCACCTTCCATTTTCAGCAGTACTAGTAGTAGTAGCAGCAGCACTAGTACCTTCCTCCATTTTCTATTGTTAACTGCTGCAGTGGTGTATCAAAACTGAAATGAATATGGAAAAAAATAATTGGGGACAAGTTGTTAATTCACATGGAGTTTGGATGGAGAAAAATGGCTGAAGAGCTGTGAGAAAGACCATCTAATTCAGAAAAAAAAAAGGAGTATAAAGGATAAAATCATCAGAAGGCAATCTTAAGGTTACTCTGAGAGCAGCAATGTGGATGCCTACAAATGATAGTGATACTGACCAGGGAATGACACCCCTGAAACCCTGTGTCTCTGAACTGGGCACTCGTGTGGACAGACTTATTCCCGGAATCACCAACTCTTTCACTCCAAGTAAATAAGAAAAGATTAGATAAGTGTCTGTATAAATTACTTAGCTACACTTCATCTGCTAAAATGTAGAGAGTAGATTATGAGATATTTTGAGAGTTCCTCAGTATATCTGTAACTCTGATAGCTGAGTCAGTAATTCCGATACTTGAGTTATATTGTAATACCCAAATATGATCGCTTTGCAAAACAAATTACAGTTTAAGTCTGAAATTTGGTAGATAAACTAACACAGGAAAATAAGAAATATTAATCAAATGCATCGCTGTTGATGGCTAAAGTGGTATCTTTCTCAGTTTCTCTTTAGCAGTTTCCTTTTCATGTGTCTTTAAAATAAATGAATGTGTTGATAGGACAGATGAGACAAATAATGCCTTTCTTTATAAGTGTGCTTTAGATTCTGAAATTCTTAAGCCTACCTATTCAATTCCAGCCCCATACATAAAAATGGCAAAATACCCCTCTTCCTATTGGGGTGACATGAATGTGCAAAAATGCATGAAAACTTCTAGACAGAAACTTTTCAACAAATTTTCTTTTGCCTTTCACTTCTTAAGAACAAAGAGCAGTGCAATAAACACTGGATGATTTTATTTTATTTTGCTCTCCTTTGTGCCCCTTCAGACTTCTACCACAATCTGGATAGTCTCCACTGCTAATACAGATGTACTGTGTGACAGGAAAGATTAAAGTCCAAAAGAAATTCAAGAACTCAGTATACAAAAAACCACATACGCAGTGAAGAGGAAAACCTCCATGAGACCACTTACTTTATTGAATTAAATTGTCTAAATATATGCAATATCTGTTCTGAGTTGATATGGAATAAATAAAAACAGACCTGACTCTTTGATACAATCTATGGCGCTCATTCCATTTTATGACAAAATAACACTTTGGTGACAACTTTTCTTGTTTTCCCATCAGAACAGTGTTACAGTAGACTGTGAAGTTACAGAAGACTGCGTATTTTCTTCTCACATCACTACTTCTTCCAAATGGTTTTTCTCTGAGTGAATATACACTGCCTTCAGCACAAACAGTCAAGAACATTTAGTGTAGGAAAAGTGGCATATTTTGCTAGCAATTATCTATTTGTAACGAGCAGTTGAGAGACCTTTTTTTCCTGAACCCCTATTTTATCTGTTTAAGTGACTTGATTTGTAGAAGGTTTCTGAAAAATATTATGTTGTTTTTAGTAATTTGACATTTGCAAAGAAGCCATTATTTAGTTCCCAAATTATTTCTACCGATTTGACATTTTAGGACCTGAAATTCCATTTGCATGCAACCGTTTGCATAGTTAATACACTAAAAATGATTATTTGGAAGAGGAGTAAACCTGCCTTCCCATACTATGACTGTGTAATTGAGGTCATAATTATCTTTCAGCTATTATTTATTCTCTATTCAATTTCACAACTCCTTACACAGTGAGTCCCAATTCCAGAAAAAGACCTTTTGTTGTTTTTCTTTCTTTATCTGGTCTAAGCCTCTGATGTTCTTCCAGTGTTAGTTTTGCTAAATGAGTTGTTTCAATAGCTTCAGTCATAAAAATGGAAGACAAGACTAGAATGTTCCTACCGTGGATAAATTATTATAGATTTCAGGTTTAGTACCTGTTGTAGGCACTGTATATCTGTTTCTGAGGAAGAATCTTCATTTAACTCTACTTTGGCACTTGGATCTTAAACTGCAGTAATGACAACGAGTTCGGTACTTAATACTCAAGGCCACTATGGAGAAATGGGCATAACATATGAAAACATAGCATTGCTAGAGGTATTATCATTTGCCAAAAGGGTTAAAATATCTATATACATAACTATTATATATTATTTATAACAATGGGGAAAAGACCAATGCAGGGAAAAAAAGCTTATTAAAGTTGGAAATGCTAATGAGAATCGTGTGGTGTATATTTTATTTAGGCTCCTGGAAAACTTTGGGTACGTTTTGAAGGGCTGTTTAATCAGCATTGTGTAGCCACACCTTAATCTGCGATAAGTAGTTTAGCAAATATTAGCTAGGGATTAATGTTGAACCTTTGTTATAGAACGTTTATCTAGGCAGAACAAAGTATAAACATCTCTCATGCAGAGCGGTGTCTCACCCAAAGAATATGACTCAGGGACAGAGCAAAGGATAAAGCACTAGATGGTTTTAAAGAATTTGTTCTACCACCGATATTCTGAGCTTTACTTGTAGGTGGCTGGGCTGTACTGTAGGACTCCGTTCTAAACCAACAAACAAACAAAATAAAATTAAAAAATCACAAATCATAACGTTGAAGTATGTAACACCCTATGAGTAACAATTATTCATTAATTACATTTCTTGTCTGTGTAAAACAATCTAGGAAAGGATTTTGATGATTCAGAAATGGGGAAATCATGGAATAAATGGAATCTGAACAGAAGATAAGGAATGCTTTTAAATTGAAAGACACACAAGCAGTTTGAACTTTCAGTTTAAACATAAATAGGTAAAAGGGGGATTTATAAACACAAGGAAGAAAATATCCTGCATTTCTTCATTCTATGATGCTTTTCTAAAATACAGAGTTCTTTTAAAAATAAAAACTTTTCTTTTAAACTCATGTGTGATTATTCCTTACATTTATTTCCAAAGTGTTAAACAGGTTGCTTTCAGAAAAGCCCTGGGCTTGCACTGAAACTGTGGTCTTCCATGAGATACTTGAATGCCTGGGGAATGGGGATGTTGCAAAAGATATTTCACAAGACAAATGCCATTTCAGTTCAATTTCTTGCACCCTTGGGTTGCTGTTGGCTATCAGCCATCACTGTCAGAAGTGAAGCTTAGAGCCCCAGAAAACAAAATAGAAAAGAATATAGGGAAGCAGGAATCCTACTGAAAGCATAAAATGAATCAGATTTCTAAAGATGAGAAGAAGGAATAGAGACAAGAGATTATTAACAGAGTTAGAAAAATTAAGGCAGAGCTAGAGAAAAGGGTAAAAGAAAGTGAAAAATTAATGAGAAGTAATGTTAAGAAGGCAAATGTGTTAAAGATCTTTTCTGTCAGTCTCTAGCCAAATGATTACCTTGGGATTATATAATTAACAAAGGCTTGGACAAGAATGGAAAGACAACAGTTTGGAAAGTATCAGTACTTGATGATTTGAAATAGGCATAAACAAATGAAATTCACTTTCTGATACTTTGAGGATTTGGTCTAAGAGAAGCAGTCAGTTAACTCTGAGAGCTGTTGAATGTATGAAGGAGGTTCTGGAAAATTAGATATAGTGAAGGGGTTTTTTTGTTTGTTTTTTCTTTGGGTGGTGTACACCATGAGCTGTTACCATATAATTCAGAGAATCTGAGTCTGATTCCCAAAAAGCTGTTGAAACTGATAACAGTTTTTGAACCAACTAGGAATTAACACAGTGAAAAATATCAACATGGCCTTATCAATAATGAATTATTTCAGAATAAGCCAGCTCTTCTATATGAAACCCCATGTCACAATTTTAGTAAAAATCTTCCATGCTGCTGTTAAAATGAAGTTAAGGAAAAAATACAAAATAAATGTGAAGAATTGAAGGACAGATACAGCTTACTGGAAAGCTATATTCATGGTTTGATGTCAAATTGGAAGAGATGTATTGTGCAAGGTGTCACCAAAGCTTTTCTTCAGGTAGGAATCTAGTCAGTGTATTCATAAACATTTTAGCTGAATAAATGTAGTATTTTCTAAGTTACCACGTTAGAAAGCAGTTCCAAGTAGTTTAGAGAAAAGGATCTTAATTGAAGATGGCAGTGATGGGTCAAGAAAGCAGCCTTGAAATCAGGTGAAAACCAAGAACTGTACATTCAGAGTACTTTCTATCAGGGTGATGCAAGTGAGACTTCCACCTTCAACAAACAAACCCTCCCACCTGTCCAGGAGCAGCAAAGGTCAACTGTTCCTTCAGGGACATGAAAATATGGTCAGCAGAGCAGAGGCCACTCTAGCCAGCGCCCAGTCCCACAGCACCCAACAAAGTGATTAAGGAAAATACAGCTGCCACACTCAGCCAAGAGCCCAGATCCTTGTGCTAGTGTCTAGTGGTGAGACAGGACCAAGGTCAAGCCAAAATGTCAATCTGCTGCTCAGGCCCGGTGACAGTAACCATGGCCAGGTACCAGCAGCAGCAAGGTACCACCTCTTACAGGTCTGGGTTCAAGGAACCTTGATACAGACTTACTTAATTGCTGTAGGGTATCAGTGGGCTGAACCAGGGCATGTGGAGCTGAGATAGGGGACTGAGAAAGGGATATAGCAATGTGGCACAGCATGACATGAGAAATTTGGAGCTGGATGGGGTTTTCAGGCTGGATGTGAGAGCTCAGGCACCAGCAGTGGACTTGAGGCCCCAGGTGCTCTCCACAGGCCTGGACTGCTTTTGATGAAAAGGAATTTTGGAGGGGATAGAGAACATCACTTTTTCAGTTACTAGTGGTAGTATTTCTTCACATTTACCCAACGTTGCAAACCAAAGTGCAAGAGGCTCATCCATTCTGTAATAAAATACATTTGAGCTTCTGCAATAAAACAGCTCAGATTCAAGTCTTTTTAAGATTTTCTATCATACATGAATTTGTGATTGCATCACTTGTGATTTAAATAACCTACTGACTCTGAGAAGACTTTGCTTTAGTGGGGATCAGGAATTAGATGAAGTTCTGCCTGTGCCATGGTTTTGGTTGTTACTTGAAAGCCACCAGTAATCTAAGAAACGTGGATGTCTAATTAAAACCACGAGTGTTTCTACTTTTCATGTGAAGAACAGCTCATGGCAGTGACACACATGAGCCTACCTGGTGGCTGAGGGCAGTTGCCCAAAATTAGATTCCATTTCAAAGTACACAATTGAGCAGTCTCTTCCTTTTGTATTTCTGAGGGGCCACAAGGCAGGATGGGATAGAAAAAGAAATGTGGGTTTGGACCTTTCCCTTCAGAGACTTGGCCACTCTGATTCTGTGGCTTGCTTTTTGTGTTAGCCTCTAACTCAAGTGAAAGCACAGAGCAAACAACATGCTCCCCCTTTTTTTTTGTGCTAAGAATTTTAGGATGACAAGTAAGACCATTAAGCTCCATTTTGAATGTGGCTGTGCCAAAGTAAAGACTCTGTAACTGTATTGGTTCAAGCTAGGGAGCATTTTAGTTATATAACAAACATACAATGCAGTGTGCTAAAAAAAAACCTACAGTCATGTGGAGCTCCCCTTCGCCTGTTGATAATTTAGAAGACTGACACTAATGAGGTCCCTTGATAAGAAAAGGCAGAACTAAAAGCATCCTAACTTCAAAAGGATTTTGTGCTTCAAATATTAAAGTGATGCAGAGGAGAGAAAGGGCTCATAGTGGTGGAATCCCATGAGTTAAGTCAAACTGCTTGAAGATTAAAAGCCATATCTGACCTTGTACCACAGATATATAAATGATGGAAAATCTGTTCAGAGGAGATTATTATCCCAATTTCTGTTCAATTTCTAAGGGAACTTCCCACAGGGGACTGTGTGGCTGAAGTTTGCTAAGGCCACACATTCCTGAGGATCATGTGAATGATATGTATGACTTGTGAGAATCAGACAGGAGTTTTTCCCACATGTAAAGCCTGGTAACCATCAATGAGGAAAAACATCAGTCATGCTTCAGTAAGGATTTTATGGAACTTGCAGGGACCATGACAATATCCTAAAAATAAAGCCATAGGAAGATTTAAAATGTTAAACCAAAATAAAATACATTGGATAGTAGAAAAAAGAAAGGCCAAGAAAAATAGTGGTTTCTGCAGTGAGACTTTACTGCCCTAAAATTACTATGTGTTTCTCACTGTCTCTGTAAATTTTTGCCAGGCTGTGGCTACTATGAGCATCTACTACCGAGAAGTCCTGGCTGCTTATGGGTGTCTCACCCCAGGGACAAGTGCTTCTGTGCAGGTACATCACCCATTCAGGTTACCTAAACCAGCTGACTGTCAAACACTAAGCGTTCTTGTTTCTTAGCCATTCAGTCCCTTCTGCTGTGTTTCACAGTCCCTGTGTGAGCCTGGCCAGGAACCAGGGGTCCCTTCCTCGGTAGTTCAGTGTTTAGGCATGGGACAGGAATAGTGTAAGAGTGGGAGAATGAAGTTGGTGAGACTGTGTATGTGCTAGATATGGGAAAGACTGGAAGGCCTGGCTGGCATAGGGAGAGGAACAGAGACAAGGTGCTGGTTTTCAGTAGTAGGGAATAGATGGTAGGGGAGTTAGGTGTGGCAGTGTGGGGCTGAGCTCTCAGCTGGGGCTATGGTCAGGTGGGAAGGGCAGGAAGAATGTTATCGTAGAATAAAGTAGGCTGGAAGGGGCCTTGGAAGGTCAGCTTGTCCAGCCTCTACTAAAAGCAGGGTAATTTACATATTAGGACAGACTGTTGCTGAATTCTCATAGATTACTGGATCCTCATCCAGGCTAGAGTAAGGTGTACAGATCCCAAAAGGGAGAGGGCTGAGTAGGCTCCTTGCTGCAACTTGCCATGCAGCTGGACATTAACAGAAACTGAGTGTGTAGGACACACCTCTTTCCTAAGCATGTTTATGAGCTGTCATGGAGCCAGCAGGGACTGGCCTTTAACTTCTACACAAGTAAAATAAGGAGGCTGGCTAAAGTTATGAAAATACACTTTTGCTAATCAGTTTTGAAAAAAAAATACTCCTTTATGTGGGAAAATATAATATAGAAGAAATTAAGTGTTTTGTTCTGCAGGAAGATCCCAATCCAAAAGGGAATTTTGAAAAATTTGCCTCTGCAGATCACCTGTTGAAAAATCATAAGCAATTTTGACAAAAAAATTCCAATTCCAGGGAAAATTCAACTCTATTTTTAAATCTTGAGTCTCTCCCTTGGCTTCTCTTGGGGCTTCTCAAAATCACTTCAGTATCCAAATCCTTGTTGACTTGTGTTGTGCAGTCATTTTATGAAGCTGACCAGTGTCTTGCTCAAATTAGAAGGAAATTTCTGCTTCCCTGAAGGGGAATCAGAAAACATTTTGGTTAGGTAGATAAAAACAATTTAAGAGACCCCCCAAAATACAAAATATTAACTGTTTTCCTGGTAATTAAGGGCAGATCATGTTAGCTCTAATGTCCTAGATTTAGTTACCACATCAAAGGGGCTTGAGGGTTGTTAACAATAGATCCTGAAGTGGTTTTTGATACTTATTTTATTATAAAATACTGAGCAGTTAGCTACAATTTTCATAATAGTCCTTCCACCATTATAGTAATTCTGAAATTACTTTGTCCTTAGAACTTTTTCACTCTTGCTCACACAAAAATCTCATACTTGAGAGTCCTGCAGATGATTGCAAATGGACAAAAATGAAGGGTTTGCAGACCTACTTCTCCTATGTCTTTTCTTGGGCGGCCAGGCTGCAGATGGAAAGGAGGTCGTATCCAGGTGTGGGTCGGCTTCTTCTCCCAGGCAACTAGTGACGGGATAAGAGGACATTGTCCTTATCTGCTCCATGGGAAATTTAGGTTGGACATCAGGAGTAATTTCTTCACATAAAGGGTGATTAGATACTGGAATGGGCTGCCCAGGGAGGTATTGGAGTCACTGTCCCTGGAGGTCTTCAGGGAAAGAACGGATGTGGCACTCAGTGCCATGGCCTAGTTGCCACGGGGGTGTTGGGTCATAGGTTTGACTTGATGATCTCAGATGCCCGTTCCGACCCAACTGATTCTGTGATTCTGTGGCTAAGATGTCCCTAAATATGCCACCCTTCTTATGAGAAAGGAGTGATTATATGCTGCAGGCCTGGTCATATTATTTAAAGGCATTAAAAGATGATAGCCTCATGTGTTTCAGAGAAATCATGAGAGATAATGATCTGAAAGAAAATTATTTTTCTTGCTTTGTAGTTAGTTGTCAAAACCAGTGCACAGTTTTATGACTTAGATTTGAGGAATTATTGTCAGTCATTTTTTAGGTACCCATTATTACAATTGTCTATTTTTAATTTGAAAGGTAAACAAATGGAATCGAGAGTCTTAAAGTTTAGCATAAATGGATAGGATTTTCACTACTTGGAAAGTGCTAAATGCCTTTTTTAGGATCAGAGTTTCCTTGCAGTTTGGAAAATCTTAATATCAAACAAAGAATTTAATTTCCAAGAACGTCTGTGGCAAACAATATGAACAAGGAAAATCTGTATCTAATTGATCAAAGAACTTGTGTATAGTGATAGAGTTAGCTTTCAGATTGATAACAAATTTGATTAGGGAAAAGTATAATCACTGAATGAAAAAAATGGAGCATAAACCCAATTAGAATTAGAATTAGGAATGGTATGAATAATTGAAAATTACTATTACAATTTATTATATCTCTCAATCATAAGGAAATTCACTTCTCTTAACCTCTGCTCCATCTCTTTTTTCTGAATAAAAAGAGGATTAGGATTCCAGATAAAGAAACAGACATGAACATACAGGAGTAGCAATAAACTCATATTTCCATTCAACAAATTGAGAAAACCCTTCTTCAGCACAGTAAGAGCTTTTTTTATGTAGTCCGTGTAGGCAGATAGACATGAAATGCCTGCTCTTCCAAAGGACATGGATGAGACCTCCAGTGGGCTTCAGAGTGGTCTTCCTCTGCAGCCCTCACATCTGCATCTGTGTACTTGCCTTCTAACAAGAAGAGAAGGGAAACAAGACTCCATGGTAGTAAAGGAAGCCTTTTTCTTTGACTTGGTATTCATCTCTTGCAAAAGTCCATGGAAATTCTTGCTGGAATGTTTCTGCTTCCACAGGAGGCAAGCAGGGCTTCTTGGTTTCCACACTGAATTGGGATCATACTGTGATCTTTTTAAGACATCACATGATGTAGATACAAAATCTTCCTCTCTGATCTGAAATACTTGTTGCATTAGCACATTATTACTCCAAAAACCAGAACACTGATTTCTTTAATCACTGATATTGTAATTAATAATAAATTAAATCGTAGCTATACCTATCCTAAAAAAACCTGAAGGGGTGCACAGTTTTTTTAAAAAACCTGTTTTCATTAAATAAAAGGAGAAATAAACCGCCTTTGCATTTTCAAGCCAACCATTTAGTTTTATAAAATTTTTTTTTCCACATTTATTAAAACAGTTTCCTCTGCTAAAAACTTTGTGAATTTATGTTAAAAATTTTGTATTTATTTTTAATTATGCAGTGAGGCAAAAACTTACTAACTTTCCAGGAAAAAATCTCATTTAGTCTTAGTGTTAAACATTGTGTATTTTCAAAAAGACAAATGCAATACCTTGATTTTCTGAAATGTATTATTTGCTTAAGGGAGAATAGCAAACTTTGACAAATGAGCTCATTATTAATGCAATAATAGGGTAAATATACTACAAATGGATAAAAAATATTTTTTAACATAACTATTTTTGTAAAAAATATTGTTATAGGCATTAAACCTGACTTTCACCCCCTCTGCATCTCCCCCAGTTTCTTAAGGATCAGGCTTAGATAGTAGGAATTGAAAGAAAAGAGACATTGAAAAATAGATTTGTTACGCCTGGCATGGTGGAAAGGAAGTCATTTGTGAAATCACTGTCTGAACTGAATTACAGCCTCCTTCTCTGCTGCTTGCATTAGGCCCTCAAGTTTATAAGTCATCACTGCTAAAAGTTACAATCTAATAGTAATAACACTAGTGCTAGCACTACAAGCTTCAAATGATGTTCCCTTTGTGTTAGGTATTACAGAAACACAATCAAGATGGAAAGATCAAGGGAAAAATAGATGCTTTTATTTTTCCCATTTCACATCAATGAGTCACAATACATTTAAGCAAATATCCAATGTTCGCCTGAAATAGGGTTTGCTACCAGAGTGAGGCTTAGAGCATCCCAACTACATCTGAATTACTCTTTACTTGCACCCTGTACTTGTTGTAACCGCTGGACTCTGCCTAGCAGGCTGCTGCTCCCTGAGAGCTCAGCGAGGGTTTCCTCGGGCCATGCGATCAGTCGCATCCCGGAGTCCATTTGGGACAGCCCTGCGATCCGGCAGCCGGCAGCGTTACAACGCAGTGGTGGTAAAGAAGGTAGAGAAGGGTCTCTCGTGAGGGTTTGAGATGGCTTTAATCACATCTCATCCCCCCCATGTTCAGAGGTGGAAAGACAGCTTGGTCTGGGTGTGGGATGGTTTTGTCAGGGGCCCAGGGGCAGTCCCTGGGCGGGGTTGGAGTACAGGGGCAAATAGGGAGAAACCGAGGGAGCGGCCAAGGCTAGGGAGGGAACAGGGGGAACATCACAGAATTAGGGGGTTAATAGGCCACCACATGCACTTTCCCTGGTCTCCTGTTACTTTGATTGTCCATGTCAGACACTTCTTGTAGCATGTACAGGACACATGCCTAGGCTTTCTTAGAGAAAGGGTGTGCAGAAAAGGGAAGTGGAGGTTTTAATCTTCATGGTTTCACTTAAAATGGAAGAAGATCAAAAGGGAAGCTGTCAAGGACTGAGTGCAGCTGTGTTTGTTCAAAGGTCCATCCACAGCATCTCACCTCCAACCCGTGGTCAGTGGGAGGTGCTTATGGTGGAGTGTAAGAGCAGACATGCACACTCCAAATAGTCACTTTGTTCTTTTAAAATAATTAACATCTTCTGTATTTCATAGCCACTGGTGGTGCACTTTTTTCCCCACACCAGAAAACTTTCAATATCTTTTAAACCTCCAGGGACTCTAAAACCTCATCAGTTCTTGTGAGAAGGAGCTATGTATCTTAAAGCTACCCTTTGTGAAGTATGTGGGGGGTTTTTGGGTATGATTTTTAAAATTTTGTTCTGAAAGTGTTGCACTCGATTTCCTTCACTGCTCACTGTTGTTACTGAAAGAGACACAGAACAGCCTCCTAACCTCTGCAGGGCATGATTGATTACATAGCTCTCTAACATATTTTATCCACAGTCATTTCTGGGGAAAAAAAAAAAAGACATTACCTATTCATGGACAAAATCAAAGCAATATTCTGATAATCCTTATCTTTTTATTACTTTTTTTTATTTATAATCTTCCTCCATCAATATGAACTTCACAAGTTTCCTGTTGGCCCACTTTTCTGGTTGTCACGGTCTCTCTGAG
Organism: Corvus brachyrhynchos; assembly: GCF_000691975.1. NCBI lineage: Eukaryota > Metazoa > Chordata > Aves > Passeriformes > Corvidae > Corvus > Corvus brachyrhynchos. Next base: position 11,580,098 of record NW_008238983.1, on the reverse strand, counting down.
TGGGAGCCCTGTTTCTTGGAAATGCAATATTGCTTGCTCTTCCCAACACTTGCTGGCTCAGCATCATCTGCAAGCTTGTTAAGCGTGCACGCTGTCCTATCACAGAGACTGTTTATAGAGAAGATTAAAGCTGTTCAGTCACTTGTCCTCCTCTCCAAATGATTTTCAAAGTTTCAGAAGGCGTTTTCTTTTATCTTTCTCAAATACATAGAGATTTAAAGTTGTTTCAGGTGATTCTCCCCATAGTCTGCAGTGGAATATTAAAATGTTTCCATATGTTGGAAGATTTTTCTATTTTATCTATCACCCAGTTGCAATTTTCATAGTAATAAAGATGGAGGTGATGGAGGACAGTCCTTCTGTTGGCCAAAGGTTTGGACATGGCTTGTCTTTCTGAGGTATACTACCTGAGAAATTCAGTAGAATGTAAAAGAATGTTTCAGGTCCTATATTAAGAAGTGAGCTCATACTCCATATCAGTACTATACTCTCAGTTTTAAAGTGTGTTATCTTTATTATATCAGTTTTATAGCAAGGAAAAGAATAATTTGATACATTAGATTGGAAAAATTAAAGGTGTCTTGAGCTAAAAAACCTCAGACCATTGAATTAAAATAATTGATGCATATTAAAAAGAAACTGTGAAAACAAGAAAAAAATATATGATACATCAAGAGATGTGTTTCCTTAAAATGTTCTTTGAATGTGCTTTAGTCTTCTTGTGCTCGTCCATTTGTTTTATATTATAAAAGGGTCTTCTAACTATTGGACTAAACTCATTGATTGCCACTTTATGTTCAAATGATCTTCCACCAACAGAACCAAGTTCTGGCACAAAGAGCTTCTTCCTTTTGTTTACTACCCTTATATTTTAGTTTTCTGCCAGCCTGTATCTTGTTAGGCTCAAACTAATTTCTCAAGAAATAAAATAGAAAAGAGATCTTGTTATGTTGCTAAGTACATATAATGAAAAAAACAGATGAATTGAAGTGGGTGGCCAGAATTACAGCAATATTCTAGATGAGTTTGTACATAATATGTAGGAACCCAGAGTGCCAAGAATATTTCTCTGCCTGTTTTGAAGGGTGGAGTGGTTTGGTCCAAAATACTCATTACTGTTTACCTTCTGTGAGATAAGAATTAGGAGAAATGCAAAGCAGGCACCAAACTTGAAAGAATATAAAGAAGTTTATTAACAGACCTAAAAGAAGAAAAAAAAATCAAAATCATACCACACCTTCAGAACTCTTCTCCTCCCCCCACCTTCTTCCCTTCTCCAAGTGACAATGTAAAAAAAGACAACCCTTGAGATGTTCAGTCTGTTTACCACTTCCATAATAACCTTGTTCAGTCCGTTTAGGAAGAGGAGTCTCTCTTGCTCATGCTATGAACACATTATCACAACGAGACAGCCGCCCACTTCCAAATAACTTTGTTCAGTCCATTTAGGAAGAGGAGTCTCTCTGCT
>NW_008238983.1:11559149-11578191 GCF_000691975.1 Corvus brachyrhynchos | reverse complement strand
TGGGGGGGGGTTCCTGCGGGTGGAACAGGGCCCATCGGCTCCAGGATGGCTGTGGCCTGGCCCAGCCTGGCCCGAGCAAGGCCTGGGCTGAGCCTGCTGGCCCCCGCAAGGGGCCCACAGCCACCTGTCCCAGCGCTGGAAATGAGACAGAGAGGCTCTGCCCGGGGTTTCCTATTCTTAAGTGTGGATCACAGAGGCGGTCACAACTTTGAGTGGCTTAAAGAATTGTCCATATTCGAACTGGCCAGCTGATAGGTTCTGTCAGGTCATAGAGGAAGCTGTAAGCACCCCTTTGCAAGGACATCATTTCTGGGACTATGCTAGCTAACCTATGACAAAGGGTTTTTACCCCCCTGAACAACACTGTTTTAACCTCCAACCTTGGAAATAATTACCAATGATCAGACAAGAACTAGAAAATGCAGTGCTGTGACTTAGGTGATAGACTACTATGTAAGATTGTCACAGGGTGAAAAATTTAGAGGCTTCTCTTTGTAGTAAATAGATAAGAGTAAAAGACATCAAAATGGAGGATTGTTGTTCTCTAAACCTTCTCCTTCTTCTACTGCTCCATGTTCTGCAGTAAAAGTAGTTTGGAATGACTGGATAGAGAATTCCTCAGTTCCTGCCCGTGTTACTGAATAATTGGTAGGAAAGTGAAAATAATATATGTTTTTAGTAACTATTGGTTAAATTATCTTTAAAAGGCTGTGTAAATCTTGATAATTAGACTTCTCTCCTGCTTTCTGTGCTCTGTGTTATGCCTGGGTCACGCTAGTGGCTCTGTTCCTCTGATAGGACTTAACAACTATCCGGCAGCATTGAAACTCCAGGAAAAGTCTCAGTTTATTCTTTGAAACTCTTTGCAAGGACTTTTAGAAAATTCTCTCCCATCAGGAGAGACTTGATTTATGGCACAGTTCAGTGTCAATAATAGCATTTGAAATAGAAAATTGGAAATTGTTTGCCTGATGCATCTTAATATTTTACTTGCCTCTTCTATAACTTCTTCAAGCTGGTGGTTCACAATTTGACTAACCACAGACATGTCTTTGTGCCCCAGTCTTACAGCTAGTTTAAGTTGAGGTTTTTGCTGTTGGTTCACCAAAATATGATGGAAAACTGCTGTACTTTGACATTTACCATATTGTTGCATTTCTATTCATCTATTGCCAATTGCCATTTGTTTTGTTCCATTTCTCTGCTTTGACAAAGTGTTCCTGGTGACTCTTGAGACTTTCTCCTAGCCCCTGCTGTCCTGGCAGATCAGAGCAAAAAATTGCTCTTTTCCTTGAGGGCCAAGCAAGCAGCTCTGAATGCTCCACTGTACTCTGAAAATCCAGGCCTCTCACTTTCATTCCCTTTGGTTTTGACCTCTACTTTTTCATTTCCACCTCTAATTTCTTCCCAAATCCGTAGTTCTACCCTACGCCTTCCCCAGAACAAGGTTAAAACAAAGCAAATACTCAAAAATATATCAGGCTTTCTGTGGGCTGTACTGTGCCTAGAATTGACAGGAAATTGGCAGGAAAGTGATTTCTACGAGCACAGGAAGTTTAGCCATTCATTGTCTCCAGAAGTGTAGGTAGGTTTGTTGTTCTGAGATACCACCAAGAAACAGCCAGAGCAGGGAGGGCGAGCAATAGCAGAGGGTGGCGGTAGTGCAGGTGGGGTTCTGTTCTCCCAGTGAGGTTACAGTCCCCCCATATCTGAGCAGGGTGGGTCATAGCAGGGTGCCACCAAAGCAGAGTGATTCATGCAGTCCACTGTCTCATCAGGGATTGCAGTTAGGAGGAGGTGCAGCCAGAGAAAAGGAGGCAGGGCAGAAGACAAATCAGTAGGTCTGAAGTCAATCCAGAGACAGTGCCAGAAACAGAGAATAAGATACATACAGCTACAGGTATCACACACAAAGTAGAGTAAACAACAGCCATAGCAGATCCAGGGGTTATTTAAGGAAGAAAAAAAACCCCACCAAAATGAGAGAATAGATCTCTTACTCTATTTGATGAGTACATACTTTGTGGCTTCCCTTGCAGAGCTGTGTTCACCCAAATGTATGTAGTCTATGCACAGGTGGTTTTGCCTTGTGTTGTTTCATTAATCAACAGATTCAGAATTTGCTGCTTTGGTTTGGTTCCAGTCTTACCAAAATTGACAACAATCCTGTAGTGGTTTTTGCTAGCAGGTCCTGACAGAAAATTCAACAGTTCAATTTCAGCCAGTCATCCACAACAACGTATCTGCAGCCTGTCAGCATTAACAATTTAAGTTATGCTTTTCATATACAAGAACACCATAGCTCAGTCTAGGACTGAGGGCCCAAGCCTGAGCTTAAATGGAATTCTGGGACCAATCTGCAGAGCTTGTGTGGGTGGAGATCCCAAGTGAGGTTGGTCAAAGCAATTTAAGGCTATTAGTGCACTTACGGCCCTGCGTTTATGAATCACTTAAAAAGCCTTCTAAAATTCTTCAAACAGCCAACTCAAAATATGATTGATAAGCTAAAATTTTCTGCTCCATTTTACCATTGCTTTTGATGTTCTCTTTTTATGCAAATTTTTCCCTGAATTTTCAGCTCCATCCATCTGATCTAAAATGAAGCATTAATCTGCATATATTCTGGAGCAGACACTGGCTGAAGTCACCACCTGCTTCTTGGTTTTACATGTAATGTAACTTCAAAGTATGCTGTAACCAGGGATTCAAAATCACAGTCAATTGGGGTAGCCAAGAGAGTTTTAGTAGACCTGGCTCAGTCAGCTGCAAATACACATGACTTTGAAGGATCTTTTTTTCCCTAAATTCATTTTGGTCTGGTCAGGTGCAAGACACTTCCAAATCAGAAACTATGTAGTTTCAATGCACTGGGAGTAATGGCAAAGCAACTCATCTGTGCATGCTAAACTGGTTTGGAAATAATTTTGTTTCTGAAAGTATTCCCTCCTCTAGAAGATGCTGATACTAGATTTTTCAATCTAGTAAATAAAGGAAGACAAGGTGCTCATTAAAAGCAATGGTCCTTTCACCTTGGCCATATGCTGTTTATAAGCAACTGTGGTGTATCATTATGCCAGTGACAGTAGTAAATCCTTGGAGAAATGTTCCTGTGAAAATACAGGGCACATATGTCTGCAAGACTGACAATCACCACAGTGATTAACATAGACATACCCTTATGCTAATCCCTTAGTAAAATTTTTATTGTATCAGTCTGCCTCCAGCTCTGGATAAACTTTGCTTATATATTTGTCTGAAAGAAAATAAGTAAAACCAATAGTATCTTATAAAAAGAAATGTTCCATTTCTAAAAAGAAGAAAGTCAGGAGAATGCTGTGATTTCAGCTATACCAGACAGCTGATGGAATAATTTCTGCATGATGTAGGATCCACATGCAGAGTACAGCTCTGTAAGCAATACCTTAGCATGAAAGATAATTTATGTCATTTGGCTCAGCATCAGCTGAGAATTGTGATTCTTAACTGGCTGGCCAGTTAGAGTAAGCATGTTTCTGAGTGCCCAGCTCACACCTTCCAGACTGTCAGCATGCCAAGACACTTATCTGTTTTCCATTTCCTGCTGCTCCAGGAAGTGCACGTGTAGGATCTTGTCTCTGTGTGGGTCTCTTGTGGTTTTGCAGGCAAGTAAGCCTTTCAGTCCATACAATACTATGTTAAAAAAACTTTTTTTTGGTTATTTGGGCAGGGAAAAGAGACAGCAGATTATGGGGGAAAGGGAAGAAGAAAAACGTACTGGAGTAAAAAAGAAGGTGCTGCCCATTGTGGATAAATTAAATATGTTTAGAAGTTCACCCACTTGTTCTATTTGACAAGTGTGGGCTAAATTCATGCAGTTGTCCCTTCATTAGCTACAGATAGGTGACAAACAGGCAATTATTTCAGAGTATAATAATTTCAATTTTTAGATAAAGTAAGGAAACAGAATATATTTTATCCTGCCTTTCTGAACAATTTTGGCTATTCCATTTATAATATTAGAAGGTCATTTCCCTTTATAGCTGCAATTGATAATCATATTGATTAAATTCTTTTTTTTTGTAAAGAAAGCAGTTTTGTCATATTGAAATGGTAGAGAAATCATAATTTTGCCACTCTTTAAATGTTAAAATGCATGCATTGCTATAAATATGGCTGCTACAGACCTGATCTAATGTGGTGATTTTTGCAACTCAGCTCAGCTGTTCTTAATACATTCAGTGATACTTTAAGCAATCAGCTTTACATGGCCTACAATATCCTTGCGCATGGAGAAGAAAGGGCTCTATTTTAGAACCTGGAAAAGCAATAGCTGATAAGATGATGTCACAGAAACATAGATTCATAGGATGGCTTGGGTTGGAATGTACCTTTAAGTTCACACGGACACCTTCCACTAGACCAGGTTACTCAGAGTCCCATCCATCCTGGCCTTGAACACTTCCAGGGAGGGTCATTCACAGCTTCTCTGTGCCTCACCTACCCCACAGTAAAGAATTTCTTCCTAATTACTAATCTAGACCAACCCTCTTTCAGTTTGAAGCCATTGCCCCTTTTCCTAACACTATATGCCCCTGTAAAAAGTCCCTCTCCAGCTTTCTAGTTGGTGCCATTTAGGTACTGAAAGATGCTCTAAGTCTCCCCTCCGCTTTCTCTTCTCCGGGCTGAACAACCCCAACTCTCTCAACCTGTGCTAACAGGAGAGGTTCTCCAACTCTCTGATATCTTCATGGCCCTCTTCTGGACTTGCTCCACCAGTTCCATCTCCTTCTTATGTTGGGAGACTGAGAGCTGGACATAGTACATGTGTCCATGCATGTGATAGAGTTTTCATTTCCTCAGCACTTGAGTAGATGTCTGTATATGTCAAATATCTGTATTTGGCATAATGGATGGCAGAAAACCCTGTCAGGATAGAGAAGATGGGGCTCTGTATGTAGGTGTAGACAAAAGACATAGTATAAAAATGAAAAAGAGGCAGGAAAAGGTGATGAATGTGGTTAAGCACTGGAACAGATTGACCAGAGAGTTGATGGAATCTCTGCCCTTGGCGGTTTTCAACACCGAGGAGGGCAAGGTCCCAAACAAGCTGATTTAAGTTAGGAGGCCAGCCTGCTTGGTGACAGGGTCAGACTGGATGGCCTCTGGAGGTCACTTCCAGCCTAAGTCTTCCTGTGATTTTTCTGAATCAGCATAACCAAACAGTAACCTTCTCCAGAGGTAAACTATCTCCTTCAGCAGACTCTCTCGCTGCTTGTTTTATCTCACTAGCTCCTAATGTGGTTCCTCAGTTTTGTCAAATTAGCAAAATTAGCATTCCTTTGCACCCAAAATTAGCCTTGTTCATATGCCATAATTACTTTCACTTCCCACCTTGAAATTTAGGCAGACATCTAAATGATTAGATGTTATCGCTCTGTTTATGGTGTCTGACTGTGTTTTTGAACATCTTTGTGTCAAGGATGAGATACTGACTTCTTGTTTGTGGAACATTGCACAATCATGTAGCTTAGTCTAGGGGCATTTCCAATGACTCAGGTTAATGGGAAACAGGAAAGAAAGCAATTTCCTTGTGCTCCTTGGCTCTTCTCCATTTTTCTTTATCTTCTCCCCCTCCATATTTTGTGTCAACTGCAGGCTTAAAAAGCAATCCCTAACCTCTTTGTTCTCTCTTTTTGTAGAAATTCTTAACCCTTGTTTCATTTCTGGGGCTCACTGTTTTGCTCTGCAAGCTACATTTCCCAGAGGCAGCAGGAAAAATGAAGAAAGATTCACAGCGATGATGCAATTAGTTATAAAAGAATAGATCCTACTTAATTAATCTGGGAATTTCCTTGGGAAGCAGTAATGTCAGCTATCACATGCAGGAATCTCCCACCTTCTGGCATTTGAATTTTTTTGGTGCTTGTTTTTTACTGAAAGACTCTGGATGGGTTCTTTCCCCAATACATTTCTGTGTGCTTACTCTCAGCCTACTGCAATCTATGCAATTTTTGAAACTACCAACATTCTATAGATAACTGGGCTAATCAGAGATTTCACATGAAAGGACTAAATCTTGACAGTACAAATAAAGTTTCCTTCAACTACTAGATGCAAATGATAATTCATGGGAGTCACAAGCCGAAAGTCAGTGTCTTCCTAACTTAGGGTGTGTTTTTCACTGGTTTCCCATGCTGATAAATGCCACCAAAGTATTTTTGTAGTGTATAGTTACGTATGACAACTGCATCATTGACATAAATAATGTTTTTAAACTGTACAGGTTGCACATCATGGTAGTCTGCTCCTCTAATCCCTCCTGTGGGAATCAATACAAATGTTCCCTTGTAGGTGACTGCTGAATGGAATCACTCTTAGAGTGCTTAACAACTCACATTTATAAGATGATAATTTATAGGCTTGCAAATTCTATTTTATTGAATAGAATATGTTTCTATTGAAAATGGATAGGATGAATGGGATTGTTAGTCCTGTATTTTCAGGTTCAGTTCACAACTGGTAGAGCTTGTAGGTAATGAAAATTCAGTCACTACAGGAATGCTGCTCTTTTGCTTCCCAATACAAAGTCTTATACTTTCTCTAACACATTGGTGTGCTGTATAAACTGGGCCATCCTTCATATTTGCCTATAAAGATGTCCCAATTTCCAGTAAAGTGTCAGGGCCCAGGGCAGGCTTCCCTTGTTCTGGGAGTTCAGCTGACTGCACTCAACGTCCAGCTCATTGATGGGAGTTGCACTGAAGAAACCAACACCAAGACTCTACACAGGTCCCCTATCCTTTCCTTGGGAGCTGGATACTCTCCAGCTCAACAAAACTCTCTCCCTTGTTCTCCACCAGTCCCAGAATTTTTAGGATTGATTTGTGCTTAACTTGAAAAGCCAAGGAAAACTACTCCTTGTTACCTGGCCCGTGAAATGAAATGGGGAATTGTGACTTCAGTGTGTGCTCTAGGGCTCACCCCTTTCAGAGGGATGCACTTTTAAAAGTCATGCAGACAACAATGACACTGACATGATCTTTAAGCAAACCAAAAGTATTTTAGTGTTATGTAATTTGGATTGCATGAAAATCAGCCCTTTGCACTAGTCACAATTTGTATGTTCGCCCTGACATCCCAGCAGCACCATTGGGTTTGTTTTTCCTAGTCGCTGTGAGGTGTAATTCTTGTGCAGCCACCGGAAAATTCAGCAGTTACATAAGACATTTTAAAAGTTTCTGTTTGAACTCTTCCTATCTGTCTTTTTTTATCTGTTTGTAACTGGTAATTATGAGTTCACACTGATCTACAATTTCAGTTTCCACAGCAGTGCTTTTAAAAAGTAATTTGGTTTTAGTCTGTCTTATTCTTCTCCAGTAATGTATTTCAAGGTTTGGGTGTAACACTGAAATATTCATAAAGTTCCTAACCAGTTGCAAATTTTTGGACTGTGTTATAGTAATGGAAGCTGCCTGGATGACAAATGAGGTGCAACAGAGCAGAAAGGGAGGTGAAAGGAGAGCAAGAGAAAAGAAGGGGAAAAAAATATACAAAATTTAGCACAAGGGAACAAGAGAAATGCAGATTGTAACAAAGAAAAACAGAATAAGGAAAGGTAAAAAACAGTGGGAAGAGAGAGGCAGCAAAACATAAAAAATTTAATATAATTCTTTGGTCACTGCCTAACAAATAGGTTAGCAAAATGTCAATTTTTATCCAATCTCATACCCATATGCTGGATACACTACAGTAGCTGAAAGACTAACATGCTCATGTGATACTGAAGTTTTTGAGGAGAACAAAAAGGTTGAGGTCAAATACCAGATGATAAAATGAGAAAAACTTGTTGTTGAGAAACTGCCATAAAAACAATTAGAGGAGTTATCTGAATGCAAATTCTTAGAGACTAGAATTCACACCAGTTGAATTTTAAGAAGTGGTGGGGCCTGTTTCTTTGGATAACCACCCCAAACTGAACAGCCTGCTGTATTTGAAAATCAACTTTTTATTTATTAACAGTTGCACTTGTGTTAAAGAATAAATCAGATGTGTTTAGTAAGATTTGCCTTCCTTCACAGACTGTTTATCAGCATAAATTCTATTTCTAGTCTTCAGTTTCTCTGGTGTTGTATTCCATGGTTTCAGGAGCTTCATTTGTATGTTTGTTTTCCGTCTGGGATTATTATAAAGTAGCCAGCCAATTGTTGCATCAATTGCCCTGTTTGGCTGTCTGCATTCCATGGTGGCATGACACTTCCACTCTCCCAGTCTTTGGAGCTCCTTAGCTGCTGTGCCTGTTATAATCAGATGTAACCTCCAGGCCTCAGCATAATGAAGGAGAAGTTTTGTATCAGTAGAGCAATCCAGCTCCTTCACAAAAATTATCACCTCCTTGGTTCTGTCAGCATAAGTTCACATGGAATATCACTATGATAGGTTTACTGAAATGATCCTAAGGATTTCTAACCTATTGAAAACAATAATAATTGAAGTATTTAAACTAAGGAAAAAGAGTTAGTTGCTGTTACTCCTTAAACAGCCCCACTGGAACCAGAATGTCACATCTTGATGTGTTTTCCTCTTATGGTTAGTATTCCCGTTTTAAAATGCTGGGAGCTGGATGAAGGATTTCTGCCTTTGGCATCTTACTTAGAATTTAGAAATAGGCTGCTTGTTGCAAATTTCATCTGCCTCTTAAGTTTAAACCTAAATCTAAGTGGCACATATAGGGTGTTCAGCCAGGAGATAACTTGATTATATCGAGTAGTGCAATCTGAGATCTGCATCTACAGGGCTGTTTGGCTATGTGTCCCTGCTTAACAGCCTTTCGGTCCAGCTATGAGTACTGAACTTCTGTGGAAACATAGCACTTTGTACTCACTTCAAAAATGTGATGCAGAACAACTTTGCCACATGATTTTGAACTTTGTGTCATATCACAATTTTGACTACCAGTGATCATAAATATGACGGGAGGTAGAGCCTAGGTGACAGGCATGCATTCATATAGACACAACTGTATAAATTTTCACTTGAGAATCTTCCTTCATATTTAGATTAACACCACTCTAATCCATGATTGCCCCCAATAGCACAAAACTTTGTGCACCACTAGAGAACACCAACATGCTTATACCAACAGTTACCCAGAGGTTTAGCTTATCTGCTAGAGTTCTGAAACAATTTTGAAATTTCTGATTCATTTGTAAGCTCTGTGTGTGAATTTGTTTTTAAGTCTCTAAGTTGAGGAACAGGAATGAAGGAATAGCAAAAAAATTCCAGTTTGCTTTTTTTTTCCACATTCACTGATGTCGTATTCTTCTCCAGAATAATATGGATATCAGTGAACGGAACTTCTTTCCTGATTCAGGTTTAAAGACTGCAATCAAAGGACATCATTGCAACTGGCTGGCAGTGGAGCAGTCAGTACTCACAGCCACGTGTTGCTTCAGCAGTGCATGGGAGAAGTGGCCATCCCAGGGTGGGCTCCAGTCTCAGAGATTGCACCCAGTAGTAGCCAGCTGGAAAATACTAAAAAATAATGTTATTACTTGAATTCTACTCCATGTCCTTGATGACTAACTCAGGGTCTTAGAAAGGTCTTGACCTCTATACCGTGTCCCCTTAAAATAGGCCATACAAGCTTGAAATAAACAGGGATCACTCTTTTATTTTCAAAAGAGCTCATTGGAAGATGACAAGCTGTTATAGCCCTGACCACTCTCTCTCATTTCAGTCATGCATATATGGGAAAGCCAATCTGGTTTCCTTCCTCCCTGCAATCTCACACTCATGTTTCTGTCTAGGGTTTAGTGTATCACTGTTGTGTGAAGGAGAGGGCAGGGTTGGTCAGGAGAGCTGTATTCCCTTTCTATTGTCACTAGTTCACCATGAACTTGTACACACTGAACTCTTACTGATCCAGAGACAACAGGAACATCTTGTATTATATATTTAGGAAACTCACTGGGAAAAGAAAGCAGTCAGTTGTGGTCCTTTCAATAGAAGTAACTTACGACCTTTTACAGAATAAAATACTGCCAATGGAACACAGACAAGAGACCAGGTCCTCTTCTCCCATGAGGACTAAATGTTAGAGATTTCATTATTTTGGCCAAGAAATTTTGAATGTTTCCACAAAATAGGATAGTTTCAGAAAGGGTTGTTTTCCAGTCTTCTCTGGCTAATGCTTCAGGCATCTGTGGGGGGCATGCAATGAGCGGTAGAATCCCTTCAACACCATGCTATGTATAGGAATGAAACAGACCTAGGTCTTCCACACTTGCTCTGAACACTTGAAAAAAAAAAAAAAAAAAAAAAAAGAATCGCAGGCAGAGGTCCCTGCCACGCTTCCCTCTGGCAGGTCATTGACTTGGCCTCTAAACAATGAAAGTTTATGCAAAGAATGGAGGAAAAAAAAAAAAAAAAAAAAAAAAGATGAAGGGAGAGGTTTTTTGTCTCCTCCTGTACCTATGAGGAAAAAAAATCCACTGCAAGAAATCCTCTCTTGCATATTAACATATCTCAGATTGCATCTACTTCAGCAAGTCCTAGGACATTTTGAAGAACATTAGTCCTTTGTGTTAGCTACATTCTGAACTGTTCAGATGTGTTATTGCTGAGGCATATCTAGACATGCCAAGAAGCAAAATGTAGAGAACTGGGAAGTACTAAAGGAAAAACAAACACAAGCAGTTACAGAGTTTTTGTATTTCCAATAGCAGAAAGCAAAAACCCAAAAATTTTAGGATTTCAATTTTGGCCACGCTTTATTTCACAGAATCACAGAATAAGCTGAGTTGGAAGGGACCCTATGGGATCATTGAGTCCAGCTCCTGGCCTTGCACAACACTATCCCAAGAGTCACACCATGTGCCTGAGAGCATTGTTCACATGCTTCTTGAACTCTGTCAGGCTTGGTGCTGTGCCGTCTTCCCTGGGGAGCTGTTCCAGTGCCCAGCCACCCTCTGGGTGAGGAACCTCTCTCTAACATCCAACCTAAACCTCCCCTGACTCCGTTTCAGGCTATTCCCTCAGGTCCTGTCACTGGTCACCACAGAGAAGAGATCAGTGCCTGATCCTCCTCTTCCCCTCACGAGGAAGTTGTAGACTACAATGATGTGGATGCTTAAAGGCAGGAGCAGAGGAATTTTCCAGCTGCTGAAGCATTTTGTGAAGGTTTTCTTTCTCATGCTTTAGCTGAGAAACACTGAAAGATGGTTTTGTAAACTAATTCTCTCTCTCTGCACCTGGGTTTGTTTTCCTGCCTTGTTTTGGTACGCTGGAAAAAATATTTTGAATGGGTGTTAGAGAACCTCAGCCAATCCCTCTAGGGGGAGGCTGGTCAAGCAACCAATCATATCATGCTCTCTCATGTACAAAGATATATAACCTAGCATGTAAATAATAAAATAATTCCCTTTTCTCCTTGGATTTGGATTGTGTCATTTCTCGCCAGTTCTCGGTAAAACAGTGACACAATGAGGTCTCCCCTCAGTCTCCTCCAGGCTGAACAGACCAAGTGACCTCAGCTGCTTCTCATACAGCTTCCCCTCCAGGCCCTTCACCAATTTTTTTGCCCTCCTTTTGACACTCTCTGGTAGTTTAATGCAATTTTTATATTGTGGCACCCAAAACTGCCCCCAGCACTCGAGGTGAGGCTGCCCCAGTGCAGAGCAGAGCAGGACAATCCCCTCCCTTGCCCGGCTGGTGATGCTGTGCCTGATGCACCCCAGGACACACTTGGCCCTCCTGGCTGCCAGGGCACTGCTGACTCATGTTCAACTTGACACAGATCAGGACACCCAGGTCCCTTTCCCCAGGGCTTCTTTCCAGCATCTCATTCCCCAGTCTGTTCATACATCCAGGGCTGTCCCATCCCAGGCACAGAATCTGGCACTTTCCCTTGTTGAACTTCACATGGTTGGTGATTGACCAGCCATGTAATTTCTCAAGGTCTCTCTGCAGGGCCTCTGCCTTTGAGGGAGCCAACAGCTCCTCCCAGTTTTGTGTCATCTGCAAACTTGTTTAGTATCCCTTCCAGCCTTGTGTCCAAGTTATTTACGAAGATGTTGAAGAGCACAGGGCTGAGGATGGAGCCCTGCAGAACCCCACTAGTGACAGGTCATCAATCTGATATTGCCCCATTCACTGTAACTCTTCCTGCCCAACCCGTGAGCCTCTTGCTCACCCATCACAAGAGGTGTTTATCCAGCTGTGTGCTGGACATTTTGTCCAGAAGAATTCTGTGAGAGACAGTATTGAAAGCTTTACTGAAATCCAGAAAGATCACATTAGCTGGCTTTCCTTGATCAGCTAGACTGGTTAACTTGTTACAAAATGAAAATCAGGTTTGATAAGCAGGACTTTCCTCTCCTGAAGCTGTGCTGGCTGTGACCAATGGCTGCATTGTCTCTCAGGTGTTTTTCAATACCTCCCAGAATGATCTTCTGCATAACTGTACCAGGATCTGTAGTGAGACTGACAGGCCTGTAGTTTCTCGGGTCCTCCTTCATGCCCTTCTTGAAAACAGGGAGAATGTTCGCCAGCTTCCAGTCAGATGGGACCTCTCCAGATTTCCAAGACTGATCAAAAATAATTGAGAGAGGTTTTGCTATGCCCTGCTTCATGGAGTTTTTGTCTGATACTTTATCTTTGTAAGATTTGGTACTGTGGTTGGTGATTCTTTAAAATATCTCTAGAGTAGATTTTTAAAAAGAATTTAATACATCTGCTCTAAAGTCTTTGGACTACAGCTTCTGAGGTTTAAATGAATCTTTCAATATGCTCAGCATGTTTCTTAGTCTATTCTGAAAGGTGAATTATTCTACATAAGCTTTCCATGGAACAAAAAGACACTATTTGTTTCCATAGCAAAATCATAGTTTCTTTTCCAGTAATCAGTTTCCATATCTGCACTCATGACAATCTGTTTAAAAGCATAAGAAATAAAGTGTGCTAGCCAAAATAAAAGTGAAGGGCAGTCAAACTACAAATCGATTGCAGAAGATACAGAGGAGAAGGTACAAAGTAGGCTTTAAGTTTTAAAAATATTGTAAGTGAGATTGTTTGGTTAGGTCTTTTTTCAAGTGATCAGTTATTTTCAGAAAGGAACCAGGAATTGTCTGGAATAAAAATAGAATTGTCAATCTTATCCTTTGTGTAATTGTATTGTTTGAATTAGTGCCACACTTTAGAACAATTACAGCCAAAAATTATAAAGGACTGCCCTTCCTCATGCATGGCATGTAGCGAACCAACACAGGAACTTTATTTTCAAGTGAATATTACTCTGAGCAACTTTTCATTCACCATAACTGTTAAATCTCTCTTTCAAGATTCATAAATTTTGAACATGATTGTGAGCAAATAATGAAAGTTAGGGTCACCTAACCCTTCAAAACCTTAGAGCACCTCCTGTCAAGTGCAACCATCAGGTACCCATCACCACCTTCTGAGAAGGAGCAACTGACAGCTCCAAAACGAGGTTTGAGGTTACAGGTAGCCCATGACAGATTATAACATGATTCACTCCAGTCACACAAAAGACAATTTTTTAGTAGTGATGTCAGCTGAAATTTGCCATTTTACAAAATGAAAAGCCAAACAGAAAAACCCCATCATGCAAGGATCAGGCTGCACTAGCAGAGAACAGGCTCTGTGCTTACAGCTGAGGGTGATACAGGCAATCTGTTACAGCTTTTGCAGCCACTAGGCTTGTTTCAGACTTGGCTTAAATTTATTGCAGGGCTGATTTAGGTCTAGTTTTGGGAGACCACGTGCCCTTTAGTTAGGAGATGAAGTGCATATTTAAGCTATGTGCTTAATCATTTCTTTTGAATTGTATTGTAACACATCAAGGAGGCAACTGAGGTGAAACTCCTGGTTTAGAGCATAAGAGTAACGGGTTGTTATAAAACACATTACAGAACATCAAAATAAAAAGCTTTGGAGGGCAAGAGAATGGGCTGGACTCTCAGCCAGTTTGCTGACCTCCACTCACACAAGCTACAATCAATCTTCCCTTCAGGCTACTACAGGTACAATTACTCTTGTAATTGCTACAGAGATGTATGTGACCAGACCACGCATGAACAAACAAATGTGGAAGGAGGCCTCCAAGGTCAAGTAAGCAATAGTAATGATTTTATTAATTACTACATTCTAAGAAAGGAGGATTACAGGATCACTGGATGGAAGGAATCTCAAGAGATCTTCTAGTCCATCCTGTTTGTCATAACAGCTCAACAGATAAATCTAGGTCACTCCTTCTCTAACCTGTTCTCAAGGAAGACCTGTCCTCCAGCTTCAAATGATGGAGATGTTCTAGTGCTATCTATCCCAGTTTCTTCACTACAGTGGTCATCACAAGATGTTTTTCCATCCTGAATATTCCTTATTAAAGTTTATTTCGGTGGCTCTTTCCCATGCTATATTTATGCAAACTGTTATTCCTCCCTCAAAAGTTTAATCCATATCCACTGTTACTTTGTAGTCCTGAGAATTAAGTAGCTGATGGATCTGAACAAAAATATAAGAAGTGTATCCAGTTTCCTTAATGCTGAGAACGTATATTGCACTGGTACCATTTATGCAGGAGTAACTACAAGTAGAGTATGCTTCCCCCATCTTTCCATAGCGGTGCTTTACATTGGAAAAAATTCCTCTCTGATATTTGCAGCTGCAGAGGCAAGCAAGCAAACAAGACTCAGATGCATGAGTGAGGAAGTGGATCAGAGGAAATAATCTCAGGCTGATTAGATAGCAGCACCACATTGAATAGAGAAGAGGAAAAAAGTTGTTTGGTTTTTTTTCTCCAAAAGATCCAAAGATGATAGCATTAAAATTGCAAAACCTGACAGAAAAATATGATATATTTGAATTCACACAGGAGAAAATAGCCTCATAATGCAGGGATTGCCTGCATGTTCCATCACATGACAACCCAAATGATTCTATGATTCAGTGACAACGGCAGTCCTTTCCTATTAATTGACATAAGCCTTTGCACGATTACTGTTCAGTTTCTTGTCACATGGGCAGGCAGGACAGGGACTGGTGGAAGTCAGTTCCTAGATCCATGGGGATTCCTGGTAATGTGAGTAGGAGGATTAGAGCACGACCATTACCAGCCTGCTCAGAAGAATCTGTTGCACTCCCATGGCAAACAATTGTCACTTGTTGCATTGCACAATGAAAATCTTACTAGATCAACAGGAGTACCCAGAGTAGCAGCCTTGCAGAACAGATTGAATTGATTTGATGGGTTTTGCCAACTGTTGAGCCCCAGGTACTTGTACCTGCATAATTTAATCAATAGGATACTCGAAATTTCTATATCTCTTCATACTTTATTGGGTCAATAGAGACATAAAGGCAAAGCATAAATTCTGGGGACACCTTGTTTCCTCTTTTCCATACTTACAGGGAGCTTATAAGGAAGATGGGGGCAGGTGCCTGTAGCAATCAAACAAGGGATAATGGTTTTAAACTGGAAGAGGGATGATTCAGAGTACATATAATGAAGAAATTTTTTTACAATGAAGGTGATGAAACACTGGAAGTGGTTGCCCAGAAAAGTGGTAGATGCTCCATCCCTGAAACTATCAAGGTCAGGTTGGACAGGGCTCTGAGCAGCCTGAGGTAGTTGAAAGATGTCCCTGATCATTGCAGGGGATGGACTTTTAGAAGTCCCTTCAAACCCAAACCACTTTATGACTATGATATTCCACAGTGGAAACAGACTTTAAATAAAACTAAATCATATTATCATAACTTTCCCCCAACTGATATAAACCAATCAGTGAGAGACAAAACTCTGGGGGTTCCTAGATTTACAAACTAAACAAGTCCTATGCTAGTAAACTTTCTGTCTTTGAAAAAAGGGTGCCCATACTCTGGTTACTCATTTGCTCTTACATGGATGCTTTATCACACTCTAGTTCCAAAAAGCCCCGCTCTCTAAGCATTTATGTTTTCAGTTTCTGGTGCAGCACTGTGCCTGTGACTACTGGCTCACCTTGGGATTTTCTCATCCTGTTCTTATTCTCTATGATCATGACAGACGAGATTTGATGACTTCTCAGGTTCATGAGCACCCTGCTTATTCAAGCTGACGTCTGGATTTCTGGCTCAATTTTCATTTTCTGTAATAAGATGTTAATCTGAGTTCATTTCAGGCGATTCTGAATGAGAGGTATGATCACATTTCTTGCTAGGTAAACAGTTGAAGTCAACTTTTTGATTGCCTAGGAAATAATATAAACTTATGACAAATTAAATGAAGTGCTCTCTTACAAAGAACTATTTAAATTCTGGTTTATGTGTGTGTGTAAATTACCATTACATCTTTTATTATGCTATCTTTTATATATATTCTAGCAGTAAGACTGTGTTGCAAGTGCTCTCTGACTGTCACCAGGGCTACTTTCCAGGTGTTACATACCAGCCAAACTTCAAGGTTATTTAATTTCTGGAAAGCTGTTGGTGGACTAGGCCTATTTTTCAACCTGAGGCAGCAGGAGTATAAATACTCAAATAAATACATTCCTAGGCCCTAGAAGGTGTCTTGTGTATTGTTGCCAATCAGCACAGTGTATAATTAATCAAGCAGTCACAGGACCATCAATACTGAACTCCACAAATCTGACGATGTACAATTAATACAGGACTGCTCGACATCTCTTCTCTGCTGACTTGACTCTCTTAATGTCTGTCAGAAACCTTTGGTTCAAAACATTGAACCCTCAACACATGTTTATTTTTGCAGACAGTAATGCTGGAGCAAGAATACTCAGAGGCCATGTTCAGCTTTCTGGTAGCAGAACGTATTCTATTGAATAGCTGTGATCATATTCTACTGCTGTAGCAATTGTTTGACAGGATCCTTTCAGAACAAAGTGTCACGATCCGCTAATGCAAGCGGGGGTCGTGATGGTTCATTTATCGATCTCAGAGTGTAAAAGGACACAAGAGGTTTCAGTTTTAATCAAAACAGTGCACCTTTATTAAGTCCCCACAACACAGTAATGCAATAGAAGAGAGTAAGAGAAAGAGAGAGAGAGAAAAAAAACAAAGTAGAGAGGGGGAAAAAGAGGGGCAATAGCTACCAACGGATGAGACGAAGTCCTCGTGGTCTTCCGCCAATAGATTTGTCTTCTTTCCGTGGGGAGATCTCGGGCTCAGTAATTTCAGAAGGTCCCTTTATAGTCCTTTTCAGAAGCGAGGGGCAACTGGCCAAGAGGTTGGGAAATCTACAGCTGTTGTTATGGGGTCTGTTGCTTTGGGAAACAGGTACAGGACAGACGTACAAGACAGGTGTACCGGAGAGGTGTACAGGACAGGTCGTTCCTTTCCACTTCAGCACAGTTCTTCCCGCCTGGGCGGCAAAAACGGCACAGTCCATTGTGACCTGCACTAATTTTCCTCAGGAATGCGTACCAGTTCCCAGTGGGCACACCCGTAGGCAACACTTGGCAGACATCCCACCTCAGCCAGGCCAGGACTCCTGTGTATTCAGTCTCTGTCTTCGGCGATGATCGTGAGGCAGATGAGGGATCTTCGGACCGTCTCTTACACAAAGTGACTCTACAAATATCCTAGTCCTCAAGGATGTGTGTTACCTCTCTCAGCCCAATTCTTGGCAAGAAATTGATAAAAGAAGGAAGATACATGTAATTTCTTCATTCAGGAAAAATTGAGGTCTTCTTGGATTTCATTGTTAAAGTAAATTGAGAAGAGCAGAGATTAAATTTTCTGTTAGTTTTGAACAACTGTTGAGTAGAGCTATTCATAGCCTAGAACGTTTGCTATTTTTTAACCTTTTGAAGAATGCAATATGCTGTTTCAAGGCTAGCAACCCTTTTTTTCCATCATGGACCTGTTACAGATCCCTCACATATCTATCAGAAAATCACTTTTTTCCCTAGCTTTGTTTGTATACAACTGACCATCTGCACCATCTAAGCCCCTCTGTCACCTAAATCAGATTTCTGCTATGAAACAGCTACCAGCTCCATTAAAAATCCTTAGTTGTTGCTAACATCTAGGCTGTCATTTCCTTAAGGAAATACTATTTCTGAGCTCAAACACAGCCAATGTTAGCATTAAGTCCTTCAGGCATGACTTTCTCCATGGAGGTTTATCAATGAGAAACTTACTCGCAACAGGTAGCTAATTTTCCATTAAATAATCCCTACATGAAATGGCACCCTTTATGTCACACCACAGAAAAACCTCCACAAGACAAAACTGAAGAGAATCACTGCTCAGATAAATTAGTTTCCTGATCGCTCCCTACTGATATGATTTCTGAGGCAGAACAGTGCTATAACAATATAAGTTTTGATGACTTTGAGCCACCTTGGGATTCCATCTTGCTAAATTTAATTAAGGGGATTACTGACATATACCATAAAAATTAATTTCTTTGCCAGGGAAATCACTTATGAAATGAGAGATTTTGTATTGTGACTGTGTGAACAAGTTCCTAAATAAGTAGGAAAAGGAAGGAATTCAATGTCATAATTGCAAAAGTAGGCAAAAAAAAAAAAAAAAAAAGAAGATGGTGGTAAGATGGTGGTGGCGCAGAACTTGACAGATAGCTCCGTACAGACCAGTTAATCAGACCAAGTCTGGCCGTCTTTGCAGAATGCTGTTTTGTGACCTCTAGTGAAAATATGAGAGCAAGTCACTTTTGTAGGGACCCAAGAGACTGAGGGCATAACTCAGAACTCCAAGACCCCAAGCAGAAAATTCCTACTGTATATTTAATAGTTATCATACAACAGAGATCCATAATTCACTGCTATGAAATCTGTGATCTTACAAGAACACTTGTTGAGTACAAAGCCAACGAGCCTCCATATCAGTTTAATTGCTGGATATTAACATTTCTCTTTTAGTAACTGTGCCTAAAGCAGTTTACAATGATTAATAGGTCTAACAGAAAACCGATGCACTTTCACAGACCCACAAGGTGGCAGGTGCTAATAACTGTATCCAAGGGATCTTATTTCATGCTTCTTGTTACAAGTGATATCATTAATTCCATTCTGTGCCACCT
>NW_008238983.1:11553191-11559100 GCF_000691975.1 Corvus brachyrhynchos | reverse complement strand
CTTTCCCTTCCTTATGGGGTCTACTTTCAAAATAGATAGGATATCTACTTGTATTGCACACCAGTATTTTCAAGACTTTCATCTGCCTATAGTGTGAAAATTCAGGCTTGCAGTACCAAACACACACAGACTTTGCTTACTGATGATTTAGCTGCTATGTCCCAGAGCTAGCAAGTGGGGAAAAAAGGAATAAAGTAAAAATAATGAAAGTCCAGGTGCTGAAATGTGTTTATATTATCAACTTCGCCTAATTAGTTCAATTTAAAAAGTGTCTATGCATGAGAGATAATAAGGGAATACCAAAGTAATGTTTTATTAATTTTTTTTTAACTTACTTTCAGATTAAGACTTAATTCAAAGATTAAGTCTTTGAAGCAGGACTAAGTATCTAATTTTATTTAGCAGTACACTGGACATTAAACCTCAAGGAAATAGCATGTAAAATGCAATTATAAATAGATATTTATAGGTCTCAGTAACCTTCAAAGAGGATAGCCATAGATTTTCATAATTAAATATTGTAAATAGTACTGAGAGATGGGAATGAATTACAGATTTCATAAAGCATAACAGTAGAATCTGAATACTATGAATAATTTTTAAACCAGCTCTTAGAAAACCTAACATTCTTAAGCAGAATCTGTATGTTACACTGTTCAATAACATGTTTCAAAATAACATTTACATTTTATCTTAGAATATAACAATGTATATTCTTTAAAACTCAGCAAAATATAGTGCCTATTTTACTTTACAATTCCTTCTTGTTATTAACAAGCTCCATATGTTTATGCATGATCACATTTTCAATGGCAAACATTCCAAGTATTTTTCAGGCCCAAGAGTACTGGAATTGATGAGTTATGTTATTGTATTTTGGGACATGACTGTCCCACAGGGAACATAAAATATCTGAGAATCTTCCTGGCTTCTTCCCAGCCTCCTGAAGGAAGCGGGAGAAGAATCACATCTGGACAGTCCCACTGTGCATGTAGAGTTCTAAGTTAGAAATGAAGAAGGAGGTGGGGCAATCTCAGGACACAGAACAGTTTCATACCCGCAGTCTTTGTGCATCTTGCTCTTGCTGAAGTCCTACAAGGGTCCAGAAGAAGGCAGGTAGCTAGAGTGCTGCTTATCCTAAGTTTCTGATTCAGGAAGATGTTTGGGGTTCTCTCAGAACAAATTTAATCTCACAGCTGGAGCTCCACCATCAGTAAACAAAACTAACACCTTGAGAAGATGCCACATGCCCTCTTCATAAGAGTTCAAGTTCTGAGCACTTCCCTGGGTCCTGTGACCTCATTCCTGTGCATAATGAATAGGTGACACATCCCTGGAGCCAACTGTCCTACAGTAAGATCTAGGAACAAAGGACTCGGTCTCGGAGTGTGTGCAGCTCTACTCACAAGGCAGGCTGGAGGAGTTTTCAGTGATGCCAACTTTTCTCATTTGCCATTTGGGCCACTAGTTGGGTCTCTTTAATTGAGCATCATGCCATCTGTTGGCTAACAGTGAACCATTAGAATGAGCATGGGTTTCTTACTGGATCTCTGTAATTTATATAAAACTTTTGCCTTGCAACTGGGATTGATTACATCAGGCTGCTCTAGTTTTTAAGCTTCAGGGTTGATACAGAGCTCATTAATTAATTTATGCTATAATAATTATTTCCATACCCTTGATTCCCCATTAACTTTAATTAATTTACAAGGTTGATGGCCTTTGCATGCACACGTACAAACACACAATACATTATACACACAAATGCACATCACTTCTTATGAAATTGTTTTTTCCAGCATCGAGTCTCATACTTATTTTTAAAATTACTTCACCTATACTAATATGCATGTCTTTAAAATACCCAAGAAATGAAACCAGACTATCCGGTCTCTAACTAAACCTTACTTAAAATTTCCTACATGTTTCCAATTTTCATTTGTTCCTTCCAGCGCCTCTCTCCCCCCTCCTAAGGAAGTTTAGGTAAACATACTTGGAATATTTAATCTACTAAAAATGGCATTGTTTTTCTTTGCACTAAGAATGCTGCTATAATCAAGTTTGATCTTGTCACTTTAATCACATGCTCCAGGGATGATGACTAACTTTCTGACACTGTATATGGAGCTATCAACATGTAGTATTCAAAAAACTTGTTTTGTTTAGTCAGTGCTTTTTATCCTTTACATACAGAAGCCCAGAGATAGCTGCAAGCCCAACAGCCTTCTAAAGTCCATTTCAAACACAGGTTTGGAGATGAACACTTTAAAAAGCCTTTTCTTCTTCTCCCAGAGTTCATAGGTCAGTATTATAACATTTTTACTCAAGAGCATTTTTAACTTACCACTACTTTACAAGACTTTAGGGCACAACTTCAAGACTGAATCTCTGAAATAAAAATTTGGCCACACTTTTTAAAAATAGATTTGTATATGCTGAGGTTAGAATTTTTTTGAATGCCAGTTTTGATTTTGGGACCTCCTTGGATTTTCTTTTCATCTTTGTTCAAAGATATGTCCTCACAATGCATATATCCATTGTTATTTGAGCAGTCTCATAAGAGTACCTTGGCCTTTTTCTTGAACATGGAAAGAACAACAGTCACCATGGCATGAGTCCCATTTCTTCCTTTCCTTTCAGTGGACCTGATTCAGCATTGATCAGAGAGGCTCAGATTTAAGAAAGGTGCATGGGCTAGGCCTGCCCATTTCAAACTCTCACTCTTCTTACTCTTTTCACTCATTGGCTGAAATACTTATAGGATGAAAGCACTTTGAAAGCACTATAAGGACTCCCTTTTCATAATTTACAGCAAATAGTTGTTTTTCTACACAAAGATTTTGCTTTTTATTTCATTGCCTTTTTTATCTCCTGCCCTTGCCCTTGCATTTGTTCTAACTAGCAAAGATCACAGATCCCCTTTCCACTAAGTGCCATAATCTCAACTAGACATTGACAAATGTCAAGTTCGACATTGTATCGGTTGAGAAGTAACATTTGGGTTATTCACACTTCTGAGGACCTTTCTCCTCTGTAGGAATAGAGGCAACGTAAAGGAAGACAAAATCTGTAAGAATGTAGACCATCATCTCTACTTCTGTTCCTCACCTACCTCCATGACCACAATGGCACTAAACCAAAGTAGCCCCATAAATACTGTTTTACCCTTTAGTTGTAAAGCATCACAGGCTTTACATCCGACCTCTCACTGCAGTCTCTTCATTTATCTGGTTAGGCCTTTTTTGATTTTAGCTGGTGTTAACTGTGGCATCAGTTCCCTGATGGGTGCATGCCTGTTGCCTTCCTAGGTTGGCTTCAGCCTGGGAGTGCAGAGGGCTGGGGGCTGGCCCTCCTACGTAGTCACTGCAGGACAAACTGCGCCCTCAGGGGTAAGGGGGCTGGGGGAGGGCTGCATTTAATTTTCAGCGTTTAGCTTGGAAGAAGTTACAAGGCTGTGGCCTATGATAAGGAAACATAGAAAAATAGCCAATTAAACATTAATTGGTCTAAAAATACATTCCTATCTCTACCCTAGTTTGTGTACCTTTCTGCTCTGTACAAGATTTTGAGTGTAACCGTCTAGCATACGCTGGCTCTGAGAGCAGTTCATGTGTACAAATATTCTAGAGATAAAAGCAGCTACTCAGAGCTATTAGAAGTTGTCAGGCTCACCTGAGACAAGACATCACTGAGAAGTACCCATGTTGTAGTCAAAAAGAGAAGAGTTAGCAACTAAAACTTAACTAGCAAATGATCTAATAATACTGAATATTCCCAGTCACACACTGATTCTTGAGAAAGGAAACAGAGAAAAACCTGAACAGAAGCAGAACACCTGACTGGCTAGAACAAACACAACTTAAAATTGAAATATTACAAACTTGTTACTTACCCCTTAGGCCCCAGAATCAAGGGACTTAAAACAAAAAACTTGCTTTCATGTTGTAACACTATGTATTTCTTCCCCTCATGACTTTGAGGAAAAGCCGACAATTTTACCAAAGTATTAACAATGCAGAAATGTCTGCTTTCCTCCAAAGAACCTATGCCATGCTCCTGAAAATGAATTTGATACTCATCCATCACCTTTTTGGATCTGATACATGGGTGCGTAATGCCTACCTTTTTTCTGTACAGACATGAGATTTTTGATAACTTTCTTTTTATCCCCAAGATAAGGGATGCTACAATTCCATTATTTGTGATTGGAGACAGCTGTAGTAGAATAAACTCTGTCATTATTACCTGTGTCTTTGAAAGGTCACACAGCTGGTAATAAAGAATCAATAAATGTAACAGAAGTTAACGGGAAATCCGTTTTCTGTTTTGGATCCAAGTTTCTTTTTGGTTTGTCAGGGAAGACAAATATCATGGATTGAATAAAGTGAGAAAGACAGAAATGGTTGGCAAGAGTAACAATACTATGAAATAGAGTAATATATTACCAAGTAATCCATGTTTAGTGGAATATTTGCCGTATTTTAATCCTGAGTCACCTAAAATGGGATTTTGGGCTATCACAAGCAGAACAGCCTGAAGTCAGGGAATTTTAACTGAAGAAGTCAATGACCACCTGTTGTCCTTTGCTTAGTTTCTCTTCTGGGTTTGTTCCTTCAGTTAAGTGCATCATCAGCATAGTGAAAATATGAGATATGGTTGCTAAGCTTTCACAGGCAATACCACAGCAGATAGCAGGACTCTTTATTTCATGGAGGCATCTGATTCCCAGTGTACAGCACACCGCTCTGGGAGAAGGCAAATGGGAATCTCACTTTTCTGGCCAGAGATTTAAAAAAAACAAACCAAACAAAAAAAAAAAAAGACATTTGCAACACTATTTGTAGCATAACAGGTATATTCTTTAGCCTCTAGCTCCAAGAATGGTTGTACCATGTCCAGAACTACAGCACCTAAAGGATGAGACTTAGGTCAAAGGCATTTGTTAACCACCACTCTGCAATGTTCTTCCGAACAGGATAAACAGGTGTAAGGCACATACGTTTTGGACACACCCTGCTGTTTTCTGAGAGAATCAGCTGATTTTGAAATTTCCCTGCCAGACCCCCAAATGGTTTAATACCTCTTTGACAAATTACTTGGGCTCTCAGCGATGGCAACAGTGTCTTCCTGAGCACATGGAGGCAGAAGATATATATTATATTATAGATATATCATCTATTCCAAAGACCCAAACCAGTATTTTCTGGCATTTTGATTGCTCTGACCTCATAATTTGTGCGTATGTGTGTGTATGTAATACGTGTATATTACATGATGTGCCAGTGTAATATAATGCAAAAAGAGAACTTTGAATAGACTATAGAATTGCAGTAAGCATATGTGCAAAATCTAGAAAAGACATATTTTTAAGGATTTCACTAAAAACCCCCAACATCCATATAGCAAAAGGGAGATTTTCAATGGTGCTAGTATATTTTTCCCAGCTTGCGCAATGAACTCTTTTACACTCTGTATTTTTAACACATTTTAGCTTTATTTTGATTGCCTCAGGTTTCAAGGAATTGTGTCTGAGATATCTATTCTTTGCATCATTTAGAGGGAGAAAGAAGGAGAGTGTTTTACCCTGTAAGTCTGTGTCATAGGTTAGCAAGCTAAGTCTTGGAAGTGATGTTCTTCTTACAGCTTCCTCTATGACCTGATAGAACCTATCAGTGGCCAGTTTGAATATGGACAATTCTTTAAGCCACTTAAAGTTGTGACCGCCTCTGTGATCCACACTTAAGAATAGACAATCCCCCCCAGCTTGCTCTCTCTCATTTCCGGCGCTGGGACAGGTGGCTGCGGGCCCCGTGTGGGGGCCAGCGGGCTCAGCCCAGGCCTTGCTCGGGCCAGGCTGGGCCAGGCCACGGCCATCCTGGAGCCGATGGGCCCTGCTCCACCCGTCGCAC
>NW_008238983.1:11548706-11552748 GCF_000691975.1 Corvus brachyrhynchos | reverse complement strand
GGACCCTCGAAAGCAGTTGTGGGAAAAGCTGCAAGTTGGGGGAAGAGACTCACATGTGAGCAGAGAGACTCCTCTTCCTAAATGGACTGAACAAAGTTATTTGGAAGTGGGCAGCTGTCTCATTGTGATAATGTTTTCATGGCATGAGCAGAGAGACTTCTCTTTCTAAATGGACTGAACAAGGTTATTATGGAAGTGGTAAACAGACTGAACATCTCAAGGGTTGTCTTTTTACATTGTCAGTGGGAGAAGGGAGGAAGGTGGGGGGAGGAGAAGAGTTCTGAAGGTGTGGTATGATTTTTTTTTCCTTCTTTTAGGTCTGTTAATAAACTTCTTTATATTCTTTCAAGTTTGGTGCCTGCTTTGCGTTTCTCCTAATTCTTATCTCACAGAAGGTAAACAGTAATGAGTATTTTGGTCCAAACCCCTACAGTCTGTCTTCAGTGGTCAAGAGAATAAATCCCAGTGGCAGCAGGAGCATCAGGAACGGTGGCAGTAGGTGCAAGAGTACCAATCTCACCTATTTGAACCAAAGGTTTCTTCCACTAGAGTCAGACACTTCTTCCCCCAATGCCTGCCTGCCACAGGCCACAGCCCCAAGAGGTGCAGGTTGCCCTGTTTTGTGTAGAGAGTTGTTTCTCCCCACCACCAAAGAGTGTGTCTCCAGCCTCCAGCAGGTTTCAGTTTCTTTTGGAACTGTGTTTGGACAAGGACACCATGTGCCTCAGATTGGATAAAGTTTCTGCATTTCTGGGTGTGATGAGTAAATTTTTTAATATGATTTTTGTTTTCGTGTGCCTCAGGGTTGGCTGAATTTTCTCAAAGCCTGTAATGTAGGCTCATTCTATAGGCACAGTTCCTCACATCCCATTTTCCATCTTTAAACAAGTGGGGCTTAACTCTTCTATTCAGCCTAAACATGTATATATATATGTGTATATTACGTATGCAATACAATTTACTGAATTTCACCTCTCTCTACCACTTAGGAAAACACATCATATTCCACATTTCAACAAAATTGCTTCTTCTATGCTGATATGTTTGTCTTCAGTTACAATCATCAATCAGTGCTCAGTTTTAAGGAACACATTGGAACTGATTTTCTGTAATGTTTGCTTGGGCAAGAGAAGGGTTTTGCACCAGTTTAAGTGTGACTCAGTGTTTGGTAAAGATTTTTATAGCTGAGGTTTCTGGCAGTATTAATTAGAGTCAATTATAATGTGATAGACAGGTTTTGCCAGTTTAAAATTCTTAACAGAACTCCCTCTGTCTCTTAAAAACCAAATGGAGATTTTGATTGCATTTGCACGCCTGAATTGTTAAACTCCTTGAATGCTAGACTCCATGAATATAATAGGATATATGAAAATTAAATTAACAGAAGTTTACTTCGGCAAATAACCAGATGTCCATGTGTGTCTATATAACACTAGGAATGAAACAACAAATAAATATTTTGGGGCTGTTCTCCATGTCATTGTTGCTAACAATGATTTTCAAACACAGCTTAAAATTTTCTGGTCAGACTTCCTATTATTGATAATTAAGTAATTTTTAAATTATCACGGTTGGTAATTTCATGTTTCTATTTGATTGGAGTTGGTGCTAAGCTATTAATTGGAAAAGTAAGTATATTTTTAATGCAGTATTTTCTGTCATTATCTGCTCCAGTGGCTTCCTAGATACAAACAAAGACACTTAATTAGTGTTTCATTTTCTCTCTGGTCCAATAAATATCTTGATCAAATACAAGGAAAAAGAGCCAGGAAGAAAAATTCAAAAATAAGCCAGCATACATCCTTAAAGTACCTATTACTTTGGTTACTTTCTGCACATATAGCTTCTTCCTGAAAACCTAGTGTTGCAGGGGTTTTTGAAACAGATGTTAAGAACTATTTTTTGTTTAAAATTGTTTTCTGGCCAGCCCTACTACTAAATTACAGCTTCCAAAATTCGCTTCCTTAAGCTGAAGTAATCTTCAACGCTGTCTTATCCCAATGTCAGCAAGAAGAAATATGAGTTAGTTATCCACTGAATCTTAATATGCTTTTCTAGAAAATGCTTTTTTTTCATATTTTTTTCATATTTTTTCATAAAGCCATGTTCTTTAACCATGTGTGGCATCTACCAGGGCCACACAGTGACTGACATGCAGAACATATATATAGAGCATATAAGACAGCATATATGCTTTCTTCATGTTCTAAATGAAGTTGCTACAACAAAACTCTTCTTAGACAGCATATGTAGACATGGCTTATTCTAAACCAGTTTTCTGTGCAAAACCAGTGGAACTCACATGACCAAAAACACACTCATCCACTCTCCTTAATTAAGTATTCAATTATTATTATTATTAATATTATTATGTCATCTATGGTTAATTATTACATCTTTTAAAACATGGCTGATCTGCTAATTTGACTTTGAATTTTTTGTATCCTGACCTTTTTTGCAGTTTCTGGGGTTTCAAAATCATCGTGTTGGTTGCAGACATTGACTATTGTTCCTACTTCACCATGTACAGTGTAGTACTTTTCATCATATTCCATGAATGCCATCACCAAAAGCCTCAGTACGCATAGACCAAAGCTGGAATAATTAGCCCTGTGCTTCTTCCATACTTTTCAATCTCCCAGGGTAGATATATTTCTCTACTTCTCCTGATAACTACAGATGCAAGGAACAGGTAGGCTATGAATTGCAGAGACTTTCTATCCAGATCCATGTCCTAGATTTGTGCCTAGTCATGCTTTTAATTTTTGAAAGCTGAATCTGCTCTACCCTTGTTGTTAGCAAAATACATCTCATTGTGAAGTCCGTGTACAGAAACTTCCTCTTACTATCTCTCTATCATATGCAGCAGGTGGACACATTGCAGCCAGACATTCAGCGTTCACCACAGGTATACCTATATTCAGAATTCTACAGGACTCGCTGATTCTGTGCACTCTGTAATCCAGATGTAGATTTTACTTTGCATTTGTCCTTCTCTCAAACATCTGCATGAACTATTCGAGCCCCACGTTCCCCATGAACTTGAACCAAGAAGGGTGAAATGAGGTTCTGCAGCTAAACTCCTTGTTGCCAATCTGCAGTCAAGGATGGAAAACATGATTGAAAAAGCCTATGCAGACTTGAGGGACAGCCTGCATCTGTAATGGAGCATTGTCTTGCACTTGTGGTTTTGCTCCAGAGGCTTTCTATGCTTTCCCTGAAGTAAAACTGTTAATTTACCGCCTGTATTACTTCAAAGGCTAAGAATATATCAGACTCTCCTGATGGGGCTGCAATCTGAAATTCAGTATGAAAGAGCCACGGCTGAGAATTTTTATCCTTCACAAAGATAATTTCACTCTTCCTTCATCTCTCTGCTTCGTTTTATTCTGCAGAAAAGTCCCTTTAAATAGTACAAAGCCACTGCTTGCAAACACACTCCTTTTCCCAAATATAAGGTGCTTTCATCATCTTCCCTCAGTATTTCATCAGCTTGCCCTAATATAAAGAGTAGTGCCCCCCAAGACAACAGGCAGCTGTATGAGAAGTACCACTTTGAGCTGCAGAAGCAGTACTGGAGTGACATGGATATCATCCCCACCATGCTCCGCTTCCTCACCTTTGTGAGTCAAGAATTCACCAAGTAGTTCTGTAAATCTGTCATGCTATTTGCTACTCTTAAGTTGTCCTCTGAGGTGTGTCTGGCCGGACTACAAAGAGAAGTGAGATCTGAAGCCTGATTCATGAATTATTGGGTGGTAGGTTGAAAGAACTCCATACTTCTAAAACTAGGTTGGCTTCTTAACAAAATCTGTCATAAATGTGCCCCAACTGCAGCAGTTATCTCCTCTGAGGAAAAAATAAACAACAACAAAACCCCAACATATTTTTGAGCCCATTTATTGGTGCCTCCTTCCTCTTGCAATGTGTTTTTCCTATTTTCCATGCAGATCACTAAGACGTCTAGGACGTTGCTTTAGGCAAGACAGACCATTCTTCCCAGAGTTAGTTCCCTATAAGAATAACTTCAGACCATCCATGA
>NW_008238983.1:11534800-11548610 GCF_000691975.1 Corvus brachyrhynchos | reverse complement strand
GCACCTGCCATGATTTTTTATTCCCTCTTTTAAGAAAAGAGCTGTACTGGTTTCTATTAAAAATATTAAGATTCTCCTGCCACCATCTAAGCTCAAGAATTGTGGCCTGATGTAGGGGAATGAGCCAATGCTTTTATGGGTTGCATCCCATGCAGTTCCACCCATCCCTATTCTTCTCTGAGTCCTGAAGATACTGTCTTGGTCTCAGTATTTTATGCTTCAAGGCTCGGTTGGCTTCCTGCAGTAGACATAGTATGCGAAGAGGACATTTCAGGAAAGTGAAATAACTGAGGAAGCTTAAGATATCTGGCTTTTGGGATGCTATAAAGACTGCCATGTCCTTACCATATAAAAAAATTTCTTTAAGGCTGTGAGAACTCGAGAAAATAAATAAACAGGCTTTCTTAAGCCTTTTCTTTTACATGTCTGCAATATTCAGCCCATTGGAGGCTGATTTCTCTGGAAAAATTCAGAAACCATAGTGATGTAGTAATGAAATAGTAAAAATAATTTAAAAAAGGAGAGAAATAGGGCACAGAAGATGTAGAGGCAAGTTTCCCAGTAAAAGAAACTGGTTGATTGACTTTTTTCGCTGATATTCCTCCCATGACGTTCTTAGAAAGAATTCATTTGTTCCATTTACACAACTGTCCGTCACAAGGAACTGCTGTGCTAATAAATCCCTGCCTCTCAAAGAAGATAAGATATATCTGTCATACAAATAGTACTTGAAGTCAGTTAAAGCAAAAGGAGGCTGAAAAAGGAAATTAAGCCAAGGGAAAACTCTAAAAGGGTAAGAACAGCAAATCAGCATTGGAAGACTCATCATATGTCTGGGTAAAAATTGATAAAATGGAAAAAAGGCTGTGGATTCGGGTTTTTCCTGTCAGATTTACTGCAAGCAAGCTTTCAAAAAATATATCACTACTGTCAACAATAGCAAATGATGTTTTGTTTTGTTTTGTTTTGTTTTTAAAGCTGATGTGTTGCAGTCTGTGCAATGAGCATTATTTTAAGTTTCCTTTCAGTGCACAATGCTTTTAACTCTGTGGTATATGATACAAGAGCAGGGATTGCATATCTCTTTCTGTGTGCATGAAAGAAGGTGAGCCTCTTGTTGGGGTATGGTGAGCCCAAATGACCTCTCTAACAAACCTAGGTTAAGTAACAAAAATACCATGGTCTCAACTGCAGAAGAGAGGTACCAAATTATCTCCCATGCTTTTCAATATTGTTAATAGAAGTGGACAGTTATCTAGTTCCTGTGTCCCCAAAACAGAAATGGGAATAACATAATGCAATTCTCATTTTTCTCTGCCAAAATACTTTGGTTCTTAAGTTTCCAGTTCCTGAGTTTCCGTTTACTGTTTACAGCAAAAACCCTAAAGTGTTCCAAGTGTTCCCATCTCACGTTCCCCAAATTTGGACTTCCATACTGTAACTTTACTAATACTCTGCTCCGAGAGTCACTTTCCTCTCAAGATTCACAGTCACAGAAGGGACCTTGGCAGGTACCTCTGGAGTTCATCTTGTGAAACTTCTTCACAAGCAAGGTCCCCCAGCAGGTTGCTCAGGACCGTGTCCTGACAGCTTTTGAATATCACCAAATTTGGAAAGTCCACAATCTCTCTGGGCAACCTCTGCCAGTGCTTGGTCACCTTCACAGTGAAAAAGTGTTTCCTCATGTTCAGAGGGAACCTCCTGTGTTTCAGTTTGTGCCCATTGTCTCTGGTCCTGCCACTGTGCACCACTGAAAAGAGCCTGGTTCCATCTTGTTGGCACCCTTCCTTCAGGTATTTTTATTCATTGATGAAATCCTCTCTGAGCCTTCTCTTCCCAAGCCTGAATGGTCCCATGTTTCTCAGCTTTTCCTTACATAAGCAATACTCCTGCTATTTAGTGATCTCCATGGTACTTCGCTTGACCCTCTCCAGTACCTCAGTCACTCTCTCATGCTGGGGAGTCCAGAACTGGACCCAGGACTTCAGTTGTGGCCTCAGCAGCGCTGAGGAGAGGGGAAGGATCAGCTTCCTCGACCTGCTGGCAACACTCCCCCTCCTAATGCAGCCCAGGATACTGTTGGTCACCTTTGCCCCAAGGGCACATTGTTGGCTCATATTGAGTTTTTGTCCACCAGACCCTCAGGTCCTTTCTTCACAGCTCTTTTCTATCTGGTCAGTCCCCAGTGTGTACTGGTGCATTCCCTTCTGACCACAGGGCTGCATCCTCTTCCTCACCACAGCCCCCCCATTCTTCCCATTATCTTGTCTCACCCCTCAGCTTCTGCTCCTACACAGACCTCCCTCCTCCCCTTCACTCTCAGCCCCCATCCTCAGCCCACGTGTCTACTGTCTGCAGTTGCTCTGCAAATCTCTTACTTTCTATTTTTAAATAGCTGACAATTCTTCCTTCCTCCCCCAGCCCTGGACTCGGATTACTCTCCAGCATCCATTTGTCATTGATTCCACCTCCATTCCTGACTTTCCCCATAGGAAAAACAAAAGCTGGATCCAGGCTGCAGCTATCAGAAATCTGCCTGGATGTATTCATAGGAAAGAAAAAGAGCAGCTGTCTGAGAAAAAAAAGAGATGATGTGTGATAGCCTGTATTACACAAGAAGGCATTTTTTTGCAAACTAATAATTATTGTCATCAAGGCAGAATCTGTACAAAACTGACTGGAACTCTTTCAATTAGGAATGAATGCCAACATAAAGTTTGAAACACTCAGAGATTTAATATGATTTTATTCCTTTTGTCCTGTATCTTTTCCTACAAATAAGTATTAATGCACTTGGACAAAAGCAGGAAACATTGCAGTATTTTTAACTAGCTTTTCTTTCAGTCTGAAGCAAATCCTGTCAGTCTCTTGAGCAAGGCTAGCAGATGCACTGTGTTACCTCTCTCTTTGCCAAATGAGCAAATCTCTCATCCCTGCAACTCACTTCATCTCCAGCAGTCTACCCAAGAATACTGCATTTAACATGAAAGCAAAGCATTCATGAAGGCAAGTCAAACTCTCCTAAAGTTTAGGATTCTTCTGTTTCATTACATACTCCAAAATATACAGATACTTTTCATTCAGCTAGTACGTTACTTCCATTTCAGTTTAAAAACAGGATGATTTTCCAGACAAAAATAATCTCTCTTAAGCCAATTGGCTTAAGAAGTTTAAAATACAGAATTCAGAAAAAGTACATTGCATATGGTTGTGATAAGAAAAGAGCTTTTTCATTAAATTCTATTAAAACATGCAGTGGTGGGCACAAAACTATCAAGGATAACACAGCCAAGGAAATTCCTCAGAAAACCAGCAAATTTCACGGAGCAGTGATGTCAGATCACAAGACTGTGAGCGAATTACATTATATAATGAAAGGCCTGTTTGAGTCTTTCTTTTGTTGTGTTTTTCTTCTCTTGTGCAGGCCGAAGAAATGCAGAAGGCAATATGGAAAGCAGAGGAGAGAACAGACAGGAACAGATGATGATGATGATGACTTAGTAAATGTCTGCAGACTGAGTTCATAGCAAACCTTCAGAGCAGAGTGAGAAAGAGGCAGTGACAGGGAAAAGGCTGAGGGACAAGATATGCCTGTAGCTGACAAATATATATGGCTTAGGCATATGTGGTGACTGAAACCCAGCAAGTAGATAAAATCAACAACAGATGATATGCACATGAGGAAGAGGTAAGAGAACTTGGGAAGACTTGAAAGAACAGAGAAAATAATACTGAGGTTGGGGTATGGCTCCAGAGGCACAAATAAGTCCAGAAGCAAGAGACCAAACAGAAATTAATATATATAATTTTTCTTGTGTAGTTACAGAAAAAAATTACTGACTTTTATTGGAGACTAAAGCTTCTTCATTAGATGAAAACACATTGAGTGTTTTCGCAATATTTTATTTATGCTTTTCTGTCTTTATTTTTAGATTGTAATTGAAAATATTTACAAGGTGCTTCTTTGTCTTCCATATTTTCATGTCTTCTTTCTTCATGTAAACTCCACTAAAATGAAGTATTTTAACAACGAAAATACTGTTGCCTATCTGACATAAAGAAAATAGTTATGGAAGCAAACTGGTTACAGTATTTGATTCATCGTAGACCGATAGGTAAATGAGATTTTTAAAAATACATTTTGATTTCTAGATACTCCTCTTGTCCCTGAGATCTATATAGCTTTATGTCATGGATGCAGACTGAGCTTTCCTGTATGAATGCCTGTCATCAATCTGGATGATGCTCTCTTCTTCTCCTACACTCTGTTTTTAAAATAAAAAGTGTGATGATTGGGAAGAGGTAAACAATTCCAGTAGTCATAGTCTCTTAAGATCCATGTCACAAAATCAGTGCCGGTAACATCCACAAACAGGAATAACCAGCACAATGACAGTACACATGACCATTTTAAAATTTGAAGGTTAGTGTGTGTTTGGTGCTTGTGAAAGGGAGCACTGACAGTGTTGGACAACTTCCATTTCTCGATAGAAGGGTTGCATGGCAGGGGCACAGGAGCCTTAACAGTGACTGACTCATTCTTGGAGGCTGATTACCTGCTGTTCCCATCTTGAGAATGAGATCACCTTCAAACTGAGGCTATACAGACATGGGTCTTTCATTTTCACCAGTATTGGGCATCTGGGTCTCTTCATGGACATTCCCAGAGCTGCAGGACTGCTGTGGTGATCCAAGCCCCACGCTGTAGCACAGCTGTCCAGAATCACTCAGGAGCAGTAGCAGCAGAAGTCTGGAATATACAGCACCCTTTATGTATTTCCTTCACCACCACAGTAGTGAGCTTTGCTACTGGGATAATGGCTGAGAATAAACCCTGTATACTTGATGCTTGGGGGGTTCCTGTAACAGGATGCAGACTTCCATATGTGTTGATTTACAGTCTCAGTATAATTCTTGGAGCCAAAGGAAGGGTCAGATCTTCAGCTCCTTGGACATTTCTGTCCTCTGCCATCTTGCCTTGTGAGGAGACATACTGACTCCTTGGAGCGAGAAGTGCTGTGCTTTGTACAGGAATCATCCCAGGGGCCACTGATTAGAGGTCACCACTCCCTGTGGGTGGCATACAGCCCAGAAGCTGAGCTGCAGGACTTAATCTAAACACATCTACAGTCTCTAAAGGCTTTGAAAACTAATCTGCTTCTTCCTCCTCAGAGAAAGGTTTATGGGAAAGGTAATAAATTACAAAAAGATGTAACAAATGGGGACAACATAACCTTTTCTAAGATGATGCTTTTCTCAGCACATCTGTTTTGAAACCCAGGTTCGGGAGCAACACTCAGCACATCTCTTTGCTGCCCACTGCATTTTTTCACAATTACAGGGTTCTGCTGAAGAACTGCTGATGTAGGTTTAGTTTTTCCCATTACTTCTCTTCTATGAGGACAAATTTGAAATATTCATTTGAACGTTAGGAGGTTAACAAAAGAGTGAATTTGCTACTTATCAATAAGCAGAACTGAGAGAAGCAGTCCCAAAGCTTTTCATTCATCTGCTTCAACTGTCTCAGTTGTGATTCAAGATGTCATACCAAGCAACTGAAAAAAACCACTAACTTTAGAGTTTAAACAGTCAGAGATTCAAAAATATGAAATAATATGTCATAATGTAGGGGATAAAAAAAAAAGTGGATATATCTGGAAACCTAATGTTTTAAACTGTTTAACAAAATACTGAAGAAATATTTAAAAAGGGTCATGAAGCTTGACACTTGAGTGCCAAACTAGTTTAGTTTCTGTTTCTTCTCTTTCTTCTCTTTCTTCTCTTTCGTCTGTTTCATAGTTTTTGATTCTTTCTTGTTTCATAATAGATTTTTCTAATGCCTGTTCAATGGTCTGTATTACTGTGAAAGATGCTGGAACAGTCCTACAGGTTTGCTCATCATTTAATTTATGTGCACTGTGTGGTATGTTGTACTACAAAAATTGTGTTTTTGTTTCAAGGCATGAGGGTCTCTATTTTTCAGTGGCTGCCTTGCTCCAGATTGAGCAGAGGCCTCCAGAGAGGAGAAAACACAGCCTCCCTCAGAGCTACCCAGCACACAAAGCGCAGGGAGGGTCCCAGCTTACTAGAAAAGGCAAGACATTCAACACCACAGAGGTGTTGGGAGGCTGGAGAGAACGGAGAAGGGAAGAGGGGTGAAGTCTCTTCTGTGCAGCATAAGGCAGGCTCAGGCCAAGCTGAAGAACTGACCACAAAGAAGAGGCGCTCTTAGAAATGCAAAAATGCTTGTGGCGTGGTGTGCACAACCCAGTAAGCTACAAGAGAGAAGCTGGATGGCAAAACACAGCAGGAAGGGCTCCCTCAGCCCACAGAGTGCCAGAGAAGGAACTGGGTTCTGCGCCAGGTAACCAAGCAGAGCGGTGTTTAATATTTTTGTCCGCTAATGAAATCTGACTTAAAAGTTCAGAGGAATTTGACTTTTAGGTAGCACCTTTATGGGAATGCTTCTGCCTCAAATTGATGCTCCATCATGGCTAATTTACTTTCTGATCCTGGCATGTATACTCATGAAACTGCATCTACATTATCAAGAGTACAATAATAGGAACATTTACTTGTCAGCTGAACAAAGTCAAAGGATTCAATGGATGTGAAAACTGAGCTTGTTGTAAATGTAAGTAAGGGCTGCAGAGGTTTAATGCACTGCTGGCATTTTGTATTGGCCAGCTGTAGCCATAAAGGCAATATTTGTGCAGAATATATTCACAATACAAAATTAAATCTGAATGCATTTGTCCTAAAAAATAAGATAGACTCCTCTTATTTTCTTTGCCAGAAAATCATGAGGGACAGTTCTGCGTCTGAGAAGCCGAGCTCCCTGAACAGCAGGAAGGGAAGGGAGGCTAAATGAATTCAGAAAGTGTAAGCTATTTTATCAATGGAGAGGATGGAGGGAAGGCAGCAGTGCTACCACCAGGGAAACATGGTGCTGTGAAAGAAAGGACAGATTTGATGCATGTAAACACTCACAGATAGGAATAGGCTTGTATACATACTCGTTGTAGAGTGTCCCTCACTGGAGGTATTCAAGAACCATCTGGACATAATCCTGTGCAGTGTGCTCTGGGATGACACTGCTTGAGCAGGGAGGTTGGATGACCACTGTGGTCCCTTCCAACCTGACCCATTCTGTGATTCTGTGCTTCTGTGATTTGTGCCTGCTGGCATGAGAAAAAGTGTGTCAATAGTGGAGGGGTGGCAGTGACACAGTTACACCTGTGTGCTTGGAGGACAGTGTGCAGTTGCTCATTGCCATTGGTGATACTTTCTATTAAGCTTTCCTTTGAGGTCAGGATAACTTAAAGTAAACCCCCACAATCATGGAGTTCAGCACAAACGATCCTCGAATGGGATGCTCCTGGAGACTGTCAGAAAGCAAATCACTGCACTAGTTCATCAAAACTGAAACAATGTAAAGAAAAATCATACCTTTGCAAGCATTTCCCCAGTAGAGTAAAGTCAAATATCCATTTTTCTATGTCTTCTGACACCACTACTATCTCTGTCACAGAACTATTAGGGAGCAATGAAGTTAGGAACAAGGAGCTAAGATAAAAATCTGTGTATTACAGTACCTCCTCCTTTAGAAATATGAAATAAATTGAGAACTGAAAGGACATTAGAAAATCATCTGCAGAATCAGATGCAGTAACCACTAATATTTATATTCCCATCTAAAGGGACTCAGGGCTTAAATTCTTTATGCTACAATAATATTTTCTTTCCGTTAACTAACTATTTCTCTCTAAGGTCAAAAACATCCATTTTCTGTCTGTTCTAATGCTGAGGATGCCAACAAGAGAGTTGCATATTCCAGGTTCCTTTCTTATTAACTTTATGAAGATACCAAAGGACTGAAACATGTTAATTAAATACTTGGCATCAAACAACCTGTTAGGGAAAATGGGGAACTTTTGACAGACAAAACTCAATCACTCCACAGGGACAATGAATTTTTTTATTCAGAACAGCACAGTTTTTTTATTTCTTTCTTTCTCCTGTTATTCAAAAATAGAGCTGCAGAACCAGAGAAGAATTTCATTTGAAAGGGTATCTGGAGGTGTCTAGTCACACTCTACCTTTGAGCAAACTAAATGAAAAGCCACGTGAGGTTGCTTAAAATCTTGCTCAGGTGACTTTTGAAATAATTTAAGGATGGTGACTGGAAAACCTTTCTGCATGACCTGACATTTACAAAGATATAGAAATAATTTCCTTATTTACATGAAATGGAATAAATAATTGCACGCTAATACCACCACCACCACTATTTTATTATTTTTCTGATTCTTACTACTTACTTAGCTAAGCATACTACTACTATGATATATGAAAAATTTGCAGATTAAAACTGAAGCAATGTTTTTTTCTTTTTTTAAACAAAATGAGGTGTATCTGTTTTACCTTTTACAAGTCTTCAGCTCTGCTTGGAACAGAATCTTCCTCATAGCAACATAGGTCCCAGTGAGAGATGGGAACTTTTTGAACAGTCTCAGCTTTTCCAGATTTTTTAGCCAAGCAGCCAGCTCTTTTTCTTGCTGATGGTCCTGATAGGCCATCATTTGTCCTTGCACGTGCTCTTCATGTTCATTTTTTTCTGGACAAGGGGCAAAGTCTTCAGTCAGTTCCTTCCACCCTAGCCTATAAATAGAACATTCATCCAGTTCTCTGGAAAAATTTGATATTGTAACTTATTTTATTTCAATAACATATCTTACACTTTTTCTGGTTTTTTCTGCACTGATTTTATGGGTATGTTATTTGTTAACACCAAACACACAGTTGAGAGGACACCATACACACATGATAGATGGCTCCTCTCCTGTTTATTTGTAGAGATTCAAATACAACTCTTGAACAGATCTTCCATTTTATAGATGATCAAGACAGGTTTTGCTCCTGTCAGAAAATCCTTCACAGCTGGAGCTCTCAAATAGCTGAATTTCTCCTTCCTGACAGAAAAAGTGGTGCATGGAATGAGAAACACTCCTTTAGAGTCTGTCTGAGATGCCAGAGGAAGATTTCCAGGTGTATGCTGACCTGGATGTGCCATGATTTGAGCAGGAAGGGTTTGCATGTTGTACGACTACTTTCCCAACTTAAAAATAAAATCAAGCCTCAGCTGGGCATACTCTGTCGAGTTATAAGCAACCTCATTTTCATTACAAACAGAATTACCACACAGTGTTATCTGTGATTTTTTTTCAGGTAGGTCATTTTGAAAGTACTGAATGATCCTGACACAAAGATTGAACTGTAAATTGACATGAAATGTTACCAGACATAACTGAATACAAGGTGGCTTCTGAGACTGGAAGTCTGCAGATCATTAGGCTGTGAATTCCAGACATTCTTTGTGACATGCATCAGGTGCTAAATAACGTGTTCTACCTGGGCTGCATATGGTCTATTGAGAGGTGTTAAAAGGGCTTGAGAGCTGGCAGCTGCATGCCCCTTAGGTAACAGGGAAAATGAAGTCAATAAAGCTGGCAATGTTTTATACCTATAAAAATTAGGCTACTAATGAAAAAAGCTTTGTGAAAATTGCGTGTTGTTGAAGTTAATGGTTTTTTTTTTTGCTGTGCTTAATCTGACTCCAAAAAGGATTGCTAAATCATTGGAGTTGTGGGGTTTTGTGATCTGTTGTCTATATGCCATGTAAAGACATATTTTTTCATGAAGATCATTACGTTCTCTTTTCTTGGAATTAAGAACAAATTATTCTGTTTATGGATGTTTGCTCATCCTTTAGTAAAGAATTGCTACTGATGCATATTCTTTCTCTTCAGACAGTTGATCTTCGTGTTGCATCTCTGTCCCATACATTTATCACTCCATTCTCCATTCTTGTGGGAGACGAGTTTCCTTCCTCAGACCCTGTCAGCATTTAGATTGAGAACATGCAGATTCTGTTAGTGCATCAGGTTAGAAAACTACATGAAGTTTTCCTTTTTATTTTGACAGAACAATCAAGTTGTATAATTTTAGATGGAGAAGGCACAAATGCTGTCCCAACCACCTACGTTCTGGCAGAAATCCTGATGTCAAACAGGCACTGTGATTTGTGTCAAGATTGTTGTTTGCTTTGTACCATATGGAGAAAATTCAAATAATTTCACTTTGTAGTCATTTGATAATTCTTACATATTTTGCAATACTGATTCAGTGTTGGAACAAATGCCTAATCAAAATTTTAGGGGGGAAAATGTACATAATTATTTGAGTTCTATTACCTATTACTAACTTAGTCCCATTTTTCCTTTCCTTTTTTCGAATCCTATTTAAAATATTCTACATTAAAAAATCAGAATATTCCTTTTTTGTTCTGTGAATTAGTAGAAAGACTGTGAAAAACCATTGATCAGACCTGCTGAGATTACATTTTCCATGACATATTTTACAAATATGCATTTTAACAATTAAAATCAGTTTTCAACTAGATTATGAGAAACAAATCAAAAAGGACTGGCTGAAATAGTTCTGCAGTACTCTCTCACAGAATTTTAATGACAATTTCATTTTCAATTCATGCTTTATTATAAGGCTTCTAATATCCTAATCCTTCAAAAGGAAACAAGGCTGCATAAGCTAGAAATACTATTAAGATAGAGTTCTTTTTCTTTGAAAAAATTTCAATTCACAGTGAAATCAAGCAAGCTCTGAATGATAAAATGAATCTTTCGACAAATGCTTAAAATCAATTTGGTTGTATGGTGCACGACCAAAAATGTACGCCTGTGTTTCTGTGTATAGAATTGTAGAACTCACAGGTCCAATAATTGATATCAAGTTCTGGTATTTGAATTTCCTAATTTTAATAATTTATGAAAACCTTCCTTCTGTAATATAATCAGAGGAGGGGTCTGCAGAATCAGGACAAATGGACAGTCATGAGACACATGCAGCTCGATTTTGTTCAGCCATCCTTTCGTACTTTATTGTTGGGGGAGTCAGGTTGTGGTCTGACACAATAAATATGTGCTCAAAGAAACCAGTCTCTGAGCTCTTCTATTTTCCAGTGGCGATACTGGTTCACAGGGACTGTTCTGGCTGACAGGACCACTGAAACACAGTGCATGGCAGTCATAATTTATTCCCACCCTACCTTCTCTGAAGAGTTCATTGAGTAAAATGAGGTCAAAAGCAGATAATACAGAGGCAACAGCCTCCTTATATACAGCACCTGGAGGTGTTGCTTCTACAGAGGGGTCAGTTGTTGACTCTTCAGGACAATTTTAATTTTTTATTTGCTGCTGAGCAAATGAGGCAGAACTGAGGCAGAACAGAGCCAGGTTCATGGCTGGTTGTTAATACAACTATTTGAAAGGTTCATGCTTTGCATTACACAATGCATCTATAAAGCAGGCCTTGAGAAAATATGTTCCATAAAAAGACTTTTACTAGCACAAGCTGAAGGATGGTAAAAATAACAAAGCTGTTCCTCCAGTAAGCGAACAGCCAAATACAAACCCTTCATTTCCTGGCTTTTGTATTCTCCATTCCCCCTTCTGCCTCTCCTTGTTTCTGCTGAAGTATCTAATGTACTGCTATATAGCCCCTCTTTTCATGGCTCTCCATAAATGGAATCTTCCCAAATTAGATTTCTCAGCTCTTCCAACAGATGTCTAAATCATTGTAGACCTAATTGTCTTAAGTTTAGAGAGAGTTCTGCAGTTTAGATGACACATAATTAATGTCAGACAGATGAATGACATCACACTACCTAGAAAGTCATGCAGTTATCTTCCCTTAAGAGGAAATTATCTTCATTCCCTTACCAGGATTCATAGAATATCCTTAGTTGGAAGTGATCCAAAAGGATCATCAAAGTCCAGTTCCTGGCCCTGCACAGGACAGCCTCAAGAATCACACCATGTCCCTGAGAGTGTTGTCCAAATGCTTCTCGTACTCTGTCAGGCTTGGTGCGGTACCACTTCCCTGGAGACCTTGTTCCAGTATTCAGCCTCTTGGGGAAGAACCTCTTCCTAATATCCAACCTAAACCTCCCCTGACAAAACTTCAGGCCATCCCTTGGGTCCTGTCACTGGTGACCACAGAGAAGAGATCAGTGCCTGCCCCTCCTCTTCCTCTCAAGAGGAAGTTGAAGAGTGCAATGAGGTCTCCTCTCAGTCTCCTCCAGGCTGAACAGACCAAGTTACTTCAGCCACTCCTCATACAGCTTCCCCTCGAGGCCCTTTACCATCTTCATAGCCCTCCTTTGGATGCTCTCCAATAGTTTAATGTCTTTTTTATATTGTGGCACCCAGACCTGCCCCCAGCACTCGAGGCGAGGCTGCCCCAGTGCAGAGCAGAGTGGGACAATCCCCTCCCTTGCCTGGCTGGCGATGCTGTGCCTGATGCCCCCCAGGACACAGCCCTGAGCAACCTTGCATAGCTGTGTTGCTAGTCCTGTTTAGAGTAAATTTGGACTAGAAGACCTCCAGAGGTCCTTTTCTACATGAATTTTTCTATAATTCCTACCATACAACTCTAACATAGAAGACAGACACTGTCTGTATATGTGATATTAACAACATCATGCAAAACAGCAGTGTGGAGTGGGAGGACTGTTAAAGGGCTTTGACAACTGCACAGGAATTGTACCAACTGTGCAGGCCTCTCTTTTTAAGTGTGTTCAGATACAATTCAAAGCTAATTTTGCTAATGCTGTTGTGTTCCTGGTATAGAGATAACTATATTAAGGCTTGTAGTTAGGAAACTAGGAAACTGCAAGAGACTAAGGCAAATCTTTGCAGCTGCGGCATTCAGAATCATTTACTGATTTATAATTACCAAAGTAAGCAATATGCCTTTTGTCAAATATTTTCAGCAATGATGAAAAGCACATAAGCAAAAGAAAGGAGCTGGAGCCTTGAAGTCAGACAACCCCTATGTACAGCATTTGTTTAATGCAAAGAAACATATTGCTTCTCTAAAACAGATGCCATGGGGAAGAAAAAAAGAATAAAAATATTCTCAGATGAGCAATAGGAGAGCACTATTGAGATTGTGTTTGAGACAAAAATTATCCCCACAAATACAGCAATATCCCCTTAACATTGTGATCTTGTATAATTCATTGTAAATGTAGTTAGAACCCTTTTTTTTCTTTTACATACATATAGGAACAACTAAGACAGGTTCAGCCTCAGATTAGTGTCACTAATAATTAGAAGGCAATCTTTTTGACACTTAAAGGCTAATTGTAGAGCATGTATTGGGCAGTAACTCTTTACCTGGAGTTTTCAGGTGCTCTACATTATCTTCCCTTAAAAGGGTGCTGGGAGGACAGCAGGGAGAAGTGTGGTTTCTCTCTCTGGATTGTTGGAAGGTTTGGGAAGATTGTCTGGGGAAGCTGGGAGTCTGCAGCACAGTGTACACTAAGTAACTGCTGGCAAACATAGGGCTGCTTCTTAGAGACCCAGAAGGTTAACTGTGCTGTCTACATCTGGAAATCTGATGAAATCTGTCTGAGCAGGACTGGAAAGGTCAGTGATAGGTGACA
The DNA here is from genome assembly GCF_000691975.1 of Corvus brachyrhynchos. Classification (NCBI taxonomy): domain Eukaryota; kingdom Metazoa; phylum Chordata; class Aves; order Passeriformes; family Corvidae; genus Corvus; species Corvus brachyrhynchos. The sequence continues at coordinate 11,535,085 of NW_008238983.1, read as the reverse complement.
GAAGGTAGAAGGGAGGAATGTTTGTAGATCTTTTTGTTTAAAAGTTATTTTGCTCTAGTTGCCCTTGTACTAGCCTAGCATCTGTAAGCACTGTAGGTGGTCATAGAAAGAAATTTGTGCATGTCAGAAGTCTGGCCAGTTCACATGTAGGTAAGAAACAGTGTCAATCCCTACATAACTGTGTTCCACTGGATATCTCTGGAGTGCTCTGTAGTGCCTTACTAGCAGGGAAAAACAATTTGTACTGTACTCCACCATATCTGTGGGAATATTTCAACAGGTTGC
>NW_008238983.1:11508659-11534749 GCF_000691975.1 Corvus brachyrhynchos | reverse complement strand
TGAGTGACCTTGCCCATGTGCTCCGAGAAGCATGTTCAGCCCAGCCTGCAGGACAGTTTATCACCTTTTCTGATGTAGTAAATGTTACCTTTGAATCTGCCTATAATCTGCTTCCAATATGCATGTTAGTGAAATTAATTGTGTTTGAATTATTACTTGGTAAATAATACATTTATCCATGCAAGTAAGTGGAAAGAACAAAGAATCAGATTGGATCAGAGTTCCATTAGAAAGGCACATCATTAAACCTAAAGCTTCTTTCCTCCCTTGTTCGTTAAAAGCAGGCTAAACCTCCAAAGGACTTCACTAATATATGAACTATTCGAAGACTTCATCCTCTGAGAAACCATTTGAGTATGGAATATACAACAACAGATCATCTTGGTGTTCCTCCTCTGGACTCGCTCCAATAGGTCTATGTCCTTCCTGTGCTGGACACCCCGAAGAAGGATGCAGTGTTCCAGGTGGGGTCTCACTGGATTGAGGAAAGGGATCTTTTGTGTGTAGCTGTTCTGCAGCAAAAGAGTTACAAATGTAAATAGGAACCTTCAACTTTGTATGAAAAGCACCCAATGAGTCTGTGGCACTGATATGGTAGAGAAAAAAAATTCCTAAAGAGAATGACACTTTAAAGAGTGAAATGCCAATGCTTCTTATCTCAATTGATTTAGTGGTACAAAAAAGAAGATTAATGAGCAGAAATCAGCAGAAACCACAAACAAACTGAGTTGAGATAATTTCATTCTCTCCTAGGATTTTATTTTCTTCTACAGTCTTGGGAGCAGCTAAGATTTTTATCTTCATATACATCTTGCAGATGTAAATATGTGGTGGGCTAGTCTTAGTTAACAACCGAACTCACCCAGCTGCTCAGTTATTCCAGCACTATGCTCCTGGTGGGACAGAGAGAGAGAAAATAAGAAAAAATAAGGAAAAAAACAGGAATAAGAAAACTCATGGGTGGTGATAAACACAAGGACATTGCTTTCCAATTATTGGCACAGGCAAAACAGACTTGACTTGCCAAGACTTAATTTACTGCCAATCTATTTTATAGATTTGAGTGGTAAGAATCCAAACTACAAACACTGAAACAACCTTTCCTCTCCTCTTTCCCAAGATGATCTTAATTCCTTTAGACTCCTTCATTCCTCTAGAGTCGTCTACCCACCCAGAGGCACAGAGGGATGTGAAGGATGCACTGGGGGATGCTATGTACAGTCAGTAAATAGCATTAGGTCTACCCTCTCCTTCCTTTTCACTCTTTTCCCCTGCTCTGGTTTGCAGTCCTCCAAAGGCTGACATGTGGATTTCTGTTCCACTCTGGAGCTTCTCCTTCTCATCCCTGCCACTCCTGGAACCCCCCACTACCAACACCTCAACACCTACATGTAATACAAAATATCAAAGACATGGAGAATGGTTTTTAAAGAAACCAAGACAGAACAGAGGGTAACTGAGGGGCGAACAGAAGGCAAACTCTCTGATGAACAGAAGCTGTCTGAAAATTGTTCTGGAAATTTGTGTATTAGCCCTCTGACTGCCATCAGCCGAGAGCAATACCTTGCCAACAAGTTCTGCATTTCTCAGAAGCTGACTGCATCTCCCATGGCTTTGCTTCAAGTTTTCAGGGGGAAAAAATAGAGGTTTGGGGATCTTTGGTACACATTTGGCCATATTAATCAGGCAAAATCTTACTGCTGGGAGCGGGCTCTGTGTCCATCACTGGTGTAATCACTGCTGCAAGTACAATGACAAGTCACCGTGTCTGTGGTGATGCCATACCTGGCAGTGCTGAGCTGTGTGGCTCTGAAATAATGGAAGCATCCACCTCTACCCTTTTTGGGAAATCATACCATTGTTTGTAGCAATTGCCTTCCATTCTATTGTTCTTCTACTGAAAAACTGCATAGGCAGGATGTGCCTTGGGCCTGCTGGTTGTGCTTGGGTCAATGGCAGCAGATCTTGGCATAACCACATGGTCCTGGAGGCACAGGATTACTTCAGTGCCTCACAGATGAGTGCTACTTTTAGTTTTCTTGTTCTTGGAGTGGGAGCTACAGCCCCAAGTCAGTTGCCTAACACCAATTCAGAGGCCATAAACAGGAGATCCCCAAATTTAGCGTGTCAGGGGATTAGTCTTGTTCTCTGGGATAGGCACAGGCTGTCTCTTCAAATTTCTTCTGTAAGACTGAAAACAAGATGAAAGAAAAATAATTTATAGGTTATGACAGAGAATAAATGAGATGCAGTGACTGAGCTGCTCAGTAGCTGATAGTCCTTGGGTTCTGTTAGACCTTGGAGGATCTTCCTGGTGACAATTTGGTTATTGGTGGACTTGAATTTGCAAGTAGTGAGAACAAATAAAGGGAATTCTTAAAAAGCCTTAGCATTAGAAGCTTTTTCCTAGCAAGGCAGTCAGCTGCCCAATATCTATCTCCAAAAACATAAAACAAATTCTGACTTCTCTCTGTAGTTAGAAAAGTTAGTTCTATACTTCATAACAGTGACATGAAGGTGCACTTTACTGTATTTAGTATGGTCTCAAAGAGTCACTGTTGGCTGCTACAGTATTATGTCCAATAAGAAGCATATTACTTCTGCCTTGAAAGGAAAATTGTTAGGGCAATATGCTTAAATTTCTCCAAGACACTTATTGTAGGCTTACCCTGCTAAAACAATACTGTACACAGTCAGCATGTAAGTAGTTCAATAATGGTCTGCAAAAATAAATGTAAATTAGAAACAGCTATTTGACAACAATGGTTTTAGTGAAATCTTGCAGAGGTAGGTTTAATAGAGCTTCTAGAGCCCTGGCCTTGCCTTGCATAAGCACAAAATCTGATAATCCTCCTCCCAGGCACTTGAAATTCTATTTCTAAGAGGAATAAATCTTGGGAACAGACAGATCTTCTTTTGGAAAGCTGGCTCAGGATTTCACTGTTCTGATACTTGCTACAGACCTTCTTTTTTCATCCAGGTACACTCGCATATAGGCCACTTTTATCCATTGGCTTTTATGATAGTTTTATTATTTTGATTTTCTCTCCTTCTGGTATTAAATACTCTCCTCTGTTTATAGAAGGAAATTTTTTCAGCTAAGTCTTAATTTCACAACATTAGGAAAAAACAAGCTCTTCTAGTCTCCTTTAAAGGAGTCTTTTTCCAGGTTCACTTGTGTTACTCAGTAGGATATTTTTCTGTGTTGGGGTGAAATCTGGATGTACACCCGTCTGCTTTCCCCCATTTCCTGAAACTGAAAAGTTCTTGACTTAGGGTAAGCACTTCTCAGCAACAACTGAAACACCATTGTGTTATCTTTATTATTCTCATCCTCAATCTGAAACACAGCTATTGGGAAGAAAATTAACTCTACCCCGGCTGAAACCAGGACACTACATGAAGAAATTCAAGGCACAAAGGTGAAATGTAGCATCAATAGCACCCAGCTGATTACTCTTTTAGCAAGGCGTAGGGAGAAAATACTGCGGGGTGCCCAAATCCACAGCCCAGACATGGTTTTGTAGTTCTCTGTACATGTTTTGTATTTGTATTTTTCAGCACAGATAGTCAGGAGTTTATCTTGTCTTCCTGATGGAATGGACCCCTATCTGTTATAATGACGCTAATATTTCCCTCTCTTTCTTTGAAATACTTTCCTCATAGATAGTAGAATTGCATTTGCCTTCCTTGGCACTTAATCTTGATAGCTTGTAATAAACCTGTAGCTAATTAGTTGAGAATACAGGTCCCATGGCTTATCAGTTATTTCCAAGCAGGAACTCCCAATTTACACCGAGATCTACAGTACTTTTCAGCTGCATTGCCTTTCATATAGCAACACCGATTTCATTCTCATCTTCATTTTTTCAGTCCTGGTCATTCAGTTATTGCAGTCCTTTTTTATGGAGACTCTCTCATGCATTCTTTTATGCAAACCAGCCTAGCACACTCAGTATGCTTTATTGGCATGCGCCTTCGCTTTATGACAACATCGTTAAAGAAAATATAGGAAAAGATTTGTTTCAGGGGCAGTACTTAAGAAACTCCCCCAGTCACCATCTGCTGGCATGGTATTCATTCTTTCAGCAGTACTTGTTGTAGTCACCCTTCTGGCAAGCACCCTACCTGCCCTGCAGCTCCTCTACTCTCTAATTCTGTTACTCATTCAAATCTTTTTGAAACACAGTGCCTCAAGTGAGACACACAACCATCTTGTATTTGATACTTCTGGGGAAAAGGGAGGGGGAAGCATGCCAATGAACATGAAAGATAGACAGACATCTGCCAACCATTAAGTTGAAAGCAGTTGTGTAAATGAATAATCCTTGAAATCCTGTTAAGTTTTGTCTAAATTACTTATATTTATTTTCTGACAGGGAATTAATTCCATAGCTTCAATTTTATGTAGTATTTAAAGATACTACTCCTTTTTAGTGTTAACGGCACTATCTTTTTATATAAAATTTCATATTCAGTGTATCATGAGCACTTTTCTCTACATCGTCATTCATAAAATGGATTTTTTATGTCACATATAAACTGACATCCACTTTTGCAAAATTTTCAGTCCAGAGAATCACAGATAATTCTAGGAGTCTTTCACAAATAAGGGAAATACGGAAGAGAGAGATGTTAACAACCATTATTGTCAACATTTCTTTCAAAATATAGTCTGTAATTTGTTTTTTGATTTTTCAGAATTCTGATTTTAACCTGCATGTAGTTTGTGGCCCCTTTAAAGCAGGAGACACTTATGTCAACTTCAAAATTAAAGATAAATATTTTTGGATATTCACACTTTTTTTTTTCTCAGAGCGATGTAAATTGATGAAAGAAAATATGTCAAAAACACAGTTCATAATCAGCCTGTGCAACCTGCTGCTAAAAAAAAAATAAATCCTTTACTGAGATGAAGAGCTTTGTTGAATTCAAGGCTGGCATATATCCGTGAATTAGAGGCCCCCCTCTAATTGTCACTTCCTGAAGTCAAAAATTCCTACTCCACTAATGTTTGACAGCAATCTGAGCTGCTCAACTAAATAGAATTAATCCCCTAAGGGTTTTTCTGACTGCTCTGTCTACCTCCCAGCTATCTCTGACAGGCTCTTTAGAGAGCTTTAAATTTTGAAATTGCCTCTTAAACAATGAATGAAGCAGTGATTTGGATGGTCATCCATCTCACACTTCTTTCTCTAGTAGGAAGTCTATTTCTAAAGCAATTAACACCACACACAGAAGATAGAACATCTCAAAATCATTTCAGGATTTGTAAAAATGTCTGGGAAAAGTGAGTGCACAGAGAAATAGGCATATATTCCTTAACATGGCATGAGGCAGCACATCGTACCACCATCTCAGAATTGTAGCATATCCAATTTGCCTTAGGGAATAGGGGGGAGCTCAGAAAATATTAGCATGTTATGCAAATGGATCTGGAAATGCTTTCTAACGGGTTTCAGTAGGTACAATTTTTTTAGTATACAGCCGTGGCACTAAACAACTGAATCTTCTACTGAAGTTATTTTACCTGCCCTCAGTATTGGTTGGATTAGTAAAAACTCTATTTGTGGCTGACAGATGTTCAGGCCCAAAGTCATCAGAGAGATGTCCTGCCTGCCAAAGCAAAATGCATGTCTGGTAGTATCAACCAAATACATTTCATTTAAATGGATTGGAATGTATTTAACTTCTAAATATTGGCCTTATTTGTTCTAGTAGCATGGCTAAAGCCAGTTTGAGATAATGCTCCTCCCAAAATGTGACTATTGCATCCAGCCTACTAAAGTAAATCTATTGTCATTGATTTTGGTTCTGTGCCACACTGGGGAACACATTAATCCCCATTTCAGAAAGTATGACACAATTCTTTAGTATCATTTAAAGAGCTTCTCTCAATCAAAACTTTTAACAGGGTACGTATCCATATTATTTTTCTTTCCTTAGCTAACCACTGCTGTACTTGAGATTCAGTTAACTATATAAGGAAAACATACACATTTTTATCTTAGACTCATACAGATAAGGCTACAGGAAGCTGTTTCTTAACGAAGAAGCAAAGAAAAGGAGATAGTTTATTTTCTTGCAATTTCATGCGAATCCAAAATGAAATATTAATTTAACAGGTAGTGAAGTGTACCTGCTTCATCTTTCTTGTACTCCTGACACAATGCCCATTGCTTTTGTCTTCTCATTTTATCTCATCTTGATCTCAGCTGCACTGTTTTAGCCATGTAAGTCAGATACCATAAAAACAGGAGAGAAAGATTTTTGTTCTGAGAAACCTTGAGCTGCTGCAGCAGGTAGAGCTTTAGAAAATGGTTAGAGCTTACAAAATGTTAGCAAATGTGTACAAAGCCTACAGTGCCTTCCTTATACTGCTAAAAAATAGCACTGCAGAACTTGGGAGAGAAAAAAAGGAAAATGGATAGCACTTCTTCTACTGTATTTTAGAAGCCTGTATTAGCAGGTCTTTACGTTGTGAATAGGGAAGAAACCTGGTATAGAGCTGAGCATGGAGGAGAAAACTGTTGCTACTTAAAACCCAAACTAGAATTCTTGGTATTGCATGTAGCTTCCCTGAGGAGCAGGCAGTTTCTCCTGTTTCAGAAAGCCAGATGGAATGGCTACATTTTTTGGGGAATCAAAGAAGTCATCTCACACTGATTTTTTTAATCGTTCTGGTAAAACGTGTTGGAAAAAACAATTGTGTTCAGTGCTTACTAGAAATGACATTCATTCATTCATTACCACAGCCAGCAGCAGGAAAAATCTGGCCAATGAGCTCTTCACCGAAGGTGACTTCAGGAGGGTTATCAGTATTCAACACCACTGTGAGTTCCTTCACCCACTCCAGCTTTCCTGTGTGTGCTTCCTCATGAGATAATGTGAAGAAGGGAGGACCACAGGCATGTCCTTACTATAATTCCTTTATCAGTATATTCCAGAGATGGAGAAAAAAACATTTGTAAGTGCAGGTGCAAGAAATCTCAGAAGTTTTGGTCAGAACCAAATGATGACTCTCACATGGTAGATTCCTTACTGGGTAGAGAACTGATTTGCAGGCTTGGGATTCTGAATACTTGGAGACATCCTACTGGATGAAGAACTTCCTCTGCTTCAAGCTATGGGAGAGAACAGCATCTTGTCCGAGGGTTTATATCAGTAATTCAGAGCAAGAAAAATATGTTTGTATTCCAAAAATATAGACTGAGAGGAACAAGAGGTGGCCATGAAGTGGAACAAGTGGAACAAGTGGGGCTATGAAGCATGAGAGACAAAGTTCTATATATGTCTGTACATGAGGTGTGCCAAGAGTGGGGCTATGACTGTTACAGTACCCAACTAGAAGAATTAAATTGAATGCTCTTACCTACATCAGACACAGGTTTTACCTTTTCTCATTTTCATATTTGTGTAGAAATTCTTTAACCTCTTCCAGAGAGCAATAGGATGCCAGCTACTTCCCAAAAAGCCCCTGCTTAAACGGACCAACTGACCAGACAGGCAATATGGTCCTCTAGCCTAGAAAACAGGCTACTTCTTCCTTGCCTGTATCTCGCTTGGAATTTCAAATCCAAGGCCTGTAGAATGTTGGTGTGTTGGCTGCATGGCCAGCTCTTGGCAGACATGTAGGTATGTGTTCGGGAATCCAGTGACATTGTCAGCATTATTGGCTTTTTTTCTAGCAGCATCTTCTGTCCTGTCCCGAGCATGTTCCTGCCCTTAGTGTGGTTATGTATCCTTCCAGTGATGTGCCAACACTGCATAAAAACAGTTTATAACTCACTGTTTAGCAGAGCATGGTTATCTTGCTTAGGGCTGGAGTGTCAGCGGTGGTGCTGACTTGTCTCCTGTAATGCCAGCTCTGAAATGGTTATCTTCCAGATGTCATGGGCCTTTAGTGGGATAGGAAGCTTTCAGCAGTTTTGGATAAGGGAAATCTCTTAATGTCTGAACTGGCTGCATTTTCTGTTTGATGGAGTTCATGGTACATGCCATCTTCAGAAGAAGGGAGTGGGAATGCTTTGCAATATCTTTTGGAAACACCAAAATGTGAAAGAGAATGGCAGAATAGAGAATGTCATGGTGTGATGAATCATGCATTCCTCAAACTGTAGCAGAGATGCCCGAGTATTCAACAGAGATTAAGGGTTTTTTCACATGGAGTGAGGCACTGGTTTTTTAGGTTAGAGTTTGTTGGATAGTTGGGGAACTTGCCACCTTTGTCAGTGCAGCTTCCCTGCATCTTGCTACGAGAAACCCTTTGCTCTTTGTGCAACTCTAGAGAATTTAAGTCATAAGGATCAAATTGAAAGAGCAAGAGGACTTTATTTTGGGAGCTATGTGGGTCACCATGAAGACCTCTGTACAGTTTTTATTTTACTATTAAAATTAATATTGTGTTTTAAGCAGCAAAAAGAAGATATTTCTATGCGGAAATACTAAATATGTAGCAAATATTTGCTACCATCTGTCTCTGGAATCCATAGTAGACTCTAATCTTTTATGTTTTGCATAGCTTTTAGGGAATAAGAAATCAGTGGTAGCTGCAAAATTAATAAGCAGGTGAATTGAGAAAGAAAAAAATCCTGTATGCTTCCACTAATATTCACTTTGATCCTTTTTTAGATGTTCAGAACTTCAAAGTGAAAATATACTGGCATCTGCAGTTCTAGTGCAAGAATTCAAGTCCCACCTCTACCATTTTAAGGGAGCTATTAATATTTTGGAATTTGAACACACCTTCGAAAATCCAAGAACAGATTTGTTCAAAGGAGCCCACATACTCTCCTTTCAAAATAAAACAGTAAAGATAGTGAAAATTTGTACAGAGTGTAAATATCAGCAGGCAAGTTTGGGACTACTTTGAAAATAAATAATGCTCCACTAATGACTGTTTTCTGACTTTAAATTTTCCTTTGCTCCTGTAGTTGTGTTTGGTATATGAAAGATCTATTTATGCCAAACTTACTTTGAGATCACTCCTCTTTGAACTTCAAACCCATTAAATTATGAGATGACTTCCTTGGGTTTCCTACACAGTGCAGTTTCCCAGCTGATTTTTAAGTAAACAGGTCTGCATTTTTAAAGGAAGATGTCTATATCAAATTTTGATTTTGACAATCATGAAATTGTGTGAGGCCTTCTCCTAGCCAAAATTCTCACATTCTGCATTTCCAAGTCTTTACTTGGAAATAGGTAGATGCCTGCGAATCTCCATTCAAGATATGCCCTAAAGATGCTGTTGGAAGCTGGGGCACTAGAGATTCCCAAGGCCTTTCTTCTTCAGGTCAGGGAAGCTTATTTTCTCAAGTCATAAGACTATGCTGCCAGATAATTTAGGTTCACAGTTCCCTCTGGGGTTCTGCTTCTCATTCACATATTTTGATTCAGCCTCAGGAAGTATTTTGGAGTGTATCAATTTTTTGCATGCAGAACAAAACCCAGCGATGGTCCTGGGACACATCCCAACTCGCAGCAAGGATGAACAGTGTCAACTTCTGCTGCCACATGCAACACCTCAGGCTTATCTGCCATATGCAATACATCAGCCTTATCTCAGATGAGTTTGTGTCTCAGTTGCAGGTTACATCATCAGTTTCACATTAGAAAATGACAGTTCTGGTGGGCTGCAGCACAACCTTGTCATTGTTACTACCAATGTCACAATGCCATGGGACAACAGATAGGCCAACAGAGACAAGTTCCACGGAAGACAGACACAGTCAGAGTCCTCTAGAAGGAGATAAGACTCATGGGTCTGCTTGGACAAGGGCCATAATCATCCCCTGAAACTGATGCATTTAGCAATGAGGACAGAACAGAGGTCTGTATCCTGTAGCTCTGGAGTAATCCCATCACCTGGGTCACTCCAAACTATAAATTGCTTGATATACATCCTTTAGAAATGGCCAAGACTTCAAGCTTCCAAGCTGTTTGTCCTCGGAAATATTAGCAGTGACACCTGAAAGATCTACAAGGACTGTGTTGGAATCAACACACGTACTCATTAAAGCTCACAAACTATGGATCCTGGATTCAAGACCTATGGGCCTTTACAGATGTGCCAGCGCTCTTTTAGCAGAAATAATATTTCAGGCTAACAGCTCTGAGGTTCCTGATGTTCAATGCTACTGCAAAAATTTAAAGCTATACTTGAACCCGAGTTCAGAAAATATTTCTTACTTACAAAAATTAAGATCTAAAATATTCCAGAACATTTGTATGTGTCATGAAGGTTCCATTATCAAACACTTACAGTTCTCACTGTCATAGATAGGTTAGGCAGGGCTCAGGGAGATAGGAGGTGGGTAGTTGTTAAATAGATAACTCCAAGATACATGTGCAATAACTATCTTTTAACAAACATTTCACCTTGTCAATTAATAAATAAGCTATTATGTTGCTGTTGCAGACGTGTCTTTGCCTTGCATACATCCTTGATACCAAAGGCCACATTATGGTGTTCAAAAATGAAAAATTTTAAAGAATTAGTCAGTAAATTATATCTGGTCAAGTGTGTTCATTGGAGTGCCTTTGAAATGCTTTCTTGTCTAATCATATTTCTTCTTTGTTTATTCTATTTCATCATGCATAAGTTGCTCGAGCATTGCTCATTGAATATTTGATAAATGGCTTTTATTATAGAAAGAATTATTTGAAAGTAAGAAAAAAATTTCTGGGGAGCTTCACAATTTCTTTTCAGGATTTACCAACTTCGTTTTGTAACAGTTTTCAGAGATGCACCAAGAAAGGGTAATGTTTATTTTACTGAAAGGGGAATTATAAAAGGTTTGTATACATGTATGATATGTATGCACTAATATATACACTATGCAAAGCTACAATGTTCAAGCTTTAATGGCAAAGGACGGGTATTTAAAAACCAAGTAATCTTATTTTTCAAGACACTCAACACTCACAGTTTTCTGGACTTCAGTAATACCTACTTTATTAAAAGGAGATCTCACAGTGCAACTTTGGTCACCCACCCTGAATATATTCAGATAATTACATTTGCACAAGTATTAGCAGAGTTGATAGCAGAGAAATTTCATAACTAATGGAGCTCCTAAGTCCAGTTGCAGGTACTTATTTCAGCAGTCACAGTGAAAGCTGTTAAAGATTCAGCACTTTTGAAAATCAAGTCAAGTATGTGTCTAATTCTTGCATGCAGCAGTGATTTTCTTGTCAGGGTAGATTCACTGGCTTAAGTGAAGTTACACTACCAGGAAATGTGTTTGGTATGAATTAAACTGTCTTAGTTGATAGTGCTATTCATTCCCACACACAGTTGTCATGTCACTAAACCTCAACCTGTATTTCCCAGAAGAAAATCTTTAGTATTGATGGGACTATCTAGTCAAAGCAGCATTTCTCATTGATAGCAGGACTTTTACATAGGAATTGCAATACTCCATAAACAAGTAATTTAGGCCTAGCTTCAATCCTGATTTCTTTACCTCCTCTGCCTGAGTGGCACAGGGGAATGGGAATGGGGGTTGGGGTCAGTTCAGCACACATTGTCTCTGCTGCTCCTTCCTCTTCACACTCTTCCAGTTCCAGTGTGGGGTCCATCCCACAGATTGCGGTCTTTCAAGAACAGTATGCTCCATCATGGGTCCCATGTGGAGTCACAAGCCCTGCCAGCAAATCTGCTCCAGCATGGTCCTCCATGGGCTGCATAGACAGCCTTTCTCACTGTGGTCTTCACCACAAGCTGCGGGGGCATCTCTGCTCCAGCGCCTGCAGCACCTCCTCCCCCTCCTTCTCCACTGACCTTGGGGTCTGCAGGGCTGCTTCTCTTGCATATTCTTACTCCTTTCTCTGGATAAAGTTTTGCAGCTTTCTTTTCCCACCTTCTAAAATACGTGTTTTCAGAGGTGCTACCTCTGTCACTGATGGACTCAGCCTTGGCCAGCAGTGGGTTCATCTTGGAGTCATTAGTTATTGGCTCTCTTGGACATGGGGGAAGCTACTGGCAGCTCCTTACATAATCATGGAGTCATTTGGATTGAAAAAGACCCTGAAGATCATCAAGTCCAGCCTTTAACCCAGCATTGTCAAATCCACCACTAAACCATGTTCCCAAGTGCCACATCTACACATCTTTTAATAACCTCCAGGGGTGGTGACTCAAGCACTCCCCTGGGCAGCCTGTTCCAGTACTTGACACCCATTTTGGTGAGGGATGTTATCCTAATATCCAATCTAAACCTCCCCTGGTGCCATTTTCTCTTGTCCTATTGCTTGTTACTTGAGAGAAGAGACCCGTGCCCACCTAGCTACACCTTCCTTTCAGGTAGTTGCTGAGAGCAACAGTGTCTCCCCTGAGCCTCCTCTTCTCCAATTTAAGGCACCTCTCAGCCCCTGCACTACCAAAACCTTTCCACATAAACCTGATACAGGTTATATAGCCAAGAGAGTCAGATGTGCTGTACATGTTAGTTGCACCCAAACACAGATTTCCTACTGATGAAAATCATCTTTCATTTTACTGGTTCTAGTTGAACATCCAAAATCAGATCAAAAAATTACTTCCGTGCTCTAAAGCTAGATCTAACATTGTTGATACATGTTAGGAATCATAGTCTCATCTATCTTTCCAGAAATGCCAATTTGTTGTCTCAAGTGTAGTATAACATATGCTGTACTTCCAGAGGGATGAATTCCATCGTCTTGGGATTTTTGCATTTCTATCTCAGAATGTTCTGTACATCCTTACTAGATGCATAGCAGTGGCAGATGCATTTTTAAAAATCAAGGGTTTCTGTGATACTTCCTGCATATTTGTTCCGCATATAATTACTGAAAATGAAGTAAGATTTCCTTGTGGTCTGTTTCTGTATAATATTAGTGATGTATGTGATTCAGCATTCCAAAATTATTATATAACTTGTGAAATTTAACATGAGATCACAGCTTTTGAAAAATATCTGTCACTGTCAAAATCCTTTTATTTGAAAACCCTAAAGGTTATAAAACTGTGTTTACTTCTTGAGTTAGGGTTATTCTCTGAACTAAGGTTATTCTTTGATGCATTCTAATGGTGCTTAGGAACTAGATACATCTCAAACTAGTAGAAATTAAAATTTGTGAAATTTTACAGCTTTAGAGGTGGTGGCTAAGAAATCATTACCAGAATGAAAAGTGCAGGACTGCTCTTTTTTATCTACAAAAGATCAAAGGAAGACATATAAATGAAGACTGATTCTGAAAATGTGCCTGATGCTTTTATTTCAGCTATAGTCATCCATTGACCACCACACAAAAGTTTCAGATAGATGTAGACATTCTTTCATAGTTTCCGGTTCTGTTTTTTGTCCATCCAAATCTGATGGAAGACTTCAGGATACATAGGGAAGTATACTGCATTAGGCTGCTAGACATGAAGCAATCAAAGTGCATTTTCTAGTTTCTATGGGAAAAGAGAGGAAAAGTGGGTTTAGTTGATACCATTTGTCCAAACTATGTGCTGAAAAAAATGTTTAGGAGTTCCAAACCCCAGACAGTGTAAATGGGAGCAAGGGTACAGGTAGGAAAGAAAAGCTGTCAAGGATCTTTCATTCTTCTCCTTGGATTCTACAGGGCATGAAGTCTTTGTGAAGGAGACATTAGTAATTTCTTTAAGTGCCTTAAGTGCTGAAATAGGTTGTGTTTACTCTTCATAAGGTCTATTTTGTTTAGCCTGAGTTGCCCTCATAATTAGCAATTAAAATGATAAAAAGGAAGAGTGCATTTATTGTCTTTCATTAACAGGTGTGGATTTATACTGTCTCTTTATCACAGAGATCAGGTAGATCTAAACACTACAGTGCATATTTGAAGCACTAAAACATGTATTTTTTCCTTCAAAAATATCTGAATTAAGTATTTTTTGTCCTTGCCTTTTTGCTAGCAAAACCCGTAGAGTTTTTTCACACCATTTCTTATTTAAAGTCTAAGTAATTCACCATGTTTTATCCAGCACTGCATAAACAGACATGTCCTCATTCTACAAGGGGAGAAAAAATACAAAGAATGCTTGGACTAGATGCCTATTTTTGTTTCATTGCTGTACAAAGAAGATATTAAATGACCATGCAATTCAGACATGCTTCAGGCCTATACATGTGAACAATTGCTCAGTTTTTGACTTTGTTCCTGGGTTCATACTGTCCCTGAAAAAAAATATTTCTTGAGAGGAAAAGAGTCTTTTAAATAATACTTTTGGAGAAATCTTATAAATCTCCCTCTTCCCCTGTTTTAGTGGTTGTTGTTTTTCTTGGTCTGTGAAAATATCTGTCATTTCCTGATGAGCATGGGATTCAAAGTGACAGAACAGAGTTAGAAAAGTCAGGCAGAAGTAAAACCAGAGAATTTTGCCATATCTCTCCTAGATGTTTCTAAAGTTGGGGAAAAGTTATTAAAAAAAATCAAGTTCCTGCAACTTTATTCTTGTAGGAACTGGGTTTATCTGCAAAGTTTCTCTGTAATAACAATGTCCTTCAATGCTTACCATTTTTTAGGTTTAATTGATTTGAACTATTACTGCTTTTGAGTAACCCTTTTTACTGAGTATCTTGTCTTCTACCATTTTATGACCTTTAAAAATGTTAATCAATAAAATACAGGAGGAAAGAACCATCTTGGCATCAGCCTAGATAAGGTGTGATCTGCGGGTACTGGCAAGGATCACGGCTCACTTCGGTTGCTTTCCTGCAGCTCTCACGCCAAGAGCTGCCCTTAGAGGTCCTCCCAGCTCTTGCTCAGGGACGACTTCACCAGCTCAGTGGCCTGCCTGGGTTGACCTTCCCTGGCCAGAGCTCCCTCACACGCACACACCTGCACTGCCAAGCTCCACGGGCACACCTGCGGTCTGACCCGCGGCTGCACTCCCACGCCCTGCCACACAAACACACACATCCACAGCATACACCTCTCACCCAGGACAGGCTGCTAATGGCAGCACAATGAATATTCCTCTTTTTCTCTTGCTCCGGAATACAAGAAAAGCCATAGCCTTAACTTATATCTAAAAGAAACTATACAGGTCAAATTATAATGGGCCCTTTGCAAAATGAGGCAATATGTGGTGTTTCAAAGCAGCAAGCACCATCAAGTTGCTATGCTGAATTTTATAATATTACTCCCGATATTTGAAAAATGGAGCAAAAGGACAAAAAACATTTAAGCTGTGAAGTTCTTTAAGTTTCATTCTAAATAACACATATCTCCAACTCTGTTTCCTTCTTTTCTTGACTCTACCAGCCAACTTGTATTTTTCTAAAGGAATGAAATTCACAGTTTAAACAAAATCAACTCCTTTTTCTTAAGGTGCTCTCTCTCTTTATTTACATTATGTGTTTAACCAGGTTCCTGTTTTAAAATTAATTCTGTAGTGATTCCAAAAGCCCCACGCACATACACAGACACCTGAGCTCTCCTGGAGGACAGGAGACTGAGGTGGGGCATGGGAGACAGGAAGGGAATGTGAAAAAGAATGAGTAAGTTTGTCTCAGACTAAAATCAGATCTTATTGGATTGGGACATGAGCCTAAACAAGAGAAAGATGAAGACTTTTTTGAAGAGTGATATTATTATTTTCATTCTTACTGCTTTGTAGGTCTACTTTCCATCTATTTGTTCTTGTACCCTTTTTTCCCACAGCCTTGTGTTTAGTTGTAGTTCTAGCTGCACAAATGAGAGGCTCCACAACTTTACTGCTCATTCACATCTTGGAAAGGAAAGACAGCTGCAGACTGTATGAACTGTAACAATTAAACAAATACTATTTTATATCCTGTGTATATACAGTATAATGAATGTGGCACATTTATGCGATAATGACTAATTTAATTAACAATGTATTCAAAGCTAATCGTGTTTTGAAAAAATTTCTTTTGAAGAAAGTGCTGGAATCAGCACCTAGTGAAATTACTGTACCCCTGCATCAAGCTGCTCCTATCAGACCCCCAAAGCAGTGTAAGTAATTAAAGAAATATCTTGTGTACAAGAAGTGACATCAGAGTACTGTTAAGAGCCATAAGCAAAGCTTTGCCTCTCATATTTTCAAGACTTGATATCATGACCTTCCACTAAAAACCTTAAAAGGCTCAGAGAAGATTAGATTTGGTGCCTTATGGAAAAGCCTTGGAAGAAAGAGTAAACGTGCCAAATTTATGTTTGTGAAAAGAACAGGCATTGAGACTGTTTGATTGGTACAGTAGAGGAACGGAATTTTATCCTAAGAAGCTGTTGAATGAAGTGAAAATATCCCTGAAACATTTTAAAATATAGTTGCAAGTGAAAAATACCCCTTTTCTGCTATGTTTCAGCTCAGTTTGTTTAAAATTCATTGCTGTCTATGAAGGCAAACGACCCATGGAAATGTTGTCTTAGTGGACTAGAATAGCCTACATCATTCTCTGAAAAACAGAGTCAATTTCATCATCTGAAACATCAGGTTTTCTCAAAATGTTATTTATTGTTTCTGTTAATTCAGCTTACAGCATCTGGTTGGAAATCTAAACAGTGAACCTTCTGCAATTCTCTTGATTTAGACCTAAATTTTAAAAGGTTTTAATACTCATCCTGCCTTTAAAGGGTAAATAGAAGGCCCTTGGAGGGATTTCAGTAGCAATTAAAGTTCTTTTTTTTTTTTCTTTTGTGAGAAAATGGATTTTTTTAAACTGTCTTTCTAATTTTCACTCATTTTCAAGCTTCCCTAGGAACTTTATCACCACTTAAATGATAGGAGTAATCATCCTAGTAAGTATCATATTCTAGATCTTCCATCCAATCTATCTCAAATCTGAAATCCAAAGAGAATCTTTTTTTCTCTTACAGAGTTGGAGCATGTTGGCACGCCTGCTGAAGCGTGCAGAGCATCCAGGAATAAGGCAAAGTCTGCACAAAGATGAGCTGTAGACACTCTAGCTTGTCAGTCCAGCTGACACAAACTAAGAACATGTAATATGATATAGTGAATATTTTCCCTCTTAGAACATGAAACATAGATAGGCCTTATACTGGCAGTGAAAGCATAACAGTATGTTACAGGATGTGTTCTTGATAAAGTTTTTAACATGCCAGAAAACTCAAATTCCAGCCTACAAAGAGATGTTTTGGCACAGGAAGAATAGAAGGTGGATTTGTTTAAGGCACTGAGAAATCACAGCTTTCATAATCAATTTGTTACAAACCAAACCACACATCTGCCCAGGTCACAATATTGTCCTAAGTATTATGTGTAGAAAAAAAAGGAAATAATAAAAGTTTGGCTGAATTGTTATACAATTTGATTTTTTGTGTTAATATGCTCCACAACACCTGAAAACCAGAGTGACAAACACCAGGGCAGTCCTAAGCATGTTTGCCTTTGGAGACCATGGTTTGCCCAAAGAATTGAGTAGCTCAAGCCATCCAGCACTCAGCAGAGCTGTACATGCAGCACAGTTGTACAATCCCTACACACCAAATGGTCACAGTGGAGTGTATCTCACCCTGCTCAGAGCAGAATGACACAATACAAATGCCAGAAGCAACCCACTCTCCCTCCTCCTGTCAGTCATCAGTGCTGAGCTCAGAATCCATTTCATATACTCTTATGGAGAGGTAGTAAATACATTTTAGGTCAAAGATTGCATCTTTACCTTGGCTCCTGGACCAAGCCTAAAACCCTGGTAGAGCCAGTTAATATTCTTCATCCACATCAGTAAGAGCTGAAGAGCTGCACAAAATTGCTAAAAAATTCTTATAAGGATGACGAGAGACAGTTAATATATCAAATTTAATATCAGTTCGATACCTCTATATGGACAGAATTTCATTTATCAGTGGAAAATTTTCTTTATATACAAAAGAAACACTCCCAACCTCTGAACCCATGAAAGAAGGAGGAATAAAAGCAGACATATCTTGTTACCATAAAACAAATGTGTAAATAGAGAAGACGTTCTGTGTCACACTGTGCATTCACATTGTGCTTATATAAGCTGTAATTCTTCGGAGAGTCATCCTCCACATTCCCCAGAGGAGATGCCTCTGTGTAGCTGCAATTCATCTCCACTGGGACAGGTATCTTCTTCCCTTGTTTATGCCATAGGAAGCTTTAAAGGTTTCTGGGCTAATTGAGAGAGTGATTAAGCTCACTGACTTCCTACACGGCATAGGGAGGTCACCATATCCAAAGTAAACTCACCACACCCCTTTTGTGCTTCTGTAACTGGCACTCGTAAGGCTCTAAAAAATTGCCCACACTTGTTATGAGGAAAAAGTGCAGAATTAGCTAACAGCCCAGTGGCCAAAGGACTCATGGGACAGTAGGTTCACAGCTTTCCATGCTAAAGAAGAGTCTGCTGAGGACGGTAGGTTCAAAATGCTGTTTTTGTCCCCAGCACAAGCCAAGAGGGTGGCAAATAAAGGAAGCCATTATCTCGGCGCACCGTCTTTACCTAGTCAGAGCACCAAGAATCCCATCCTGCTTGGTGTACTTCAGATGAATCACAGCCTGGAACTACTGTCTTATACACTTAATCAGATGAATAACTCCTGAAAATTTATCAATCCCAAATGAAGTTGAATTATCCCTTTTACTTACTTATACATTGTTCATAAAATTAATTTTAGAAAAAGAAGGTTGTATTACTCATTAATCTAAAATAGTCTGCTCCATGTAATTGGGGATCATCTGTAGCTAATTGTATTTCGGTTTTTTCCATGGACAACCCTCAGTAAAGACTCAGTAAAAACATGGGGAATAATGTACATAATGGATGTAACACTGACTTTTGGTATAAAGAAACACGGTCCAACATTTCCCTCTCCCATTTTCTTTCTTTCCAGCTAACTTTTTACTAATTTTTGAACAGCATGAGGGACATTGACTTTATATGGATTCTCCTGAAGCTGATGTTCTCATAAAGAAAAGATTACCCTCCTTGGCTAGAGGCTTCAGGATGACCCATATAAAAGTGACAAATCAAAATTGACACATCAGATGTAAAATGGAAATTAAACCCTTTCCTGGGGTTTTGTTAGCTTAAAAATCTTGCCATTCCAAGTTTCTTTAACTGTGGTGAACAGAATGTTTATTTGTTTTTAATTTCACAGTTCCTTTTTTCTAGGTCATGCATTTCATTATTTCCTAGGTTGTTAGCTCATTCTTTCCTGCTTTGCTTAGGTAAGGAATTAACACTGGTGCCATACATCAACGGCAGAATTAAAAGCACTTCTCCTCTGGTTTTAACTAGGGGATCCCCTTTACCAAAATATTTGTAGCTCTTGTAGTGTCTGCTTTCATCTCAGCTCCAATACAAGGGTGACATTAATCATATTATACAAGAGCAATAAAATACATTATCTGAGTTAAAGGTGTGTGACTTTTACCAGAAGTATAACCTGAAGTAAAATAATGTTCACAAGTTCCTGGAACACACTGAATCTAAAAGACAAAAAGCAGGCAAGAAGAAAAATAACAGTGTCATCCAAATGAATACCTCTGGGGACAACAGGAGAAGTGTATGTGTGTATCTTCCAGTTTCTGAATGTATTTGAGCATGTGGACCAGTAGCATGAGATGTCATGAGACCCAAGGCAGAAATTGCAACTATGTCAAGCTGGTAAAACAGTTTTCCTAAGAAGAGATCTGGAGGTATCATGGCAGATTCTCTTCAGTATTCAGTGATGTTAAAGATTATCTGTCCTGTTGATACCAGACTGTGCACATTGTACTTTGGTGGCATTATTTTCACGGTGTGCAGTGGTTCTGGCCAGGAAAAGGACAGATGCTGGTTTACGTGCAGCCACAACAATGATGAGGAAGATTATGTCTCTCGGCCAGCCCAGCTGCAGAGCAGGAACCTGCCATGCTCCTTCACAGCACTCCCAGTCAGACTGACATAAACAGGAATTGTGCTTTTTCATGCAGAAAGCATTTAATAATTATCCTTCTGTCTGCTGTGGCCACCACAGTTGTTGTTCTGGATGAAGAACTGGAAGAAAACAGCTATAAAGAGAGAGACAATTCCCTTCATCTCAAGCAAAATCTGTACACAGTAAGTGTTGGCTACAAGCCTCAATCTGCCTACATGACATGTAACTTTTAAACAGCTATAGTTGGTTATCTAAAATGTCAGATAATTAGATCTCCATGTATGCTACTACTCTGCAGTACATGGGATACAGCTTTTCTCAGGGATACAGAGAACAGCTGGAAAAAAGGTTTACTAAGATTTATGTGTGTAAACAGAACAAGTTATGCATAGAAAATGGTTAGACTTCATATTTCTAGTTTCTCCTCCATGAAGAAGCAGACTTGCTGACTTCTATAGCTGTTTATTATTTAGCTGAAAAACAGACTCAAATTAAGCCCCAAGATTTGAGTGCACATATAAATCTCTTTAGCTACATTCCCCATCTTTCCCCTTCAAAACACCACACGTCC
The DNA here is from genome assembly GCF_000691975.1 of Corvus brachyrhynchos. NCBI lineage: Eukaryota > Metazoa > Chordata > Aves > Passeriformes > Corvidae > Corvus > Corvus brachyrhynchos. Next base: position 11,514,321 of record NW_008238983.1, on the reverse strand, counting down.
TGTAATGTCTAAAATACAGTCAGGAAACTCACCTGATCACAGTCTGGATGGGAATCACTGCTACCATTTTATTTTGTGCAAGGTGAAGGAATTTGAGCCCTTAGGCCACTCTTAAAAAAATATGTGCTCTCAGTTCTGGTAACTGGTGATGTTTTCAGCAGCCCAGAAAGGGAAAACAGCCCAAAGAACTGAACTACATTTTACTTTGTTAAGTGGCCTTTCTTGTTAAGTACTGAATTGTAATGCAGAACAACATGTGGAACTTTGAACATATGCGGTGTTGTTTTGCATTAAATGCTTTTTCTGCAGAGAAGGCTAATGCCTGATTTTTTCAAGTTGTCATTGATGTGAACAATAAATCTGACACACAAAAATCAGAAGATAGAAAATTATACCATTATTTTTAAACAGACTGATATCTAGGTAAGATACTTTGAGAGCAAAGCAAATATGAAGATGTTGTAAAGTGGGTTACTACATTATATTGGTTGCATATATGGAAAACAAAATATATTTTCTTTTAGTCTTCTCCACTACTGTAAAGAATAATCATTAGTCTTGTGTGGTATCAACTATTGCAATGCTAAAGATTTAGAAGATTAGTTTGAGATTGTTTCTCTTATCTGTAGAGCCATTTTAGGGGCTGCTGTCCTTCCTCCATCCTTCCACATTGCTTCTCATTTTTTCTTCCTATCTCAGTTTATGTTGCTGCAACTCAGGGCTAATGGTGTGTTTTCATTATCGTCCTTCATGAAATGTTCATCATGTTATGGCCTTAACAAAACAATAAAACAAACAGCAGAACTAACCAGGGTTCTTATCTAAGAATTTCAACAAACTCGAAGAAAAAATTAATTGGTAAGCAAAGATGTTATAGGATTAGCATGACATTGCATAGGTTCTTAAACAAAACCATATTTTATTTCAAGGTTGTCTTGTTTCTTAAATACAGGAAGAAATACAGTAAGCCAATCCTGAAACAAGTTGTTTTATAAAGCTAGAGGGTTCTTTGTAACTAAAATTAGGGTAGAACCCTGAAGACATAAACAGCAAGCATTTTAAGAAACAGGTAAGAGATGGAGGCTTTAATGTAAGTGCATCAAGCTACCCTGCAGGGAGGCAGGGTAATGAAATTGTACTGATTTTCTGTAGCAGTGAAGAATGTCACTGTATGTTACTGCCCTGACCGAGATAGTCCCTGTAAAGCTTTTCTGCAGTAACTTGCTTTGGAAGAGGCAGAACTTTGATTTTTATCTTGGGACCATGTGGGACATGCTGTTCAAATCTTTTTGAATTATTTCATTCTTTGCCACACACCACACTGCAATGGCATAGTCTAACAAAAAACTACATGTAATTAATTGTTTACATATGTAATAATATGTGTACAGCCATCTAGCATTTTATTAGACTTCTTTGTCATCCAAATATCAGGTTATGTCTAAAATGTATCATCTCAGATAAAAAATACGGCCCTTAGTTTTTGTAGGGTTGTGGTACACATGCCTTTGTGCAATTCATTTAAATTTGTTCATTAAATTTAAATACTATTTTAATCAATGTTTTAATTATGTGAATTAAAAAAATAATGTTTTCTTCTAAGTGCTTTAGATTTCCTCAGCCATGAATTGAAGGCTGAGGCCTTCATGAAGCCATGAATTGAATTACCCACAAGAAAACTTCTAAGTTATAACTACTGATTGCAAAAGCCTTGTAAAATAATTTGAATAAACAGGCTGTAGAAATATTATTATTGTTATACATGTTCTATCTAAATTCTATCAAATGCATATTTTATACACATATATGTATATATTAGCCATTTTCGAATGAGAACAAGGCCCTTTCTTGTTAATTTGACAAGGTTCCTTTGTTAAATATGTGACTGGACATGATAAATAAGCTGTTAAGTTTAGCACAGCCAGAGTTTCAGGACTCTTCACAAACATTTGTAGATCAGTTTGTGTTTCCAGGAAGCCCATGACACTTTCTAGCTCAGCTACAGCCTCAGCTGCATGCCCTGCTGGTTCAGTATGCCTGCTCCCCAGGAGTGAAGGGAAGAGATTAAGGGGACGAAAGGAAAAGAAATTAAAAACACCTACTAAAGCAAACACACCCTCGACACAGGGGAGGGCCAGAAAGACACGGGATGGATCAGGAGAGGAAGGGGAGCGTCCCAAGCCTTCCCAGCATGGAGGCCAAGAGCAGAGTGAAAAGAAGAATTCACCAGAGCTAAGGAACAAGCGAGCTTATGAGGGAAGTTAATGGTACGGAAGAAAGTCCAGGACTCAGGTGGGCTAAACGACCTCTTCACCAAGCTGTCCTAGTCCCACAGCTGAGTGGAGCAGGGAGCTGGATAGAACCCCAGGCTGGGGGCTGCTCCAGGGGCCATAGCAATGGAGCATGTTGCTTGCCGAGCACACCACTCATCTCATGACCCGCTGCCTCGCATCCGCGTAAGTCTGCAGGTGCGCAACAACGCTGCCCATCAGCTGGGTCCCTCTGGGTTCAGGAGGGGTTTTCAAATGAAGATGGGCAGCAAATCAATTCTAAAGCTGCCATAAATGAAGAGCTATTCTCAGAATTTTCTCCAATACCTTCATCCATATAATCAAACTCCCAAATGGTAAAAAGAAGCAAACTTTGGCCTAGGATGAAAACCTAGTTTCACAGGCACAATTAATGGCTGACTAATCTGTCAAGCACTGTGAACAATTTCAGTCCTAGGTCTAAGGTTCCCACTGAAGCTCACTGAATTTTAATGCTAAAATGAAGCTAGATATGAAGCTAATTACTTGCATCCACTTAGATATGATTTCCCACACAGGATTCTAAATTCTCATTAGTGGAGGTCTTGTAAGAACCTAATTTTTTAGTATAATAATTTAATATTATGCTTATTAATATAGCTGTAAGTAAAAAGAGGCAGTACTCTAATTACAGATTTTTATACTGTATGTTGGTACATATTTGTACTAAAGGCTGTAGAAATTAGTATATTAATATATTATATATGTACAGTGAGGACCAAGAAGCTTGCTCACTGTATAAGTAACATACACAAAAATAATATTGGAGGATCTGGTCTTCCATTAATGACCACACAATTTTGCCTAAATAGTTCTCAAACTAAGACATAAAAAGAAATTATTCACTAAATAATATAGAATTAAAGGGGAAAAAAATCCTAGATTATTGGAAGGATAGAGAGAAGCATTGAAGGAAATGCAACTAAACTATTTTGAAATTAAATTAAGAGAATAGTTTTAAGGGTTGCTATAAGAAATTAATTAGATATTTGAAATATGTTTTCACCTTAAATGCCAAGGCTAAAATTGGAAGGCATGAAAATAGACATAGTGGTATTGTTGATACTGTGGGTTACTAAGCAGAAAAAGCAAAAAGAAACAAACCTTAAAGAAATTCAATGATTTCAACTTAAAATTTGTGAAAATTTCTCCAAAACCTATTAAAAGAATATTTTAAATCCTGTTATTAAAAGAGATTTTTAGCATGTACTCTCTATTAGCATAGTCCCCATTTTATCTGTACTGAATTCTCCATTCTTCTCCAAGACCTGCACAAAGAATTAAGGAAAAACATTTCCTTAAATGTTTATGATTATCACAGTCAGTGGTCTCTTTAACTCAACAGTAAGCCCAAGAAATGCAAATTGGGACTGTCACCAGTGTGCTGGTTTTGCATAGAATTTAAAAGCATAGGCTTGACTACCTTTGAAAAAAAACCTCACTGCCCAAATAGTCACACCTCTCATCACTATTCTGTCTACTTTATGTCTCTTATGTGGAGCTCCACACTAGTTTATAAGGGCTCTTTGTCTGTTTTTCACATACAGACAATTTAAGAGACATTTTTAAAATGCCTGAGAGATGCCCAGGTTTTCCTGTACTTACTTTGGTTTGGTTTGGTTTAGTTTTTGAACTGAAATACTGAAGGCAAAAAGTGTGTGTTTGGCATTGCTCTGTAGCAAAGTTAAAACCAGTTAATACCCTCAACCATGCCTCTCCATAGCACCCTTCAGCATATCAGATCTAGGTTTCACATCATAACAAATCTTTGTTCTTCCTGAAAATTAAATGTAAGCATGAAAAAAGCATCACAGTAAAACAAACCTAAGCATTTGTAAGTAGGAAAAGAAACAATTGCGAAAAACCAGATACATGATCAAAAAAACCACTCAACTTTTGCATAGTGTGTGAAACAAGTGAGAGTAGGCAAACAAGCTTAAAGGTGCTATGTCCTGATTTTTATGTCCATTTAAAATATATTCTGCTTGAACGTCAGAAGTCAGAAATGTGCTGTATCTATTTCATGATTTTTGGATACTGCTGTGATTGATACTGCTGACACAGCCTAAAAAAGGCTCATTTTTCATTTTTTGGTATTTACCACCAGCAATTGACAGCACTTTGAGCCCGTTCCAAAATCGGTCAGAGTCATGAATAATCCATCTCCTTTCTCAGTTAACAGCTTATTCCCTTTCTCCTTTCTTCCACCAATTCATATGCAAGCCAGAGTAGTGGGGTAGCTTCAGAAGCAGCAGTAACAGCACCAAGAGGTGGTCCATTTGAGGTCTAGTTACCTCCAAAGAGTACTTGGAAAGAGCATCTTCTAAGCCCACTCTCCAATTTGTAAGGTCCCAAAGCGTCTCTAAACATCAGAGCTGGAAGCAGACAAAATGTAAGAAAGTATTCAGCTTCTATCCAAGCTGTTAATGGAAGCTGAAGAAAAGCCAAAGGGCAAAGAGAAGAAAAAACATAAGGTTCTCTCAGCAGAGCAACCTGGCCAAGGAAAGCAGAGAGAAGAAATGCTCCTTGATAACCCTAGGAAAAGCTGTGAGCAGAACTTCAGATATCTGATCTGGCAAGTTTTGGTTTTTTTAATAGCTGAAGACTTGGGGATGCTTTTCAACAATTTATTTGAAATCCTAGCCTACAGCATTTGTAGCAACAGAAATCCTGTTCCTGGGTTGGGAGCTTTTATTTAAGATCCTTTGGAATGCACTATTACCATCTGTTTTCTGTTGTTAACAGATCTACCAAGTTCTGTGTGGCTCCACATGGGACACTTTCTCAAACTCATTGAGGCATGTTGCAGATCGATGCGTGCCAAGTGTTAGCCTTTAATTAACTCAACCTGTGAGTGCAGAGCATGCCCATATGTACGGAACAGGAAAGCTTGTAGCTGCCTTCCTTGGAGAAATGGGCAGACATATGGGGAGTAGACCAGTAGGTGGTTGGTAGCATGAGTTGCTACAGGTGTGGGATGTATCTGGATGTGGGAGGGAATCTTTGCTAGGCTTGCTTGGTAGCTGTAGGATGAAGATAATTTGGAGTAACTGAATGCTCTGGGAACTGGAAAAATCTCCTGGAGGGACTGGGTGCTGCATTTGTTTGGCTTCTGGAGAACTTGGAGGTGGTGAGAGGAAGTGTTAGTTTTGCAGCTCATGTAACGTCACAACCACACCCACAGAGACTGCTCTTGCTTCATGCTGCCCCTTCACAGCTGGGAACCACAAGAAAAACATCATTTTTGAGAAAAGCAGCAGTAGAAAGCAATTCTGCAGCTCAGCACATGAGTTCAGATGTATGGCAGGCCGTGTCTGTCACTTGAATATCACAGCAGGAACAGAGCATTCCTG
>NW_008238983.1:11504327-11508397 GCF_000691975.1 Corvus brachyrhynchos | reverse complement strand
CCCTGCCATTTCCACTGCTGCAAAAAGCAAAGAGATTGGGAGTCTTGTTGGCACCGGTTCCTCTCTACAGTCATGAGAGGTTGCTTTTCTTGCTGCACAGAGACACGTGCATGAGGTGCCAGATCAATTTTTTTGGCCCTTTTCCTAAATATTTATAAAACATATTTGAATGTTAGGTTTTATTTTGCTTCAGAAAAAGAGTAGTCACTTTTCAGTTTGAAACCAGGACACAAATTTCCCTATTTTGTGCCAGTTTTTGTTTCTGGACAAATCAGGATCATAGTTTGATACATTAAACAATTTTTTCCTTTTTTTTCCCCATACTTGAGGGCTCAAAACCAGAGTGAAAAACTTGACAGACAATTCTTTGCACCCACTTAGATCCATCAAGAGTCTTCTTAACTTGCACAGTTTGCAAGTTTAAGTCCAGCCTTTGCATTTTTGGCTGGAATAAGATGGCAAGTAGTATTGAATGGCATTGACACTGTGTGTCTTTAACCCTAAATCTCTGGCATAGAAAGAGCTCTAAACAGTGCAAATCCCTCCAGGGTTCCTCCAGTGCTACAGGGGCTATCCAGCCAGAAGCTTTCCTCCACCAAGATCCCTATGCAGTGCTGGAAGGACTTTAAGAGAATTATTCCAGAGCCCTGAAATATGACCTAAAATGGCACTGGTGGATCTACAGATATACTATCTTTAAAATAACAGTGATGTTTTGTTTACATGTATTTGTCTTTTGGATAGGCTAATATGGAAGTTTCTGTGCATTTTGGAAAGATAATGCAATTAGCTTCAGTAACCCCTCTCTTTTATCCTCCAATCCCCCAGCAGCAATGCCTTTATTAAACAGGGGAGAAAAAGAGTAATTTTTATTTATATACTGGAGACACTTTTAATGACTGGGAAAATTTTCAGACTTGCAATTTAAACCAGTCACTGATATTTGAACAAAGTGAGACTAGTCAGTACTGCTGCGAGTACTTACTATAATACTACAGTCTTGATTTCTGATTTCTCTCTCATTCTGAGTAGAACTGTTCTTATAGAAATGTATTTCCTAGAACTTTAAATACGTAATGCAGCCATTGTTGCTCATCGTGAATTATTGTGCTGTAATTGTTTTTTTGTCCTGGCACTTGGGTGACGCAGTGTAAAAGTTAGCAAGCGAGTTAAGGTCTCATACTGTTTTTCAGGTCTCAACTGGCTTGTTGTATTCTGATTTTGGATCAATCTATTACTTCACTCACTTCAGGAAATGTCTATTTAAATCTTCTTTTCCAGCAGAATAAGTGGCTATATTACATAATATTCCATTACGTTTTCTGTTGTGCCAATTTAGACATGATTTATCTGTAGGCGATATGTCCAGATGGGATGGCTCAGCCCTACAGATCAGGTGTAAAATGTAAAAACATAAGTTAAAAAAACAAACAAAAAAAAAATCCTCAACCAGTTCTTCAGAAATGGTAAGATTTGACTGAAATTAGGGGAAAAAATCCAACAAAAATCAAATAGCTTATCAATTTGTAATCCTTTTTATGGTGAGGAAATGCTTTTCATTTGGAAGGTCTAACCAAGTTCCTCAAGCAAGAAAAGAATTTAACTGGACGAGTTCTGTTAATGCAGGCAATAATTGAATTTTCTCAGTTTCCCAAATTCTGTGCAAATAATTTTCTGTTGCCCTCACCTTCTGCAGTTAAGGGTTAAAAGGGTTAAAAACCCTCACAGGTGTTTGCATCTGCTTTCCCAGCATTTGCCAAGAGTTCTCTCACTCTTTCTCCTCACAGACCTGATGCTACAGAGGTGGACTGTATGGGAATGTCATTCACAGGAGATGGCCAGCTCTGCCTTCACCTCCACTGCTCAGATATTTCTGTATTCTTGAAAGGTTGACATGTACTGCTCTCTACAGTAAAGTGCTCTAGGAAGAAAAAAGGTTTAGAAGACAATTTTTCAGATTTGGTTCTCTTTCTGTAAATACAACAAAATTCTGTGGGGGAATCTAAAGAATTTGACGGAAATTTCTGAAAATTTTAAGGCAAGAAGTGTCAGCAGTTTCACTTCAAAGCTTTTCAAAAATCCTTCAAATTGAACTACTTCCTCCTGGCTTGGTGAAATGACCAAAGTGCTTTAATGTTAATTTAACTTTAATGTTCATCTGTATCTTCCCTGGGGGAATGTTACCTTTGAGGAGGAAGAGGATTACTGGATGAAAATAGAGAGAGATTCCCAATGTGTTGGACATTGCAGCCAGACAACAGTGCTCACTATGCACCAAAAATCCCACCAGCCCTGTGATGCTCTAAAACTGTTGTAGCCTAACCCCAAGAAAAGACAAGAAGGTAGAAGTACAGGACTCACAAGGCACCACAGAAAGCACCCTGGTTAGAATCAAATCAAGCTGAAATGAAGTATTTTGCGGTGAGATTTTTGATGGAAAATCAGGACTTCAAAAATTTACCAGGATGAAGCACATTTGCATGAGTAAAATATTTAATCAGAAAATCTGAGCTGGCTCTGATCATATCTACTACATATATTTTCTTTGCTTTCTTCAAACACAAACTCTTTATAAGGAGATGGACTGCTCAGTATGCATAGGAATTTTGGAGGACAACTGGAAGACCAGTGACAACATTTGTGCAATTAGTAATGGCTAAAATTCTTCAAAAAATAGTGATTAAACATTCAGCCCTTAAGTCTATAATTAGTTTTTTGTTTATTCTGTATTTAGGCACATTAGTGCAGAATCCAATTTTCTGTATATGCTGGATGAACATTAAGTTGCTTTTACTAAGGCCCCAGGCGTGGGTTTCATTAAAATGCTGTTTATAAATTTTTTTCTTTTCAGTAGGTCAGAAAGAGTCCCTGCTTAAAAAACACTTTGTATTTATCATCACTGGGAGTAATTGCTTACTAAAATCCATTCCAGATGAAATCACATTTCCATAATTGATAAAGTAATTAGACATAACACAATATAAAATTTATAAAACACAATATAAGTGCTACTTGCTTCATTGTTGCAACTCTTCCTGAAAATTGAATATAAATAAGATGCATTTTTCCTAAATTGCTGGCTTTAAAAATCTGTATTTTATTTTAATGAAGAAAATAGATTTTTTTTAGTACAGTTAATATTTGATAGCCTTGGTGGTCAAACATAGCTGCTTGAGAATTACCTGTATGTTATCAAGACATGTGCTAAACAGTAGAATTACCATAATTTCAGAAGCACAAATATTTGTATTGTCTAGGAGTTCAAGTGTCATGGTAGACTGTTTGGATTCAAAACTAGCACAACCACAGCTATTTGTATGAAAACTAGAGAGAAAGAAAGAGTTTGTAAATTTGCCACATTTTATAGTTTTTTTTAAGAGAAGGCTTCTCAATATAGCAAAAGAAATTGTATCCAATTTCCTTCTATATAAGTGGACTGAGATAAAACAGCTTTAGAAATAATAACTAAATGTATCAGATGTAGAATTTAAGACTCTCGCAGGCCTTCTTTCATGTCTAACTGAGCCTATATTTATCATGTCTGCTCTTTTCCAAGTAAAAAATACATCAGATTTTCACTGTATTTTTTCTCATTCAGCTCTAAGGGAAGCAAATGAAGATGTGGTTCTGTGCAGAGCCTCTCTCCAGGGCCAGGTCGTTAATATTCACAAGAAGAGAATTAGTCTTTAGAAAGAGTTTGTTTCTTCTGACAAGGCAAGCTGATAAGAAACATTCCAGTAAGGGAAAGACAAAAATAAATGAAGGAGAAAAGATTAGATGGTGACATTTCATCCTTGAAAGCAGCATATTTTTACAGGGTAGCTATTATCATTAAGTTACACCCAAATAGGAATGGCTATTAACTAAAGCACTGAAAGTTTAATTAAAGGGTATGGAGAGTTTAATTTAGCAAAAGTAGTATGCAGTTCTTCTCAAGCCAAAGGAGCCGTGATCTGGGAGGGATATGATGGGAGAGAGGGAGGGAGAGCTGTGCAGAAGCACCTCTTGTCTCCTGCACTGTAAAAATGACAGTCCATTAGCTTCTAAAACAGGGCCTTGCAATGACAGAA
>NW_008238983.1:11496555-11504270 GCF_000691975.1 Corvus brachyrhynchos | reverse complement strand
GAACTGGCTGGGAAAGAGGAGACACTGGCATTTCAGCAGACCAGAGCTTTCCAAGACATGTCTGTTTACTACATCACTTGTGCTGCCAGTAAAATACTCAGATGCTGACAGGAACTAATGTTTCCTGAGCAAATACACACTGTTGACACAGTGAACGCATCATGGACTAGCGAGAGTCATAAACACACTGGCAGTCATAAGCTTCTTTATTACAACATATGTGTATTTATGCCTCCAAAACAAACACCTATTAATATTTCCTTTTGTTGTGGGTTTCCTTTTTTTTTCCCCACTGTCAACAATGCATATTAACAATGTATATATTAACAATGTCAACATATTTCACTGTCAACAGTCACCCCAAGACAGCGATAAAATGCAAATTTCATTTAGATTAATATCCAGGTAACACCTGGTCTGTAAATATTGGTTTACACTTCATATGTAGTTTTAGTAACGTGAAAAATCACATCTTATAATCAGAAGAGACAAAGTAGTTTTCAGACAGAGTTTTCCTCTTCCTGGAAAAAAAGGAGAGACATTTCAAAGAAAATAATACACAAGGATTGTTGGCTCTTGGGTATTCTGCTCCATGTGGTGTAAGCTTGAAAAATGCAAGTATTATAATTAATTTTTCATACAAATTTGTGTATTGACACTTCCTTGCTTCATCACTGAGATGAAGGATTTTAAATGTTTTCATGTGTTAATTGCCAACTTTATAACATCTGGTATTTGTCTTAATGCCTGGGTTATGTGGTTGCCTGAGAATATCAGCTTTTGCAGGTGGAGGTGAATCTTCAAATTGGAATTCCACAGATTTTGGAGGATGAGCCTGTATATAAAATCTTTGAAAAAAAATATTATCAGGTAAACACAAAAGATTTTCTTATTGTTGTTGTTACAAAGATATAGTTTCAAGTGTATTCTAGAAAAAAAAAAATTAATTCAAATTCTTAAATTTCTGGAAATACCGTGGACATGGGTGCTCCAAACTGAGAGAAAAGAACAAGCTAAACATTATTTTTGAGTTAAGCTTTCTCCAGGCCACTCCCAGAGCAGGATTTGTTCAAAGGTGACTAAGAGAAAATGGAAAACTTGACTGTTGAAATTTTTTATCTTCTCTCTGTAGTATAAATAGAAGTAGTCACTTTGCAACATCAGCTAAGAAACATTTAGATTAATCATTCTGTGAAAGATGTTCTATGAAAATTGATAGTAACAGTGATATTCTATCAACTCAAAGGTTTATTTGTGTACCACAGGGATGGCACAATCTTTCAGCTGATTTTATTTTTGATGTATTCAATTCTTACAAAGGAAGAAGTTATATAAAGAGAACAATACCTATCTAGCTGTGTGCCCTGACCCTAGCCATTCCTTGGAATTTTTGTTGCTCCCAGTGGTGAGTCATTTCCTGAAGACCTATGTGTGGCTGGTAAGTCACATTGTTGTACATTCCTTCAGTCCAGGATCGTTGGGCAACCTTTTTCATTTATTCCAGCTACTGTTACCTCACAAGTGCTGGAAATGGAAAAATTGCTCTCTGTAACTTTTTCTATGACGAAGCATCTTTCATGACCTGAGGATAACTTTTCAAGCAGCTCTTGTTTTGGCAACTAATGTGCTGAGTGACATTAGCTGTGACTCACAGGCTCAGCCAAAGAGTCACAAAGCAGTGCAGGTAATTGTGGGATCTGACCTGCAGCAGCACTATTGTATAATGTATGATTTGGAGGCAAGCCTAGTTTCCTTTTAAAGATGATCTGATAGATCAAAGTAAAAGATCTAAACGGAGTTCACAAAGTCTGTGAGTATTTATATATCCACGCAGAAGTAGAGACATCCAGTGTCTTGGTCACCTCAAACAATATGCAGAACCCAAGTAGGGGCTTCAGAACTGTTGTCGTGCTTGACTTGTCTAACTGTGGTATTCTTCTGGGCTAAATTCTAACTCTTAATGAAGCTAACAGGATTTTACCACTCACTTTAAGGGAATAATGATCTAAATATCTGAAAAGATTATTCACATTTCTTCACTTGTTTATTTTTAAGAAATCTTACATGCTTTCCCCATGATCTAATTCCAACAGGTTTAACCAATTTCGAAGCTGTTCGATGGTGAGTTACATTCTGCTGTTCCAGGTATTATATTATGGTTTCCTGCATATGTTTAAACCAGAGTAGTGTGAATCACAGCCTGGAGTGGATGTATATTTTGATTTGGGAAGCAACAGAAAAGAAAGAAAATTAAAAACTGATCAACAAGGAAAACCATGAAATAATTTTAGTCTAATTTTTTTCACTTCATTTGGAGAACATACAGAGCATTTCAAACACTTTAAAAAAGAAAACAAAACTGACAAACAGCAAATACTACATTTGTTGAGATAAAATTATAAAACTGCATCTAGCATTTAAAAGAAGTGTAACATGCTGACAACAACAACATGAGGTTTTCTCCACTTCTCCCCCTGAAACAAGTTATTTTTCGCTTCCATTTTATCATTTCTGTGTAGCGACTGTCCATATCTTGCACCAGACACAGGACTTCTGCCACCTCTTCCACCTTGGTTGGGTTTCAGCTGCAGGAGCTGAAGATTGGCTCTGGCAAAGTGCTGCTGTGACACCCCAGATCCCAATGCTGTGCAAGGGGCACACAAGAAGGAGCTGTAAGATTTTCTGGGGTCTCCATCCATTAGCTTGGGAGCTGCAGTTAAGCTCAGGCTCTGAGCTATGTTGCAGCTGCACCTATATACCTTGCTATCCCTGCCTTGGTGACATGACTTCCTGGCTTGACTTGGCCCTGCCTACCACCTTGTATTGCAGTCACAGGTCTGTCGGCTGAACCTTGTCACCGCTCTTGCTCGTGCTTTTCAGTTTTGGTTGGTGTGGGACACACTCCTGTAAGTGAGGGGACTGCCTCTGTCTGCCTTGCTGCTTGCCACCCTCAGCTCATGGCTTGCCTTCCCCTGTGGAACAGCCCCACTCTTGCACCTCCTCAAAGTGGGGTTTGTTTGAAAAGTCAGGACTGGGGTTTACATTGGGATTAATATATTTGTGCATTAGTCTGCGTTTCTTGGTGTTGGAAGATGAACGTCAGTGAATGCAGTCTAGATCTTCCTCATGAGAGGAAGAGGAGGGGCAGGCACTGATCTCTTCTCTGTGGTGACCAGTGACAGGTCCCAAAGGAATGGCCTGAAGTTGTGTCAGGGGGGATTTAGGTTGGACATTAGAGAAAGGCGCTTCACCCAGAGGTGGTTGGGCACTGGAACAGGGTCCCCACGGAAGTGGTCACAGTACCAGCCTGACAGAGTTCAAGAATTGTTTGGAAAATACTCTTGGGCGCATGGCATGGTTCTTGGGGATGGTGTTGTGCAGGGCCAGGAGTTAGACTTGATGATCCTTGTGGATCTCTTCCAACTCAGCTTATTCCATGATTCCATGATTCCGTAAAATCAATTCTGCTCCTCATCTCAAAATAATAAAGTAGAAACAGTAAAAGATTATACAGGTGATCGAAGGTGTGGAGTAGTCTCTTTACAAGGAACAACTGAAAATCCTGGAAAGGATCCTTTATCTTGGAAAGGAAATGATATGAAATAAGACTTCAAGTAATTAATGACCTAGAGACCTTCGAATAAATGTAGTGTTGATGGATTTAAAAGACATAGAAGGACATGGCTCATGACACATCATGTCACTGGGTTGTGGAAATACTTGACAATAGGCTGTGGAGTCTGCAAGCTTATTCAAAAGAAAACAGAGTACAAAAAAAAGAGCTGGAAAAAACTCTACCAACACTTACTTACTTACTTCCAAGATACTTTTTTCAATGATAAAAATCTCTGAGCTACAAATCACCAGATGTTTGAAGCATCCTTATAAGCTTCTGTTTTCGTACACTTTCCTAGGCATCCGCTGAGGCACCGCCAGACAGGATGCTGGGCTAGACGGATGTCTGCTCTGATCCGATACAATTGTTCTAATGTTCTTAGCACCCCCGGTTGACACTAAGGAGTCATTTGTGCTGTCAGGATTTGCCTGTGAAACATGGACTTACTGTTTTGAATCTCTGGGGGGAAAATAGGAAGTGTCATTTCCCATAAAGAATTCTGCCCAGCTTCTTTCAGTTCTGCAGTACCTGGAGGCTGAATGCAGAGGACTCTTTTCTAAACTCTTACCTACCAACTTGGGGAGTTAATATAAGTTTTAAGATGGGTATTTTCATCACTTCAATTTTGGAAAATTATTCATATTTTAGAGTCAATTATATATGTCTGAAGACATTTACAAAATTTCCCATCAATGACCTCAAATCTGTCCAGGGTGCATGCTATTTGGAGTATCTGAGGTCTGGAAAAGGATATCAGCACAAATTTTGTACTGAGAGGTAGCACTTGCTCTTGGCCCCTTCCCTGAAGTTCCAGTACTTCACCGGGTAGACTGGACACAGGATGAGGGCTGAGCTGGTCCAGCATACTTGTCACATGATTCTTTCAACTGTCCCTGCACACACAGGAAACAGAAGAGAGAGTGCCTGTAGAGAGGTGAGAATGAGAACCACCAGCTGTGTCATCATCACTCCATTTTCTGTTCTTTGAGTGGAGTGGAATGCAAACTCCCAGCTTCTTTCTTTTTCAGCTGAGCCATCCCTCCCTGCGGGAGATGACATGAGCATGTATAAGGTTGGGGGAAGCTCATTTGAAGAGATTATTAGAGACCAGATGCCAGAAAAGTATTTTGGGAGGGGGGGGGAATTATAAAAAGAGAGCTAGCTATCCAGGCCACCATGACAAATATAATGTACAGAAAAAGGCAGAGAAGAGGGAGAAGGCAAAAGAGCAGTTTGGATTAATTTAAATGAGATTTTTAGAATGTTTAAACCAGTTCTTGCAACAAGATGGTACCTACAACAGTACTCAAATCCAGAACATTTCCATATTCAACATACAACTTTCCTGTAAATTTTCTCTATTTTCACTCTGTAGCCCTATGAGGTCAGGTTTTCTCATTACAATGTTTTTAATCGCCCTGAGGCTTCCACATTATGCCCTTTGCCTTTACACCATTTCTAAAAAAGAGCACAAACTGTCTCTAAAACGAGAATTTTAAGTTGCAGTGAGAAGTTATATGAAAATATATCACTTAGCCCTCAAAAAAACTGAGGAGAACCCAAAAAAGTGGTCCTTATCATGATGTTAGGACATGCTTAGGAGATGATTATTGATAAAAAACCAGCTTTACTACTTTGCACAGAGTGCCCAGATCAGAATGGTTTAAATACATTGGTTTCTGGGTGTTCAAAGCATAAGAGCTCGATTAGCTGTACTTCCCATTCACAAGTGGAGATTGCCTACCTGAACATGTAAGCAACAGGTAACCCGAACTTGGTCTTATAGCTCAGAGACTTGTTTTCCTTTCTACAAAGACAAAAAGAAAGATAACACCTATCCTTAGGTAGTAAACACCCCCCCCACCCCCCCTTTTAATTAAAAAACCTCAAGCTGATATTAATTCTGTAGTCCAGTTCCACTGGGTATATTTGCAGCTGGAAATTTCATCAGCCAGATTGTCTGCCATGTCCATGCTATGTAGTGATGCCACGTTAGTCATTCTGGTTAAAAAGAAATGGACAATAAAAGCACCTTACAAGCAGAAAAGTATAAAAAACCGTACTAGATACTGTGGCAAGGAGACCTTTTTAAAAGAGCTGCATGAATCTCCATTGAGTAAACAACAGTAGGAAAAACTACGTAAGAAAAAGATGCAAGTAAAAGAACTTGTGACGATGAAAAATACGGGGAAGAGAGAAAAGAAGCCTTAAACAGCCAAATGCTGAGAAAACATATGTGAAAGCATCAATCTTGAAACTCAGTGGGGCACAGCATAGCAATTCTACCATGTTTCAGAGTGTCAGTTTAATACCTGAAAATTAAGTATAAGCTGAGCATGAGTCAGTTCAGTACAGCTGCCTCATTCAAATGGTGCATCTCAGTCCTCAGAGAAAGACTAGGCAGGAAATTGTTCATTTTAGAAGCCACTAAAGAGACACATGGGGAGGAAAGCAGGTTTCAGAAAGCCCAGGCTTACATGTTGGTTTAGACCCTGAATCCCAGTGTGGGAGCAGCGTGCCTGGCTCAGGCCTGACTCCAGGCCAGGCGATGTGCGTCAGTGGCACTGCGGCGCGGGCGGCTGCGCGGAGGCCCCCTCGTTGCCAGCCACACTGCCAACGTGCTGGGACACGGAACCACCTTCTGTAGGGAACTGAGCCTCATTAGGCATCCTTGATTGCTTTATCCTCCTAACTGTAGTGCTCAGTTTACCAAGGGTTTGCGTTGAGAGCAAGTCTCAGCTGATACACTCTCTCAAGTTCAAACTTGAATGTAGAAGGCAATTCTGTGAAAGGCTGTGGCTTTCCCAGCACCCAGTGGAGGGTTCATGCTGGAGCATGGAATGTGTGAGAAGAAAGAAGCAGCAAAGAGGAGCTGTTATGGGCTGACCACAGCTCCCCATTCCTCATCCCCTGCACCACTTGGAGAGGAGAAAGTAGAGGAGTTGTGAGTGAAGGGCTGAAGCTGACCCTGGGAAGAAAGAAAAGGGTAGGGGGAAGGTATTTTTGTCTTTGCTTCTCACCATCCTGCTCTATTTTTAACTGGCAATAAAGTACATTTAGTTTTGTCCCAAGCCTAGTCAGTTTTGCCAGTGACAGAAATTGGTCTTTATCTCAACCCGTGAACTTTTCCCTCTTATTTTTTCCCATGTGCTGTTCAAGAGGTGGAGTGAGAGAGTGACTGGGTGGAGTCTGGCAGCCAGCCAAGGTCAACGCACCTCAGTAATAATAAATTAAACCCATGTTTAGCATGTCTGGGTTTATCACATCTGTCTCAGATTCTAAGCATAACTCAGAATCTGTTGAAGGGAAGCACAAGGAAGCTCATTTTTCATCGGACTCTTTCTCATTGCTGCTCTGTCACCTAAGAGGTAGTAGAACAGTGGTTAGAAGACTGTTTGCCAAGAGTTTCACTGGGGTAGTGAAAGCTGCTTTGCTCACAGAAGACAGGGTTTAACCTTAGTAGGGTGCATGACTTAGTGTCACATGGCACACAGATGTGGTGCTCCCTGGCAGAACTCTAAATGTGGATTACCAGGCAGAAGTGTTGTGATACTTATAATGCTTCAGCCAAGTTTTCACTTCGCTTCTAAGCTTATTCATGGGAAGGCAAAGTTAGTGCACCCCTACCTGCAATCAGAACAGGAAACAGTTTTCTGAGTAAACATATGTTAATTTAAATAAGCTGTTCATGGTTTCCTTTTCTTTTGCAATCTTGTTGATCACTCACTGGCTGAATGAGTCATGAAAGCCAGTTAGAATCAAGAGTTAATGTCAAAATGCTTTAGAATTTCCACATCTCATGCATTTGCAAAGGAAATGATACATTTCCAGTCCCTTTTTCTCAAGTTACTCAAAATCTTTCTTAACTGTACTGTATGAGATCAGATTGCTCATTGGCATGGGTCTGACATGCAAGAGAACAGGCTGATGGCTGATACAGAGGAAATAAATCTTAAGGAGTAGCTCACTTGGATTTTTTTTTTTAAGTTTAATTTGCCAGAGATGACAGAGAAATTATTTCTGCTCAGGAAACAATCAGATAATGAGGAAAGGCCTGAGGCTTTTAAACACAGCGCCTCTACTTCCCTCAACAGTATTG
>NW_008238983.1:11495772-11496493 GCF_000691975.1 Corvus brachyrhynchos | reverse complement strand
TCTCTGAGGCTGGGGGTGGTTTATTTTATTTCTGAGGCAGTTTTAAATAATTAATAAAGAACTGGAACTTCTATGGGCATCAGGTTCTGTTTCCAGCACTGACTCCTGCTCCTGACCAAGAACCCACATCTTCCCTGCAAAAGCATCAGCAGCATCCTGCTGAGGTCCCACTGGCAAGCTAGGAAGTGTCTTTGCAAGAATTCTTGCAAGCAGTCCTGAGCTTGCCCTGTGGGCTATTAAAAAGCGCCCTGTTTTGGTATAGCTCTGAGCTGGGGTACTAAATCAGGCACAAGCAATCCTGTGTAGGACTGTGTATCATCCATACATGAGCTGCTTCAAGAGGAGATGTGTTTTATGCCCTGCTCATAAAGACTATCCTCAAGTATCTGTCTGAGGGACTTGGAAAAATGCACCTCTTTTGAAATTCAGAGGGGAAAAAAAGGAAAGGGAAAGAAAAGGGAAAGGGAAATTGGATTTCTACAAGGTATTACTTTAGGATTTTGCCATCAAATACACTAACATTGTAAAAATTTTAGAAAATCTCTACAAATAATAGAAAAAGGCATAATTTTGTTTCCTTTATGAACCAGGATTAGTTTATTGTAAAGTTTAAATGCATGTCAGATGTGGAAACACATTTCCCCAAACTTAGGTCATAAAACATCCTCCATTTTATAATATATTTTCTTTATTTTCTTGAACAGCTTGAAAAGTTGACATT
>NW_008238983.1:11458966-11495688 GCF_000691975.1 Corvus brachyrhynchos | reverse complement strand
AGTGAGGTTCTTTAGATAAATGACCTTTCAACTTATGACTGACATGATTATAATTTAATTGGAAAAAAAGGGTAGAATATTAATATTTAATCAATAAAGCTCCAGTGGAAACCAGAGCCTGAAACAGAGACAGGCAGAGCTTTGTGATGATACTGGTTTTTCTCCTATTAATTAGAACTCTACTCCATGCTCTTTAGTTGTGTTTGTACTGACTCCTATGGTAATTGTAGTTTGGCTTTTTCTATGGAAATTTAATTTACATTTTGTAATGTTTTATGCTTAAGCCATTCACCTCTTGTAGATCCCAGCCCATATGTTTTGAATTTGATTAATCTATAACTGGGTGTCATAAGTCTGTTGGAGTGGCCATAACTGGAGTTATATCCCTGTATTCTTGATTACACTACCAAAGTTTTCTTGATAAAATTAATAATTCAGCAAAAGTTTCTTTAAAACAGTGGAAGAAGAAAGGGATTGATTTGGAAGATGGAGAACCCTTATGTAGGTAACATTCTTATCTATTCTGTTATAGTAAACTAATCTTTAACTCAACATAAAGCTTCATGCCAGTCCACTATCAACAAAACTTAAAATGTTTCTGGAATTGTCTCACCAACCAGTGACAAAACAACTGGTATTGTTGTGTAGAGTCCTTTTTCATGTAAATCAGCCAGCCATTTCAACAATTGAAAATTAAACACAGCACAACAAGGAACATACGTTAGCACTACAAGTGGCTTCAAAATTTGTTTTCATTTCAGAACAGATATGTTAGGCTTCAGAAAACTGACATCTTCCTCCTTGCTGATTCACCTACACAACAACCATCTTTCAAGGTACTGGGCTGCTTCTGTTCTCTTCTGTCATGAGTATCTGTCAGCTGCTTGTCCCTTGTAATGTTTGATCAGCTAAATGTGAAGCCTTCTGACTGCTTTCCTAGGATTTTTGTATAGCAATGTGCTGCTCCAGAAATCTCACACATGGGATGGAATTGCTCTACAGCAACATAGGCTGGGCACCAGCTGGATGGAAAGAATGTGTACAACAAAGACTTTAAGTAAACATGGGTGAGCTGTCTGCCTCTGCAGGGAATGGCCAACAGCTGTGGTAGCAAGAGCGTAGCCAGCAAGTCAAAGGAGGTTTAGAACTCCCCTCTGTTTAGCACTAGGGTTTCACAGCTGGACTGGTATGCCTGCCTGTGGGCTTCCCAGCATAAGAAATACACCTCTGTCCTGGTGCAAGTCCAGTGGAAGGCTATCAGGAAACAGAGGACTGCAGCACATGGTGTATGAGGAGAAACAATGCAGCAATTTAGGGTTATGAAGTGGGCAGGGTACTGTATTAAAATCAAAATAACAGCCCATGATGGAAAGCAGCATTTTCAAAGGAGATCCTTTCATCTTTAGCATGGTAAGAAAAGCTTTATTTTATGGCACCTAAGAATGTTCATCCAAATTATGGAGTTTTTACTGTTATTTCCCTCAAATCTCAAATATCAGTATAAGCACAGATTTTAAGCAAAGTTGGCTGTGGAGCTATTTCAGAACTGTCTGGATGCAATGCTGTGCCATGTGCTCTAGGATGACCCTCATCTGGTGGTCCCTTTCAGTCTTACCCATTCAGTGATTCCGTGTTTCTGTGACAGGTTTTGAATAAGACCTGCTTATGAAAACACTGAGAACCCAGAACTTCGGTGCCTTTAAGTACGTGGAGATGGAGGTAAACAAAAAACCCCCAAAAAACCCAAACACCAAAATGAGGGCTTTGAGTACACTATTGTATGGGCAACCTGTATTTAAAACATTGAGACAAGCTGCTGAGGGGATCACAGAATTCCAGATTAGTTCAATTCAACATTTAAATAATGTAATAATTACATAGGAGTGACCTGAAGCCATACATTTTTCTGGAGAAAGACAAAGCTTGTCTTGATACTTGTAATTCATAGGAAGAAAGTACAAAAAAAGCAAAGATACAATCTGAATGTTCTGGAATTACATATCACACCATCTTGGGTGGAAGAGATGATTTGCATAAACCTGTTTCACAGGTTATGGTCAATTACAGTCTGCCATAGCCTTGGAAAAAAATGTTGCTGTGACACTGAGTGGAACATGTCAAAATATGATAACATTTACAGAAGGGAGGAGTCAAAATACGTATGTTTCATGGTTGCATCAGTTAACAGTCTGTTTACTGACACAAAATTTGGAATCAAACAATAAGCAATATTGGATTATTGTTGCAGAAAACCCAGGAAATATTATAAGCAATATTGTTGTCATAAGCATTAGTTCATACATCATGGTTTAATTGCTTGCATAGTAAATGAATGTGGTCTGTACTAGTTTTTTTAACTGTAATATAATTGCTATGACTTTTATTATTGATGTGCTGCAGCTCCAATGTTCTTATATTTAAAAGTGATAGTATTACTAGCACTGGTTTATTTGTATCCATGCCAGTAATATTTCATATATAGGTATGTTTTCAAATGTTTTTATTAATGGTCTGGAATGCCGGACTGGGAGACAGAGATGGCTAGGATGAAGGCTGAACCACTGCTGGCAGAACATGACTCAAAGCAGTCTAAGCCACAGTGGCATGATAAACATTCAGAGCACTTTGAAAAGGATCCAGAGACATATTACGAGGTAAAAAATTTATCTGGCTATAGTTATTCTAAGCAAATGGCCACTGAGGCAAAATTAGTGAAAGATTAGATAGTAAAGTGGTTAAGAAGTCCTCTGGAAAAATAAAAGTTGGAGGGAGACATTGACAACTTACTGCAAACTTTTTTTGTACATTTTCCTCAGAGACCTGAACATTTCAGAGTGAAAGCCAGACTGTGAAAAGATTAATGTGAAATGCAGGCTGCTTTTGCATGAATGAAGGGACACCAGCATTGGAAAGACAGGAAAACACAAGAAAAGGCAGATGAAAAGATGGAAATATTTTACTATGTCTCAGAATAAGAGGAACAAAAGCAAGATATATTTCTCTCAGAGCAGTTGTTTCAGCATTTGAAACATATAATAAAAAAATGCAGTCAGTAATGATCTTGTACACACTTTATCAGCTGCTGTTGCACATTTCACAAGGAAAATTCATCTCCTATGGGAGATGTAAGTTTTAGGTTATGACAACAGCATCATTTTATTTGCTGGCACTTGATCTGTGCATCTTTAACAAGAGGCGCCTGGCTTAGGAGACTGCTGGAGGGTGACCAGAGCTGGGAGTGCCTTGGTCTGCTTCCCAGGGATCCCAGAGCTGCCAGGGCTGGGAGAGAGGCAATGAGCAGCTGGGAATTTGTAACCCACACAAGCTGCACATTGGTAGAGCCTTACAGGTGTGTGGCAGGTTTAGTCAGAGCTGAAGGCTGCACACTTTTCATCAGCCTGCACCGCTTTCCACTTCTGTTCACCCTCACTTCACAACTCTCCTTTGGGGTAGGTAGTCAGCTTAAACACTCACTGCTTTTGCAGCTGGCCATACAGCACACAAACTGTGTCTGTGGGTGCCAGTGCCATCTATGAGAGTTTCCCACGGTTTTATCATTTTCCTGCAAAATGTTAGTAACACTTGGAAAATGGACAGCATATATTTCCAGAGCTTCTTGTGAAAACAAAGGGAGTCTGAATTATTCAACTGAGTGAGAACATCTGAGCCCATTGGATTATTGATTCTTTCTTAGTCTTGAATGTACCTTAGACATAACTGTGGAAAGCTTAGGGAAGGGTGTGATTCTGGCCAAAACAGCAGAAGGAAGTGAATGAAAATAACCATGGAAGTGAAATCCCAAGGAAGTCCCAAACCAGGCATCTCCTTCCTCATGATTTGCAGACAACATGATTTTGCTGTTCTGATTCACCAATAATTATAACACTTCTGCTTTCCAGAGTGTTGTTGTAGGAAAGGAAACGTGTTCGCTTCTCCTTATGTTACTTGAGTTCTGCTCATTACAAATCGATTCTAGATAAGATAGGAAAAAAATACAAGAACTGAAGCTTTGGGAAAGAAGAAATGGCATTTTTCATATTATTTCCTCCACTTCATCTTACTGTTTGCTAACTGCATAATGGAGTCTGTTAAGAATCGGACAATATTATCTATATACAGAAGTCTTTATACTGTGATTTACATGATGCAAAATATTTTCAGCTAGAAATAGCAGAAATTTTAAAAAATTTAGTGTTTGAACATTCTTTGATAACTCAGCCATAAATTTACATCCCCAAATGTTGAGTAACAAAAGCAGAACTCTTAGTCAGTACACAGACTGCAGGCACTACTAGCTTTAACATATGAGTCAACGCTTAACTTGCATTAAGGCCTTTCACCAAAACGCATTCATTTACAAGTAAAAAGTATAAAATACCTTTTGGGAACGTTTAATATTCTGATCAAAATATTATATGGTGTTCTGTAAATTACAAGAAGTAGTGAATTTGACAGCTATTTTAGCATGTGACATAGGAAAAATGTTCCCCCCCCACCCCCGCTCCCAAGAAGAGGAAACAGAAAAAGAAAAATTTGCCAAATTTGTCAGTCATCCTAGTAGTCTTTGAAAGGTTTTAGGAGAACTTTCTTAATCTTTTCAGAAAATAAATATATGCTCTTCCTTTAAAACACTCCCACCAATGAAATATGAAACTCAAAGTCTATACATAAAAATCATTATTCTGCCTGCAATTAGTTGGCAAAAGTCCTTATTTTCTCTTTGAAAGTATTCCCATGTTCACTCAACTTCTATGTAATAGATAATGAATCAAAGAAATAAACTTCTGAAGTTTATAGAGAAAGATAAATATTACTTTCTTCCTCATACCTCATCAGGCTTCAAAGATTAAATAGACAAATGCAATGCATAACGAGCACCTTTATTTTTTATGTGAGTTGCAGAGAGGAAAAAAATGGAAGGGAAGGAAGGGACCAAAATACAGAACTTCTTTTGTCTGAATTTAAAATTCTGCTAGAATAAGAGTAAAAGACAAAATTGTGGGTTTTTTCCTCTCTATTCCAAGCCCTTCTGAAATCTTGACTTCTATCTTTGACCTTTTTTTGTCTCCTTAAGCATACAACTCTACAAAAAATTTTTGTTTATCATATCTGAAAATATGGAACTACACCTGATGAAGTTGTGGCAAACAATATGTCCCTTTAGAAAGTTTTAAGGGAAAAGAAAGTTGATTTTGGACTGAGTCTTATGCAGAACACCTACCCAACCCTTTATTAGTATGCAGAACTTTATTGGTGGCTGAAACAAAAACTGATGGTGTCTAATAAGTGTAAATTCTTTTCTATTTTCAGAGAATATTTAAAGAAAAATAAGTGAAAAAGTGATGTTGTATAATAAAGCTAGGACACTAGGAAAAATCTAGATGCAGAATGAGCATCTTTGATTAAGAGTCTGTGGTACACCACTCCCCAGAATGTACTGCAGTGACAGGTCCGTGCCCAGAAAGGAGACAGGTCTTCAGTTTGCCAGTAAAAACATCTTCTTAATTAAAGATTTTTCTCTGTATTTTCCTTATGCACTTTTTTTTTTTTAATATTTGAGAAAATATGTAGGATTGCTCTGTGCAGTATTTTGGTATTTAATATTTGTAGCATTTCTGCAATTTTTACTTCTGTTTGTATGCATGTTACAACTCAGTAAATTTTTTAAAGAGGCAAGTATTTTCCCAATTTCTTATTTATTCCTAACAGAATAAAGCAATATTTTTTCTAAAAATTAGGAAAATATATGTGCTACCTTTTGTTGTTGCTTCACAGTTCTCATAGATCTTTTTCATTCACTGTCCTAAATAAATCTGCCTTTTCCAAATCCATGAAAATAACCCCTTCACACTGCTGCATATGTTTCAGTAATTTATTAGCCTGTCCTTATTTGTTCAGCATTATCTCATTTGTTTGTCCTATAGGCTGTCAATTATTTAACTGTAGCCAGTCCAGTACATTGATTTAACTTCTTGAGTGTAAAGGCTTAAGATAATTTCTTTTCACAGTGAAACAAGGCTCTGATGCTTCCAGTGTTTGATGCCTGTTTCAGCTGAGACAGATGCTTGGAGCCTGTGAGTAATGCTTCCTTTTACTTGAATGCATTTAATTTAGTAGTCTTTCACAGTAGTTTAATTCATTCCAGCTAGTTAATGAACATTCATACCACCAGTATAGATATAGTTTTCCTCTAAAAATCAGTAAAATGAATATAAATAAATGGTTTCACCAACATTTCTGCTAAGAGTCTTCAATGGAATTTGAAAATTAGTTTGGGAGTGAGCACATGTTCAGAAACAATATAAAAAAGAAAGTACTTTGTAGCAGAACATTTCAGTCAGCAGAATCTGAAACAAAAGAAGAAGGCTACAGACTAGAGGAAACTCTAAATAGTAAACTAATTTTTTTTCTAGCATGTGCTGCTCAGTCTACATGTGACAATCTCACTTATGTTCTCTTCCAACACAATTTTGAAGTTTCATATCCATGGCATTTTTTAACTGAACATTGATGACTGGCTATTTTTTCTAGCAATATGGCACAGCTCAACTTAAAACTCAATTTACTGAAGTATGGGTTATGCAAAAAAAAAAGCCTTTCGGGAAATATACTTTTTCAGCAGGGATGGAGATCTGCGATCCCAAGGATGGGTGTTCTACCTCAAGGACATCTGTGACACAAGCTCCCCACTGGGCAAGCATAGCTTCTGCTGGAAAATGCCTGATGAATTTCAGAAAGATGGACTTGGAAGTGTTCATATCTATATAATCACTAAGCCATTCTCTGAGAAAAACCCCACTATTAAACACCTAAAATTATTCTTCAGACAAATTACAGTAAGACAAACAAAGTTATTAATGATCTCCAGAGTGCTCTGATTTCTGCCTCCATAAAAGTAAACATCATAGCTCGAAACACCTCATGTTATTGGTGAAGTAAAGGGAGACAAAAAGAAAAGGAAGCTACTTAAAGTGAGATTATGTACGAGAATTTTTTTATTCTGTGGTTTCTACCTTTCACACCTCAGGGATTTCCAGACTGCCCTGTGCTGTGCTAGGGCTTTGCCCTGTTAATATTTTTCTGATATGACTTCTATGTTTTATACAAGTGCTGTGGGGCAGGAATGGACAATCAAAAGAGGAAGGATGAATCTGGAGCAAGATACATGGCTCTGCTGTCATACTGCAGCTCATTAAATATCTTTCGGGGTTAAAAAATGGTCTTGGTAGAAACATCTAGCCAAGGTAACTTTGTGGTTCACTATCTGCAGCTAGCTGCAGTTAAAACCATCAGCAATGATATGTCTTAAAATTATGGTGTGATTAAAATAGAATAGAACAGGCTATTTCAGTTGGAGAGACCTGCAACAATCATCCAGTCCAACTCCCTGACCATATCAGGGCTTACCAAAGTTTTAAAGCAGGTTGTTAAGGGCACAGTCCAAATGCCTGTTAAACACCGACAGGCTTTCGGTGTTGACCACCTGAAGCCTGTTCCAGTGTTTGACCACCCTCTCAGCAAAATGCTTCCTAATGCCATCTGACCCTCTCCTTGTGCAGCTCTGAACCATTTCCAGGAGTCCTATCACTGAGTCCCAGGCAGAAGAGCTCAGCACCTCCCTCTCCCCTTCCCTCTGCAGGGAGCTGTAGAGCAATGAAATCATTGCTCAGACTCCTTTTCTCCAAACTACACAAGCCCAAAGTCCTCAGCTGCTCCTCACAGGAGATTGCTTCCAGCCCTGTCACCAGCTTTATTATCCTCTTCTGGGAACATTCAAGGACCTTTACAGCCTTCTTAAATGGTGGGGCCCAGCCCTGCATCCAGCCCTTGGGCTGAGGCTGCACCAGCACTGAACACAGCAGGACAATCACCTCTCTTGGCCAGCTGGTGATGCTGTGTGTGATGCTCCCCAGGACGGGGTTTGGGCTCTGGGCTGTCACTGAACACACTGCTGACTCACGCTGAGCTGGTGCTGCTGACCAGCACCCTCAGATCTCCCTCCCTATGGGGCTGCTCTTCAGCCTCTCCTCTCCCAATTTATAGTTGTGTCTGGTGTCACTCTGTCCCAGGTGCAGGATTCAGCATTTTGACTTGTTAAGTTTCATCCCATTTATCATAGCCCAGTGTCTCAATCTACCTAGATCCCTCTGCAAGGCATCTTGTCCCTTAAGACAACCAATGGCACATCCCAGTTTGGTCTCATCAGCAAACTTGCTAATGGTGCATTCAACTCCTGCACCCAGGTTGCTCATAAACATACTGGGCAGAACTGGCCCAAGAGTGGAACAGAGTGACAGACAGATGCAGCCCCATCCACTACAACTCTGTCAGCCTTGCCCTTCAACCAGTTCTTCATCCATGCACTGTGATCCTGCTCATCCCACTGCTGGATGACTTGCCCAGAAGGAAGCTGTGAGGGACAAAAAGCCTTATTAAAATCAGAAAATCTACATCCACTACCTTCACTTCACCCACTAAGACTTATCATAGAAGGATGTAAAATTAGTTAAATGTTATTTTCCTGTTGTGAACCCGTGATGACTTTTACTGCTGGTGGCTGGCTCAACACCACTTTTCTAAGCATTCCATACCATATGCTTTGCAGTTGATGATCTGGTGAACCTACACTTGCACTCAGAATTCCAAGGGTGATGTTTTTTCAAACTGGCAACAGAAGCAAGTTGATAAGTTATTCAGGCTTTTTCCACCTCTTAGTTCATAACACTAAATTGTAGTTTTTAACGTGCTTATCTCTGATTATTTAAAAAAAGGGGGGGGAGGAGGAGCATATGGCCCCTATTTTTGCAGTTAATTGAAATAAGAAACATGCAGCAGGAAGCGTGTGGACATACTGGAATGAAAAAGAGACTCATAAGGACAAACAAAATGTCATACGCACACCACACTTCTGAAAGTTCAGTAAAAGTTAGAGATCTCACTCTACATGACTGAGCCAGATGCAAAGTATTATTAATTAAAAGGGAAACATAAGCTTTCTTGACAGATCCAATAAAGGGAATAAGTATTGAAGGAGCATAAATGGTAAAACTCCTCTGAAACAGAGATCCTAGTTCTCATTTCTCCTTAATGGTTTTGTTGAGTTATAACTATGTACTCATAAGTTTGGTTATTTAGTGAAATAAATCAAATGACCTACCATTTTCTAATCATTACTCATTTCCTTTTACCTTATGAAACTTCTACAGTGGGCATGAATTAATGGTGGTATGATCTTATTGTTTTTCAAGTCAAACCTATTTATTTGCTGGAGTTTTAATTTTTTCTATTGCTGGATTAACACTCTCTTATAAAAACAGATAATCAATTATTTTAAGATAACTGAGCTTTTTATTTTGATTTATACTCCTGTATGGTACTTTGACTAACAGCTGTCACACGGCAGCTGTTAATTTCTTGGTGTTGTGCAGTGACACAGTTATTTGGAGGATTTAGAAGTTAAAGCTGTAAGACAAATTTTTAATATTTTCTACTTCAGTCACACATTCAAGGTATTTCTTACATCTCTTTTATTTAATTTCCTGTGCATCTTTTGCTCAGGAGACACCCCTTTGCTGCAAAGTAATTTTGCTCATTTGCATTTCCTTGATGGTGTTTAAAATGTCATTTATTTTACACCATTGCTCTCTTTTTCGAGCTCCTTGTGATAGTTCTGTCTTCTTTGGTTTAGGTCAACCTCTCACATGCAAGATAAAAGCTGAGCTGTGACTACCTTCTGTGAGGTTGGGCTGATCCTGCAGCTGTCTCCTGAGCAGAATGTCAGTGGGGTGGGAGAAGGGGAAGAGGAGTATACCTTTTTGTTGCTGCTCCCAGTACATAAAACCATTTGTTCAGTTCAATAGTTTATTACCAGCAGTCCCTGACACTTGCCATGTCAGATCACACTCCGTTTGGGTGGGAAGAGTGGCTTTCAGGGCACAATTCACAAACAGTATCGGCAATCAGAAAAAGCAGCATCCAAACTCGTTCAGAGTTTACCTTCAGAACTAAAATAAGTGTTCCTGGTTTTTACACTAAATTGCTCATATAGACATACACGTATTTGAAATGTATGTTATGCAACAACATGATACCACTATTAGGAAAATGGCCTAAGGACTTAAATACAGCCAGAGTAGTTGCATGGAGATATCCCATAATCTGAGGAGAAAGTAATTACAATACTGTTAGGTTCATTTTAGAAGCGTGCATCCCCCTGTGTGTTAGTCTATTCCCAATACAGTTTTACAGTCTTTTGCAGCTTGGCTCTTTGATAGCAGTGCTGCATGAAATTCTTCTGGCTGATCTCAATCATATGTTTGGGAATTAATTAATTTAAAGAAAGATGAAGCTATCTTTAAAGAGAAATTTTAAGATATAAAGGTCCCATTTTGCACCACCGTTTCAGGTTTGAATATTGCATTTGACTTAACTTACAGCGCTTGCTAGAGAAACCTACAGTTCTGAAATAAACATTTTTCCCCAAAGCTTTATGAACTTGTACCCAGTATTCCTTTTGTCAATGGTATACTTTCTTTGCTGTAGAGCTTTGAGGAAAGAATCTCTGCACAAAAGGAAGCAAAGAGTGCCATTAATTTCTGCATAAGTATTTACAATAATTTCGGTATATTTTTAGCAGTTACTATATTGTGACCAAACTAGTTAAAAAAATATTTTTTTACTTATAATTACTCTTATGATATTTCTTTCTTGCCATTGTACATTTCATATTGTTGCAAGAACCAGCCTTGTAAAAAGATCCTTTTTGCTAGAATAAAAAAAACCACTTCAGAAGAAATGAGTTATTGTGAAATTCAGGTTAACTTCTTGATCCCTTGAGGGAACTTTGCTTGCAGTAGGCTTGCAGGTTTTGAATTACTGTTTTCAGAAGTACAAAGCTGTTTTGCAGAAACCAGAACATAATAATGAAGCACTGCACTTGAAGCCTTACCAACTGTAGAAGACAGGCTGCTCTCACCTATTGTGGTGGCCAACAGCTGGCCTGAAGGCCTCACAATTATAATTAATATCCATTTTATAACCGAAAGGTGACTAATTATATAAGTACCTTGATTATATAATTTGACCAGTGTGGACTGTTGGAGAGCAGGCCCAGGCAGTTGAGGAAGTGAGCAGCCACTGGCTGATTGGCCGGGGGGCAACTGGTTTGGCCAACAGGGATTGACCATGCAGACCTTCAGATCTGTATAAGGGGAAGAAGACTCAATAAAAGTTGGCATGGACCCAGTGTGTCTTGTTGCTTGTCTGTCTCTGAAACTGCGACACTCCCACCCAACCTGCTGATAGTTGCTGCATGGTACTTACCATGTAAAGAGTGAAGTTTATTTTGTTCTTGTTCCCCAGAGAATATCGCTATGAAAACTTATTATTGTATCACCACATCTTGAAACTTTCTGCCCCTTCTGCTCAATGCAAACTGAGATTTTAAGGTGAAGTCTGAAAGAGAAAACACACACAAAGAGGTGTGCAATGTCTTTCTGCATAAGTGGAAGCAAACTTTTGAGCATCATATAAATGATTTTAAATATCAAATTAAAAATATTCAACAACATTATTTGTGGAAAAAAAATCACCTTTAATGAAAGATAATTTGTGATGCCTTGTCTTTGTATAAACATGCTTAGAATAATTTCAAACAACAGATCCTCTCTACATACATGTTATTTCCAAGCTCCTGATGCCTCATATTCTTTGGAAATCCTTATGAATTACTTTTGAAGACCCCATGTTGACATATGTGATTAAAATGTAGCTTTTGTTCTTTTATCAAGACTTCTTTCACTGGTCTGTGGTTAATTTACTCTGCAGCCTCATGCAACTCCAAACAATTATTGGTTTCCTCTGTGCAGAGAATCATTGGAAGCAACCTCATCTATTCCATTACTGGCATAAAGTACTTTTGTACTTGTACTTATGTCACTCCTGACAGATGTCTGTCGATCCTGATCTGGAAGGACTTTAGCAATGAAGATTTTACACCCACTCTATCCCACACTTCTGCTGTTCTTGGCAGTTGAATTCTTTCCTGAATATCTAATCAGAATATCCTCTGCAAAGGTCCACTACTTCTTGCTCTATTTGGACAAAGGAAAAGCTACAAATTTTGCTTTCTCTGACTCCAGTTAAGCTTTTGGAAAGAAAAAAAAATTCCAAAATTACTTAAAGAAAGTCATAAAATAAATTAAATTCAGCAGAAGGTCGTGACATGTCATCCTATGCAGGAATGGTAAACATCATGAAGATTGGATGGCATGAGTTGAAGTGTCTCCCTAACAATTATGCAGAAAAAACATACAAGAGACTATGGAGGATGATGATAAGACTGTGACATAACAATGTCAGGATAGTGTGAAAAGACATAAACATCGCTCTGGAAAGTATAAACAGACAGGCTATAAACAGGAAAGTATAAACATAAAGCATAGAGTACCTAGGAAAGCTTTATTTTCCAGAAAGATGTAAAGCAATTAATGGAACTTTGATGATAAAAATGGAAAGCAGCTAAAGTGTCGTATATATCATCTGAAAAGGTTAAACAAAGGGACTTTCTAGCTTAAAGAAGAGAACACTTAAGAGGAAGATGACAGCCTTCATCTAATAGGTGAAAAAGAAGCAGAAAAATACATGATCATTTGAAGAGGTTGCAGTTCTTCTCTTATCTTTTTCTAACATATTTTGCATCAGGCTGCAATCCTGAAAGTATTTTCTGGGAGTTGGTCACCTGTCAGGAGTGTCAGGACAGAGTTTGAGGTTGACTTGCCATCCTGGAAACGTGCATTGACCTGCTCTGAGGGTGTTCTCAGAGTTTTCAAGACTTGTGTGAGTCCATCTTCACTTCCCTGCATCCATCTTCCCTAGGGATACACAAGTTTGGCTCCCTTGTACCCTCAGGCATTTCCTGTGGCCTGCTCTGAATTCTGAAACCAGAATCCTTAAGTGGATTGTTGTCAGTAGCATTGAGTTGTTGACTGGTCATACTGACACGAATGATTCCATTATTTGTTGACTTGTTGTGTGCATAGTTTCTTTCTCTCCAACCTGTGACCCTGGCCTCACTAGGACGAACAGCTTTCAGTGACACTTCAGACTAAACAGAGACACTGGGGCAAAGCTTCCTCAGCTTCCACACAGACAAGTGAATGTCGTGTGCATTCTCACTGCATTGCTATGAAAATCCGTGTCCAGAATACATGCTGATCATTGCAACACTAGAAGTAACTAATGCTACTATAAAATACTGTTACTATAGTTACAACTATACAAACATAAATCAAAACCAATTTGTTTGAAATTAATATTGATAAATTATTTGAGACTTTCTACAATGTCAAATTGTCATGAGATTTATATAATCTGCACTGCATTCTCTCACTAAAATGGTTTATATGTAGGACCTGGGATAAGATATTCTTTCCCTTCTTTTGTGTGGATGCCCTGTTGTCATGGTTTAGGAACAGCATGAGGTAGTATAGAATAACCTCAGGGTCCTGGCCATGCCCCTCCTGGCTACTGCAAAAATTAACCCTGCCCTGGCTGGAATCAGGACTCATAGGACAAAAAGGCCCTTTATAACAGTCAGAAATGTAATTTTATACTTAGCTTGTTCTTTATATTATTTCACTGTATCTAGAGCAGCTGCCACTGAAGTAAGAAAAAAAAAGTCTTTAATTTGGTAGAAGGAACATCATGAAGATGCATTTGGGATTAATTTCAGCAATTAATTTTCATACTATTACCATAATCAATGATAGCTAACTATTACCGTAACTAATGATGGCTTGCTAATTGAAGATAAATATTGTAATAACAAAACGTCCATGTTGGTGTTCCTTCATTTTAAAGCAATGATACAATTCTCAACAAGTAAGATTTGATTCCTTTATATACTTCCCAGATGAGAAAGCTGCTGAATGAGGATACTAAAAAGGCCAGAGATTTGAAAGAAACCTTGGATAATAGAACTGGAAGGGGTCTAGAGACTTCATAATATTCATCCCCATATGCATGTTTAATATCACGGCTGTGAGTAATCCTGAAAAACTAAGTGGAGGAGCTCATCTGAGTAAATAAAAGAATATATATCTATAGGTCTGAGAACACATTTTTAATTACTAAGATGTATTTTTAAATTTTTCTTAAGTAATTTAAGTTGCTGATTTAAGGAACTCTGAACTGGGCAACCATTTAAAAGCAAGAAGCTCCACATATTTACGAGTAAAAAGGATAATAGAAAATAGAAAAAAAATAGTCTTTCAAACAGTGCTTTTGTGCATTTAAACAGTAAGCTTTGAAACAACTACATGTGCAAACAAAATAATAGCAGTGTGTTTTTTAGGGCAAGATTTATCTGCCTGGAAATTTGCAAACTCATCTGGATAATCATTCTCATGTTTTTTGCTGGATCTAGCTCTTATGGCAAAGTCAGCTCCAAACCAAGTGAGAATTGCCATCATGGATTCCTTTGATGTTATGCTTTCCTCTAATAGCATCTAATTTCATCTGGATTTGAGCTATCATTAACACAAGTGTATGTAAAAAGCTATATATATTTTTGAATGCTTTCAGCTGTCAGCAAGACATTTGCCTTGCTCAAATGCTTGAAACAGAGTAGATGTCCATATATACTATTTCTGTTCTCTAGCATGTTTGATATCAGGGCAGGGTTGTGAATTCTTCTCTTTTTCTGGTCAACAGTAATGTACAAAAGAAAGTCTACTAAGTGCAGAAAATTTGTTGTGGAACTTTCTTAGGGGTCTGGTAAGTCATGTCTCAATCTGTGGAAAGAAAATGTGGCACTGGATTTGCAGCACTCTTGGTTGCCTTGACATTTGAGAAAAACATCTGACAAATAATCAGTCAAAGTAAACCAATTAACACTTCTATACCTGCAAAATTCTAAGTTCTTTTGGTGACATTGACCATCACAGAAATAAACTACTTCCTATTTAGAATAACAGGAGACTGCTCAGAAACAGCATTTTGGGTATATTTTCTTGATGCACAAATTTCTCCCCCCTTTCAAACTACATAAAACCCTTTACCAGCCATTTAATTTCACCCTTGAAATTTAAGATCTTTTTATTCTATGAGGACATACTCTCTCTGTCTTCAGTCCATCAGCTGATGCTTACCTGACTCAATGTCTAATCCTTGAAACCTCTTTGACAGCTTGCACTACCTGATCCAGTTGTTTTTATAGCCTGCTGTGTATGTGAGAGCAATCTTGGCTTGTTGCATATATCCAAATACTAATTTTTCCACATATATCTAGATCTAGATCTATCTTCTAGAAGTAAACATACAAGAGTTCAAGCAAAAGGGGGATAGTAATACATGAATCATGTTCAGCCAAAGGAGTCAAATCATTCACAGAAGTTACAGATTAGGAAAAAACCCCATACCTTAACCTCTGCAGGTAAAGAGTTCCACCCATTTAGAAGTCCATATTCATACAGCTCATGTAAACTAAAAGATCTGTGAAACTCATCCCTCAGCTAAAGGATTACTCAAAAATCTGTATTATTTACGTCACACTTAAGCAATATTATAAGAAATTAGTTTTATCTCACTAGGTAGGCTTCAATCACTACAGTCATGAGCTAGTCGTGGCCATTTAAATGCGATATATTTTATTTTACTTTCTCTGTATCCAGAGGAATAAGATAACATTTGCTTATTGTGATAAAATACACCACCAGAAAGCTATAATGCCATAATATAAAAAACTTTAGTTAGACATAAGTAGGGGAAAAACTTACCATGTGTGAGGAGGGGTTAATCAACAAGCACATATTAATTTATACGAAGAAGAAAATACTAAATTTGTCCTATGGCCAATTGTAAACAGCTGGACTTACTAGAGCAATTCAGAAATTAACAAAGTTATTAGGTGGTAGAAGGGCAGTTATCTCACAGTGGGAGTTTTCTTTGTAGTGAAATGATAGCTCTGATATTATTAACACATTTAATGGCCTACTTTTTACCTTCAAGAAATTAAAAAGCTTGTCTACACAGTTTAACTTGACAAAGCCTTTTAAATTTTTACTGTATTTACTACTTTATAATGATTCCTTCCCTAATATGTTTTGGTCCTCATCTCTGAAAATTTTGGTAGGGTACTCCTTTGCATTTGTTTTTCTTTCTTTAAGTTTTTTTCACATTTCAGAGATTAAATACATGAGTTTGGGTTCCCATAGGGGTTTTAGCCATTGCCATATTCATCAGTGCAGCGCCAGCGTCCCAGGGCATCTGCTACCAAAGTGGGATTTTCAACCTTCATATAGGTTCTAAAAGTTTCTTGAATGACATCTGAGAGCTTGGTCCTGATGTCACAGAATGCTGCAAACTGACTTGGAAATGGTAAACTTGCTGGCATAAAATGAGGAAGCATATGCCATATGAGGACAGGTTGAGGGAATGGGGCTCATTCAGTCTGGAAAAGAGAGCTTTGGGGGAGCCTAACTGCAGTCTGATCGTTTCCATGAGGAAGCTATCAGGAAGATGGAGGCAAGCTGCTCATGGGGATGAGACGAGGACAAACAGCAGGCATAAGCTGAACCAAGAAAGGTTCAGAATAGATATAAGAAAAAGTTGTCATCTATGACAACAACTGAGCAGTGGATCTGACTGCATAACGAAGTTGTGTGCTGTTTCCAGCCTTGGAAATTTTCAGGACCAGACTGGCCAAAGCCCTCAGTAACATGGTCTGACCTCACAGCTCACCCTACTCTGTGCTCAGCAGCTTTGACCCTGCAGGAGATGACCTCTTGAGGTCCTCTCCAACCTGAATTATCCTATTAGCATTTTTATTTCAATCTTGTACAGAGAAACAGATTGAATATTTATTGATCTATTTGCTGGTTGTCATTTAAAGATTAATATGTTTTTAACAAGCAGTTAAGGAAAGGAAAAAAACCCAATTTCCATCCTAGATGGAGGTTTGAATGTAGATACAACACTGAAAGATGCTCTGTATAACTTGTTTCTTGCAAACGAATTTGCCAGATAGTGGGAAGACTGAGTTAGCTTTGTCTGCATTAATTATGAGACCTCGGCTTTTAAAATCCTCAGAAAACCATGCAAAACAATAGAAAGAACAGAACCATGGACTTCCAGGTGTTAGAATTCAGTTTGTTCAGAGATCTGTTTAGCAAAATTCCATAGAAGATTGATCCAAAGAGCAAAGGAACTCAGGACAGCTGGTAGTTCTTCAAGGATGTCCTCATCAAAAAACAACAGGTCATTCTCTGCACGTGCAGAAGGTCAACAGGAACAAGGACCCCTTAACTGAGCTCAATAATCAAAAGGAACCCCATGACAGGCACAGATGTGCACAGACTACTCAACAGGAATATAAAGATGTTACCTGAGCAAGAAGTGTTGGAGTTAGGAAAGCCAAAGCTCAGCTGCAGCTGAAATTAAAAATAGATGGAAAGAACAGCAATGAGAACGTCTGTATGTCCATTAACATCCAAGGGAACACAAAGGGCCAAGGTACCCAATGCCTTTTAACTGTCTCAGTTTTCACCTACAGCATCTGCTATCAGACTTCCTGGGTCACTGAGCCTACTAGCAGAGTCTCCGGGAATATAGCATTATCCATTGTTCAGCAAGTAATTAGGAAGCAATCAAGTCAGTTTTGCACATTGTCAGAGCCTGAAATATTACAGTTTATGACTTAAACATTTTCTTGAAGGACTCTTAAAACTGTATTACAAAAACTGCAGAGAAGACTACCGCACCCTGGCCTTGACTGAGGCCTGACACTGCTCGCTGATGAAGATAAGATAAAGTAACAACTCAGGGCTGGGGACATTCACAAAGCACAGGCTTAACAAAGGTGGAGACCACAGCCCCAGGGCTATCAGCTGCCAGGCTTGAACAGACCCTCGCACCAAAGGGTGGAGGGAGGAGAGGCTTTGGGTGTGTGTTGGAAAAGCCTGTGGTCAGAGGTGCCGTGACTGCCCATCCTCCACTGTGCAGAGGAGCCCAGCTGAGGGGTCCTCACCAGGGGGGAGGAAGCTTATCCACAGCAGAAGGGGGTGACATGGCCCATCAAAGAGCCCCCCTCAAAGGGGTCCCCAGACCCTGCACCAGAGCACCAGAGATGATGCAACAGACCCTCAGTGTTGCAAGGGACAGTGTGTCCAGCTAGCCCCTGCAAGGGAGACACGTGGGCGTTCCCACCTGGCCCAAAGTGTGTATTAATCCACAGAATTCTGTACTCTTCAGCGTGTGGTGTGGCAGCATGTAGCGGTGTGGCCACGGCGGCGATGGGGGACCCTCACCACCAGCAGACCGGATGGAGGGAAGCAACGAGATGTCATTGGGACCCTCAGAAAGGTGATACGCTTTCACCTAACCCCTGTCACCTCTCCCTGTTCCCCAACTCCCCACGCACACTTTGGTGTGTTTCCATTTCTTTCTTTCTTTTCTCATTCCTTCTCTTTGACTCTTTTACTATTAAATAAAATACATCCATTTTTTGGCATCAACGTTTAATCTCATTTGGCTTTAGTCTCATTTCTGGGAATATTTTGAACCTTCTAAGTTCTTTCCGGTTTATGCACAGAGACTTAGCTTGCTTTGCTTTCCTGGGTTTAAACCGGACCGTAACACACATGCAAATCCACAGCATTGAATGGATTTTACTCGAGGCTGCTGAGGGAGCTGAACACAGTCACTGTAAAGCCATGCTTTATCATCCTCAGAAGGTCATGGCAAATAAAGGAGGTTCCTTATGAGCAGAAAAAACCAAATATTACACCCCTCTTCAGGAAGATTGGGAAGACAAACCCAAATAATAACAGACCTTCAGTCCAACATCAGTCCACAGGACTGCAAACAAACCCTCCTGGAAGCCCTAGCCAGGCATATGTATGACAGGAGGGTCATAGGGAAAAGGCAGCAGATTTAGCAAGAGGAAATCCTGCCCACCTATAATAATATACCTAATAATACACCTAATACACCTCATAATACTATGCTGGACTCTGTGAGAAGGGAATAGAAAGCGCAGGGCATTTACCTTGACTTTGGCAAAACATTTGACATAGTATCACACAGTATTCTTGTAGTCTATTTGGTAAGATATGGACTAGCAAAGATGGGGATCAATACACTGGACAGGGCTGCTATTAAGAGGGTGCTCAATGAGCTGGGCAGATAAGTTGAGAGGAAGCTCATGAAGTTCAACAAATATAGATTTATGGTCCCACAATTTTATGTGGAGTAACTGTACAGCAATTCAGGCTGGGCACCAACTGGCTAGAAAGCAGCTTTGCAGGAAAGCAGTGAGAAATCCTGGTGTACAAGAAGGATGTAAAATAAACATGAGGCAGCAGTGTTTATTTTAGGTGTACCTTCAGCAAGGATGGGCAACAACATAGCAGGAGTGTAGCCAACAGGTCAAGGGTGGTGATACTTCCTATCTGGGCTATTCACAGCTGGACTGCTTGTGGGCTTCCCAGTACAAGTAGAACATTGCTACCCTGGTGTCAGTCCAGTGGAGAGTCATCAAAATGCTTATGGGACTGCAGCACATGCCATGTGAGAGGAGGCTGCAGAGAACTGGGTTTTTTGACTTTCAAGGGAAGAGAAGGGTGAAGAGACATCTTATTGCTTTGAACTGTCCAATAAGCATATGTAGAAAAAGTTGTGGCAGATTATTTTCAGAGATAGATGAGGATGGGACAAGCAGCAACTGAAGCAGCACAAACTGCATCTTAAAAATATTGGCATACCCGAGTGAGTCCAGTGGAGCTGATTAGGGCTGGAATGCATGAGAGAGAGACTAAGAGAATAGGTTTTTTTAGTCTTAGGATGAGAAGTCAAGAGTTTCTTACTTCTTTTTTAAAGTTCTCAATAGAATGGCACAGAGAAAATGGAGCCAGGCTCCTCCCAAAAATGCAGAATGCATTGCATAGGGGTAATCTGCAACACAGAAGATTCTGATTAGATTCAAGGAAAGCAATTTCAAATGAAATCTGTTAAGGACTTGAACAAACCACCTAGAGAGATTGTCCATTCACCTGGACAAGGTCCTGGGCAACCTGATCCCGTTGATTGTGCTTTGACCAGGAACCTGTTTGAATTAGATGACCATCAAAGTTGCATCTAAATTAGATTTATAGATTCTATGATTTATGTTTTTCATAGTTTTAGTGAAAGTTTGTATGTATCCTATATTTTTAATTAATATATTGTAATGTCCTCTTTTTATAAAAGAGAACATTAAGAGGACAATATAAACATTTTCTGTATTTAGAAAGCAGAATTTTACAGTCTCCCAAAGCTTGTTTGGTTTAATTTAAATAAATATAAGGCTTATCTTTGCTATCCATGTAACACAGAACACTTGTGTTGCTGTGCTGTATAATAAAAATGATCCCTAAATGAATTAATCTTAGTTGTGCTTCTCCTAGTACATTCGCAGACCACGTGTTTGGTACCACAGTGGTATATGCACCACTCATGGACGGCAGCGTTCTGCTCAGAGGCTGTATGATCCTTCTGTTGTCATATCAAGGACTTTGAGGGATGGATAGATCAGTAAAGGAAATATATTCA
Organism: Corvus brachyrhynchos; assembly: GCF_000691975.1. NCBI lineage: Eukaryota > Metazoa > Chordata > Aves > Passeriformes > Corvidae > Corvus > Corvus brachyrhynchos. The sequence continues at coordinate 11,475,102 of NW_008238983.1, read as the reverse complement.
TAAAATATACATACACACAGGCATATTTATATACACATACAGAATTTATCACATCCTTTACACAATCCAAAATTAGGCCTGCCAAGCAGCCATTTTGACAATTCCTCTTTCCACAACTCTTTCAGCTATATCAAAGACCAAAACTAATTCTGCCTCTAGAGACACCTTTGCAGAATACTCAGATGCTTTCCCAAGACTGCCATGCGCCCAGGGGCTAGGGTAAGGCTTGGAAGGTTATGTGTAACAGCACCACCTGGTGAAATATTTTTAAAGTCTATGTTAACACAGAATATATTAGTAGACAGGCTAATGGTCTGTGGAAATCAAGACTATGTTGAACCAAGCTTCTTCCAAGATAGTATTTCTATTTATCACATATCTCAGAGTTGCTTTAAAGATTCCAAGTATTAAAACCAACCACCTAGTACAGAACTTGCAGTTACCTGAATTTCATGGTCACACCATTGCAGCAGTCATCATGGGACTGGAAGAGAAGACTCAAGAGGTCATTTAGCCTATCCCATGGTCCAGAACAGGATCACTTACCACTGTGCACTTCTTGTCAGATGCTCTCTAACTTGTTCCAGTGGTGTAAGAATCTTTCTAGACAAAAAAAAGTCCTACAGAGTTGTTAAAATCTTCCCCACTAAACCTACAATCCATTACTTCTCTCCCTGTTCATCGTATGAACCAACCATTCCCTCAGTTTTGAGAGGTTTCTCATTCTGCTTTTCCCAACTGCCTTCAGTGTTTTCCAGTCTTTTATCCAATCTGTGTTCTGTTATAGATTATCTTTACTGTGGCCTAGCTCCTCCTGTAACAGCAGTGCCAGGCTCTGAACAGAGTGCTCAAGCTCTTGCCTTCCCAGTGCTAAATGGGGCACCAACAACCTTTAGATTCCTTTTTGCATGTCTGTACCAGATCAGATGTTTTCTCTTTTCTGTGTGAAGTGGATTTGTCCCACCTGTAGGTAGCACCATGGGTTTCGCTCTGCACAGCAGAATTCTGTCTCTTTGTATCATATCCCCAGCAGCTTAAGTTTCATTTTCACTTCAAATATGCTTGAGTCCACTTCCTGCTTGATCTCACTTGCAGATTTAATAAACTATTCTGGTCTCTCATCCCCAGGCTACACATGAAAATATGAACCAGATTTAGGACAGACTTGCACAGGATTTTTCTAGACTGCTCCATTCATTCAGACACTGAGTCAGAAATAGCTGCTCCCTCAGTGGAGACTTTCTGAACATTAGCAAACCTGTAACCACTTTATAATAATTTCGTCTGTGGATTTTTTCCCTGGTTTGCATATGAGAATACCATCTGAGATGGATTTAAAAATACTCAACTATTTTTTTTTCTCTGAAGTCTGTTACGCTGTCATGGACAGAAATCAGATATCATCGACCAGTCCCTAGGATGAAATTAAATCAGGTCTAGGTGAATTGAAAGCATCTTTTCTACCGAGATATTTCCTCTCTATTACAAAATGGACTCCTAATTTTTTTCTTAATTATCTTTACTTTGATAGCTATCTGATTGCAACTGAATGAAAAAATTATGCCTAATCATCAGACCTCTCCACAGGCCCTGTCATAGCATCCCCTCATATTCAGTAGTTCTTTGGCTTTGATTTTACAACTCAAGTAATTAAAGGAATAATTTTTCACTACAGGTTTTCCTGTTACATTTCCTATATATAATTTCTTGCCACATTTTTTTACCTTTCATTTTTCTTCTCATCTTTTTAAACTGGTCCAGATTTTTTTCTGTGGTTCGTATCTTTTTCCCAAAGGGAAAGTATATTTTCTAAGAATTCATCACAGTTGATCCTTACAAAAAATGTTGTGTGTCTTTTGTTGTTGGGGGTTTTTTCCACTGAGATGAGCTGTACCAATCCCAGGAAGAATTAAATTTGCCACCTTTTTCTAAAAGTCCCTTCCTAGGCACTGGGAAGATGAATATTTGCATTATCTACATGTAATATGGAATTCTCAACACTTCTGAGTCTACCTTTGTTACAAAATCAATTTTTGCTTTCTGCCAACAGTTTTACAACAAAGCATTGAAGTTTTAGGGTTTACTCTTCCACAGACCAGTAGACTGTGTGGCACTTGATCTATAATTCACACTGCTGTGGATTTTGATATCAACTATCTTTTTTTCTTCATAGTTTGTACAATTTTATTGCATGTCTCCTTCTTATGCAGCTGTTCAGCACCAGTCTGCAACTTCATTTTTTCTTCATTCCAAGTTAGGAACCCATTCACATAATAAATCTTGCTCACTTTTTTTTTTTTTTTCAGAATAAAAGCTTCAAGCATAAGACGTTTCTCTTCTGAAATTTAAACTAATCTTCCCATATTATGCTAATCAACAATTTTTCTTAAGCATGGCATGCTTTCTAGATCACACAAATCTATGAAGCAAACACACTAAGGAAGAATATATGTTCCATATATAGATTTGTTATACTAGATAAGATATTCCACATTGTTTTATAGTATGCTATGGTTTCCTGGGGATACAAATAAATACCTGGAGGATGGTTAAAGCTTTCAGCCTTTGCTCTGGCATTTTCTGCACTTGATTTTTCATCTTTGTGATTACATTAGTGCTATTGTCTTGCTTATAATAACAGTAACAATGTTATGATAATCATATCCCTCTCTTTAAGCAAAGTGAAACAATATTTCAAGTAATAAAAAAAGTGAAGCAGTTATTTATAGATGAGGGATGAAGAAAAGGCTACCTCTGGCAAATATGGCATAGAATATAATATATTAGGAATGCCTGTCTTACCATGAGAATATATTTATCCAAATGGAATTTCAGTCCAGATAAGTATTTGTTCTGAGCTAAACTTTCTGGTTTCAACTGTCATATCTCCTGGAAAATCAAAATAAGTTTTATTTTCATGTTGAAGACTTAATATGCTTCATTTTTAATTCGTGTCCATGCAGCGCCAGGATTTGGCATCAAAATTCAAAGGATCTGAAGACATTCAGACTCAACCATACAAGAAGTGGCTCCTCCCCATGTCTGATTTCCCCTGACAGTGAGGAGGCCCACTGTGTTAGAGGAAGATACTTAGTCCTTATACACTGGCACTGGATCAGATAATCATTCATTTAGTCTTTCTCACAGCTTCTCTGCTACCAATGCTTCACCCTAGTTTGCAACATCAGAAAGCATGTAGTGTTAATGAAAATATGTTTCCAGGCTCACTTAGTGGCTCCTTAAGCTAATAGCTACTTAGCACATATTCTGTTACAATGATAGCTAAAGGATAAAGTGTGATTGATATCAACAGTATGTTCTCGGGAGGTGGTGGTGAGTTGGTGAAAATCCTCTATGATCTGTCATAGCTAATTTTTTTAAGTCACAGATGCTTTTTTTTAAAACATGTCTTTATCTCAAAATATGTCCTTATCAGAGAGGGAGAGTGAGGAGTGTTAAGAGTGTTATCAAGGACTGTTTATATCACTCACAGTGTTTCTGGTTTATAAAATGGCGATGTCTTTTCTCCCAGAAATTCCATGCACTTTAATTTAATCTGTTTAATGACTTTTGACATAAACAGAAGAAAATATTTAATTACCTCTTCCACTTTAATTTCTGAGATTCTCTACTTTATATGGCATTTGCATCTCACAAATGTATTTTTTTTGCAATTCTTTTTCTACCTGTTATTCCACCTGGAAAAATTCTCAATGTATGTCCTTGACATTGCAAATTCAGCTTTTCATTCTGTAATGAATGGCTGTGATCACCAAGAGCATATTCTCATATATTCAATATTTTGCAGTAATTCAAATGAACAAAGCTGTTTGCCAAGGAACACTCTAGGAGTTTATAAATTGAGTGTTACTTAATATAGATGCGATATAAGTCCATTTGTAGTGTTCCTGCAGTAGGCTTTCTACTTTTTTTTGGAAATTGGTATGGCTGAAAGAAAACATAAAGCCATAGGGATGTGACTTTTCTTTTGATCAGAGGAGTTCTATAAATCACACTCATAGGAATGCTGAACATCCCTGAAAGAATTTGTATCCCAGAAGTTATTTGTATTAAGGTGTTTGGTGCCTTGGACTGAGACTTATTTCAATGGGATTTATCAGTATTTACACAGACTCAGGAATTGGCCCAACAATAACAGAAGAATGAACTTATCTTTAAATTATGATTTCTTGCAGTAATTGTGTAATTTAAATGGTTTCACCTCTAACTAGTTCTTCATATTTAAAAGCTGCTGGCACAATGCTAAGACTAATATTTTTTTGTGCTTTTTTATCATTGTTATGGATGTCCGTCTTTTTTAGAGAAGAAAGACTGTTCCTGTTGCGATGTAACTGTGCTTCTGCTATTTCTAGACGGGAATCTGGGGGGGAGAAGGAGAAAAGGAATATCTGACCCAAAATTTTCTTGGACAACATAGTCCCTTCTTCACTGGCCAGAAGTCATCTGGTGAGTTTCAAAGCCAAGTATTTTTTAGCTTCTGAATGCATTTCACTTCCCTAAATGAGGGCTGGGTTGTTGTGGCTCACCGGTAAATTAACAGGTAATTCTCTAGGAAAAGTAAAAGAGGGAAAGGATATGACTTTGCATCTCACTTTGTGTGATAGTTTATGTAGTACTGACTTCAACTCTTGTTTTCATACAGCTGGAGCCTTGGATGAGAGTACAACGTGGGTGAGAACTTTAATTGCATCCCTTGATCTGTTTGTTGAAAAGATAGCTGTTTTCTATTACCAGTCTTAATGACTATCCTCTAAGATTTCTGAAACACTCCAGAAACTCCAATTATAATAGCAGGAGCATTACAATGCATGCAGACTGCTGCTCTCCAAGATGAGAAAACTTCAGAATGGTTCTAGGAGAATAGTTTGGGTACTTCATCGAGATGATTTTTTGCAAAGCCTCTTCTCAGTAAAGGTTCTGCTGAGTGAGATCCTAGGTCCATGGATCCCAGGAATGTCTCCAGCATTGTCCAGTGGTACATGCTTAGTATTATGCACAGAAGTTCATGATAAGTAACAAAAGACCATAACTTAGGTGAAGATCCATGACTGAACTTTACTGCTGGTCTAATGCTGTAACAGTCTAATCAAATATAGCAAATTCTTAGTCAAGTTGCAAGCACTTGTATTCCATATTTCTTAATTCTATTAAAGATCATTAGTAATACAAAGTATTTGCCCTTTAGGCTCTCACCCTTCAACTGGATTGTTGTAGGAAGTTGTCAGTGACCTGAGTTTTTGTTAAGAGGAAAACAGTGTTGAAGGTTCATTCCTTGGGTTTGCTCAGAGTTATTTTTTCATGCTTCCCAATTTCACCAGGGTTAGTTAAACCATGGTTACTTAGGTTTGGTACATTTTATTGTCATGATATCTTTAGAAGCAGAACAACTACATAGCTGAACAAAGCTATGCAATAATTAAGCTAAAACAAGCTGGACAACACCATATATAAATCAGAATTAAAACCACAGGACATGCAGCAGAAACCTGGAAGCTGGGTAGTTTGGCTGCTACAGCTACAACAACCTGGATGATAGTCGTCTGATCAGAGAGCAAAAGAAACTTTTTGCATATTTTTTTTGTAGCTATGCTTGAAACCAACTTACAGCACCAAACCAGCTGCACTATAAAGCTACAGCAGGAAGGTGTATAAAAATTGGACAAAATGTGTAGTAGTGTCTCCTTTGACTCCCCTTTCAGACTTTGGTAACTTGTGGCTGTGAAAAACTAATTTTTCAGGATATTTATGAAGTAAAAGTTGTTTCTGAGCCTAATGGCCAGCACCAGATTTCCTCCACCAGCACACATCTTTCTCAAGTTGCTACTTGGAACACTTGCAAATATTTAGCATTCACAGCATCCTGCAACAAAGAGTTTTACGCCTTGCTTATGCATAATGTAAGAAAGTACCTCATTTAAATCAGGGCAATTTCTCCAATCTATATTTAATATCAATTTTACAGCTTTTGATTCAGACATGAAAACTGATGTGGGTAAAACACATGGGCCTGAATGGTCTTCCTCTTCTCCCTCCTAAATCCCATTAGGCTAATAAATTGAGTTTAAGATCAAATAGGGTCTGTGGAAGAATAATATGCTTAGGTCCTGATTTCTGTTATACTGTATCCCTTGTCTTTTTCTATAACTGAGATCATTAGCCTTATTGGAAAAAATCAGGTGCAAGTCACTGTTTCCTACCAGACCTGTGAATTTGGTAATAAAGGGGACACATGCATGAGACTTCAGGGAGAATGGTAGAAAAACAGCTCCCAAGCTTAATTAGGCGTTGATAGCAGACAAAAGTAGTGCTGACCTTCCTAAACCCCATCATGTTTTACTGTGGCTTTTCTTAATCAAAATATTTGTTCAACTTCTATAGATTTTGATTTTTCCCAAACAGTCAAGGACTAGAACTTATTTTATTTTAAAAGATGAGCTTTTCACAGATAGATCCAGAAAACTCCTGTATTTCTCTTTAGTTTAAAACATAAAACTACAGTCTAATAGCAAACCCAGGATTTGCCTATGAGGTAGTAATCATAGCAAAAGATTTTTATTCTTTTTTTTTCCTTTTCTTCTTTCTTCCTTTTTTTTTTTTTTTTTTAATTGAGCAAATTATCATTCTCTGTTCCTTTGGATATTTTTAAATTTTCAGACCAATGCAATCAGTTTATAAATTAGATAAGATTGCATGAATTTTTTTCCTTCTTGCTCTAAGTATATCAGCATGGCAATTATGGCATTTCATGCTTTGCTCCTGGGAATTATGATTGTCTTTTGAGATTTCTACTTGTACTTAAACTTACACTTACAAATTCCACTCTTTTCTAAATGTCCCAGCTGCATAGGTAACAGCCAACTTTTGTTTTGGAGTTTTTTGTTTTTTGTTTTTTTTTTTTAATAAACTTGCTTCACTATGAAAAACCTATTTTATAACTGGATATTTTCTGTAACTGTATGATTTTATTCTAATTATTTTCATTATTAGATTGCCTTATAATTAATATCCTTTCCTTTATATGTTGATAAATTTCCAAAATACTCCTACACCACTGTCACTGTTGCCTTTGATTGTTTTCTACTTTGTTTAAGCATCCTCTTGTATTTCTTCATCAGTTTATTGCCCTCTTTTGCCTTTTCCTGCTCCACAGGAGACTGATGCTGGACTTTGGACAAATGTTTCAAGCCATGTGTTCAACCTAAGGTCACAAAGTTGATTAAGCAATTGAAGGATTTGTCTTCTGAGGAAAGCTCAGGACTGTTTAGTTTGGAGAAGAGAAGGTTCGGGGTGATATAAATGTGTATAAATACCTGACAGGGGGCAGAGAACAGAAAAGACGGAGACAGACTCTTAGTGCTGCTCAGTGAAAGGACAAGAAGCAATGGGCACAACATGCAAAATCCCAAATACTCTTTAGAAAAAGCTTTTTTTACTCTAAGGGTGATCAAACACTGGAACAGGTTGCTCAAGGGTGTTGAGGAGTCTGCATCCTTGGAAGTACCCAAAACTCAACTGGACACATTCCTCAGAAACCTGCTCTAGCTGACCCCGCTTTGAGCAGGGAGGGTCAGACTAGACAATCATTGGTCCCTTGCTGCCTCAGTTGTGAATTTTCTTTTGGCCCTAAGGATAGAGAAAGCTCCTGTGAAATGGATAGGTCTCTGGTACTTTAGTTTTTAAAATCTTGATCTCAAGAATGGAAAAATTTACACAAAGACTCTTAGTGATAAGATGGTGCTCAAATATCTGAAAGATTGCTTTAACAACTATTTATAAGCTTCCCTTCCAAATACTCATTGTGGATATGCAGTTGTGTATCCATTGGCTGGTTTGAAGAAAAATTCTAAAGCTGGAATAATTTTTTGATTAATATTAGTAACTCTTCTCCAAAGCTACAAGACCTGATAATCCCCATGTTCTCTAGAAAAACATTCCCAGCATGAGGTAGGCTTCAGCAGCAAGGCAAAGGGCTGGACTGGGTTTACCACTGACATTTACTCTACAGCTCCCCACTCCTTAGTGCTAAGTAGGGTTAGGCTGTGCTGCCCACAATCTCTATGTTTAAGGTGTGACACAGTGCCAGGACCTGACTCAGCCCACACACCCAAAGCCTCCCTTCAGAAAATGTCTCCAGCCTCCCAAACTCCAGCACCTTGTTCTATCACTCATTCAGCACCAGGGGATTTCATGGCGAGAGCAACCTCTTATCCTCAGTAACAGCTCAACTCTCCTTCCTCACTTCAGAAATAAGACTTTCTCCAAAATCCTGGGATCCATCACTCTCGGCAGAATTCTGCAGACTTGGGTCCTGGGACATTTCCAATTCTTACAACTTTCTGCTGGGTGCTCTTATCAAATATGCAGCTGAAACCATTACCTCACACAGCTTCACACGATTCTGGAAGCCGTCTGTGGTTATGTTTTGTACTAAGGTCACTAAGTGGCAGAACAGAGGTCTGAAAGCAAGCAGTGCCAGCCCCATCTCCAAAGGGAGCATGAGGCAATTATCTATCAGATCAGGCTGAAGCTGTGAAGGAGAGGAAGAAATGGACCTCTGCAGGAGTGAGAGTATAGCCCTGGCAGGTGGAAAAATTACGGATAAAATTTACCTGTGATCCAAATCTGTTCAATCCAAATCTGTGATGTTCAACTCTTCTGTAGTTTTGTGCTTAAGTCCAATTTAAATATTAACTTGTTGAAAACATTTCCTAGAGTATTCTTTTCTCAGTCCAAGCAAAACTTTGGCCATTAAATAAATAATACCACAATAACTACAAAAACATGAGCCCAGATTGACTTTCATGGAGCCAAGACGACTATAAAATTAAAAGCAGGAAATTTTTCATCTAGGGAAAATACTTGTCATTCCATCTTGCAAAAACCTATTTCGCTAATTGATTCCAAGCTTTCAAAAATTCTCACAGAAATCCCAGAATTAACATGTATAGACTTTTGTTTGCTTTTAAGTATTTTCAGAACTCGGTTCATACATTGAATTTTGCAGGATTGTGCTGTTTATTTGCACTGCCATTTGCAGCTTCTGTGGGTAGGAAGCTTCCTTTAACGTAACTATGAGACTTACTGAGTGAAAAATTGAAACAAACACAGAGATTTTGCAAAAATGGTTTTTAGATGCACATTAATATGGTTTTCTTGGATATGAATTTACCTACGTGCATTTCTCTATTTCAGCTGCTTGTTTTGTATTTAGATTTATGTGTTTCTGGTCTGTAGTATGAGTTAACCTGATTAACCTGAATAGGTCAGTAAGTGCCTTGTATCAGATTTAATCATTGGAGTAATTTTGAAGCATTGCACAGTTAGAGTTTTGCTTTAGGTGCATTTTTTTTTTACTTTCAGTGGGTTGTGCAGATGGAGTAAAGATCATAATAAAATGTCTAGAACCAAAATAATTTTACTATATATATGCCTTCCTTATTGAAGGAAGAATATGTAGACTGTGTTGTGTGATTCGGTAGCTTTTGAAATCAATGGTCTCGCCCTTTATTCAGGAAATCAGCATTTCTTTTAATCAGTGAAATTCATTGGAACACCACTGTCCCCAGCTGAATGACAACAAAGAATAATCCATGCTAGTAACCAGCCTTTGAGAATGGAAAAAGAAATAGCCACATCATTATGCAGTAGAAGATGCGAGAAACCCATTTTGACATAATCTGCCTTTTGTACTTTTTTCATCTCTGCATCTATTGCCTTGCACTGAAGCTACTCATGAAACAGCAGCATCAATATTCCTTGTAATTTATGTTATTATTGGCAATTATCAAACTTATTTTGACAAACATATAAAACCAAATCAGTTTTGTCACCCTGAAATTCTTGTTTTAGAAGCCTCTTGTGACAAGAGTTCTGTTCTGACAAATTAACTACTAGAGTGAAATAACATACGCCTCTTAATAATTTTGCATTTCATTCCTTTAATTTTCAGTCTATCCTTTTTCTTAAAAAAACAAATAAAGAAAACATAAGTTCCAAGCAGTCTTTTCTAAAGTAATGTTATGTGCATTAGTATGGTTCCTCCTATGTTTTGTTTGTGTGGGTAACAGTCCTATATATTTGCTAAATAGAAGAAACTCTTCCTTGGTTTTGATTAATTGTTCTCTGAAGAATCTGTCTCTAGTTCTGCAATGTTTTTCATAAGGTAGGGTAAGGAGGGCAATACAATTCAAGATGAAGGTGTATAGTTGATCAATATGGAGGTATTATTGTATGTTCTAAATTATTTTTCATCTTATTCTTTATGCATTTGAAAGCTGTAAAAGTGTTCTGACTGTAATTATACATTGAACAGGTCTTTCCTGAGCTGCCTATGCTACTTGTCTCTAGTTTGTCCAGTTAATTTGCAATTTTATAAAACCACCTGAGCAGTTCCAAATTTCCAAAGTTTTATTGCTTTCCTCCCACCTTCCCAAGATCTCCTACCTGAAAGCAGGTTATCTGGAAGGGTAGATGGTTTCCTAAGTAACACCACTAAGTGCAAACTGTCCCAATATGAAAGACTAGGAAGTGTATAATTGAAGGCTAATATCTTGAAACTGAAAAAGTATAATATTATATGGAATTTGGAAACTAAGTCATATTACAGCAGTGAGTGTAAAGAATAGCATGATCACAATAAAAGGCCAAGATATAAGCAGAGAGAAAACTGATGCACTTCTGGATAATTTTTTGTTTGTCACATACTTTTTGAAAGGAGGAGACTTTGGAAATAGTTGGCCCACCATTCAGCTAATCACAGATGGCCCAAACCCTTTAAAATCTGATCTATATCTTGCTTCAATCTTTAATAAAAGGTTATCTATGATTAGATGACCAAAGTAGTCACCATCCGTGATGAAATAGTGCAAGAAGAGAGGTTACTGAGGTACTTTCAGATCACCTAAATCTCAAGTAGTTCCTTCAATAACCTCAGAACTTTTTAGTAAATACTCTCAAAAGCTTATGGAGGCTGAGAGAGGTCAAAGTCAGATACCGTCTTCAACAACAGGGAGGCAGAAAAATTACACAAGCAGTTATAGAACAGTAAGACTGTAATTTAGCACCTTAAATAACAAAGTTAAACACCTCAGGCAAGTCTATACCTAAAACAAAAGTGAATTTCACCTGGTTCCAGGTGTGTGAAATCCAATATATTTCTGTAGGAAATCATGTCATCATTTTTTGAAGAGCAACAGTAGGACATAGCTGTAGTTATAAGATTTGAAAGAGCAAGTCCTGTTAACTGAACTCAGTAAAATGAATCCAGAAAAATTCAGTAAAAATTAGCAGTCTTCAGTCTTAAACAACAACAACAACAACAATAATAATAATAATAATAATAATAATAATAATAATAAAAGTGCATCCCTGGTGGAGAAGATAATGTTGTTAAGTAATTGCCCATGAAATTTACAGTTTCTCAGCTGATTAAGGTCACAGGGAGTGTGAACTCCCGTGAAAAACATTTAATACTACCCTTCTACAGCCATGGTCATGTCAGATGTATTAACACATTGATCTTAGGGCAGGGATGGCTCACGGGCTGATGTATCCCCAGAGCAACCCGAAGCAGGGCTGGCTGACCTGGGCTCTGCCATGCTGCCACATCCAAGCTCTGGAAGTGCCACTGAGGCACTGGCTATGTGTAATCGTACTGGTAGGGCAACCCGACCCGCAGCCTCAGCTAAGCATGAGGTGCCCTGGCAGAGCTGGGCTGTGGCAGCACAGTGTCAAGGCTGCAGTGTGGGCAGCTTTGGTGGCCAGCTGCTGAGGGGGGGAACCTGACCACCAGTGGACTTGGAGCCAGTGTTTTGCTCAGGCCAGTTGCTATGGCTCTTTTGAGTGCTTGCTATCTTGCAGGACTGTGGGATTCAGCATCTTTCCCTGCAATTTATTTCCCGTGGCTTGGGATATCCTACAGCTGAATAGAGTGGCTGAGATAAAAGGACCTGTCTCTGTTCTCTCTCTGCTGAGAGCTAGTCTGTATCCCTGACCAGAACATTCATGCAGAAGACAACAGAGAAGAGAAAATGAAGGAAAGAGGTGATGGAGATTGAGCCAGAGTGGCAAAGAGAGCAATGCAGGGAACAAGAGGTTCTCCTGTATGTCCTGTTCCTATTTATCTCTTTCCCTAGGACTTATCACAGATCCCTTGACACTGGAAATAAGCTGTGATAACACAGAATCACGGAACAGCTGAGGCTAGAAGGGACCAAGTTCTCTAAGTTAATCTGCTACTGCAATGTGTAATGCCTCTGGCTCATGGTTGCTTTGACAAGCAGCTGTGGACCTCAACCTTTTGTTCTGTGTTGTTTTGCTTCTCCAGAGGGGTACAACAGATGCTTAGACACCAGCTGGCTAAGGAACAAATTCTTTGATGTTGTTGGAGTCCCAAGGGTACACAGGAGATAGTTTCTGGCAATCTTAAGTGTTAGCTTTCCTTTTGTTCTCCATTTAGAGAAATAAGGTAGAATACATGAAGAGCGCTTTTTTTTTCTGAAAGTCCTTTGCTTTTCAACCACAGATTATAGAATTCACTGTACCTTCCTTTTCCCTGAGGCATAGCAAACTTTCAGGTTGAGCCAAGTAAGGGTGTTTGTTTTCAGCTACCTAGGGTAATTGGTCTCTAAAAACATATGGCATTTCAACTTTGGCAGTGACATAGTTTTCATTCAACTGCAATAATGTTCACTTAATTAAATGCATCCTGTGGGGACAAAAAGAAGTGTTAATATGTTAAATAAAAAGTAGAGCATTCAAATTAGAAGTTCAGATTTAAACAGATTTGAACAGATTTGAAGCACAGTTTCAATTACCTTGTCCATATATAGAATGTTGCAGTCATTATTTACATGACAGTGTGGGGTTTTTTCCACTGGACCACTGCCTCTATCTAGAGATCTGCTCTAAGAATTGATAAGGGTTTTAGACATTAAGGTGTGGGATGTTTCTAGCTGGACTTTGAAGAATGAGTTGGAAGATGCAGGTTTCTAATTTGGAGAGGGAAAGTAGAGCCGGGGAGTCCATCAGCTGGACAAGAAAAGAGTCCAGTGGGAACATTTAGTGGAATTATAGAATCATAGAATCATGGAATATGCTGAGTTAGACACCAACCTGACGTCACCCCATGCACTGTAACTCTTTGTGCCCTATCTGTGAGCCATCCATCACATAACATGGTGATCCAGCTGTATGCTGGATATTTTGTCCATATCACAGCTTTGCTGGGATATTTGCTCATCTCTTTCAAGAGATTTCAAAAGCTTTGCTGAGGTCCAAAAAGATTATATCTAATGGCATTTCTAGATCAACTAGGTGGGCTACCCTGTCGTAAAAGGAAATCAGGTTTGACAAGCAGGATTTAAGCTGTGCTGGCTGTGGCTGGTTACTGCATTGTCCTGTAGGTGCTTTTTGATACTTCTCAGAATAATATGTTTCATGATTTTACTGGGCACTGAAGTCAGACTGACAGGCCTGTAGTTTCTGGGGTTCTCCTTCTTGCCCTTCTTGAAAGTCAGGACAACGTTCACCAGCTTCCAGTCAGATGGGGCTCTCTGGATTCCCAAGACTGCTCAAAAATTGTCAAGAGAGACTTTCGGAGGACATCAGCTAGTTTCTTGAGGATTCTCAGATTAATCCCATCAGGACCCATATATTTGTAGGGATCTATCTGGAACAGCAGATCCCACACAATTCAGGGTTGACTGGGATTCGATCATTCTCTCAGTCATGGTCGTCCAGCTCAGGGCACTGAGATCCCCTTGTTCCATCACCCATGTTGAAGACTGAGGCAAGGAATGCATTAAACACCTCTGCCTTCTCTATGTCCCTGTTTTGGAGGTGACCATCCTCATCCTGTAATGGGCTGATGTTGTTTCTATTCTGCTTATTGCCATTAATATATTTGAAAAAGCTTTTTTTTATTTCCCCCCACGTTTCTGGCAGCTTCAACTCCGGCTGAGCTTTGACCACACAATTTTCTCCCTACAGTGACAAACAGCATCTCGGTGTTCTTCCCATGTCACATATCCTTGCTTCCACTGGCCATACACCTTCCTTTTTCATTTTACTTCCAAGAGAAGATCCCGGTTCAGCCAAGCTGGCCTTCGGCCTCATCTGTTTGACTTGCACATTTAGGAATTGCCTACGCCTGTGCCCTGGGGAGGTGATGTTTAGAAAGTATCATTTTACTCCCTCTTGTTACCATGTCACTTTCTCTTGCTCTGCTGTTGAAACACCTTATGTCTGGTCTTTCAGAAGAGAGTTACACTTATCCCATTGTTTTGGAAAGGCTTGAGATTACTACTGGGCAACCTTTGGTTTAATTAAGTTTTTGCTGTGGAATTATAATTTTATTTCCTGAGAAATTGCATGAGAGTAATATAATGAGGAATTAGCTGTTACAGGCATAAGGTCTTACTGAAACAACAAACAAATGACATGATCATCACGGTAAACTCTTTGGAATGGCCTGTCCTGTTCAGGTTCAGGGTGGTGGAAAGCAGTGGAAATCTATTAAAGCAGAATCAGCTGGGGGAAGAAGACAACCAGTTCCACTATCTGTATTAACATACTGTCTAAGTTTCAAATGCTTTTGCAAGGATGGCTGTTGTACACACAGAACAGAGAACATGCTTCATTTTGCCTGTTCAGATCTTTTGCATTTTTTTGAGTACTTACAGGATCATGGAATTGTTCTTGAATTTTAAAGAAGTATATATGTGATATTGGTCTTTCCACCTTTGAGAAATCAAAACACGAATGCTTTCAAATACCAAATACTGAGATCTGCTTTTAAAAGAGGTTTTAAGTTGTAATTCTGGTCTGCCTCTTGATTTTTTTAAAACTGCCTATGCTTATCCCATTATATATGTGTGTGTGACAGTGAGGGTGGCCAACTCCATAATTTTTGAAGTGACTGCAAGTAAAGCCTTTTTATGTTGCAAAAATTCTCACACCCACCTCTACTAACTCCTTCCCAGCAATTAATTCTGCCAGAATGTTCTCCCCACAGAGATTTGTGTTCATCCTTCAATCTTATCACTGCTGCTTTTGAGAGTTTTTCACCTTCTCTCTCCTAAAACAGTGGGTGCAGTTGTAACTTTCCACTTCTTCCTCATATGTTCCTCCTGCCCCAGCAAGCACTTCAGGGGAAGGAAGAATGAAAAACAAGCAGCTTTTCTTCCATCCAGCCAGCTGAGAGAACAGGGGGCAGGAAAGCCCAAGTCTCGTCCCTCCAGAAAACCTGAGGAATCTAAGAGGTGCAAATACATGGACAGGGCTTCAGAGCTATACATGCTATTGGTTTCTTTGCTTTTTTATACTCGTGGAGGATGCACCTTTTTCTAGATAGAAAAATCAGTGGCACAGATTTAGGTGTTGAATAGATATTAGTTCACAGTCCAGTTTTGGTCTATATAATCCTAGTTACCTGCCTTCTCTTCCACCTGGTTACCTTCCACTCTTCCACCTTCCAATGGTTAGCCCTCTATTCTGTGTCTCCCATTTATGACAATTTATGACCACTTACATTAGCTCCAGTTTTTCCACCTTTTGTAGGAGCGTAGTACTCCCAAGTCCCTCTTGCTTCTAACATTACTCCAATCACCAGGAGACACCCTTGGGACATTCAGGCCCATTAGCATCTGGGTTGCTCCGTCTCTTCCTCTCCTGGGAGCACTTTGGCAGCCTCTATGAATTTCAGGATGTGACAAAGCAACAACAGAGGGTAGATCAGAGAGCGCAGAGACAGACTTCACCTGTGGGGAGGGACACTCGGGGAAGCAATGGGCTGGGGATGCAGAACTCCCTGTATGTGCTTACAAAGCTTCAGCCAGTACGAGAGATATGTAACTTAATAGTGTTAGATGTCCAGCATCTTTCCAGCGCCTGCTTTGATAGGAATAACCAAGTCCTTTGGAACATGGTAAGCTGGGGAAAATGTATGTTATACTTCCTCCTAACTTGAATGCTGGTTTTGACAAAAATCGAGGTATGATTTCTAAAAAGGGGATTCCACCTCCGGAAAAGGTACCCAGTGAAACAGTCCTGCAAGGGCCCTCCGCCCGTGGGAGTAATTTCAAATAAATCTCCAAATGTCTCTCCCTCAGGCGCCG
>NW_008238983.1:11450025-11457855 GCF_000691975.1 Corvus brachyrhynchos | reverse complement strand
TTAATTCCTTGGCTCCGCTCTCTTCCAACTGGCGGCTTGGCCGTGGTGGCCTTTGTAGTGGCAGGGTTTGGATCGCCGCACAAAAATGCCGTCGGTACCTGTATCTGAAATAATATTTTTAGTGCGAGTAAGCAGGGGCCGTTCCCCTCCTTGTGCTATCTCCCTCCCTCCCCCATGATACCATTCTAGCGTTTGACCCATTTTCTCCAGAAAGCTTTTGGGACAGCACAGCCTTCGTTTTTAAGGAAGGTGAAGTTTGGTCGGTCGGATGTCTTTTCTGCGTGCTCAGCGTGGGCTTTCCAGCCTTCGGGAAGAAAAATGTGTCACAGCAGCAAATGACAGTCGGTATCAGTTTATCTCCCCAGAAATGGGTGGCGTTTTGCCCTTGCAAAGGAAAAGCTGCAGAGGGCAGTAAAATTCTTGCTCCTTTAGAGAGTTTTCCTGCTGTTAATGATTAGAGGCAGGCTATTGGCATTACGGTATACTTCTGAAGTAAAGAATGGGTATTTGAGTGGTCTCAGACTCCTTTTCTTCCCCCCCTCTTTTTGTAAAAAATAAATCCGTTAATGGTCGTCTGGAAAGCTTGGTGTTTATTGAATAGAGCTAGTTATCTCCAAAGGCAAGGATGAGTCGGTCCGTATAATCTAATGGATTCTCCTAGGGGCACTGCAGCTAGTATTTGCTTATACAGAGAATCCTGCTTTCTTGCTTAACCAAACTTTTGTCTTAAAACCTGCAGAAACTGCCTGCAGGATTAGCTAAACTTCGAGTCAATTGGTGGTTTATTTCCTTTTGGTGTTTGAGCTTTTTGTATTGTGTTTTGAGCTTTTTGTTCAACAATTCGTACTAAATAGAAAACAGTTGTAAAAGAGCTAATGTGAGGCCAGTAATGGTGATGCTTCATAATTCAGTTGTTTAATGTCGAAAGGTTTAAATTTTGGAGCTCTGTGTGCAAAATACGGGTTTGACAACTTATCTCATTCTAGTATGTTAATGTGGGTGCGTGTGCATCAGGGCTGAAGGGACTGTTGGAAGGTGGAGTTGGAAGTCTGTCAGGCAGAGATAAAAGTGTGGAGATGTACACTATACCTTCCCACAGTTAAGGTGGCAGAATTTGGGCTTGACAGTGTTTAGCACTAAATTTTGTACTTTTCAGTCGTGGTGTGATATACAGCTTGTTTACAAGATGCATGTGGTTATTTTGGTAATTTCATTTCTTGAGGTAAATCATTCACAGTAACGAAGGTGGCATAAAACTGGACCCAGAAAGGAAGGACTGCTGAAAGTTACGGAAACAAAACTGTGAGCTGGCTGAATCTTGCCAGGCATTACTTCTTCGGAAAGAGTCAATTTAATAGTTCAGTCTGCATTTGGAATTCCAGACATACCGGAAGAGGAAAAAAATGCTTTTAAAACCTTTTTCCTGAGCCTTTATCTTTCTGTAGCTAACAACTGGATGGGTGAGTGGAGAAAGAGGTGGGGTTCATCGAAGTTTCCAGTCTACAGATAAAAGTAACTTCAGGCAGAGAGAAAGCTTGCCTGTATGGACTTCCAGCCGCAGGATGCTGGACAAAATCCTTTGGCGCCCTGCCCAGAATTTCACCTAAAAGCGCTTTATTATAGTCTAGTTTCTGCTTGTGTTTGTGTTTAAAATATTCCTGAAGGTTTAGATCTGTTTCTCCCGCATCTGAATAAAGGATATACATTTTATAGAGCTGTGGAATTTTAGTCATTTTTTTGTGCCTCATGATATAAAAGGGACATGTGGTTAGGAGTATCTGAGCCACAAAAGCTGGTATTAATATTCTTATCTTTCTTTTTTTACAACTTGTACGTGTGTGATTGTTTTGACAGAAGACTTAATTTTGTAGACACCAATGGAAGTGAAGTGGGATAGTTCTGTGCAGATCTGTGCTATGCATCTGAAGTTAAAGGAAATATTTCTTAACAGTTGTTTCCTTTAGATTTTGTACAAAGCATTTAAGATTTCACTGAAAATTACGTAAGCCTGTTGTGGAGACAGAACTCCAAAATGACTCGCTATAACACTCAATTTGTATTTCTTGCTTGTGCTTCATAGAACAGCTTAGAACGTGGAACGTGGGATTGGACATTGTTAGGATGGATATTCATGAAGTGTGAAGTGTTTTTATGTTCTAGACTGTCTTAAAAAAACTTGGAAACCAATGGAAGTGAGAGGAGGCTTTCCTTCTATTTTAATGTTTGATTTGGTTGTTAAAATATATCACTGTGTTGTCTGAGTTGCCTTTTTTTGGTGGTTTTTTTGTGTGGCGAAGTATTCTTAAGTGTTCCCAAACACCGCCAGGCACACAGGGATGTATTCTACTTACTCAGCTCTTTCAACCTGTCAGAATACAAGCTATAGCCTTTCTGATTTCAGGTGAAAAATTTATGAAAGCTGTTGCAAAATTACAGTAAACAAGATTACTTACAAAGTGTGCCTGGAAATCTGATTACTTTTCTTTCAGACAATGTACTGCTATTATTACTGAGAGAGGTTTCTTGGGAGATTTTGCTTTTGTTTCAGAAAACTATTGTGATTTTGACCTTTGGAATTAAGCACTCTGTCTCCTCAAACACTAGATACAAAACTCCTAGAGTCAGCTTGAAAGATGACCATTCACAGCTTGTAGTTTTAAATAATGTAGTGATAGTATCAACCTTTGAATTTCCTGTGTCAGAGTATCCTCTGTATTTCTCTATGTGGCATGAACTGCAAACTGGCAAAATGAGATCAGTCATCCATGTTTAGCTGCTGCTTTAATCAATAGAGAGTAAATGATTTTCCCAAACCTGCGAAAGCCTTTCAGGACTTAAAAATGCCAGAGGTCAGCTTCATTTTCTCTCTGACTATTGTATTGTTCTTTCAGTGTAATATGTAGGAAAAACTCATTATTCGCCTCTCTCTCCCTTTTTAGTACTAAAAGCTTATGGCCATTTTTAGTGGTATCTAGAACAGTTTTGTCTCTGGCCAGAGCATATCTCTTACAACTACAATTTGCAGGAGATTTAAAAAAAAAAAAAAAAGCCATTTTTAAGTTCCTAGTGTAAAGTATGAGTGTACCCAAATTATCTGAAATTGTGATTAATTTCTTACATAATGAAACAAAGCCTGACTGAAGACAGGAGTGATGCCCAAATTGTACAATTTGTTGGAAGGCCATAACTTTCCTTTATCCGTGCATTTTTCCACACAATGAAGAGTGCCTAGTCCATGGATATAGGCTTCAATAAGAACCTTCACTTCAGGGACAGCAAAATCTTTTATCTCTTGTGTTGTAAGTGGGAGAAGAGCTAAACCTCTTGGGATCGTCTCTCTGTTCCTTTTCCAAAAACTTATGGTTCACCAGTCTGCTACGAGATACAGATGTGTTTTCTTTTAGGCTGGCCTGTTCCCCTTGCTCAAGTCCTGTAAGTCTGCTGTGTGGTGTTAACATTAGTTGCAGCCCTTATCTCCCTCCCGAAGTCTTGCTGCCACGTGTGACCTTGTAAAGCTCTTAAGATGTGGTTGCTGGTGTGTTGGCTCTGGTGTGCCAGTGTGTGCTTCTTGAGGATGTCCTTGGCCAAGTGGAGCATGTGTTGAGCAAAAAGTGCTTCTGCAATGTGGCATTGAGTTGCCTTCCCTCTTGCAAAGCACAGTGAGATTGTGCTGGGTCAGACACCTAAGGACTGTCTGTGGAGCAGAGGTATTAGTTGCCCCCGCAACCACTTCTTTGAAGTTCCTGAAAAGCTCAGGATTGTGCTGGTAGGCTCAGTTAAGATTCCTGAACCTTTATACGGATTTATAAATTCAAGCAACTAAAGAGGGGCTGCACATGTATTTCACTGACGTATCCAAATCTGTAGCAAAAAGGGGAGTAGTCAATGGTTCTTAAAGACAGAACACAGTTAACTGGGTGGGTGTACCTGCACCACGGCAGATGTACGTTCTGCAGGAATTGATTTTTGGCATCAGACTGACTGAACTTACTGTCAGCTGATCTTGCATAGAAGAAGAAGTAGCTGTCTCCTTCTGAAGGAGTATGTGAAAACTTTTTAGCTGCCAACCTGGTTGGCAGAGAACTGATACTGTGCAAGGAGAGGAAGGTCAGGAGGGTCCTGTAAGCCTCTTGGGGCTTGAACTGAGGTGTGCCATTTCTTTGGGTCCTTGGTCAGAAGGACAGCAAATCCTCCTTCCCTCTATTTGGTGTTATTCCTGAAATAAATTCTTGTTATTTCTGGTAAAAGCTGGACATCAGCCAAGCCCTTCCAGATTTCCACGATCAGAATCTCATGCTGAAATGACAGGGGAAAAGTGTTCCAAGTCCATGTGGAAAAAGTAGCTTTAGCAGACATGTTTCATCATTTTCTAAAAGCATCTGATACGTACCTCTGGTAATGTTGTCATCTCATCAGTTTGGGTCTGAAAAATTCCTCCATCCACACCAAAAGGTCACCACACTGATGATGTAATTTTATATCTCTATTCTTGAGGTGGTCTGTTATAACCTAATTGCATAGAATAATACACCCATACTATAAGATCATTTGTACTCTCAATTTTAGGAAATCTTTCGAGATCAACCCTGTGTAATTTACAGCTTTTTTTAGTTTAAGAGCACCAACTGTTTTCCCAAAGTCCAAGAATACCCAAGGTCTGAAAATGTTCCTTGGAATCCTTGCAGACTGAAAGTAAGCCAAAGCATCTGTTATGGTGTTTTCAAACTCCGGTATATTCATTCCCCCAAGAAGAAAGCTAAATCACAGCAAAGGTAATGAAGTAGGAAAATCCTCACTAATTGAAGGACAAGCAGAGGTTTCTTTGCATGCTTGATGCTATGGTTGTTGTGCCCAGGAGGTATCCTACCTCTGCTTAAACTCATTCTGACAGACTGTTGCTACTACCAACATGAGAAGGAATTCAAAGTAAACATCAGTGTATTTACAGTGCCTTTCCACAATTCCAGTTATAATTGACTGTACAGTTCTGCTTTCAAGTCCCCTATTAAAATGTTCCATGAGGAGATCCTATGTTCCTAATTATTTTTTTCTTGTCTCTAGACACCATATAGCAATATATTCTTCTAGCTGTAGTTGCTGGTTATTTGATACAGTCTTAGGATATTGCTGTCCTTGCCAGATGTTCCTTCTGATGTTCTCTGAGAGTGACTTTTGTAAGGCAGTATTACCTCTTTAGTCAGGCAGTAAAGGTTGCTGTATCTTCCTGTCTGAAGCAGGAATTGCCTGGCTTTCTGTCTGGTTTCATTCCTCAGTATACATCAGTCTGGGCTGCTGCTTCTTTCATTCACTAATGACAGTCCCAGTACATCTGTGGTTACTTTTATTGCTGCTAAGAGCTTGTCTCATTTGCCTGTGTCTAACATGCTTGGAAACAGCCATCAAGTTAATGAGGTGCTGGTGGCAACCTCACTTTGCATGCCTCTGTTTCATCTTTCGTATTGAATAACCTAAATTCTGAATAAGAATTGCATAAAACTATGGGTATGGCAATGTTGGAAAAATGCTTAGCCTTTAACTGTAATTGTAATCTTAATAAATTTAAGTTTTATGAATACCTTGGCAATAGAAAACTTACTTAATGTCACAAATTGTGACTCAAAATGGTGGATCCACAACTGCTAATCATTACTGCAGCTGGCAGAAATGATAAATAACATACTGACTAGAGCTGTTCTTTACTGTTGTGCGATGGGAAGAAGACAGATGATGGATTGGGCTCCAGTTGTCTGCTGTCTTAATCAGCCTCAAGCCGGGTATGTGGATTCACAAATCCTATACAGGCAACTTCATAGTGGATGTGCCATGGACCTGTGAATACCAGTCTGCTTAATCTTCCTTAAATTTTTAAAAATTGGTTTCAAGTTCCTTGTTTTGGACAGATATATCCAGCCCATTTGTGGGGATCTTAAAACTCCTATAAAATGGTAAATGTTTCTTTGAGTCTTCAAGAGCTCTGCTAGATTAAGGGTGTTAACCAGAGATCACAGTCTCTACTTTGACACTGTGATTAAGAAAACTTATTATAACAGTAGTGGTCACTGAAGCCTTCCAGACTGCTCCGTGCACGATTCCAAACTGATGGACACTTCACACAGATAGATGTGTTCTGCAAATCTCTTGAGCAGCTGGCTGTGCAGGCATCATGGGAACAAAGTTCATTTGAACACTGGTAGTGTTTGATCTGTGCCTACATCCCCAGTGATAGCTGAGCTGTGATCCCAATTATATGCTGCCATAGTAGCTTCTTCATACTTCAAAAAGAATTGAATCAGCTCAAGCCAAATTAATCTGTGATGATGAGAAGATGCCAACAGATTAAACTTCTGTTTTGGGGGATCTGGATCCAAAACCAAGTGAATTGGCACAGTTCCACCCTTTTTTCCTGACTTTTTTTTTTTTCTTTGAGCGTCAAACCTGATGAAAAAAACCTAAACCCCAAAACAGCTCCATGCATTTTCTTCTGCATATCTTTTGTTTTCATATCTCGAATAAGCAGCCTTCAGACACTGAACCTTATTCAGGTGATGCTGAAAATTGAAGGGACTATTACACCATCTGTACAGAGGAGTGTGAGGCTGTGTCTACAATTACTCTCCCAGCTGTCTGTTTCTCCAGCCTGTATAGAAACATTTTCTTTATCTTGTCTCTAATCAGAACTCTTGTTCTTAGTGGTGCATACATGGTATAGAAGCCCCTTGCTGCTTCTGGTGTGACCCTGTTCCAGGCTTGTGTCTAGGAGAGACAGAGGAAATGACCACAAATCATGACCTGTTAGTCTGATCATCCACTTCTTCCACCATCCATGCTTCTAGTTTTGAAGTTTTACTTACCTGGAAGATGTACTCCAAAGTGCAGGGGCAGTGGCTTCTGGTTGCATACACCAGGGAGCAGCTGGGATGAGAGGTGCTCTGGCCCATCTTTGTTTCCCAAATAGCTTTTCAGAGCTGCTCACTAAGGTTTGCAAAAGTAGTTAGACCTTACTTTTTTTCCACCTACCTCCTCACAGCTGAGCTGTGTAGTGTGGGACCTTTTAAAGACCCTAAATGCTATGGCCTGCACAGTGTGTCTGCCCACTGACTGGATAAATGGGATTGTTGTCCTTCCATTCCAGGTTAAATGTCCATATCCGTGTCTCCAATTTGCTAGTACTTTGGTCAGTCTGGCAGGAAAATCCTAGGAAGACTAGATTCCCCCCAGCTCCTTTTCCAGCAAGATTGATTTCAGGCTGAGGACTTGGACATGTTCTTTCCTCTGAGAGATGTGTTAGGAAAACAGATGCTCTTTGAACTTGGCTCAGCACCTGCTTGCAAGTGCTCCTGTTCCTATAGAATTGTTTAGGTTGGAAAGGACCCTTAAGGTCATCAAATCCAATCATTAATCCAGCACTGCCAAGTCCACCATTAAGCCATGTCCCTAAGTGCCGTATCTACGTGTGTCTTAAACACTGACAGGAATGGTGACTTCAACACTTCCCTGGGTAGCCTGCTCACCCTTTTGGTGAAGAGATTTTTCCTGATATTCAATCTGAGCCTCCCCTGATACAATTTGAGGCCATTTTCTCTTGTCCTATAGTTTGTTGTTTGGTGAAAGAGACCAAGACCCACCTTGCTATGCCTTCGAGGTAATTGTAGAAAGTGTTAAGGTCCCTACTGAACCACTTTTTTTCTCCAGGCTAGACACTCCTAGTTCTCCCAGCTTCTCCTCATAAATCACTTCTGTTGCTTCATGAGTCTTGGCAGGTGGGTATTACCGCAGGCCTGGTTCCTATGGTATATCACCGTGTCCCACAGCCATAGGGAGGAGGAGGAG
>NW_008238983.1:11447168-11449990 GCF_000691975.1 Corvus brachyrhynchos | reverse complement strand
CCTTGGTTCCTGTGTTTATTCCCGTGGCCCCCCAGCCATAGGGAGGAGGAGGAGGAGGAGAAGATCCAGCAGACAGAAATTGTGCAGCAAGATTGATTTATTTAATTATTTTACAAACTCTTTTATAGACTTTTTTCTTCATAGTTTAATTGGACAAAGGATCAGCCACCCCTTGGGGTGATTGGCTAAAATCCTAAAACATCCATTGTCAAAATATTTTTCTACTATACCATAAACAAGACTTTTCAAGGCTGCAGGTGGCTTGGTTGTTTACATAACTCTGCTACCTCTTCTGCGAGAGAGAAAAGTCTCTCACGGACTTAGAAAATAGCAAGAAAATCCTTGCTAGCAGCATTTTTGTATCTACAGGTGGGTGAATTCTCTTTCCTTGATGCAGATACTGTGGTGGTCCTTTGTTGCAGCACAGTGGTCTGAGAACAGTCTAGTCTGGTCAAGACCTAGGAGGTGGTAGGGTAGGTTGTCCAGACCAGTAGCTTGTCTGGTAAACCCCACAGGGCATCCCCACCCTCTGAGTTCATGCCAGAAAACGGCCATAGACTTTCGTTGGGGCTTGTTTTCTGCACCAGTGAGCTCTGGTAATTTTTAAACCTGACTGATAGGTGGTGGGATTTTATAAAGTTGCTTCAAGTGATGTGACATCTGTCTAACAATAAAACAATTTACCAGATTGTTTCTGTTTTCTTTAATTTTTAATATTTTCTTACTTGTACTTTAATGAAATGTGGTAACAGTACTTATGAAAAAGCCCTCAACTAACAGAAAATAGAAATGCCTGTATTTGCAGAATCTGTTTTGCTCTATTTCCTATGAATATGTCTGAAGTTTTACTCCTGAGATGTTACTTGGCAGTTATAATTTAAGTGTAAGTTAACATGTTTGTTATCTTTATTTTAAATTTTATCATAATAGAAATAATAGCCACTGCAGAATGTGTTCTTGATCTTGAAATCAAAAATCTACTAAGGTATCTCTTTGACTTGAAGTCAGTTGAGCTGAGAGACTTATGAGAGTGTCAAAAGTATCCTGAGGGGAGTAAATTTTAAGACCATTGTTGTGATAGTAATAACGGTGTTTAGTATGTAATTGAACAACCTTAGGAAATACTTGAAAAGTAATTACAAAATGACAGTAGTGCCTTTCAATATTAAAACTGTTTTTCATGCTACCCTATTATGCCGATAAATCTGATAGATACTCTTGCAAAATGTATTTTTAAAAGACCCATTAGAGAGAGAAGCCTAAGTGTACCTTTTTCTTCATTAAACAAACCTTTAAAATGAGCAGTTTCCTTATGTGCTGAAGCTCATGTGCTCCCTGGCTCAAATTTTGTGATCCTTACTTTTAAGTGAGTTGCATCTTGACATTTTTTCTTGATTACAGCCAGATTCTCCAGTTATTATGTCAGGAGGAAAATGGTGAGGGAAAGCCACCTTTTAGCTTCAATTTAAAAGCGACAGCCAAAATATGTAACTGTCAGTATTAAATAGCTCAAACAGTCACATGAGTACTTCTGGCTTCTACAAATCTGAATGAGTATTTCAGACATCGATGAATCTATATGTGTACAAGAAAGGCCATAATTTCACTTTTAATACATGCTACAGTGTAGTTAATCTGAAAAAGATGTCTTTGAGTCTTGTGAAGAAGTATTGTATTATCCTTAATGTTTAGCTGATGGAGCTTTTTCAACAATGACTTGTTTTGAATATAGTCAACTACAAAATAATACGTTCTTCCTAAGTGTTTTACTCAGTTTATCTTCCATGTATTGTGACCTGTATAAACAGTATTTGCATTTACTGGAGAGTTTCTTTAAAAGTATTTTTATAATAGGAGGAAGGACTTTGAGAATATCTGAAAAACAAGCTAAACTAAGTTACTTAGCCACCCTTTTTTGAGAGGAAGTCAGAACCAATGCATGTAGATTAAAGTACGCAAGAAAGATATTTTGATTGCTGTATTTACATTAAAAATTAATAAATGATGTGAGTAGGTTTTAATTACCTCTGGAGCATGAAATAATTACAAAAGTACAGATTTTTGCTCACTTTTCTGCTTGTTGTATCCCCCCTCTTGTGAAGGGGACTGTAGCGGGTTGGGTTTGTAACTGGGCGGAAACACCAATTTGGTGTAGTGGTTTGGCCCAGATACTCATTACTGTTTATCTTCTGTGAGATAAGAATTAGGAAAAACGCAAAGCAGGCACCAACCTTGAAAGAATATAAAGAAGTTTATTAACAGACCTAAAAGAAGAGAAAAAATCATACCACACCTTCAGAATTCTTCTCCTCCCCCCACCTTCCTCCCTTCTCCCACTGACAATGTAAAAAGACAACCCTTGAGATGTTCAGTCTGTTTACCACTTCCATAATAACCTTGTTCAGTCCATTTAGGAAGAGGAGTCTCTCTTGCTCATGCTATGAAAACATTATCACAACGAGACAGCTGCCCACTTCCAGATAACTTTGTTCAGTCCATTTAGGAAGAGGAGTCTGTCTACTTGCATGCGAGTCCCTTCCCCCAACTTGCAGCTTTTCCCACAACTGCTTTTGAGGGTCCACTCTTGAAGTTTTTTGGGGTACAATTTTAAGGTAGAGCCGTTCAGAAACAAAAGTTCTCTTCACCCATGTCTCTGGGAGCATTTCATCTCTAAGAAATCTTTGGGAGCATCTCTAGGAACTGAGGTCTTCTCCTTTTCCATTTGGAGCAAAAGTCCTCATCGCTTCCATCTCTCCCTGCCCAAACTTCTCATGAAATTACAGCTGTGTCAGCATCTGCCTATCTCAGCGCAGGTGCTTTTG
>NW_008238983.1:11362814-11446869 GCF_000691975.1 Corvus brachyrhynchos | reverse complement strand
GAGGCGGTCACAATTTTAAGTGGCTTAAAGAATTGTCCATATTCAAACTGGCCACTGATAGGTTCTGTGAGGTCCCAGAGGAAGCTGTAAGCACGCCTTGGCAAGGACATCACTTCTGGGACTATGCTTGCTAACCTATGACAGGGACACTCCAGGGAGCAGAATGTAAGTAACTGTTCTTGGTCTCTGGGACATGGTTTTCCTTTTGTGGCTGCCAGCTACTGCCACTGGGTAGGACAATTTTAGAAGTGCACCAGCTGAGTGTCGTAGCCACTGGTAACTGGGTTTGACCATCCTGTTTTTCATAGGCTGTTACGTGTTTTAAAGCAAAACTTTTGATAATTGGCAGCCTAAGAGAAGATTGAGATGCTGCTGGATGACCGTAAGGCACGACAGTCCCGTTCATATTCCCTGACCCTGTTTGTGGGCCTTCTGAACCCCAGCTTATTAAATACATAGTTGTGTGCACTGACAGATTTTATATGACATGTGGTTAGCAAGAGGAGAGGACACAAATCTGTGGAAAATAAACCTAGAGAGAGAAAACTGCTGATACGGCAAATGAGGCTGTATAAAAAAACCGCTTACTGTTCAGGTTGGGTACATGGTATTTGCACAGGGCATATTTTTGAATATAAAGTATAGAGGCACACACATCCTGCTTCTACTAATTATGTTTTTGGCAGGGATAGGTGTCTGTCCTGTATTCCATGGCAGTAGGGAATGGTCATGGGCTCATGGGACTCTGGCTACACCTTTGCATGCGGATAGATCCAGTGGAGGTTGTTCCTGTTGGCCTGAGATGGACACTACCTTTAAACATCAGAAGAGCTGAATTAAAGGGCAGTCTCTGCACTCCATGCAGGGAAGAGAAACCTTAAAACCAAGTGTTACTCCTTTAGAATCTAGCCACTGTATTGCAGCTTTGACCATTCTTGAAAACTATCATTTGGAAGTGGTGATTGAACCAGAATTACGGTGTTCGTCATGCATTGAGGTGGCATTGTGATGTTCTCACCTCTTTATTCTATTTTCCTATGTTCTGCATTTTGGGTTGTTTTTTGACTGCTGGTGAGGACCTAAGTAATGTTGCAATGGGTCTGGCTAAACACCAGATCTCTCTATTTCTAAGTATTAGTAGCCAACCAAGAACCTGTTGTCTTGTGCATAAAATTAGGACTGCTTTGTCTGAGGTGTATCTCTGCACACACATCTCTGCTGAAATTCATCTGCCATTTTCTTGTTCCATAGTGACTTTTATGAGATCCTTTTGTGTTTCTTCATAGTTGACCCTTATCTTTGCCAGATTTCTATTCAGCCCTTTTCCCAAAGTGTTTATGGATATTTTGAACACATACCCTAGGATTCCTGAGGCCTTTGGTACCTTTGTTTTTAACAATTTTTCCTAGGGTAGATGCGAGGCCTGCTGGTACTTCCCTTAGTCTTTGAGAAGGATCCCAGGAGAGACTGGCATTACATCACATGTCTGTCTTTGGATACTCTGGAACTTTTGGGTGCAGGTTACATGCTACTGCTGTTTTAGCTTTCTCTTCTTTGAGTCTTACTGGCCGTTTCTGGTGAATCCTGACTGCTTGTGGTGATATTTTTTTTTACATTTCAAATTTCTGCTTTTGTCTGTAATGCCTTTCACTAATGCTCCAATTTGAGACAGACTTTTTGATGTATTTCCCTGCATAGATTATTTTGGAATGAGAATTGTCCCACACTGAACACAGATAAAAAACAAAACAAAAACAACTCGAACCTTTTCTGCTACAATCTGTTCTTCTCTAGTTGTTTTTTTTTAATACCTGCATTGTCTGTTTGCTTGGAAGTCCTTTAGCAGGCTGCCAACTCCTGATTATGTTTCAAAAAGAATTTACTACTTATTTGTATACTCTTAAAAATAATTTCTCAAGCAAGTTCTTTTCTTGGCTGGCATTATTGAGTCTTTATATTAATTGAATCTTTATATTAAATCCTTTTTTATCCTCTTTCAGGTTGTTGTTTTTTTTTTTTTTTCCTATTAAAGATAATTTTTGAAGCTTCACTACTTGGATGTTGAGGCGTTCTGGTTGTATTTTAGTCTTTTTCAAGTTGTTTAGGGGAATTGGTTAGCTTTTGCCCTGTGCCTCTGAGTTTTACAGTGTCTTCAGGCTCCCTACAAAGATTTTAATCTGTAAGCTTATAGCTGCCCCTTTCAGTTTTGGTGTTTGGGTCTTGTCATTTGTTTGCTTAACAAGATTTGTCATTGGTATAAAGAAGCTCCTCAATAGCAATATTTTGTGAACCAGATTCTTTCCATTTCTTGAGATCAGATTAATCTCAAGATTGTTTTCTCTTTCTTCATATGGGTGGGTTTTTTCATCTGTGTACTTGTTTGTTTTGTTTTTCAGTAGTGCATGAGACACAGACTGTGGTCTCAGCTTCCATCTGCTGTTGTGATCCTTAGCAAATCCATCTGGGAGTCACTAAAGTGTCCCTTGACCTGCTGTGTTTTCTTCTTTGACAGCCTTCCTTATATCTGCATGATAACCAGTCCTCTAAGTAATTTATTTTTATGAGGCTTTGCTGTTCAGTCTCTTTTTTTTTTTTTTTTTTTCTCATAGCCACTTTATACTGTTTGTTAATTTCTTAGACTGTTAATAGAGGCCTTTCTTCAGTCCCTGCTGAAGTGTATGGCTTTCAGTCTCTTTCTACTTTTTCATTATTCTGCTGATGGTTTTTTTTACACCAAGTTTTCAGTAAGGCTATTGTGTAAATAATGCTTCAACAACAGGCATTTTAGTTCTTCCATCTAGCTTCCTAGGCTTGTAGAGAAGAGTGTTTACTTTCGTATGGGTGTCTTATTTCTCTGACAGATTTTAAAAAGAGAATCTGTTCTGCCTTTCCTTTGCTGAAACCTCCTTAGTTGAGTTTAATCAACTTCTGTCCTTTCATTTAGTTGAGACTTACCAGTCTCCTTGACATTACTGCTTCTCTTGAACCATGCACTCTGTTTCTATAACAATCAATCTTTAACATTCAATTTGAATGTTTTCCTATGATGTTGCAAGTGCTAGCAAACTCATTCTTATCTAGTTTAGGTGAAGCTCAGCTACCTTCTAGAGACAAAATCCCTATTCCCCAAATTTCTCAGTTTCTTTAATTTCCCTTTTGAACACATTTTCTTAGCCGCTTATTAAACTTTTGCTTTCCACCCAGGTTTTTTTTTGGGGGGACCATTTATGGGAATGCTACAATAGTTCTCTGCTTCTTCACTAGCAACAAATATTTTGCCTCCAGAACTTTTATTTCAACTTCTTCTATTACTGTTATTTGCACAGCAGCCATGGCACCTCCAAAGAGCTTTTCCAAACACTCTGTGAGGTCTGATGTTTTTTGCATTAAAGAGAGAAGTCTGTGATCTCTGGCATGTTAAGACTTTGTGTTCGTGATAATCATTGCTACAACACTGAAGCAGACAAGGTTCACTTATAGCTATCAGGCAAACTTGGAAAAATCTGGATACAATCATTTTCTACTGACTAATTGAGAAGATAAATAATATCTATATGTAGCTGGACTAGCTAAAAAAAAATCCACTGGCCAAAAGTGCTTGGCTCGGTAGTCAGGCACGTGGGTGGTCAGAGGGGTGTTCACAAGACCTGCAGGGCTGGTCACTGCATTGTCACTGTTAGTCCTGTGTGCTCACAGGGATATCGCCTGCAACGTCAAAGAACAGTTCCTGTGGGATTGCAGCAGAGGTGCTGCACTGGTGCAAAACTGCACACTTCTCATACAGGCAGCACATTTACAGCACATGTTGTTCACGGCTTTCAAGCCTGGGGAAAGGCCCCAGGTAGCCCAGAATGTCATCGGAAGGGTTTGGATGAAATCTTGCTGCTCCAATAATGTTCCCATGTACTAATGAATACAGAATAGCATAGAATGTGGCCATGGATGCAGAACTGCTTCTCGTGGTTACATGGAACATCATGCAGCAGCTGGGCAGTTGTAATGCCACATGATCCATATGATGTGCAAATGGCTGGAGTGACGTGCATCTAGTGGGGAGTCAGATATCTCTGTGTGCTAGCAGCAAGTGTAGACTGCACATCAGACTCATTAATAGACAGAACTGAATTTCTCAAGACAGCAGACATCATGAAAGAACTGGATTGGAGCCTGATGCTGTTATCATTGATCTGCTAAGCCAGACAGGGAATGCTGAATCAAGGAGAAAAAAATTCGGGCATGCAGCTACATAGGGCCTTAGTGAAAATGAAAAGCTTCATTGACACAAACTTCAGGATGGTTTGATTCAAAGATACAGTTCAGTTAATTTTCTGCTAATGTCCTTATAAAAAAAAAAAAAGCACTTGTGAAAGCTTCTAACCATGCATCTAAGCAAGAATAACAAGCAAAGTTTTATGTTATGAAAGATAAATGGTGGGCACAAAAGACAGAGAAGTCTTTCTGACTTGTGGATCCAGAAAATACTGTGCAGTCTTGGAAATAGCATCTGGCCTTAAAGATGCTGCACAATTTCTGAAGTGGAGATGGAGTAATACTAATGGAATTGATGGAAAAGAAACCTGGGACTGCTGGCCAGAACTTTTCAGTTGTTGTCCTAAATGATGAAATCCTAGATGAAACTGTACAGCTACTTGGCCAGGAGCAGGGCACAGCACCTCTTAGTAAAATGGAGATTTTTCCAGCTGTCTAGCAGATGGCACACAGTGCAGTCAGCCGTAAGCAAAGTCACTAAAATATAAAACCATAGGAGAGGGGTCACAAGTAGCCAGAAGACTTTTGCAGATTTTGTAGAGAAATATTTTTGAGATGTTAGAGAATTTAAATGCTGTCCAGTTTTACAAAGAGAAGGGTGATTATGTCTTCTGAAAATCATTGTCTCAAGTCCTGGAACATGTTTTGCAGGAAAAATGGGTGGTTTTTTTCCACAGAGACAACTCAAAAGATTTTTTAAGTCAGACTGGTTAAAGAAGGATGTTTGATTGAGAGGTCCGTAAGCTAGTAATCCTTCAGCCCTATAACGTTTCTTGTAACACTCAACACTTTTGAAAATAGCTGCATGAAATTGAAGATACTGAAAATTGAATAGATGTATGGAATAAAAAATTAAATCAGTGTCTGAAGAACATTACTCACTTGGTTTTATATTTACATTTAGAAAGTGTTTCATTGATCTCAGCAAAAAGTGATTTTAGTAGGAATTTAATGTGGTAAATGGTTTGAGTTAATTCAAAGCGTGTGATATTTCAGATCCCAGCAGGAGTCCTCTGTATATAGACTGCTGTTGAATTCCATTAATCAAAAAAGAATAAAGAAAATATGTCAAAAGAATGAGGGACCATGTTAAAAGATTTTATGCTAAAACTGGCATTTTAACTGCTTATTTGTTCATTTTTATGGATTGTTTCATCTGACTATGTTTTTATATATAACAGTGAAGTGCTCTACAGCAGCTTTGGTGTTTAAAATTAAACTGAGGGCATGACATTATCTGGGAAAGAACAGGATGTCAATTGAGAGAAGGTTGTGGGTTTTGGAAAGATGAGTGAAAGCGACTCTTCAGATTTTACTGGTGATAACAAGATTATCACACTTTGGAAGAATTTGTGGGGGTTGGAAAAATTTCTAACAGTAGACTTTTTAATTTCTTCAGTAATTAAAAGACAGCAAGATAGAAAACACTCAGGGAGACAGAGCTGTCAGGTAAGATCCATGTATTGCGGGCTTAGCCATTATGTTCAAAAGTGTCATGCTGATATTTTAATTCCGTTACCTCTGGTGTATTTTAATTTCTGAGACTAGTGGGAAAAAAAAAAGGAAAGTGTTTGGGTTTGTTTTTTTCTTTTTTCCCCCCACCTCTTTGAGGACTGGTTAAGGTAACAGAATAGCTAACCTTCAGGATTTTTCAGGTTTTTGCAACACCCAACCTGCTAAATACACTAATAATTACAAATATTTTTCTGGAAGCTGCAAGTTCTAAATGTCCTGCTCTTAAAGTTACAATTCTGTAAAGATTTAGTTCCTCTGAAGTAATTAAAAATAGCTTCCAGAATAAACCTCTGCCTTACAGGGCCTGCTTTTCTTGACCTGACATTAACATGTGTTTTAAAGGCAGGATTGTGAAAATCCCCCTGTACACATAAAGTTTCCATAAAGGGTAAAATTATAATAAAGTTTTATTTTCTCCTATATTTTATGAATTGCCTAATGTGTACCCTATTCTGTCTTTAAATTTCAATTTTACTTCAGAATTTGTTTAGTGTATGGTGTGATGCAAGCAGCTTGTCATCACAGAAGGATGTTGTCCTGTGTCAGCTCAGAGAGGTCACCTGTGCTCAGGAGCTGATACGGTGTGGTCTATTTTTTTTTTTATTTCCTTCCATTTAAATCAAAATGTAAAATTGTGTAGTAGGCAACCTGAGAAGGGGGGAAAGCAGAAGTAAAATTTTAGATTTAGTGATCAAAATATTTCAGCTAAGTGTTGAAATCAGTGTATGCCTAAAAAAGGAAACTGAGTAGCTGTTAATTTGGAACAAACACTTTGATGGATTGATCTAATTATAGAATACATATAAATATATGTAGCTGCATGAGCATTCATGTACTCTAAACAGACATCTAAATATTGTTGATTTGTTATGAAGCCAAATCCTGCCAGAAAGTACAGTAGTTTTGTTATTTTTTACCGATGTGGAGAAGCATGCAGTTGAAGTGCATCTGGATTTTCTCGCCTAGTATGTTTGTAGCATGATCCTTATCACTGAAATGCCAATTTGCCATCATTAAAATATGTGTTTTTCCACAGTCTTGGCTTACTCCAGGAGCCTGTGGCTTCCTTTGATGCTGTGACTTGGGCTGCGTGACAGATGGTGCAAGGAAGTTAATGTTGTCCTGTTGCCTGTGACATCTGTCTCTTGCCACAAGAGTTTGGCAATCCCACCTGGAAGGGCAGAAGTCAAAGGTTGAAGTTAAATGCTTTTGATGTTAACTGAGCTGGCATTGGTTGTGCCAGATACTGAATCAATTAACTGAAACAAGTTTCTTAGATGGGATTGATCAAAAGTCACAACATTCATATATATAAATCAGTAGTTCTTCCTACTAGTAGGTAGGTTTTATATTTTTACTATGCAAGATTGCACGTATGTTACTCTATGCAGCTCTGTACTTGTGCAGACACTAACGCCTGTGCCTAAATTTAAGGCCATAGTTTTGTTTTCTGTGTGACTACCCAAGTGCTTGAAAGCCTTCATGTGTATATGTGATATTTGGAAGCTTCGTGTTTGCATTTCAGGGTTAGAATCACCACTTAAAATTTCTTGACACTTTTTTTGCTTATACCGTGAAAGTCAGTGTTGCAATAACAATTGCTTAAATGTGTGACTTCATAAATCCAAAAGGGCATTAAAAACAAGAAGAGTTGAAAGATGAGCTGACTTTTGTCTGGCAGGGTGGAGTATATTGTGGTGGTCTCCTTGGT
This sequence comes from Corvus brachyrhynchos, assembly GCF_000691975.1. NCBI lineage: Eukaryota > Metazoa > Chordata > Aves > Passeriformes > Corvidae > Corvus > Corvus brachyrhynchos. The sequence goes on along the minus strand of NW_008238983.1, from coordinate 11,439,374 downwards.
TTGAGCCTGTCAGGGTGGTGGCTGGAGCTGGGAGCAGCTGGGTGTCCCAGTCTGTGGTGCACATGCAGGCAGGGCAGCAAGGAAAACGAAGAAATGGGAACAGCGGAAGGGGACAGATTTTTACAGCAAGTGTCTCTAGATATCAGGTTGTAAAACTTACTAGATCAGGGGAAAAACAAAACTAAAAACAAACCCTGCTGATGGCATTTTTAAGTGTTTGTAAATTTACAAATTTATTTGTACATTTTTCGTTTTGATTTAATTGAAGCAAGTCTTATATACATAAGAAAGGAAAAAAGTCATATTAAGATACTTTTAAGTAAAATGTCATGTATTTGATTTGAAAATCTATCAATAAACAAGATTTAACAGGGCACTAAGGAAGCAACTAAAAAAAGGGGAAAAAGAAATGTTGTTTCTTTGTGCTTAGATGTCTTACAAATCATCAAATACGTACTTTCAGATTCTCTTGAAGCTTTCACCAGCATGAAAAATGAATCTGAGGCTTTTGTGCATGAAGTCTGTGGTTACTGTTGCAGCAGTAGCATTTGGGGCCTGCTTTTGGGAATCCTTGTTGCTGCAAATGAGGCTGTTAGAATTCAGAACAGCTGGGGAATGACTAAAGATCCCGTGACTGTATTTTGGTATAGTGGTGTTTTACTTCAATCAGGCATACCATTTTGAGCATATACAGCAATAGAAAATCAAATATTTATTCTTTATTAATGCATCCATCATTAGATGATTTAAAGATGTTAGTGTAGTAACTTACAAGTAAGTTCTGTAAATAAATTTAAATATTGAATATTCTGAATCTTACTTCACGTTATATTCTAGTCCTTGCTCTGGGTGTTGTTTGTACATTCCAAAGTAAGCAGTTGCTAGGAGGAAATGTATATATGTAATCTAGAGTCTGTGCTTCCAGATAAATACTTTAAGCAGAAGCAAATCATATAGTACCTTGCAACTATCCCTGTCAAAAAGACTTTTATAGAGCTGTGGACATAGTTGATTTGTGAGGCATTTTGACAGCTGCATTGTTCAGCGTGATTTACAGTTTTCTCAATCGGCTTCAAATAAGATTAAATCATAGAGTGTTTTGGGTTAGAAGGGACCTTAAAGATCACCTAGTGCCAACCCTCCTGCCCTGGGCTGGCACACCTTCCACTAAACAAGGCTGCTCAAAGCCCCACCCACCTTGTCCTGTACCACTTGGAGAAGGGAATTATCATCAGCGCATTCTGGGAACTGCCTGGATTGCTCATGCCCTGCTGTGTTGCCCATTCAACAGGTATTGGGGTGGCTGAATTTCCTCATGAGGACTAGGACTTGTGAACACGAGGCTGTTCTTGTCTGTCTATAGAGGGCCTCATCTTCTGAGTCTTCCTGGTTGGACGACCTGTAGCAGACTCCCACTGTAATGTTGCCTATCTCTGCTTTCCCTTTAACCTCGCTTATAAGCTCTCAGTCAGCTCCTCATCCATCACCTGGCAGGGGATGCTCCATGACATAGAGGGAAGCACCCTCTCCTTGTCTCCCCTCTCCTGTTCTTCTTAAAGAGCCAGTATTCTTCCATTCCAACCCTCCTGTCATAGGAGCTGTCCCACCATATCTCTGTGATAACATCCCAGATGCACATCTCTTGTTTACTTCCCATGCCCCCAAAGCCAGCGTACTGTCTAGAGCGGCTGGAATTCCTTCTCCTGCTGACTTGCAATCCCTTTTCAGATGCAGAGCATCTCTTTCTGGTATTGGCATCAAACTTCTAGGAGTGGAATGAACTTAAGTTCTGTTCGCCTGCCAACTTTAGTTTGGTGAGAATTGGTGACAAAACTACTTGTGTTCTGGAGTCCCTTACCATCACCCTCTGCAATCCTTCTTGGTATTGCTCAGACTACTCCTGGCTGTGTCACTGGTGCCCGTGTGAACCTACAGCAGTGGGTAATAGTGAGCTCCAGGAGGCCTGGGAATCTCTTGGTGGCATTGCTGATACGAGCCCCCAGCAAGCAGCACAGCTCTCAGGGGTGTGTCAGGTCAGCACATGGGCACCTCTGTACCTCTCACAAGAGAGTCCCTGCTGCTGTCACCCATCACGTTCTCGTGGTTGCGTTGGCTGTTACACACGGAGCAGATGGGGCTGCCTGGCTCAGCTCCAGCACCTCTCCTGATGCGATGGGTCTTTTCAGTCTGCAGAGCAGTGAAAAGGTTCTGCAGGGGCATGCTAGGCTTCAGGGGAAGTTTCTTTCTCCTGCAGATTCATGCTGTTGCAAGCTTTCATTCTTCTGCATCCCTCTCCGTTCTGTGTGTGCTGGCAGTGGAGTTGTTGGCTGGTTGGCCATGGGCTCTGGATCCACTGCAGACTGAGCTTGGAACCAGCTTTCCAACCTCATGTTGCACACACTTCTCACAGCCTACTGCAACTCAGATTAGTAAAAGAAATGGTGTGCTCTTGTGGTTAATATTTGCAGTAGTAGTTATGAAGATGATGCTCCACATAACAGCTTCTTACCATGAAAGAAACCGTATTTTAATTGAAAGTTGCTTTAGATATCCAGTCATGTCTTTTTGGGATCTCCATGTACAATCAGTTTAGAGTATGTTATTGGTGTCTGACCTTTAATTACGTTAGCTTTTAACTTCCTTTTCATTTTCCTCTGTTTCCAGGAAGTTGAAGACCACGTGGCATTTTTAATAACTGTTCCAACGGCCCTAGCAATTTTTTTTGCTATATTTATCCTTGTCTGCGTAGAACCTGTATTTAAGAAGCTGCTTCGTATATTTTCTCTGGTGGTCTGGGTATGTCTTGTTGCCATGGGATATCTCTTTATGTGTTTTGGAGGAATCATCTGTCCCTGGGACCAGGTAAGACTGTCATTATTACTAATTTTAATTCCATTGGGTACATTTCCAAGAACCATTCTATACAAAAACATTCATGTTCATTTTTGTGGGATATCTCACAAAATGTTTTTGGGACTAAGTGGTTGCATGCTGAGACTCCCTCCATCTGTTTTAGAAATACCAGAGATGTGCATACTTAAAATATATTAGGAAATATTAGAAGGATTTTGCTTTTATATTTTTAAGTTCCTTTGTATAATTAATACTTGATCCCAATCACCTTTGTAGAGTGAATATTTGATTGTAGTGGCCAGTTAACATGGCAGTAAATGCTAGTTTTGTTCAACACTGCTGATGCTATCTTTCTTAATTTAAAATGTTTGAGCTCTTAGTGTAGGCTTTCTGTGGTCTTCAGGGTGTTCTCTAGCAATGCATATGAAAAAAGGACTGGGAGTCTCCTTACTTGTCTGGAAAAATGGATGAGTAGAGAAGCAGTGAAGTACCCTTCACATTTTTAAAATTTTGTAATGAAGACAAAGAAAAATATAATTGCAGCCTAATAGCTGCATTCAGTAACTGATGTGCAATATCCAACGCTGCGTCTGATCGATTCTTCTGAGTTTGCCACATCATTTTCTTTTCCCCAAACCATTCTACACAGGAATACTCCTCATATAATATTTTTAAAACTCTTCAAAGGATGGAAAAATTTTTTTAAACATACAAATATGTCTTCTGAAAATTTCATGCTGATTCTATGAGTTTAACCTTTAAATGGTATTACTCTATCCAGAATGCCTTCTAGGTCCTTGAGATAGACTTGAAATAAATTTTCTGACTTTTTACTCAGATCTTGCCAAGGCTTGGGCAAATATTGAACTTCAAGTAGTTCCTTTAAATTCTTTAATGTAAATTATTTAAATTACTGGTGTATGTTAGTAATACTTTTGGAGCCGTTATCTTTGTGGGTAACTTTATATTTTCATTTTCTTGGAAGGTTGTGGGATTAATTATCTAAGAAACCTCCTACCTTGTTTGGGTTTTTTTTTTAGTTTTTTTTTTTTTTCTTTTCAGTATTTAAAACGACCAAACCGGGTCACACTTGCATGTAGTAAAAAGCAATCAGAACATGAAATAATTTTTTCTAGATATGGATTTCACTCTGGGAGTGCTTGTATCTTTGTAGTATCAGGTCTAGATAATTCACTTGGTCTTACTTTTTTGATTTGTTTTTGTTGGCAGTTGTGTCATGTCATGCTAGAATATTTCAGACGTTCAAGCTTAGATGCAAATATTTAATTGGCCGTATTATTTATTCATTGCAAAAGATACTGAATTTAATTTTGGTATTTGAAAATGGGATAATGGTTTTCCAAAGCACATGGACTGAAAGAGATGTAGGAGGGATACTGATGTCTTAGTCCTGGAGTTGTATTTAGCCTGTGAAAATGATTTGTCCTGCGTTGCTTTCCTCTTAGGAAAAATGTAGGCATTCCTACAGCATGCAGGGATGTGTCTGGCCCCATGACAGAGGAAGGACTGTGGAGCTCTGGGAAAAGCCATTGTCTTCCTGTAGGTTGCCAGGACACAACTCCTCTGATGTTTCAGTCTTCTCTTTGTTTTGTGTGCAAGAGCTGCTTGGAGAAAAGGATATTTGGGACGGAGCTGCCTCTCTTGCTCTGCTGGCAGCAGCTGGCTCCAGGCAGCCGCCTTGCCGAGTGCTTTGCAGGCTCCAGCTGAGAGAAGGCAGGGCTTTTCCGGAGTGCCTGGACCTGGCGGCAGATGTCTTTGGCATCTGCTGGGAGAGGGGCTGTGCCAGAGTAGCCCCTGGCCACTGCTGGGAGTCCAAGGTCTCCCTGTGGCTCCCTGTAGTGGGACCCTTCACTTCCCCAAACCTGCTTTTTTTTCCCCCCTTTGAACAGCAGACCACTTTTGTGGATTGCTTTTGTAGGTGTACTTTTGCCTAGTGTCAGTTAAGAGTAAACTATGGAAATATAGGCATCTTTCTGGGAATTTGACACATTACACAAAAGACTAATTGCAGCTATGATGTTTTCAAACATTTGAAAAAGATCTGTGAGTAGTAAAATACTGCCTTGTATTCCTGTGATGCTGCTGTTTTGTTTGCTCTGCACTGAAAATATGTAGGTCAATAATTGGTGTTCTCTCTTATATGTGAAATCAAATCGGAAAAATCCTTCCTTGGTGATGATTGACAGGTTCTTTGTTGAAATTTTACATTTTGTGAATCTTTAAACCATTTTACTTGGCATATTAGAGTGGTTTTGTGATTCCTTTATGCTTTTTATGAAAGAAAGGAGACACAATGTAAAAGTTAAATTAGTTAGGTTTCAATATATCTCTGTCAACATTAACTAATTAGAAACTGATGAAAATAAAAGAGTCAGTTCATGCATAGTAACTTACCAAACAAGTGCTTTATTTTAATTTACTTCATATTTATATAGATTTACTTTAATTTGCTTTTAATTTACTTCATATTACAGCCTAACTTCTGTTCTGGTCCAGGAGAGTTTAAAAATATCGTAACTTTCATGTCCCCTAAATCTTAAGCTTGTTAAGAATATGGTATTTCTTAGTTGTACTAGTAGCTATTGAAAGATAGATTTTCTGCATACCGCAGTAAATAGAAAGAGCATGTTTTTGTGTCATTTGTGCACAGCCCTTTGAGTGGCAACCCTGCATCTTTTAAATTTTGGCTTAATGATTTTCATGTGCCTTTTGGCTGTTGCAGCTGCTCAATGTAGTTTGTTGTCTTAAGGAACCTGAGGTGTGAACTTTTGCAGCTTTTGTTCACAATAAAAATACCTCTTGAGAGAGATTATTTTGGTTAGGAACTCAATATATATTTAATGCAGAGCAGTTCCTCCTTAGCCTGCAGGCACATAGCTCAAATAACCTGCAATTAGTAGAGGGCTGCAAATGAAGTGGTTGGTCAGGACCACTGTTTTGTTTTTTTATTAGAAACCTGTAGGCTGATGTGAAATAAGTGCAAATAGTAATTGGTTTCAGCTACCTTTTTGCTGTCCCTGCAGACTGCTTTTATCAGTCTCCATTTCCTTGACTCTTCTTTGGTTGCAGCTACAGTTTTGGAGAGAAAGCTCTTATCAGGTGGGTGTCTGGCCGCTGTTTGAAGGGGGAGGACAGTGTGGCTGTGGACAGTTGCTTTGTCCCTTGTGCCAGTCTGCCAGTTCCATGCTGGTTCTGTAATTGCCTGCTGAGCCTGATCCAAAGGCTGTTATTGTCACTGGACTGCCCAGGTATCATCACTAACCCATCTATGAGAGCAGCCAGCAGATTTGCACCATCAGCCGTAGTAGCTAACTTACCTCTTTCTGGGTGTCCAAACTCCCTTACTCCTCTGTGCCAACAGTGAAGAACAATGAGTACACTGAGAGGGAGATGGAGCGTGCCTTAGGGAGACGGTGGGTGGCTTAACATGAAAACAATTGAAACAGTGATGGCAAAAGTCTTTTGTACCTGACAAATTATTTTAAAGAAGTGTAGCAACCCACTTTTGTTGCTGTCAGCCCAAGTTTCTGTGGCAGTGGAGCCCCTGGTTTTCCTTGGTGGCCTGGGGAACTTAGATCCTTTGTTAGGACCTTCATATGCTACAGTTTGCATGAGCCAGGAGGGAGACTGGTCTGCCTGCTAGGAGTCATGAGACACTTGGGTTGGTAGGAAAGAAGCAGAGGAAAGGCAGTCATGTGGAGGCTCAAAGAGAGCCACTGCCTGCTGGCAGTAATGTGTGGAGATGGTTTCAGTGAGGAAAGACCCAAGGGCGATGCTTGTTTAGCAAGGTCCATGAGGAAATCTGTGGATGGGGTGTTGGTGGAGGGCCAGTAATGCAAGGCAGGCAAGCTGAGCAAGGAGAGCTGGTAAAAAGGAGCGATGTATAGATTTTATTGTGTTAGAGCTCTTCCTTACTATAGTATGAAGCACCTTTCCTTTCAAAATGTAAATCCAGTACCTGTCTGTAGAGTTCCATGCTGGGGAATGAATTTAAATCAGTTTCCTCTTGTTTCGCTGACAGTGTAGTTATTGTACAACAGTTGCCTTTCTGTGTCACCCTCTGTCATGTCTAATATTTCCTCAGCCTTTTATGCAGGATGTATGTAAATATGACACAGCACATTGATATCAATGGGTAAAAAGAGCTCTTAAAGCATGCAGTGGATGCTATAAAAAAAGAGTAATTATGCAGCATTATACTAGTCTAATGAATTCTATCATTGCAGGATTTTGGTATTCAATTCTATTTAACCATAAATACATTTGCACAGTGCAGGCACCAGATGTGTTCCTCCTCCTCTATATTCAGTTACAGCACAGAAATTACTTCAAGTGGAATTTCACACTTTTGGTTTTTAAAAAAATATCCAGAGTGATGTGTTTAGAATATATGTTTGATTATTTTAGCCTAAATTCTGCTCTTTGAGCAGAATTTAAAATACTTCTTTGTTTTGTTTTAGTGTGTTGATATGGAATGGTTCAATTCGGGCCTTGGAGCAGTCCTGGCTTAGGAAGTGTGGGCAAAATTTTATGCACTAGTTTTATAAATCTCTTTTTTTTTTGGTACTGTCTTAGCACCTGGAGATAACTGTTGTGTGCTGAGGGGTGAGGGCCTGCACAGAGTTTCTGTGGTTGTGGTAATTAGCTCCTGTATTAGGCAGTGTGGTGAGAAAATGGGTGTGCAGAAAGGGAAGACTTGTCTTTGTGTGGAATTGCATTGGGTCTGATTTCCACACCTTGCATGGGACCTGCCTTATCTAAAGTCAGCCCTGCCCTAAATAATCAATAACATGTTTTGTGGTTAAGCAGTATGAGAAAAAAGTATTCTTAGATATTTGAGGAAAGCAAGGCAGGTGTAGTGAAATCCCTGCAGCACAGGTAAGTGAGGATGGGTTGATGCTATACCACTTGTTCAGGATCTGGAGTGTGGGGAAGACTCAACATTTTTTTAAGTTCAAGATTAACCAGACTCTCAGGAATGAGTATCCTAAACAAGGAACAAAATCTTGAAGGAGCATGGTTCAGTAACTTGTAGGTGAATATTCACCTGAAAAAGGACATGAAGGAAGCCAGAAGCGTTGAATGAAAAGGAAAGACCCTGCCAAGCAGACAATACTCTGCTTTAGGAATAGGTATGATAGAAAAAGAAGAACCCCCCAATCCACCAGTATATACTGTATTTTCAGTTATATTCATGGAAAGAGAACAGATGATTTTTATCTCGATGCTTTTTTTATAAATATATAAAGTCACAGGCTTAATAGGAAGACATTTAAGTGGTTTCATCAAGTCTGGTATGGTTATATATGTATAGAAGACAGGAAAAAGATGAACTGTTAGAGAGACCTGCCAGTTATTAAAATCAGCAATACAGTAAATTAATATAATACCATAGTGTGCGAACCCCTGAAATCCCCATTGGCATAACCAACGTGCCATTGTTAACCTTTGATATGTCATGGCAGTGCATTATGAGAGCAGTTTGTGAAAAATTAACTGATTACTGTTTTGAGTAGGGAACGTATTTTTGAAAGAAAAAAAATCTGTTTTCGTGCCAAACAGGAGACTAGAAGCCCTGCTAAAGGGAGATGACCATTATTAAGGTAACTGTACATGTAGGTGAGGGGAAGTGGCAGGTTGTGTGACTTTAGAGGGCGTCAGGCAGGAGCAAGATTTCTGGCTGGATTTCTCAGAGAGCTCTCTGGAGAATGTTTCCCTTTATTAGTGCTTTTTTACTAGTGAAGGGGTAACTGAATGTCACTGCTATAATGAAATTTGTTGATGACCCAGTTCAAAGATTCCTAATACAGCTAAAGACCACAATGTTATGGGGAAGAAAAGCTTGACCTTGAGGACTGCAGTAACAGCAGCTAGATGAAATTCAATAATAGGAAATATGAGGTGCCTGCATTTGGGGACTAACAGCAGAAGTTGCAGCTATACACTGAGTTCATCAGTAGAAAACGCAGCAAGGACAAGCAGAATGAAGAGAGGAAGCATTAGCTGTTCACTGGGTCATTTGGACATGTGTCCAGACAAAAACTCGTTTGTGATGGCAAACTACCCAGCTAAAGATGAATCCTTGCCTGGATGACTACATAAACCTCTAGTTGCTTATATTCAAAAGATCACCAGGAGAAAGGGGAGTTTGTGAGAGGAGTTGAGAAGAGCTTGAGTTGGGTATAGATCTGCAGAGGAGAAGAATGCTGAGGGGTGTGACTGCCATCTACAGATAGTCCGTGGTTGCAGACATCAGACTTGAGGAGAAGCTACTGAAGACAAAGAGTTAGTGACACACACAAAAATAAAAGTCATCTGGCCAGTAATGAAAATTAAACTGTACATTAAAATGCATCCCATAGCCATAGGGGCACTCAGTTTGTGGAGGTTAATATCCCCAGGATAATAAAGATTAAAATAATGAATTGGTTTTACAGTGAGGAATGCTGTCCTTAGCTGAGAGTCAGTCAGTGTCTTCAATTGAAGAAACATGGACTTCAGTGGTTCAGAAGCATCCTTTTAGTTCTTTATTCCTATGCTCTACTGAACATCTGGAAACTACTGAGTTGTTTTAAATGACAATTTACTTTGAGCTGTGCCTGAAGTTCATCTAAAAGCTGAAGAGGTGCGTTTTCTGAATTTTAAAAGTTCATGGTTTTTGCTATCTAAATATCTTCTGTCTTTCCAGTGTTCTGGAGAAGTAGTCTCAGAATTTAAAGCATCTGGGGATAATAATTTTGGGTCTATTTCTGATCTCTTTAGGCATTCATTATAACATTTATGAGAGAGGATGTAATATGAAGTAGAAGAGACTGGATGTGTCCTGGAACTTACTGAAAGATCCTTATGAAATTCTTGTTTCCCTGCTAGTTTATTTTCCTTGACTCCATTTCCTGAAGTTTTTTTCATCTTGGGGGGACAATTAAGTACAAAGGCTGAGCTGATGGTAGTTTTCATCAAGATTATTGCATAGTTTACATGCAATGTGATAATTGCAGTGCAAGTCATGTGAATGAATTTTGTTGAGGCAAATGTACATATTGAAGTACAATATAAATGTGAGACTTGGATAAATATGCACTAACTGAATGTGGCAAGATTTTTCTCTTTGATGGGAAATAACATTTATCAGTAGGAATATGAATGTTTCTGAGAATACTGAAACTGATTTTAAATGTCATCATACTCTTCTGATGTTTCTGAAATTGAGAGACCAAGTGACAAATGGAAATGAATAATTCAAGCCCTTCATATGGCTTCTTATGTGCTTAATAATTGATTTGACATTAGGAAATAAACATTTAATAATTTCATAGTACACATAGAGTTAACAATTACTTGTATGATAGAGCTGCCAGAGAACCATTAAAGCAGCTCTCCAGCACTTCTTGCTAGCAGGTTTAAGGGAGACATGCAAATATCATTAATTGGAATTGTCTTTTACTCAGAAATGTAATGCTTTGCCTGACTTCCAGGAGGGAAGGTTTTGGCATGATACTGCATTAGTCTGTTAGTTTGAGTTCTTTGGCCTTGCATACCTGCCTACCATGGAAAAGCTTGTACCTTTACATGACATAACTGGACATAATACTGTATGTTTTTAGTTTTGTGAATTGGGGGCTGTAAGGGTGTATCATCACAGAGCCTGACCTTTGGTCAATTTTTTGCCTTTTGTCTCAAATCTGATTCAGTTTGCAGGTTTCTGGTGCCGTAAAAATTTAGCTAGTGAGCTATTGAACAAAGAAATAATAAAATAGAATGGTGAAAATGTTTCCTACAAGCTCCATATTAAGACCTCAGTTTAGTTGTTTGAGGGCATTCCCTGTTTTGGTAGCTTTTTTGAAGGCACAACTGTGGTGCTAAATAAATGAATCTGATTATTTGGATTGTCAGGGGATCGCTTCTCTTTTAGTCTAGGAAGCAGGTAGCAGAATTTTTCCCCATGTCCCTGCAGTTTGTAGTATGTTTGCTGTGAAATCCTTTCAGTTTCCCTTGTTAGGATGCAAATCTACAGTTATGCAGGTAGTAGGAAACCTTGCTTACCTTAAATTAACTAATATTTGAAAGAAAACAATACGCTCCTTTGTTGACATGCAAGGTGCTATGTTTATAGGGTTTTACAGAAGTAAGAGATAAAGAGGTAAAATAATACATTTGATGTAGTAGGCCTCAATATGAATTGTAGAAGATGTATGTTTAAGTTTTATATATTCATAAAAGAATATATAGTTAGTAAAATCTTGGTAAATTAATTTTTAAAGGTATCTTAAATATACAAATGTAATTAGGATGGAGTTATTGCATGAATTCAAGTGTGGTGAAGCTCAGATTTTTAGGAAAAATGTATCATTAAATGTAAGTTATAGAAATAATTATACATCATAAATTATAAATTCATTGAGAACTAGAAAATAGATGTGCTTTCAAGAGATTATTCATGTTCATTTAGTGACTTTTTTGTTTTATTTTACTATGTGACCTTTTTTTCACATGGAAGCAGAAGCTTGTTTATTGGGACATAATTTTGATGTTTATATTTGTTTAATTCAGCAATAGATTGTCTAAAAAAACTGGAAGGAGAAAAATAATGGATCAAGATAATAGTCAATTCTCAGACAACATTTCAGTGTTGATGAAGGATGATCCCAGAGGTATTTATCTTTTATGATTCTGCCACCTCTTTAGGTAATATATGAGACTGGTTTGGAGAAGGGCTGAGAACAGGAAGGGCAAGAGGACTTTCAAAAGGCAGGTTTCAAAAGGAGCAGCTTTTCAAAAGGAACCAGTAACTACCTGGGAGATCCGTATCAGGGAGGAGGACACGACATCTCCCAGCTTCAACACTGCAGAAAGGCTAAGCCTCCTGGGCCAGTGTCACAGGAAAAGCCTTTTCAGTCTATCAGGGGGAAAAAAAACCCCACCCTCTGTCTTTCCACATAAATGTATTCACAAGACTTCAAAAAATAAATGGTGTTTTCATGCAGTGCAGCATCTGCTGTTGTGCCAGTTTGGGAAAAAGTACTTTCCTGTTACTACTCCAAAGCTTCATACTGATTTTATAGCTTAAAATAAACTTGCTGTAAAATAATAAATTTATCAGTAGTATCAATTTTATTTAACATCTGAAGTTCTTGGATTATATTGTTCTGGCAGATTTACTTTGAACAGTTTAGAACTTGACTATGTACTAATTATGTTGAATTCTAGATTGCATTTTTCTTATCTGCTTCTCATAGATACCATTTTAGCTAAGTTATATATGTATATAAATTCTCTATGTTGCTTTTCAGGGAATTATCTTTGCTTAAATTGGCAAGCCTGAATCTCTTCTTAAATATTCTGATTTCTCTAACACTTCACTGATTTGCAAATATCTTCATTTCCCAAGAACCAAAATGGCAGGTGAAGTGATCACTTAGTAACTGCAGTCACCCTGTCTCATGTCTTCATGTGGCATTGCACAGTAATTTGGATTTTGTACTCTGTGCAGTCTCTTTACATATTAGTGATTCTAGATTTCTTCTTTGTTGTAGTATGCCAATTTGAGATGGCTTCTGTAATTTATCAGTTTGCACATTTGTAGTATGAATGTCCTTAACTATTTTCTGCCTGTTTTGGTTACTTCACAATTCCTTTGTATTCATTTTTCAGCTCTTCCTTTCATACATTTCTTCCCAAGTTTGCAGCACCTTTTCATATTTACCACGATAGTTGCTTCCTCTCCCACTTACTAATGAACACAGCCTTTCCTAAATTTATCATTTGTTACCACTGTATTTTTTTGCCTTAAACTAGCTGTAGTCTTCATAACAATAGTTCTTGCCTCATTCAATAGGGATGAGTTTTCATAAATTACAATTTTTAGGCGTCATTATGATAGTGATAGTGTTGCAAGTTCAAATATCTGAGGGCTCAAATTGAGTTTGGTTATATTCCCCTTGACCACACTTGCAGTTCTGCCTCCCCTCCACCCCCCAAAAAAAAGGAAAGAAAAAAACCTGTGTGGCAAGGGATTTTTATTCTTCTTTTGGTAATATAAGCAAGCAAAGTATTATAGCTTTATCTTCCAGTTTCTGTAATTTTTTTATATTTTTGTAATTTGCGATGGAACTGATCCTAAGTAAATGTGATAGTAACTACAGAATGCATTTTTCTTTATTACACTGTTGTTAGCCTTAATCATCAAATCTCTTTTTCCAAATAATGTACAGTTGTGAAAGACATGGACTAAAGAGTGTGTCATGTAAAGAAGGTGAACATCTAATTAAAACATATTAAACATACATAAGCCTGAAAATTTCTGCTTTCCAAAAAGAGCTAAAACAGAAAGTATTTTATTGCTATTAAATGAGGCAGAGATTTGAGCAAGTCCTTTTTTCCCATGTCACACTGATTATCCATTATGACTGCATATGTTATGTAATGACAGTTCCTGACAATGTGTACCTACTACTTACACACCTGTACAAATAAGTATAAATTGGTGCTTTAAATGGCTTTCACATAGAGGAGATTATGGTCTTTCGTAGGTAGACATGAATGCCTTTTATTTTCTTTACAGTAACCTGAATTGATCACCAGTTAGAAATTTATTTAAGAATATCAGCTACAAGTTTGCGTCTTTGTGAGGTCTGATGTAGATAAACTGCCAGGTCTGCTGGGTTACCCAAGGTATTGACAAGAGAAGGAAAGTATGTGGTCTGAATGACATTAATTTGTATATTAAATTCCATTAAAAGGTTGGCTTGGTGAGAAAGGTCATGTTTCTTTGGTGAGATGAAGACTGGAAAGAAATCTTGATTGATGACAAAGCCTCAAATGCAGAAAAGTGCAGTATAAATGCACATTATCATGTGTCAGTCATACTTATTTCTATACTAGGATTTTCTCTAGATTAGCCCAAGAGTTCTATGCTCATTGATGATGTGGGTAGACAGGACATATTTCTCCAGAGAGGCTAGCAAAAGAATCTGTGCTTTAGAACCTCTAAATTTCTTTTCTCCCCATCTCTCCTTATTGACTTTTAATTGCATTTCAGTAAGTGCTACTTTTCTGAAGCCACATGAACATTCTGGGAATGGCATTTTATGGCATTTCAGGGTCATGTGGCCACTGAAGCTGCAAAAGGAAAATCTTTCTGGATCTGTAGAATTTGCATGGTTTCTGTGACACATTATTTAGCTGTTGGTTTTGATCACGTAATAGTGATTTCACATGATGCAGAAATGCAGAACAAAACAACTTTGCCTCCTGTGCTCTTGCAGAGTTCGTATTCTCTTATTTACTGTGCTGAGCAACCACATATCTTACGGATTTATAAACAAAATGGGATTTACTTAGTAAAATGCCAGGTTTCAGTTTTTTGCTATTTTGTTGCAAATCTTACATGAGGGTTTTCTTGGGTGGTGTTTGGCCTTTTTTTACCTGCTTTATCAAAAGTGAGATTGTCAGGCCAGATGTACTGCTTTGTTCAGGGAGAGTGGGAGAGGACTGAAGTCAGGACGCATCCCACCATCACTGTATCTGGCCTCTACTTCCCTGTGTTTCCATGGGATGAGACCTGTGCCCACGGGCTGTTCAGTGTGTGCTGGCTGAGCATCAGATGCAGCAGAAATATTGGGAAAAAGCCACCTAGAAATGTGATGAAAGCTGAGCACCTCTGCAGTGTGGAGATCTGGGCATGGAGGCAGAGGAATGGTTCGTGTGAAAGTGGTGCTATTGTTTTTTTAGTGCACGTTTTTTCACGATACTCTGGTGTTTTCCTTTTCTCTGGAAGTGAAAGCTGGTCACATAGCTCTGGACAATAGATGATTCCAGGCCAGCAGCATGGAAGGAGAATGGCTGAAGGGAGAGGTAAAGAAAGGTTGTGTTGAAAATGTGAAAGAAATAGAGTCCTTAGTTAGGGGTAGGTTGGTAAGTAGACAGTAAATAAAATCCCCGGCTGAGTAGGCATGGAGCAGTGTGCATTTTGTTTGTACAGAAAACAGACTTTCAACTCTTTTCATTTGTATACTCAGTGGCAATGGATAGAAATGGGATGGCAAACAACAGGAGCTATAAAAACTGGAATGATTTTGAAGTATTGAAGGTCAGCAGGATTGTGTATTTCAGGCTGCTATATCTTACTAAATCATACAACTCTAGTAAGGTTTCTTGCTGTTACGGAAATTGCTTTTTGAATACACCACACCGTCAAGTACTTTACATAGGAAAATTTATCTTATATACTTTTAAATACAATTTAACACTTGACATACTAATATTAATATAGCTCCCCAGGTGTTTGAAAAAAATAACACTAGCAAGAGGGGGTGTGTGTTTTGAATAGAATCATTTTAATGCAGAATATGCATAAGGATGTCATTCTTTTTAGGCAGGGCCTGTTGTTGAAGTCATGCAATATGAAGTAATACATTAAACTTGTCACAGTTTTGGAATGTATTTTAAAGCAAAGAGATTTCTGGGCAAAAAGAATTTGTCTAAAAATGTTCTTATGAATGTAGCTGAAAATATTATGGTTTCAGTCTCTTACTGGTAATAAAAGTAAAGTTTTTTGCTTTTTTCACAGTTTTCTGTATTTTGTTATACTCAGGTTTCAGAAAAACAAAAAAAAAGGAGAAAAAAAGCTTACAAATCTAACATAATCGGATTTAGTGACTACTTTTTCAGTATCCCCTTAGGTGGCAAAGGATAATAATTGTTGAACCAGAGAGTAGCAAAATGAATTCCCAACAATTGTTGTTTAAAACTGCTGTGCTCTAACACTTCCTTCATGCTGAGCAATCTTATCCTTGAAATCCTCCCAAAGAAGCCACCACCTAACCTGTAACTGCATAGTAAAATACTCCTAGCTGTGTCTATGCAATTAAAATATTGCTCTAGTTAGGTTTCTTCTTACTATTAAATAAATTGCTACTTTCAAATCCCATTTCTCAGTTCTCAGATAGTGCTACTTTGGTAATACTGTTTTTCTGACTGGAGGTATTGGAGAATTTTTAAGGTTGAATTTGTTTTACAGAGCTTTAATATTTAGGGCCATATGTTTTTCACAACTGAAGTCCTGAGTTAGGAAAGAGGCTGCACTTGGCATCTGGTGGGGTGAGAAACCACAGTAACACTGGTGGCTGAGCAATCCCATAGAAACCCAGGTCCTTGTTATCCAGAAATGTCTCTGCTCCTGAACTCCCACCTCCTTTCCTTGAAAGCACAAATCTCTCACTCCTCCAACACACCCCAACTCCTATACCCTAATTATGCAATATTAAAACATAATCACCACTGATTTGTGAGAGCTTCTTCCTGACCTGCTGCCTAGTGATATTGTGGTGGGAAGTTCTATCTGATGCCAGAGGTTTGGGAATCACTGACAGTGGACCTTGTTGACACAGAAAATGAACCCTGTTTTAATACTGTAGTTAGTACATTGATATGGCCTCTGATAACTTGAGGTAATTTAAATGTAGCTGAAGCATCTGGCTGTTTCTACATGCCTTGCAATGTGGAGGACCCCCCAAAATGGGCCAAGCGTGATGTGGAACTGTGGTTCTCTCCACCAATGTATTCAGAGTGGAATCTCTTCCAGAACAGCATCTCTGATCCAATCTGTCCCTCCAGTCTCCTAGCGAAAGGCTTTATTCTGTCCCCAGTCCAGAAAACAGGTTTAAAATCTACAAAGAAGCCTCCTGTAAGATTGTTCTTGAGGTCTTCATTGCAGGTTAAACCTCTTGCAGTGAGAAAACAGTGTTGTACGGTTGTAAATAGACTACTATAGCTAGAATTCCCAAATAGTGTATTGCCATTGTCCACTTTGACATTTTAGTAGTTCTAATATTGACAAGCTACCACAGAAGGGCTCAGTTGTGAGTATGTTGGAGTCATTAATCCACTGTACTTGGGCAAGCGTTCTATCATGATTATCAGAAGGTATTTGCGTGACTATAGACAAAGATTACACAGCCTCTTCACACCTGGGGTAATGGCTTTTCAGCTTGCTCTAAGGGAAGGGAGAGCAGCCGAAGTACCAGCTGGAACAATTCCAGTATTTGTCAGGGCCTGAAGTCAAATAGGAAATTTTCCCTGGAGCATCAGGTCCCTCTTCTGAACAGTCAAGACTAGCAAGAGCTCAAAGCCCTTCTGTGCAGTATCTCACACCCCTATTTTGTACGTTTTTGATTTTTTGAATCTTAATATGTAATTTTTTAATGTAATGCAGTATCAGGTTTTGTGTTCCATATGCTTATTTTTATTTCAAATGTCTGACTTTGGTTGAATTTTGGAGGCTGCATTATGTCCTCATTTATTTAATAGGTCATCATGAAAGTAATGCGAAGCAGGGATCATTTAAAGGGGATATTGTGTAGGATGAGTGGAAAGTTATTTTTAACCACAAGACTGAAGAGGAGTCTCTTCTATCCTAGTTCCCCAAAAGACAGGAATGACTCATTTACATTTCAAATGAGATACAGAAACCGTCTGTTACCAACTTCATTCAGATTTGTGATGAAGCCTTCAACAGATTGCTTTTGCATGAATAAAAAAATGGTTATTAAATATATCAACAGTAATGTTTGTTCACCTTTGATTACACTGGATTTCCAAGAGATAATCTATGTTGCAAAATTGCATGCTGTATTGTGACTTTTTAAAAAAAATTTGTATTCATTTGGTGGGGTTTTTTTTTCCCCTCTAAAAGCTGTAAGGGGACACAAAACCCCCTTGGTCTCAGAAGCCAAGAACTCTTGAATTCTGTGCTTAGTATTTCAGCTTCCCACTAGAGGTGTTTTGATGTGAGAATCAATGTAGCACTTGCAGATTATGAAGCTGAATAAAGGATTTTCTTTCTTTTCCAGAACAGTGCCCTTTTTCAGGTAACATGGAATAGGGAATTACTTTATCTGGCATCTTTTGTATGTTTGTGTAAAAGAAGGAGTTTTATGGCTAAAAAGTTTTGTCTATATTGATAGTCAAAAGTGAAGGTTTAACAAATTCAGGTACTTATAACAACAGCTATAATTTTGGTGGACACACTGAAAATTCCTTCATGGGTCGTATTTGTGGATTATTGGCCATCAGAAGCTTTTACCTCTCAGATTTTTCACGGAGCGCTTGCGAAGCAGAATCGATTGCTTGTCACAGTGGCGTTTTGGCAACATCCTGCTTTATTGCAGTTCAATAGCAGCATCAAACCTCCAAGGGCCACTTCAAAATGGATCAAGGTAATGCTGCGGAGAGAGTATTCCTGCCAGGTGTTGATTTCCTGGGAGAGTATGCGAGGTGGTGAGCCTAGAGAAAGGAAAAAGTGGCAAAGATTGTGCGGAGGTGGTGTGAAAGAGGAAGGACCCTGTGGTGCTGGAGGAGTTTGCGCAGTGCTGACAAACTGGCAGTGGTGGTGTACAGCTGGTATTGCCACTGTTTGCCTTCCAGTCCGCTGGTCAGGAGCTGGCTCAGGCAGCTCCTCCAGCCGGACAAGCCTTTGTGGCTGCATCAGAGATGTGTTCATGGTGTTGTCTGAAGTAATTAAATAGTCTAGGAGAAGAGAGAACAAAGAAATTGGAGCGTTCCCATTTGGATCAGGTTATCACAGGTGTGGTTGCTCACCTTTCAGCATAGTTCTGCCAGTAGCAGGACATGGAAATCAACGCACTGGGTAGCACAGCGGCTCATGCGATGCACACCTGTGCAGATGGTTGGCTGGAGGATAGCTGTGATCCGTAGGTATGCGAGACAAAGTGGATGGGAGGAAGGCAGTGGGTTTTAGGTCAAATGAGGTTGAAACAAGGTGCAAGTCAGTCTCTTCTTCCAAGTAACAAGTGATGGGACAAGAGAGGAAATGGCCTCAAGTTGCACCAGGGGAAGTTAGATTGGATATCAGGAAAAATCTCTTCATCATTAGGATTGTCAAACATTGGAACATGCATCCTAGGGATGTGTTGGAATCACCATCCTTGGAGGCATCTGAAAGACGTGTAGATGTGGCACTTCGGGACATGGCTTAGTGGTGAACTTTGGCATGCTGGGCTAATGGTTTGACTTGATCTCTGAGGTCTTTTCCAACCAAAACAGCTCTCTGATAATTTTGTGCTGTCAATACAATGAGAAAAGGAAGAGCAGCATATTCAAAAAATCTGGTCTAAGAAATGGGGTACCTTTGTTGTATGAGGATGTGTGGAGGTGGGGTTTGGCTGCAATCACTGCAGGCAGACCTGTTCTTTTCCTCTTTGCCCCTCTGTGCAGGCTGCACCAGCCCTGAGTGGCTGTGGAGTGTTTTGTTTACTCAGTGTTGGCTCATGGGAGTGCTGAGGGCTGCCGGCTGCTCTGCATGGTGACCTGGGGGCTCTTTGGGGAAGGGGCTGCAGGGCATGGCAGAGATCAGAGATGGGGATCCTGGTGTTTGTACTTCCTAGCAGAGGAAATCTTAAAATAGCGGCAACTGCTCAATCTAAAGATATTTTAACGGGAGAAAAACACACGTTTCACCTAAAAAAAGGCACGAAACCTCCAATACAGTGTTGGTGAATGTAAGGATAATATCAAATCCTTGCTCAGTATGGAAGCAGTCAATTTGTTTGTTTATCTGCCATCATGTGACACTGGATAGTGATGATAAAAAACCACAGAAACAACCATATGCATGGATAATACTTACAGGTTTGGAGCAGAATGCAAACCCACTGCTCCTGTCAGGTGCCTGTGAGCATCTCTCTCCCTCTCTCTCTGAAGCTTCAGAACTGTAAATACTAGTTAGAGATTTCTCTCTTCTCAAGGGCAGGAAGGGATTCCGATGGAAGCAAAATAATGAATTGCCAGTTAATGTACAGTTTTCCTGTCAGTGCCATATAAAGATAATACTTGCTCTGCTAGAGGTGATCTCATTCTTTGAAGTAGGAAGGATGGAAGAAATTAGCATACATTTTGCGTTTATTGTCAGAGGTGTATGATTACAAGGAACAAGCTAAAGTAACAACAGAGAGAAATGTCTTCTTTAGATATTAAAAAAATGATTATGTAAATGGTATTTGGGTAATGCAGTTTCTTCCCCCATACTGACACTTCAAAGAGCTACACCAGCACTGCAGGCTAAATGGGATGAAGCAGGCAGAGATTCAGATCTTCCTCCATCCACTGTTCCCCACTTTACTGTTTCTAAATGTTCATTTGACTACTTCTGAATTCTCATGTTAATCACTGAACCAATCTAAATCCAGTCCAGGAGCTACTATCAAGATAGCACATCAGAAATTAATCTGGAAATTTCCTAATAGTTATGCTGCTGTGAAATCAATGTAACGTAGACTAGAATAATTAATTTCATGTGTTTTTCTGTTATGTCTGGTTAGTTGATTCACCCATGTGAAAGAATTAATGCTTAGGAGAGAGCCTTGCTGTTGTGCTGCCTTATGTAATGTTGGCTGAATTGCTACAGAAGTGACAGTGTCAGAAGGTGCAGGAGGAAAGCAGTTGATGCTTCAGATGCCAATCTGAGTGTCTATTTGTAGCTTCTAGAAAAGAGTTTAAAAAGCTCTGGATCAGGGTTTATAAAACTTTCGTGCTTGAATGCTGCATCTGCTAAAGGCGGCAGCAGCTCTAGGATCCTGGAGTGTTTATGTGCTATTGGCTCTTTGGGAACCCTTGTTCTGGATTTGTCAGGAGTTCAGCTGATGAAAAGTTGAGAGTGAACACTCCTGTTTTGATTTCATAGATATATTTTTATTGGGGTGCATACACCTGGCCTTGTTATGTGCACTTTTAAAGCATATAGTATCCATTTAAATAAACATTTTAAAATAGTATAAGAAAAAGAAATATATCAGAGCTTTCAGTAATTTTAAAATAGCTATCAACCTGAAACAGTAGGAGTATTCTGTGTGACACAGAATTTTCCTCTGTCCATAAGCTGTGTCTCGTATAGTGTAGGATATTGCTTTTTCTGTATTTCCCAGTTGTGTTTGCTGCTCCCTCTGTCACTACAAGCACATATTGCCATAGTTCTGCCCCAATCCCTTACAGCCTCTTTTAGGTGCAACTGCCTGTTGTCAAATTAAAAATATCTGACTGTCTTATAGATGTACAATGTCTAGATAGTTTCTAGATATCTGGAAAGTTGTCAAAAAGAGTCAAAGATATCCTGTGTCTGATGCCAGGTATCTATTTAATCTTTCCAGTCGATTTTCTTTGCCTTGGGATATTCCATTCTGCATTTTTCTCTTAGGAGGTTGGAAAAATTCCTGGTTCCCCTTATCATAATAACTGTTGCTTGAGGTGATATCAGAAGTTGAAGATTTTCAATTACCCTTTAGCTCCTCGATGCTATTGGAAGCCTTGTGCCAGAGAGAGCTTTCTGCTTTACAGTTTGTAAGCAAAAGCTGCATCGCAGAATTCATCAGAATTAAATCATCCATGAGTTCTAAAGTTCATCGCAAATGAGTCAGTAGTGTTTATTTTAGGGAAAACAAACACCAACCCTCAAACAAGCCAGAAATTACTCTGAATTAGAACCAGGTTGGTTTCTTCTTTTGCGGTTTCTGGGTTTGTCCTCTTTAGGTGCTCCCTTGCACAGCCCAGTCATGTCTGTGTGAGCAGCACATACACTTTATTGTAAAGTAACATATTTTATGGGTATAACTTTTATCTGTGCTTCCACTTGCTTATTTTAGCTAATGATAAGAGGTACTAAACCAAATCATTCAAAAAGAAATTCTTTGTATTATGTGACATACTGAGTTTGCTATTTTCACAGGACAGGTGACATTTTCTTGCTGTTAACTTGGTCAGCAATGAAAAGCAGGACTGCCAAGGAATGATTTATTCAATATCTGAATTTTATCTTAAAAAATGAGAGAGAAAGCAACCAAAACCTGCCAGTAAGTCTGAAGGTTAAACAATTATTCTGTCTGCCATTTCTGACTGATTTTAAATAGCAGCTTTTAGAGGAAAACAGGTCTGCAGATACCATTTGAAGCTGATTTTAGAATGCCAGCCTTAAAATAGAGTTGTTCCCAGGCACTTCTGTGAGGGTTTTGTGCATTCAGAGACTTGAATTGTTTAGAGAAATCACATCGGTCATTGATTTACCTGAATTTATGTATGTTCTTTCATAAAACTGAGAGACTAAATCTCTCCTAAGACAGTAGCCTACCCTGTCCCGCAAACCCCAAACCACCGAGGGCTGAATTCCTCTGTAACAAAAGACCAGTGTAAAATACGACTGACTTTGAAGTAAATATTTTACCTTGTATTTAAATTAATGTTGCATGAGCACTGAAGGCCAGACACCAGTTGTATTTAGACCAATATACTGCTGTAGCTTTGTTAAGTGAATACCATACTGGAAAGCGCTGGACTAGAAATGAAAGTCATTAGTCTTGAAAACGGGGTCAGTGAAAGAAGTTGCACCAACAGCAAACATTTATGGGAGACAGGCATCTTTTCATTCACCGTGGGCAGCAGCAGTCCAGACAGTAAAATAAACAGAGAGAACTGTGTTAGTGGTCGGTATTTGCCTGGATAAGACTGACTCTGTTGCTAGTATATATTGATTTAAATCTAGAGGACACTGAGGGAAGAAAAAACCAACCAGGACTGATGAGGAAACTATTTTAGAACTGTTCATGAATAATTCAGTAACATAATTTTATTTCCATCTGAGTGATTGATAATTGCTAATTTTTCCCCAAAACTCTCATATTGTCAGTATGCAGAAGTGTTATGCATATGGTTTTCTTCTGGACAAATACTGCCATGCCTCATCTTGTTCAAGTTTATGTATAATCAGCATGGCTTTTAATCCCAGTATAAAGAGTAGAAAATGGTTGTACATAGGTCTTTCCAAAAACCAAAAATGGGCTGAGCAGGGTTTTAAATTTTAAAATATGATCTCAATGTTATTTTCCCATATGTAATCAGGTCCTGAAGTTGCTAGGGGATTTTTCACAGTTGGGAATGAATTTGGTCTCTGTAATTGCCAATAGGTGAGTAATGGCTTTGTGAGATAAGCCATCCCTATAAATATATTGCCTGTAGACTAGAGATGTCTGGGAGCTTTCAGCAAAGCACTAGATCTTCCTGTTCTTCTAGGAAAGCCTGTAATAGAGGTTTCTCATTTCAAAACAATTATCTTGCAAAATGTGGCTTCTAAAGAGAATATTCCCATGAAATTTTATGTATAAATTTATAGTTTCTTCATTAATTTACAGGCTAGCATAAGGAATAAGAGAAAACCTGTTGTTCCCTGCTGTTCATAGAATCATTTCAACATGGAAAACAGAAAAGGGTCCTTTTTACCTGATTGAATAAATGTGAATCAGACAAAGAATTGAGCTTTGCTTGTCTTTTACTTAAAAGGAGACTGATCTATGTGTTACAGATTTCTGTTACTTATTTTTTGTCAATGTTGAAAAATAAGTGCTACATGGCATCAGTCCTCCTGAGAAACATGATCACAACTGACATCAGTAGTGGAAGGGAAGCAGAAGTGTAGCAGGTATCAGTACCATATTGATCTTAAGGATGTAATTTCTTGAATTATATTGAAAATAGAGCTTTTAATATTTTCAATGCCTGTGGAGTTAATTTTTTTCAGATTTTAGTGGAATAAATTGGTAGTCTCGACAGACAGTTGTCTTTCGTAGGTAAGGGGAGAACTGGTTTATGACTGGTGCTTCTACTGCTGATGAGCACTTAAGTAGGAGGTTTAAAGTGATTAAGCCTAGGTGAGTTGATGTAATATCTTCTGTTTCATCTGTAGGGTACTTAAAAATAATACTACTCCACATGGATGTTCCTGGCTAGCTGCTCTGGCTGACTGCAGGTGTGTTAGCTGCTGGATCATCTGCCTCAGAGATGAGCTATGAACTTTCTCCCTCTATGTTTCCTCAAACCTTTCTCCTCTTATGTGGCCTCCTGGGCCCTCCCATGTTTGAAACATTTCAAAAACTCTTTCGTTTTGGCTTTGAGAAGTCAGAGTTTCAGTCTGACAGCAGGTTGAGTCTACCAGCAGGTTAGCAGTATTACACAGTTCAGATTGTTAAAAGCTCTTTTGAGGCTATTTTCTCTGTTTCTGACAAATGACTGGCCATTGTGACGTTGCCTAACAATTTCTTAAATGGTTTTTGCTGTTACTGCTCTTGAGCTAGAAGAAAGCCTCAGAGAAGGACAGAGAGACAGAGACAGAGAAAGCAAGTCAGCCTTTATATTGTTTAGGTCTGAGAGGCTGTGTCTTATTTACTCTGTGGTACATCTTGTAGGTCTGATACCCATGACTGAACCCTGGCTAAATGTCATGTTTTCATGAGACCTGGGTGCATACCGTTCTTTCCACATTGCCATTTCCCATGGAAGGAAACTCAGACACGTGGGGAAGGAGGGAATTGCAGTGTGTTCTACCAGGAGGAATGGGTTTATCTTCCTAGGTAGGTTGTGAAGGCTCTGGGGGCCCATCTTTTCCACCCCGCACAGTGACTTTCACAGAGATATATGCTGTGCATGCCCAGTAGCTGTTTTTACAGATGGGCTGATTGAGCTCTGTTTTCTCAGTTCACACTGTAAACTGAGAAGTCACTTTCAGAAGTAGGGAGATACTGCTTTCCTTCAGTAGAAGATAGCACCAGAAAGGGGAAAAAACCTCATGTTCTCATGATTTGGAACATTCACAATGTTGGGAAGAAAGATGAAAGACAAGTGGGAAGGAGGTGCAGGTTTCTTTACAGGTAAATCAATGAAGTAAAAGGCAGATTTAGAAGGAGAAGAGAGAATGTAGGTATTTTTAATTTTTGTGTCTTAGGATTGATTCTCAGTAAAAGAGCCATAGACACTAGCATCAGACAATCCTGGCTTTCACCTAAGAAGAATAAATTTCTGGCCTTAATGAGTGCAGACAGAAGAGCTACAACAATACAGGGTATAATCATCATGTGAGCAAAGCAGAAATTGGGGGGGAAGGTAGTCTCTCTTTCTGAAGCTAAGCCAACCTGAAAATTTTGGTTGGTTGGTTGGTCTTTCTTTTTTTTCTGTTTCTGTTTTTTTGTTTATTCATTTTTTGTTTTGTTGGTTTTGTTTTGTTGTGACTGCTTGGCAAACAGTACAGCAATAAGAGATAAAGTTTATCTTTGGTTTGGCAGCTGAAAGATTTTTTTGAACAGAGCTGAGCCTCAAGATGCAAGGACTTCAATAATGTGCTCGGGAACGGACAGTTTGAGAAGTAATCAGGATGTGCAAAAATCACCTGGTCTTTTTGTGAGAAAAAACACCTTCTAAAACCCAGCTAGGACCATTTTCCCTTCTAAATCAAGTTTCGCCCTGTTTGAGAAGTCTTTTTTTCAAAGGGCAGCCTTACTAAGCATACTTGTGCAACTGTACTGCCCCACACAAGAAAAACTGTCAGATGGATGAAAGGCCCTGTTGAATTTCATACCCTGCAAAAGAGCAACCCTACTATGCCTCTGCATTGTTTATCTATTTCCCACCTTTCATAAAACAGTACAAAATATAGAGAATTGCAGCAAAAAGAGAAGATGGTGCCATGCAGCATGTTAAACCAAACTCCACAGTAGTTAGTGATTTGTCTTTACTTCAAAACCAAATCATCACACTTTTTAAAGATTTTTTTTTTTGTTTGCCAGAAATTCTAGGTAAGACCTTGTCTAAGGAGTGGAATAAGAGGAATATTTGCATTGGAATTAATTTATTCTTGGCAGAGATGAATAGGGAACTTGCTGGCAAAAGGAGCATTTCTGAATGCTGCATCTTACCTCTTTATTCCTGAAGATAAATATGGAAGGCAGCAACTGAAAATGAAGGATCGATAGAATTTTGCATTAGCAATCTTCTTTTGAGGAAAATTACAGTGACATTTAATTAACATATAGGACTACTGCAATACCTTAATATTTCTCTTAAGAAAGCATTACCAGACTTGTACAACTTGATTCTTCTTGTGTATCAGTAGTGGTAGGCAGCTGTGCTAGTGTCAGTAATGCCAGCATTCACAAAGTCAGTGTAAATAAGGAGAACAGTTGGATTGTCTGGGGCATCCTCTTCACTCCAGTGAGTAGTGTCTTCTTTCAGCAATACAGATGCACTGAAATATTCTTGCAGCCCTCACAAGATGATTTCCCTGAAAGGACAGTTTTGGGAGGTTGTCCACTAGTTTTCCTTGCATATGTTAGCTTGGGGATATACTGTGGCAGAGGAGGACTGAGGGCTCAGGGAGGTGAGTTTTCCACTGCTGCTGAAATGTAAGTATGTCACTGAACTGGCAGCATTGGGATGCTGCTGCTCTTATTTGCCCTGAGGAAAGGAAATTATCACATTCATGAAAGTGGAGTGATGACCCTCAAGCCCATTTAGCTCCCCTCCTTCTGGCTTCTTCTCTGTTAACTCCTTAAGGCTCTTTATCTCTCCAGTCTTGCATTTAGTAGGAGGTGGTCTTTCTTCTGCACAGCTTCAACACCAGGTTTTAATAGGGCTTCTTTATTATTTAGGCTTGCTGGCTTTTTTGAACAGGGAAATATGTCAAAGAGTAGACAAAACAGACTAGAAATGCTGTAGCAGTGGTGTCTTGTCACTGTTCTCATTCTTGTCTGTTTGTCTGGTAAATGGGGTCCTAGAGAAAGACAAGAAAAAGTTGTTTGGATTTGTTTGAGCAGCATAGCCACTCAATTCAAATCCAAATTTAACCAATAGGACACTGAAACACCTGCCTTAAATAAGCCTTTGAAGTAGTAAATTACTGTGAAACAGTTTAAATGAGAACAGGAAAGGAACCACATTATGTGCTGCTGGTAACTAATCATGCCGCAGTGTGGCTTTCTCTAGAAGTATTTTTAATTGTTTCAAATGACCAGGTGTTCTGAGAAGGTGTTTATCCTTGCTTCACAAATTGAAAAATAAATAAATAAATAAATAAATGAGAAAAGTATTGAGAAAGGGGTAACAGAGAGAATGCTGAAGAGCTGAATTTACTGTTCCCAGGAAATTTCAGCTACATTTCTAGAATTGCTGCCTTACATTAATTCTTCAGAGACAAAAACAACTTTCTGCAAGATTTCAAGGGTAGTAAGATGAAAACTCTCATATCAAAGGGCAAATCTTAAGTGGTTGGAAAGTTCTTGTAAAAAAAGTTAGATTTGATGGTGGAAAATTAAAAGAAGAATCCTTTCAATAAAAGCAGAATCTGTTTCAGGCTTTGTTTGACATATGGGCTAGCATTTCAAGAGCATATTTTTATTGAGTGGAGATGCAGCTCCAGATTTAAAGTGGACATTTTAAATCAAAAAGCTATTTACTATCCCCATTAAAAAATAGTGACCATTGATTTACACATTTAATAAAAGCAAAGTAACTAAGACATCACTTGGTAGCTAAGGAAACGGGCTGAAATTGGAGACAGTTTTCTGGCAGTACATTAATTATTATTTTTCCATAACCTCCCCAGAGGATGGAATTAATGACACATCAGGAGGTGTGAAGTGTTTTGTTTCTAAGGTCAGTGGACCTACTTACTTGTCTAGGGGAAGTACTTAAAGCAGCATGTATTAGGTTATCCAAGGGAAGCATTTAAAAGAACAATGCCATTGAAAAAAAAGTTTGAAATTATTTTCTTAGTTTATTATTAATGTAATCAAATGGACTTAGTTTTGTAAACAGTGGAATTTTTATTTGGAATTTCATTTCCTTATTTACTAAGTCCAAAAGGAAAATTTGAAAGTCAGTTTGACTTTTGCTTGTTTTAATGGCTCATTTCAGTTTCTGGACAAAGAGGGTAACATTGATGGAGTATTTCACCTTGAAAAGTCAAAACATTTTTTTAAAGTTTCTTTCTACAGCATTAGTGGGAACTTGTCATAATTACTGAGCTACATGAATGAGACCTGTGGCTTTGCACTTGGCTGTGCTTAGCTTTGCTTAACACTGATGCTCTTTTTGTACTTATTTCTGCTCTGTAAATCTGTAGTATGGGTTTTCTGATATGGAATTGCTCATTTGGGAGTGACACTAGCTTGCATGATCCAGCAGGAGGAGCTTTTTCTTATGACTGAGAAACAAATACATCCAGAGCCCAGGAGCATCAGTGGAGCACAGCGGGGGTGCAGACTTTGGCCTGCCTGGCACTCATTCAGTTTTAAGCTTTTCTGCAATTCAAATCATAGAAAAGTGGGGAAGGGAAATGTTCCAAAATACTGGGGTTTAATAATTTTTCTTTAATTAAGTAGGGCTATGAATATGTAGGGATATTTGCTAGCTTTGCTTAGTCTCATAATTAAATTATTATCACTCTTTGTTTTCCATTTCTGGCCTTAAAGGAAAGCTTTGTATCCTGTTTAGATTTCATTTCACTGCACTCTGATAGTGCAGAGATATCTGTGTTGCAGCATATTTAGAAGAGTAGGCATTTTTTATGATAAACAGTTCTGCCTAGTACTCACAGCTGTGTAATTCTAATAGGTTTGTGTGGGGAAGTGCTCAAGAACTTTTAATCAGCTTCCTTAGAAATAAGTTCAAACATTAGCAGAGGTATAGAGTCTTGTAAATATGTATTTGCACATTTAATGATTTATAAATCAGAAGAGTTAGGTACAAATGATGTCAGAATACTTTTTTTTTTCCACAAGCAGCAAGTTGACAATAACTACATCTTCAAAGAGAGCATTTTGGGGAAGCATATGGGGATGCATGGCATGGACTCATAGTAGAGGCTGTGGGATTCTCTGTCCTGGTCACAGTGGGGTCCAGATAGCTCTGAAACCAGTGTGAGCACCCTGTTGGGCGCCAGACACTGAAGTGGCTGCAGCTGCTGGGGCAGAGGCAGGCAGGGAGATGATCTTGGGGAGATAAGGGGAGAGGCTGCTGAGAGCACATATGGCTGGAGCTGTCCACCTGAAAAGAGACACTCCATCAAACATGGGCATCCTTCTGAATCATGGAATCATGACAGAATGGTTTGGATTGGAAGGGACCTTAAAGAACATCTACTTCCAGTCCCTCTGCCATGGACAGGGATACCTTCCACTAGACCAGGTTGCTCAGAGCTCCATCCAACCTGGCCTTGAACAATTTCAGGGATGGGGCACCTGCAGCTTCTCTGGGCATCCTGTTCCAGTGCCTCACCACCCTCACAGTGAAGAATTTCTTCCTAACATCTAATCTAAATCTATGCTCTGTCAGTCTAAGAAGAGACTGGCTGTGAATGACCCATGCTGGGGCATGGACACCTCTGAAGAACAGTGGCCATGGGTGGCCTGTGCCAGGGCAGTGCTGGCTTAGCACTTGGCTGTCTTGTTCTTTATTTCTCTGAAAACCAAAGCAGTCATCACAAGCTGGCATTAGCTGGCACTGAATTTAGTAAAAAGCTCACAAGTGGAGATCATTGTGTCTGCAAGAGAATTTAAAAAGCAGAGCTTAGGAACATAAGTAAGGTCCAATATGCTGCCATTAGAAGCACGTACATTCTTTTTGCATTGACTATCATAGTTCATTAACATTACAGCTATTTCCCAGTTACCTACTTTCTTTCATTTTCTCCACATTATTTCACATTCTTTGCCTGTGTCTGTGGGTTTTGCCTTTGTTTATAAAGCAGAATTAACTGTTTCTAGTATCTATCTGTGCTGCTGCCAGGCAATCAAAATCCCCAATTTCCCCCCCCTAAGCCCCAAACCAATCAGTGAGTGGAAAAGGCAAAGGCATGGTGTAGTCATGAAGGATGGACAGCATTTGGGAAGAGGGATGTCTCTCTACTTTGGAGGCTTAGGATCTTCTCTGTCTCTGTAATTATTTTTATGACATTAGCAGGCATTTGGGAATAGAGGATAGGGCATTTGGGGTTAGAGAGCAGGTTTTTTTTTACAGTGAACATCATTGTCCTTCATACTCTTATGCCGAAAATGCAGAGACATTTTCTTTATATTTCGAATAAGATACCCAAACTAAAAATAGTTATTTAGCTCCCTTTGAAAAGTGAGAGTCTTGTTTTCTTACTACCAATCGTACCCTCTGTCTGTCCATAGCAGGATTGAATGTATTGAACCTTTGAACTGTGACTGTAGATACTGATAAACCATTTTAGGTAGCTGTGTAAGAGCTATAAAAGCTGTCAGTTCTTTGCCATTTAAAACTTCCACTTCTGGTAGCATATGCAGAATATGATGAATATACTAAAGATATTTTTCTCTACCATGTGAAATACTACAGTACAGATGAAACAATTTAACATTATAAGTTACTGGGATAATGTAGACATTGCCATGGTTCAGGGTGGATCACTGGAATATTTACACCTCTGTGGGCTGCGTGTCAGGCTTCACATTAGAAATGGTACTGGTGCTCTTCAGTCTTTTGACAGATGATCATTTATTCTTTTGGTTAGGTGAAACTTGCATGTTTGGCTCAGTAATAGTTTCCAAACTGTAATGGGAAGAAGTGTGAGGAGAGAAAATAGAAAATAAAGCACACTGAAAATGTTCAGTTGTACAGAAACTGATACACTGTTCTTTTATGCCAGTGCCTAAGTAAGTCAGTGGCCCTAAGGTAAAAGCATATGAGAAAGATAAGTTCATTTAAGGAAAAAAGCACTGCACTATATTGCAAAAGAAAAGCTTTGTTGATAAGATTATGCTCAGGCTAATGCATGCTGTGATTTCTCATTCATTTTAGACATATAAATTCATTTTCCCCCAATTGATAATATTTTAACTTAAAAGTTTTGGAATCTGTTCCTCTATGTATTTGCATTCTGATGACCTGGGGGTTGTTCCTCTTCTACCTGCAATTTCACCATATTTATGATTTCTCCACGTTTTGAGGTTTTTTAGTTATTGGCTAGCTACTAAAATTAATTAAATGAGAATACTGGAATATTCAAAGTCAATAAATTAAAAAATTTTAAAAGTTTAGAAATTTGTTGGACTTTCTGAATCCAAATCAGTTCCTATCTTTTCAAACTTGGTTCTGCTCACATACTCTTTCATATCAAAATTAACTCTCCTGCTATCAATTAATATAACCAGCTAAGTGAGAACAGAAGTAAGCTTGTACTTCTTCCTTCCCCAGCAAGATTTACTATTCTGTATTTTGTATAAAACTAAAATATGAAATAAAAAGCCTTATGATTTAGTGAAGAGTGGCAAGTATAGTGTGTAAACTGAGTATCTTTTGAAGATAAGTCAAGCTTGTAAAAGATTTTAATTATAAAGTTTCAAAGGGCATGACAGACTTGGCATTTCATGCATGAGGATGGAAGGGGAACTCTTGCATTCTCAACATTTCCTAGTCCTAGTCAAACCCATCTGGATTAAATTCTGTCTTTTTTTTCCCCATTATCTAGTATGGAAACATCTGTCAGTGTGGCAGCAACAGAGGAATGGTGCCTTTTTTTTTTCTCCTGTGTGTGGGATGTGTGCTGTGAGAAGGGTCAAGCTGCTGTACTCTATTTGTAAAGTTTGATACAGATAAATTGACTCCGAGGGGCATAGTTTTTGACAAAAGAACCCAAACTCCCATGTTGATAACACTTAAGGAGAGGAAGGAAATTACTGAGAATGAAGTACATTGTTATAATTTTACATGATAACAAGGGAAAGCAGGTGTATTTCAGTAACATTGTCAGGAGTGAAAAGAATCAGCAAATTTAAGTCTTTAGGCCATGAATCTCCAGGATGCAATCTGAGGGAAAACCCATGCACACGTCTGTAGTAATATCACTGGACATTGTACTGCTGGGCTTTGGTGCCAGGGTCGGGGAGAGTCTTCCAACTCGAAGGATTTGTGTGTAGGGGTATAGGAGAGAATATAGTGTCTCACGTGAAGATGTAAATGAAGATGCCCTGATCTGGAAAAAGAAACATTTGCATGGCTTTTATATACACTAAAAATGTCATAGGAATAAAGATTACAATATCTGTGGTAAAAAAGAAAATAGTAATTGCGATAACAATAATTTCACCTAAAAATGGCAAGGGGGGTACATAAATTATCTTTTTATTCAAGTTCTGTGAAGTGATGACAAATACTGCCTGTCTTGTAAATATAGTTAGCTGTCTCTCTTTTCAGATTAGCAATGACTGTGAAAGGTGCCACTGAAAGCCCTACTTTTTATTGTGGTCTGTTTTTAAATTTTCTTCCTGTCATTTTTAATTCATGCTTCTTTCCATTTTTATCTAAAGCTTTCAGTAAATGATTCCTTTATGAGAAAGCTTCTTGCAAAGATGGACTGGGTGCAGAACGAGATTTGTCCATTAGTACTTCAAAGTGTAGAAAATTGCATCTCTGAGCTGTGGAGTTCTGCTTCAGATTTCTCCTGTCATATTGGCGAAATAATTACAGTGTCTGCAAGATGTGTATAATTAGATGTTATAATGGGTGTTCAGAAGTACTTTTATGACGGTTTAGAAGTACGAGTGTGGGGATGCTGGAGTCTGGTGATACCTGATGTTCTCTCTGTTTCCCTTTCTTGCTAAGGACTGTCACAGCTCTTTCAGTTGCTGTCAGGGTGTACTGGCATAGGCTGTCTTATTTCAAGGATGATGATATTTATCTAACCTGTCTGTGACTCTGTGGAGCTTACGATTGCTAAGTCATGTTCCTGACACAGTTACGCTGCACCTTAAAATAGTAGCATCTGTAAAACTGGGAGATACTTAACTATCAATGGATTTGAACATCCAGTGTATTAAAAATAATTGTTCTCTATTTCCTGCATGGCATTTTGGTGCACCGTTGCTTTCATTGGCCTCCTTATCATGAAAAAAATAGATGTGAATTATGATTCTTGATGCAAAGGAATAGATTAAATAAAC
The DNA here is from genome assembly GCF_000691975.1 of Corvus brachyrhynchos. NCBI lineage: Eukaryota > Metazoa > Chordata > Aves > Passeriformes > Corvidae > Corvus > Corvus brachyrhynchos. The sequence continues at coordinate 11,406,711 of NW_008238983.1, read as the reverse complement.
TGAATTATCTTCATAGGTACTCCAGACTTGCTGGAAGACTCTTGGAGGTAAGGTCATTGCTCACGTGTTTCTGTGCTTATCATCAGAAGACATGTCTGCCACACAAACTCCAGCCGGCCTAGTTTCCAAACATTTTATCGAGCGTGACACTTCCTTTCACAGTCTCTGGAGTTGTACTGAGCACTGTGGGGTATGATTCAGTATCTCATTTTTAAGGATTATCACTTTGTATTTGCCAGTAACCTACCAATCGCCCATAACACAATTCAGGTTAAAATAATTGTAAAATAAGCAATTTGTTTACAAAATAGGAATACAGAAAGCTACTCAGTTGCAAATATTTTTGAGATGGGATGCAACAAGTAAAGGAAGATCACACCTAGATTAAGTTACCCTTAGATTAGCCCCGAAGCTTCTCTCCTTCTGTCTGGTTGGTTGCAGCATCCATCTAATTGTGTGGCTGGGCATCATGTTCTTGTGCAGAGGAAACCTGTTCTTACGCAAACTCTAAATTTTTATTCATCGAACAGAAATTTGATCTGGGCATCTATGTTTTCTTTACGTTCAGTCAGGCCTACAGTTCTGTTAAGATTCACATCATCATCCTTTTCTCCTTTCTTGCCTGGATAAAGCTGTTCCTACCCGAGGGCAGAGAATTATTAAGTCCCCTCTCACTGGACCGTGCAAAGACACAGTGCTGTGTTAAATTATTAACCTAAAAACTGCCAGCCTAATGTGAGGTGCAACACTCTCCTTCACTGGTCTTGGCAGTGTTCATGCTCCATGTACAGTCTTTTCAGTCTTTGAATCTTACATTGTATGTTACAGCTGTAGCTTGTCAATCTTACTGTATCCTCTAATTTAAATGGAATTAATACCTGTGGCACACTGGTGTAGATTAGACAGAGTGATTGCCAGTCTCTTTGCTGACTTTTAACCTGTCCCAACAGCTGGCATGATAACGAGTAGAAGAAAAAATATATCCCATTGCTTCGAAATAGTTCCCCCCTTTTCTTTTTTTCTATCTGAAAAAAACACAGAGCAAAACAGAGGAAACATTTCCCTCTGACCTTTATGAAACTTTCTTTGTGCTGGGGGTTGTCAGATTTCTCTCTAGCACTGACCACGCAGCTGTGAATTCATTCAGAGAGAAGGAATAAGGCAGTTTAGTAAGAATGTATGTTGATATAGGTTTGTTGGTGAAGGTGATGTGTTAATCCTATGGATAGACTGCCTGGGAAAGAAATGTGGGATGCAGGACTGATGTTTAGTTTAAGTTTTAATTTTTTTCTCTGGCTTATTTAAATGATCAGAGCTTTGATCTGACTGCAAGAATAGATTTTTTCATTTCAACTGTCAAGAAAATGGTGTCAAGTTCAGCAGCTTCTCAGGTGCATGGCATGTTTTTTTTTTTTTTTTAAATTTACTTTGTTAGCACTAAATCAGGTTGACAGTGACTTTGGATTTTATATAGCACTCTTACTTGGAGTTGGCCAGTCATCTCAGAAATGTATGAGAGTATCATCGTATGACTGTACTCTTCTACATGCCATGCATATTTTCCATTGGTTTCTGTATTATGATCCACAAACATTGACTGGAAGGTAGCATTTAGCCATTTCTGTTACTGTGGCTGTCTCCTTGTTTGCATCTGTTTCTGTGGATGTGAATGATCAGATGGCAAAATAGGAGGGAAGATCTCTACTGTAGTGTTGCAATAACTGCAAGGAGCACATTTGTATTTCACACTTCTGTTGCGGTGTCTCTCTCATCGCATTCCCAACAGTATCTGCAAATTCTTGCCTTTATTTTCCTGCTATTTTTTTCATGGCCAAAGTTGTGTGATTCCATTAAGCGAGACTGTGTGAGAATTTAGGCAGAATGTGACCATGTATTTTTTGCCATTTTGTGACGCATCTAGTCTTGGCAGGTTCTTCCAGTTGTACAGAGATTGGGAACTTGACTGGATTTGGGGGTTTGGCTTGTATATCGTTTGGGGGTTGGGTATTTTAGTAGAGAGATTAAAAGTATTCTGCTTATTTTAGGGGAATTGCCTTGTTCTGTTCACCTGAAAAATTGAATATCATTATTGATAACACAAATGCTATTCTCTACTGGAAGAAGAAATATTAAAGAATGGTTTAGGTTTTTATGTTATATTTCTCTGTTTAGTGTCTCTTTTAATTAATTCCACACTCCATAAAAACACATACAGTTTTGGGTAGACAAAAATAAATTATTGAGATTTGTGCCCATTATATGAAGTTACTTGATTATTATGTGTCTTTGAAAACAGTCAGGAGGTTGGACAGGATGACCTCCAGAGGCCCAGTCCAAGATTCTCTTGGAAGTTGTGAAATGCTTTCTGGGATTTTGAGTATGCTGGTTTTTTACTTTGGGGATCCAGACTTCCATAAAAATTGTTCCACTGAAAACTTTTGAGGAGAAAAAGCTTTGTACTGTGAAAGGTGTAAAATGTAAGGTGTGAAACAAGGAAGTCTTTTCAGCAAGCAAGGCAGAACTTTCTGCAAAATAACATGTAAATTAATTGTTGACTAGTTTTAATACTTGCAGCGCAGTGAGACATGAAATCCTGTGCTTGTTAAAACAGGTTGGAATAACTTTTTCTCTGTATTCCTCCTACTGGGATTAATTTAGTCTACCACATTTAACTAATCCTACAGCTACATAATGAATCTCTTTGTAATTAGAAGATAGCTACATTTAAGAGTTACAGATGGAATCACATCACTGGTTCATGAGTAGCTGGGCCTACCTTATTCATTAAATTGACGAACACTTTATAAAAATAGTTGCAGTATTTAGAATATGAAGGACTCTGAATTTTAAATCAGGATTATAAAGATTAAGATCACCCAGTTTAAGGAAATGCTCCACTGTTGCTCTCTATTGCAAAATTACTTTAAATTTTACATAACATTGTTTTAGATACAGATGTTATGTTGAAGTAATATCAGTCTATATTTATTTACATACTGAAATGACTAGTATTCATTTTTCATTTCCATAATAAAGTGTGTGTGTGTGTGTGTGTGTGTGAAATACATCTGAGAATTTTTCACTTACAGAGACATTATTTATAGAATCATTTTGATTTATTTCCACATTCCTATATTCACAATTCCAAAAAAAATCCACAAAAACTCTGAAGAGTAAGTCCCAGCTACAGTATGACTACTATAGATTTGGATTCAGAAGGAAAAGCTCATTGTGGAAAACCTGGGCTGAGGAAAGCATTTGACCTTGAGCAGGACAGAGGCAGGCAATGAGAGAAGTTTGAGATGACTTATGTTAATAGTGAATCTGCTTATCTGTCAGGTTAAACTCAAGCCTTCATATAATTTCTGTGTAACCCCTTTCCAGTGTAATCCTCTTTCTCCTTTCAGTCTTTATGTAAAACAGCAAAAATCTCTGACAGATCTCAAGTGAAGGTTTATCTATGTTATTAAAGCAGGTCAAATTTCTATGAATTACCATGAAATTATTTTAACTACTTTTTTTCTTTAATTTGGATTGAAATTAAATCCCTGTAAGACAATTAACAGCTTTGATCTATACAATGAATCTAGTACGGATTAGTGTTCCCAAAAAAGGGAGTTTGAAAAATGTGGCAGTGGAAAATAAATGTACGAATACCTTCTCCCTCATTCTGTTTTGCTTGGGAGAGCGTTATGAGTAAAATATATGGAATTTTTGCATGTCAAAACTGGAGAAGAGACGATGATTTTTATTGCCATAATCATTACTAGGTTTGGTACACATGTCCATTCCTACATTGATGTTCAACTTTTGCATCCTGCACCTGTGCCTTTTGCCCTATGGAAAGGGCACATCTGGAGTGAAATGGGAAAGGAAACCTGGACTGTCTCTCTCCCTACTTCCTTCCTAAGGAAGAAGCATCCAGGTTGCTAGCACTGTTGGTCCCCAGTGTTCATGTAAAGGCTGTCACCTTAGTGGCTATCAAAATCTGACTACTTTCTGAAGTTAGAAATCACTTTGGAGGCTTCAAAAGTTGAGGGGAAGACAATGTTGAGTAATAGATGTTGGGACAAGTTCTCATGCACAAAGATTTATTGGCAGGGTTTATAGCTGATGGCATGCGTTGACTCTAATGGTGAAGGAAGAGAAACAAAATAGGGAAGATCCAGCAAAGTGAGAAGACAAACTCTTCCCAGTGGCCAGCTGGGAGGAGAAGCATCAGGGCCACCCCAGATCAGCATCCTTTCCTGTGTGTCCCGTCTAGTGCAGCATGTAGCTCTCTCCCTGTGATACTTAACCCTGTAGTGACTATGTGGCTCTCTTCAGAAGCTGTTTAGACTTCTGGATGATTGTTCCTGCATGGGATGCTGGCAGTGCTCGTTGGAACACGCTGATGTCAGCGGCTGCTGAGATCCTGGGATGCTTGTTATTGGGTCCCCTAATATAAATCAAACCCCACAGCTGAAGAGGGGGAAAAGGGTGGGGGGGAAAGAGGTGAAACCCAAGCCAGTGGCAGTCATTTTCCATGCAGCCCAGCACAGCAACGCTGTTTGGGTTGGCATTTCAGGCCCATGGCCCTAACAGCCAATTTTGCAAGCAGGAAGCTCTGAGCAATGGGAAAAGGCTGCGGTCCTAAAGGCACTGTGCAAGAACCAGAGTGGTAATTTCATCCTGTATTAAAGTCTTTGGGAAAGTTTTAGCAGACGATTTGAAAATCGTCGGGAAAGACAGATGTCACAGGGAAATAACACAGATTTTTCAGTAAGTGGTACAAAACTTGTTTTAGCCTCATGAAAAATGCTGTGATTTTTTTTCTTCCTTTTTTTTTTCCCCCCTCACAGTTTAGTTTCTTTGAACATGATTTTGTCCCCTCTTTTGATGTCTTATACTTCTTGGCGTGTTGTTTCTATGATTAATAAAATTTCCCAAGGAGGTGTTATGTCCTATTTTGTCAGCTCTCCTAAAGAAGAAATCTGTTTCCTTCCTTTCCCATTAACATTATGCTACTACCACTGTACACAGTCACAGTATTTCATGACAGTCATTAACAGTCTCCTTTTCTTGGCAATGCCTTGTGTTTCTTTTCTGTTTTGCCTAAAAATATATGTTTAGGATAAACCATAATTTGCAAAAAAAACATCTATTCAGGTTATCAGGTTTCTGTAAGCAGAGTCATATCAATTTACCATGTCTTTCTTTTGCAGCAGTTTCTGGCTTGCGCTGCTATATGAGACCATTGATTTGTGCAAAGGAACTCCCAAGTTTCTTTGTTCAGGCACTTCACTCATCTAAATTTTTCCACCAGCTGTACCACAACCATGACCCTTTATCACTGTCTGGTTATTTTCCCTTCATTCTGACACCTGTCACAGCAAATGTCAGCTCACCAGGGCGTGTTGCCCTTTCCTGACACTTGAGTATCTCAAGGAGAGGAGGGCTTCTGATACGTAAAGAAAATGGCTACTCAGTGTTACCATCTGTGTGCTCCTGCTTCAGTTCCTTCTTTATTTTCAAACACTGCTCCTGGTGGGTTCTCTGACAATCACGAACACAGATTTCCAGGGCTACTCAATGTGTTGTTAAGGCTACTCTGATGGCTGCAATGTTCCTGTGGGTCAGTATGTCAGAGGCATGGGTCTGTCAGGGCTTATACTTCCTCAGGGTTTTAGGTGGTACTGGACCTGGTTGTGTGATCATGCCCTGGGCTGCATTAAGAAGAGCTACACACTTCCTAATGGTCAAGGGAGGTGATCCTTTTCCACTCCTTGGCACTGGTGACATCAAATCTGAAGTGCTGGGTCCAGTCCTGGACTCACTCCCCAGCACACAAGCAACGCAGTTTTAAGGGAGTAAGTCCAGTGGAGAGCCCCAAAGATGACTGAGGGACTGGAACATCTTTCTTTTGAAGACAGGATGAGAGACCTGGGGCTGTTCAGCATAGAGAAGAGAATGCTGAGGGAGATGTTACCAACATAGTTTCTTTCACCTTTGAATTTTTTTTACGATGGGGGGAGAAGTGCGTGAACTATTCAAGAAATGTGCATGTCATGGATTCATACAATGCCATCACGATGCTTGATTCTCTATTCTTTTCCTAATAATTGCTGTCCTTTTATTTGCCTTTTCAGCCCCTGCTATCATTCTTTTTTTAAAGAGCTATTCACAGTGAGTCTTGTATCTTTATCAGAGGATGTAGAAAGTAAGGTAAAGCCCACTTCTGGAAGTGTTCGGTTAAAGTTCTGTTCTCCATTTCTATTTTACATTTATTGTGTTGGATTTCATCTGCTATGGCCCAGTCACAGCAGCGTGAATCACTTCTGCAACTTTTCCCATGTTTTGCTGTTCTTGAATACCCTGAACAATATTAAAACTGCATCAATCATTGCCACATCACTCTTCCTCTTCTTTTTTATTAAACACTGAGGAAGATATTGAATAAATTCTTTGAGTCCTCTGTGTAAAATTGACCATTTACTTTCTGCTTTCACTTCCTACTTTTACCTTTTACCAATCTAATTTTACCTCAGTTCTCTGGAACTAACTTGGTGTTTAGAAAGTATGGAAAATAAACGTACATAATAATGAACTCTTATAAGATGCTTGAGCATGTTTTATTGGACCTGCTGTTCCAAAATGTCTCAACATTAGTATCTGTGGCTTTATATACTTGTCAGCTAATATTTTGGAACATGAAACTGTACCACAATTATTGTTTAGCACGATGTAAACATATCCTTTTGTTTTTCCCTTGGTAGAGAACAGGCATTTTTATTTGATGGTTCTGCTTTTCTTTTGTTGGAATTAACAGTTTTACTTTCTCTTATAATAGTTGGTAAAATTGACTGTTAGCCCTCTTTTATATCTAAGCTGTAGAAAAAACTCCTTGGATCTCTTGTAATGTGGTATATTTTTCTTCTGTCGTATTAGTGCATTTGATTTTTAATTTTAATTAATTGCTGTCATAGCTCCTATTTTCTGTGTATGTGTGAGCATGCATGCCTTAACATGGATTTTCATGTCCTTTCTAACCAGATTAGGTTTTAAAGTAGTTTATGTTTTAGTTGTGTATGTCTTGTCATAGAAACTTTGAAAATATTTTCAATGTATGTTCTTATTTGACTCCCTTCAAATTTGAGGTATGGTGCTTGAGTATTATAAAATTACCTCCTTAATAGTCCATGTGAAATTGCAGTTTATTGCTTTGGATTTGAGTCTGTTTACATATCCTGTCTAATCATTTTGATCTTTTCACTTTTAAAATGTGTTAATTTAATTGCAGTTTAGACTTGTATGGTATTGTTCTGAATAGGATGCAGCATGGTCTTAGCCGGAAAGAAATACATTTGGTTTTACTTTTATGGTGGCATAGAAAGACAAGGCTTTGGTTTTAATAACATGCTCTAATGCCTTTCTCACTGTCCTTAGATTAAAAAAAAATTATTATGATTGCTTGAAAAAGGGTATCAACTGTCCATTTTAGAGAAAGTGCTTGCTGTGATGATCAGGAATTATTGCTGCAATTGTGGGTTTCTGATTTTAATATTTAACACAGGAAAACACAGGAGGGAAAAATAACAAGGATGAACAATAAATTCACTATCTCTGATGGTTTTCACTTGTCTCATCACTGAAAAAAACAAAGGCATGGCTTATTGTCATCTGGTGCAGTTAAGAGTCTCAAATCAATGCAAACAGATGCCATGGTTGGGTTAGATGGTGCGTTATGAAGTTGTCTTTCCGCTTGCAGGGATTCAGCAGTGGTGCAGCACAACATATCTGACTTGTTGACTACTTAGACTATAATGTGGTTGAAACAAGGGCGGAAAGATACAGTGGAAAGAAGAGAATTAAGTGAGGAGGAGAATGATGGTAAAAACAGGTGTTAGGAGGTAAACAAAATTCTTCATTTTCTGAGTGTGTTCAGGAATAATCTCAAATCTACTAGAGATGACGGTAGCTCAGTCTCCTCTTTCTGTAGCAGGAAGGACCAAAAATTGTTACGAATTGGTGAGTCACTGCTGATGTTCCTTGGGTCACTCCTTCAAAATCTCATGTCTCTGTTACTGATCCCATTCAGTGAAAGAAAAGGTTCTGTGACACAGAAAGCAATCACACAGTAGACAGCAAGCAATCAGTTTATATCTTGATTATTTGAAATACAAATTTTCTTTCCTTTTCTGGAGTCTTTCATCTTATTGTCACATTAATATGTGACTTTAGGAGCACATTTGAAGGTCTCTTTTTGTAAAATTATTTTAAAATATCCATTTTAGTGGAATCAACTTGCTTTTATTCTGTCCCATTTTGCTAATGGTTGTTGTTAATTTTTTGGCAGAGGCTGTAATGACTGTTTCCTGATGACATTTAAGCACAGAGCTGTGCACAAAATAAAGGGATTATTAGTTTGAGAGTTCTCTATGATCAAGAACAGGGCCTGATTTACAGAGTTGTTTACTACTTCTATGACAACTATAGGAAAAAAACCCTTTATATTTGGTGAAAACAGTGAAGTAATAATTTATTGTGGACATAATTTTGTGGAGTGAATCACAAACAAATCTTCCTTGTTGACTTTATTCTTGAGGTTTATGGCATACCAGGCACTTGAGAAACATTGGTTTTGTACAAATCAGTATTTAGCTTCTTGTATGTTTCATCCTGTTGTTGCTCAAAGTTCATCTCTCCCAGTTCCCTTGTAACTTGGGAATGGTTCTACAGGGCTTTCTATTCATAGTCTCACTGGGCTTTCAGTTCTTTCTCTGAATTACCTTGCTTTATTTTAAAGTCAGGGAGGGTACTGTGTCATAACTACTGTATCTTTTTCTTTTCCTCTGAAGCCCTTTTGACTCTTAGCACCAGAACACAAGAACTTCCTGCAGGGTAAGGCCATAGTCCATCCAGCACAGTAATGGGTCTCCAAGAATTGCAAAAGAAGCTGCTTCTGAAAGGCAACACACCAAATTGATCACTTTGTGTGGTCAGTTTCCTTCCTACCTTGCCCAGCCTCTGCACGTGTGTTAGTGACATCAGAGGGTACATCTCCCTGCCCTATTTTTGATTGTTGGTTTATGGATAAGGTGTCCATGATTTTTTTTAATATCTTTGTGATCCTGATAGTGTATTACAACTTACTGTGTCAGAAAGTTCAAGAAGGACACTATCCACTAGGTAAAGGTGTGCTTCCTTTTCACCTTTTTTCAACCAACCTTTTAGTTTCATTGAGTGCCCTTTCTTCTGGTGTTTCAGGATTTGGTGAACACTTCCAGCTTCACCTATCCAATGTTTTCATAATTTAAGCCTTTTTATAGATGACTCAGAACAGAAGCTGATTTTAGTACTCAGTGAATTTTTTTGTTTTATGTGGGTAGCTTGTTTTGTTCTTTTTTACATTGCCCAGCTTTTAGAAGTTTAAGGGCTGGAATTCAGAAGTACAATGTCAAAGAGCTTTACATATTTGCAACCTTTACTCTGCCAACATAAAGTTTTAATATACACTTTATAGCTTGTATAAATACCCTTCTGATGCCATAAAACATATATGGTATTAAACCATGAACATAGTATTTGTAACTATTTGTCAAGATTAGTAGGTTGTACCAAATGTTATGAAAGCTAGCTGTTTCTTTAGAAAAGCTATAGTGTCTTCTGTGCAGTTAGGTATACAGACAGCATTTGAAATCAGTGGCTGGAATCTAAGTGTCTTTGCAAGGGAAAATTCTTCAATTGGCTGATGACTTTTTACTCCTGTTACACAGCAAGGGGGAAACTAATCTTGAAAAACCTCTGAAAGTGATCCTGTAGTGGGCTGACCAGTTAGTTTGAGTTTTTGTAGTCTTTACAGTTTAATTATGATTACCCAGTGAAAAGCCAGCACTGTTTCAGTTGTCGCAAAGAACTATAGATATTTTATTAGCTGTAGCCTCATTACCGCTGGCTGTGTCCAAAGCACTGCTTTCCCCTTACTCATACTGAAACGGTACATTTCGATTTGCAGGCCAGCTTCAGTGCCAACGTATTGGACTCCTCAAGGGGAAATTCTGGTCAGAGTAACATTAGCTTGAGTGAGTTTTACACATGCCAAGCCAGTTTTGATCAACCATCTTAACACAGTTTAAAAAAATGGCTGTCTAGGTGACAAATTGTGAGTCATTGTTGGAGCATTATTTGTATAAAATGAATGATTAGTATCTTTTTTACAGTTGTGCTCAGTGCCAAAACAACATCCCCTGTGATATCCTGTGCTGGGAAAGATAATTTTAATGTGTAAAATATGTTAAAGTTTCTACTCCACATGCTCATTACATTCAATGCAACCCCACTCAGGAGTAGAAACTGGTGACACAAGGGATACAAATTTTCTGAGAATAGGCTGTGTCCACAAAACCCAGCATGGATTGATTAATGGCTCAGGTCCACTGTAGTTTGTGCCATCACAGTCCAAACTAGTGACATTTCCAATAGCAGTGTCTGTGAAACACCAAATATTATCACCTTCATACCAGTTCTCCTAGGTCACAGCCAACAGTACAGATTAAAGGCTGTAGTAGCCAATATACATCTAGAGGTGCTGGGACAAAACTGCCAACATGAAAAATGCTCAGAATGTGTTTAATTTAAAGAAGGATCTAATTCTCTATCTTGTGCAGCCCGAATCTTTCCATTTTGCATGATGCACGAAGATGTTTACTCATAGTTTTATGTTGTGTTCTGTGACAAGAATGAGTTTTTGTGAGGGTTCATGATCATCACTGATGTCCCACACCATGGTGTCATTGTACCATTTGGTGTCCAGCTCTCTCCAGTGGCTTCACTACAGCAATCTGTACAAGGACTTTTGCTGCCCTTCTGAAAGCAGCTGCACAAAATCTGCAGGAAAAATTGTCTGTTACATACCCATCTAGGCAGCTACACTAGGGCAGTGCATCGTCCTTTAAATCCCTGTGGAAAAGAACTGCTCACATAATAGATGACAATGTGGCCCTACTGAAGTATGGGAGAAGAAATACAGAGAGCAGCAAACCCGTTCAGAGTTTGCTAAGCTCAGACTGTCAAGAGTGATGGGCCAGAGTCCTGGATACCCCTCAATCAAAGCAGGAAAGCCACATACTTCTGTGTAAGATATTACAAGAGTGTTAACCAAAAGTGAATGCTACATGCTGTGATGCCCACCATCAATGCCCAAGCACTTCCATCTCCAAGGTATGGATAACATAAACTCATGGACAAAGTATCTGAGAATCAAACTCCTAAAGCAATGTAAGTTCAGATCAGGACAAGAAGTGTGTTTCAGCTAGGCAGTTGTAGCGATGACTCACATGAAAGTCTGCTTCCAACGTAACAGCGACAGGCCTTGTGGTTATGGCACAGTTTGGTGGAACGGGCTACTTTTAATAGTGTCAAAAATAGTGCACTGTAAATTAATGCTGTTGTTTACTGACAGGAACACACACCGAGTGCAGGCATGCTGTGATCATTAGCATTAGCAAGTCTTGCAATGAGATAGTGGGGTCTTTCAGAGCTTGGCATCACTGCTTTTTAATGTTAATATCTAGCAATATTCTCCCAGTTCTTACCAAATGATAATGGAAAGGGCCATTCATGATAAAGATCAATGGCAAGGGCCATTGACCATTCTGCAGACTGTGACTCAGACCAAGAAGCCTGTTCCTCTTTCTACCTGCTGAAAAGCCTTTGTGTATTAACTTCTACCTTATTAAACTTAAATACACTAACATTTTGAAATATGTTGAAGGTCCCAAGTCTTACATACTGTGTATGTCTGTGATCAAGATGAAGGGTAGAAGCATCTTATTTCAGGCTACGTGGGGAAAACACTTTTTAGCCATCGTGAAGTAAAAAAGCAACCTCTGGGATAAAAGGCGCTCTCTTGAGTCGTTAAACTCCTACTAGAAATAGGAGAAAAGCAAGTGTGGCCAAGAATTAAAGAGCAATTGACAGGTGGCATTTCCTACATGTAATTTGGAGGAGAGTTTCTGTCTTAGCATGACTGATAGATGTCCTGCTCTGCAACAGCATTCTCATACCAAATTTCAAGACTGCAAATGTGTGCAAATATAAGAATTGATGGGTCGATTTTTTTTAATCAAGTGTTCTTTAACACAGTTCCTGTGCAACCCAGCCTATTTGAACATGTAGTGTCAAGAGGGGTTGAACCTCCTAAAAGTGTTCTCTGTTTGTAGTTGCTGAATGTTGAAATTATCCATTTATTTTGGGCAAGGAAAGCAGTGAGGTAACTTATAGAACAGACAGTTGTTTACCGATATACAAGGAATGTGGAGCTGATACTGCTGGTATCACTAAAAGCATTGCAAAATGTCAAAATCTTGTTCACATGCTTAGTAGTCTGTTTTATGTCAAAGTTGAAAAGCAACAGCATCATATTCTGTCTTACATCCACTAATGAGTTTTGAAGAGTACTTAGCTTGTATCTCACAAATTGAGTGAATCCTTTAGTTTGGCTATAAAGTCGGATATCAAAAAATAGGCAAGTTATATTTTTTTGAGACAAGCCAGTTAAAGAAGAATATATTTTTATTTTCTAATAATAAAATTTTCACAAATATGTGAATGCCACATAGGCAATGAGAAAGCTAGACTTGGAAACAACAAAAACTTGTTTTCATGAAAAATCACTGAGAATGGGGGCATTTGAAATTGTTCTTCCAGGACTTGGATATGGGGTTCTTCTTCAAACTATTTTTTAATAATAAAATCACAGAATGGTTTGGGTTGGAGGAAACTTAAAGATCATCTGCTTCTAAACCCTCTGCCATGGGCAGGGCCACCTTCCACTAGACCAGGTTGCTCAGGGCCCCATTCAGCCTGCCCTTTAGCTGGAAACGTTTTAGGCAGTTGGTCTTACATGCTAGTAGGGTATTCTGCCTTTCGCATCTGTTTATCTTATGCTGATATTAGAGGACCTTTCACATCCCTTGTTGCTGCCTAACTCATTATTTAGGTTTTCCCCTATACCGATGCCTGCCATCATGACAGAATACGTGGTTGCTTAACATGATTTGTTCTCAGCAAAATCACATTAGCTGTTAGCTATGTTTTTCTTAACTTTCAGGACTGTTGGTTATGAATTGCTATGTATGCATTATTATTGTCTGTTACTGCTATAGGAATTAAAGTGAATCTGATGAATTTTACCCCTTTTCTCAGCCTTTCAGAGGCATGCTCTGTTTCTCTTTTCTAGCCAGCCAGAGCTTTCTACATCTTTCCCAAGTTTTAAGACTATCAGTTGGTTCTGGCAGTATCACAGTTGATCTTTCCTCAGCCCAGGACAGTTTTAAAACATCATAGTGGCATAACCCTTCTCTTACCTAGACCGAGTTTGTACACCCTTTTTTTGCTGTTGGTTTTACTGACATCTGACCACCATGGAAACTTTTAGGGAGGACTGAAACCAACCAGGTGTCAAACACTTTTTTTTCTTGTGCTCTCTGTTGATAGATTGGAAGAGTATAGAGGCAAAGCAAAAGCTTTGCCTTTTTCTTGCTGAATTCTCTCATTATCCATCATTTCCTTTGTATTTCTCTTTCATTTCATGCCTTTGAACTATTTGAGTCTTGAGTATATGAGAGAGCTGGTAGCGTTGAAAAGGGTATGAGAGATCAGGAAGGAGCTGGATTGATCTTAATGGAGGGATTGGAGAAAGATGAATGGATAAAAGAAGTGGAGAAGTCTTTTCCATCCAGTTCTGTCTCCATGATGGAAAAGAATGCCTCCACTGTACTGTAGGTGCACATGCCTTCGGGTTCAGTTTTGACAATGTAATTATCACATGAAGATGTGAAGAACACAGACTGACACCAAGGGAAGTGAGCAGCAAATTACTCTTGCTCATACCTGCCTGGGAGCTTTCTGAGTTCTAACCTGTGTGTATACAACTGCTGGATGGTGAATAGGCTTTCAAGTCAACTCAAACTGATGGAAAGCCTTACATGGAGATACAAGCTGACACATTTTCAGAATCACCTACTTACCTATGCATGCAAAACCTGTGTCCCAAATCTAGTTACATTTTCTCAAATGTGTTGTGGGGTGTGGAACATAAGCATACCATCAAATATATATTTTCTATGGATAGTGAAGGAATCCCTTTTGCTGTTATTGGTTGGGCTGTGCATTTGTTCCATAAGGTTTGTTCAGACACTAGTACCCTTTAAAAGAGGCTGACAGGAAAGTCTGCATATGGACTGTGATTTTCTGAAGCTGTTTTCCATGACTAAATAAATGTATTACCTTAAAATGTACTGGTTTTATGAAATTTGACATAGGTTGTGCAGATACACATGAAATACAATCTTGTTAAACCGAAACGGTTGGCTGAACTTGGGCTTTTTTTTTTTTTGCCTAATATCATATAAATTAAATTGTGAACTTTTAGCATATCAGGATGTAAAAAATCTCTCTGTATTCAAATTAAGGCTCTGTGAGGAGTTTGACAGATTATTTTGTAAAGCAAGTCACAATCAGAATTGATCAGTCCTGGGTTCTCCCTTTATTTGTAAACAGAATATTAATAAAAATAAAAATTTGAAAGTATAAATTTGAAGTTATATTTGAAAAGTTTGGAGTATTCTGTATCTGAAACCATGATTTAGTTTCTTGAAACTGCACTTCTTAAGCCTAATATGCTGTAAATTTTCCAAGACTCTTAAAAAATCAATTCTGTCTAAATAATTTTCTTCAGCGGTTAGCAATGACTTTCCTGTGAAAAACTGGGGTGTAACTTTATGCTGAAGCCAGTTCAAAATTAAATGCTATTTTTTTAAATGTTATTCTGAAGTGAATTTGACATGCTTCTTTTTTGTCTTTCTGTCTTGCACAGGTATCATTTTTCTTGTTCATCATTTTTGTGGTGTACACCATGCTGCCCTTCAACATGAGGGATGCTATAGTTGCCAGCGTCCTGACCTCTGCATCTCACACGATTGTGCTGAGCGTGTGTCTGTCAGGTTCAGCTGTTGTAAAGGAGCACTTGGTTTGGCAGGTAAGTGCTTTGTGGAGTTAATGATTAACTGTGCATTGAATAGCCTGGTAAATGAGCCAGGAGTGCCTTAGTGGGTGCTTGGGAGTATAAACTTACTTCTGTCTTGATTTCTGAATTGCTAATTCACAGGTAATTTGCTTTCTAATAATGAGGGTGTCAGTAATGTTATGTCTTCCTAAATTACACACGGAAGTGGTGGAATCTACAGCCACATAGCACTTACCAATGTAAAAACTTATATTGGTTGAAAAAATATGTGATGCAGCTGTCCTGTGGTAGATGCATTACCCCTCTGGTTTGTAAACCACATTGTTCATCTCCTCACCTCGTTAAGGCCTTGCTTTTAAGACCAAGGATTTTTTCCAGGCATCAAAATGTTATCTTTGAGATTGTTCCTTTGAATGCGCTCAAGTCTGTGGGGTTAAAGATCTGCTGGGGAGACACTGCCCTCTACAAGCTTGCTGTAGGTCTTGTCCTCCTTCTGTAGTTCTCAGCCATTTATAGGAATTTTACAGCCTCACCCTGATTGGTCCCAATGATTGAAGGAGACTGGCTGGCTCCAGACTCCATGACATTTTGGGAACCCATCTGTGTTTGCAGTTGTGTCTTGGATTGTAACTCAACTCTGACAATCTACCACATGACATACTGCAGATTATTACTTTATAAAAATCCAAATATTAGTTGTTTTTCCTTACTGTTTTACAGAAGATCTTTTAAATGGTGAATTATTACAGTTTTAGTTGTAGTACTGTGATGAGCCCAGCTGTCATTGATAGAAATCTGTATTTTTTAAGGAAAACATAAGATTTCATTCTGAAAAACAGATACATGGGTTTGGTTTTTTAGTATAGTTATGCCATGTTAAGGAAACAGAATTATATTAACTTTTGCATCAAAATGATACTGAAGCTTTAAAGTGAACACATTTTTATAAACATACTACTTGAACAGGAAAGACATCGTACTATTTATTGTGAATAGCATTAAGAACAAAGCAAATAATAGTTTCTACTTACCTTTTAAAACACTGTGTCTCAAAGGATAATTGCAGTGATTTTACAAATGTCTTGCCTTGTAACTTGTTGTTCAGGAAAATACATTTTATTTCCAGCTATGACTGCAAAATTGTGTTCTATGGAATATTGAAATTGAAGTCTGGTAAACAAAATATGTTCTAAGATGTAATTCTCTGTATAAGTTTTAAATGATGAGCAAGGTAGGTTTGCTTTTCTCTTGCTGATTTGGATTAGTTGAGTGGTTTTTTGTGGAGGTTGTGAAATTATGCTGTATGTTAAGCAAGAACTGTGGTCACCTGCAGTTAATATAGTATTTAAATAATTCAGTAATACAGTTATTGATATTTGTAGTGGAATAAACCAGGGAGAATATTACTCTTTGGTTTTTTGTCAACCTATGGCTTTTATTGTTGGCATAGATGCATGGCTAAAGCAGTATTAATGATTGCCACTCCTTCTCTAAAACAGTTTTGGGTTAAAGTTGCTGCTTGCAAAAATTATTTATTTTTCCTGCCTGTCTTTCTAGATCATCAACATTTGGTATATCTAAAACAATACTTTCAGAAGATACTGTATTTTTAGACACATCACATCTACAGAATCAAAAGAAATCATGGTCTGTGAGGCACAATTACTGTCTTTCATCTCTCCTGTAACTTTCTGTTTCATTCAGAAAGAATGGCAGTCTTTCTGCAATGTGTAAATTGTTAAGAGTGCTTCGTTTCCGGGTTGTTACTAGTTTTCCATTCTGTCTTTGTAAAACATGTTAAGTGTTACGAATAGCTTGGCAGTTACTGGAAGTACTGAGTGCACTGCATTCTTGCAAATTTGTGGAAAGGACTAGATGATGCTCCCTCATTTCCTTTCATTTGCCCTCTGTACATTCTTAGATTACTATTGTTTATACTTTGGAGTGTAAGCAAAACAATGTTTGTTCTGTGCTCTTTGCTTTTGAAAATCGAGACTACAAATAAGGGCTTAGACTAGAGATACCGACTGCACTAAAAAGAGAAATAACATTTGTCAATTGTACACCTTAAGCTGATATAGGATATTATAATATATATATCTTGTATGTGTAGCAAACATTCTTCTGTATAGAATACCTGCATCTCCTTTATAATTACTTCCTATGTTTTGAGACTTCCATTGTATCTTCTCTGAGCTTTCTCTTGGCTCAACAAACATTCTTTCAGTCTCACTTCTTATGCCAGGTTCTCCTGCCTTGTAATGGTTTTGATAGGCCTCTGCTGGACCCTCTTCGATTTTTCAGCATCTTTCAGTGACTGATTGGCATCCCATAGCATTTTAAAAGTTAATCATACCTCCAGTCTATGAGTAGAGAAAAATCAATGTTCCAAAGCATTTGCTCATTTTGAAATTTGACAGAGCATATCTGACTGGTTTTGTATTCCTTTGTTATCCTCTGAAAGATTTTATATCAAAAAAGTGGCTTCTCTAAAGCCAAAAAGCTTAGGATCCTCTTGATTATCCAGTGTCAGTTGCAGTTAAAGATACTGAGATAAAAGCCTCTTGTTGGGATAAAGAATCCTTCAACAGACTGTCTGCTGCTTACATGAACTAGTCTCTGTTTGACCTACATGTCGTTCAGGCGAGGGAATCCACCTTGGTTTAAAAATGGAGAATGATGGAGATGTGCTTCCACAAGCCTTCATATTTTTTCCACGGCTGTTGAGCATCAATGTTAGAATTCTGTTCATCTTTTGTAGTAGGAATTTGTCTAGCCTTGTCATCCAGCTTCTGGATCTCATTTTTTTGGCAGGTAGGCTGACAGACCCAACAGGATTCAATTTCTGTTTCTCCCATGAGAGTGCTTCTAGACTATCATGAATTTGCCTCATAACCTTTTTGTCAGTAAAATAAATGAGTTGCCTGCTTTTGCACTAGCTAAGCCTTTCATCACTTTCACAGTTGTTCTTTGAGTCCTCACTTGTGCTTCATCAACATCTTTCTTGCAGCGTGGGCATTTGCCTTAGAGGAGCGTGCCAGGAGCAGCTGCAGCTATGCCAAATGCTAATAGGGGCCAGGCCTACAAAGGGGTCAGTGTGCTGCCCTGCTCAGCACCGAGACACAGCCTCTACAGTGAAACACCCAACACACTCTCCCTGTGCACGTCTGTGGGGAATTTAGTGCACAGCTGTGGGATCTCTGACGGGAATGGGGAAAAAGAGTCCTGTGTTCCACCCTCAGTTCATGAAAAAAATAACGGTGTATGTATGTTTTGGGGCTTTTTTCTGTTGAAAATTTTAATCCTAACCTTTACTAGGCACACATTCTGGAATCTGGGACTCTGCCCCCTCTTTCCAGGTGAGAATCCTACTGCCAAGCAGAGGATGTTCTCTCTGCTTCAGGACTGCTCTAATAGAACATGACTCTAATTCTGGTGTTAAGGCATTTGGCTCAGAAGGCTTTCACGACTTTAACAACCCTTTCAGTTATTTCTGGAATGGAAAATATTTAACTGCCGCCTCTTGCTATAAACACATAACCTGTTTTTTCCCAAAACAGAACAGATTCTAATCAAATACTTGTGGTTCTACTGTTCTATTATCAACTAGTCAACTAATGGCTTGATACTATCATTAGAGGTAATTTTGTTCTTAATCTGTTGAAAAAAAGAGGTAACCAAAATAATTAAACATCCTATAAGCTTCCATTTTTCTTTTTCCCTATGATTTATATGAGGAGTGCAATTTTTTTTGTTTTAGTCTTTTAGTTTTACTGTCTCAGCAAGCAATTTTGTTGCTCTTGCAATCATTTTTCATGAGCTGTGGCTAAGTGTTTTCCAAACCTTGGCTAAATCACTTAAAAACTATTTTTTTTTTTTTAAGTAGTGTTCTTTACCTTAGAGGTTTTTTTTGGTGGCTCTTTCAGCTCTGTAAAAGGGGTCACCTTTAGAGGCACAAAACTACAGCTAGGCAGAATGCATGTGTGCATACATACAATTTTATATCAGCTTTGGATTTTGTTCAGGAATGCATACAGCAAAAGGAAATAATTTGTAGCAACTTTTATGAAAGTCTTTGTGTGTGTGATCTCATAACCTGGATTATTCTTAACATTTATTTTCAGGAATGTTTGATTTGGGAAATTCCAAGGCTACATGCACAAGATCTTGTGCATTTTCCATCAGTTAAGCTGAGGTCTGCTCTTACAAAATTAAAAATCAATAGCTGTAGCCTATTCAGGAAAAAAACCAAATAAACCAAACAACAGTGAATTGAAAAAGGGAATGTGGCTCTATTAAAAAAAAAAAAATTAGCCATCTTCATCACTACACATCTTGAAACTAGTTCTACCAAAAGCTCATAATCAGAAATGTAGCAGGTTTTTCCAAGATGGACAACACGTCATCTGTAATATATATTTAGAGGTTCTAATCCCCATGCAGTATGTCATGCAAAAGACATATACTTTTTTGTTTAGAACACTGATTTAAACTCATCTGTTAACTGAATAACTTTAATAGGTGATGATATTTACAAAAAACTGTTTTATGTAATAGAGTGGCACAGCAGAAAAATAAAAATAAAAAGCATCAGTATTCATTGACTTATAAAAGAAGAAAATGTACAGCTCTAGGGCTCAGAAATAGAGTAGGAATTGGTTTATGCTGTTATCACACGGTGCAAGAAAAAATCATGTTTATTAAAAAAGTCTGGGAAAAAAGCCCATGTCTTTAAGTACATCCAGTGCTGTACAACCCCTGAGGCTGTAAAGCTGCACAGTGAAAGTTTAAAGCACATAGGAACTTCATTCAGTCTGAATGTCTAAAAGCTGTTACTGTAGGCTGAATTTATCCGTTTTCCTTGAATACCTTTTTTTGAAGGAGATGGGGAAGAAGGGTTATTCATGAAGGTAATGAAGCTTAAACAACTCCTGCTTCCTGCTGCTTAGTTTCACGGGGTGAATTGCTGTTGTTCCTGCTGCAGGTGTGGAGGGCAGTGACCGCCATGGAAGGAGGGGAGGCTCTATTCCTTGGAGCAGCAGCTGCTGCTGTCCTGTACTTTGTGCCTTGTTCCCTTTGCTCTCTCCAACAGTCTGGTTCAGCACATTGTGCAGCAGCTGGGAGCCACTTTGAGAGAGGAAGGCTCTGTCCTGCATAGCACAGTGAAGCAGGCATGTGTTTTATTATTGCATCTTTTCTTTGCTCTTGATTTTATGCTTAATCTAGGCAGATATTGAAATGCCATCTGCTGTGGGGTTTTACCTAATTTTCACAATCAGCAGATGTACTTTGGGTTTCACTCATTCTTTAAGTCAATCTGTACAGTTTGTATGTGCTTATGAAGAGGCCACTTGCCTACAAGATCATAGATATGTAGGAGAATGTATAATTGCATTTCAGAGTGTTTAAGCATAAACACGGACAATGTGGACGTCTTCCAAAAAGTTCCTGAGGCTTTAAAGGGAAGACCTGTAATACTTACTGTGATGGAAGATTCAGCAAAGTCCTAGAACTGTTATTGTGAAATGAAATCATGTGTGCAGGTGGCCATGTGGGTTTTCAAAAGCACCATTTACCTGCAGCCCAAAATCAGCATCTAAGAAATGCATAGAAAATAGATCTGGTGAGAAGTGTAGGAAATCCTCAAAGCACAGAAGATAACTAATAAATGCCTCCTTTTTTTAAAATCATGGAAATATCTCCATGAGTTATCAAATAACTCCAGTTAGCATTGATTCTTAAGCTTTACTGAAAGGATCAGATTGACATTTGTGTCAGCTTCATTTAAGTTAATATTTTTATCAGCAGTGAATATTTATTTATCACTTTCATGCTACTTTAGCTTACATTTCTTATTCTAAAAATGACAATTTCATTTAGCAACTTTAATTTTCCAAAATATAAATTAATACATTGAACAAGACCCCAATCCTTCAGTATGTCCCTGAAATTATAAAATGTCTATGTCAGAATGCTCAGTCTTGAGGCTACTATACTTCCAAAATGGTAAAAAAATTAAAACAGGTGTTTGGAAATTCCAGTACTTCTAGGCTGGAGCAGCAACTAAACTGTCACCCATACAGCATACCTTTTGCAAGAGAGTTGTATTCCATATCCTTTTAAGGATGATTTTAATGTAAATAAGTTACTAGGAAAAGGTTAAACCCATGAATTCAGAATTTTGTATTACTGCCTGTTCAAATAATTTTTCTTGGGTAAAGAATCTTAGTTACTTCATCTGAGTTAATTTTGCTGATTCCCTTCCATTTTCACAGACTTTGGCCAGCCTTTTCAGTTACATAGTACTTTTACAGATTGGTATTTTTTGTCAAATTTATTGTGAATTAATTCTTATCTTATTGCAGCTGGAACATTAAATTCTGTGAGTGATACTCACTCTAGACATGATGCTTTGCCATTTTATGGACTCAAAGAGTTACTGTCTAAGTCTACATGTTATTTTTAAGAATTCAGTACAAGAAAAACGCCGTTCACTATCAATATGTGAGTACATTTCCCCATCCTGTCAGCTGCTTTTGGTGCAGTATGAAATATGGATCAGGAACACAAACACCTGTTGTTGTGTAGAGAAGATTCTGGTGAGTCGGAATCCACCTTGCAATGGTTCAAGACCTGTAATGATCCAGTTTTAAGGTTCTTAGAAATACCTCTGCCCAAATTAAGGTGCAAACGAGACCATACACCAGTGACAATAGTAAGGGTTTCATTTGATGGTAAATATGAGAGAGAGAGAGAGAAAGAAGTAGAAAGAGTGACAGGGACAGAATAAGGAAAATATCACCACTCCGTGGATCCCAGCGATGTTCGTTGATCCTCTCCAGCTGCTCTCTCGGTGGTGAAGGTCCCCCAGAAGGCACAGAGTCCCACGGGTGTACATGCTCAGGCTGGGTGGGCATGTCCAGCCATGGCCCCCTGGGGTGGGGTCCGGCTCTCACAGCAGACTCTGTTTTCGGCGCCGTGCGTGTGGGCAAAAGCCTCTCACGGGAATGTCCCGTGGATGTGCCCTGTGGGGCTGGGGGTTCCACAGCTGGGCTGGTTTGTGTAATCAGAGGATGGGTGTTTATTGCCTCTCACCAGAGGCTGCACCAGGCACCCAAAACCTCCTCCTCCCCCCTCAGCTGGGGGGAATCTGTGTAAGCCTGGCTTGTGTGAGCTGTGCTCTCCCCCCACCCCAAACTCAGCCGGGGATAGTTGCAGCTTGTGGCTTTGGCCTTTTGTGGATGCAAACCTTTCCCTCAGTCTGAGGTGATTGAACAATGTGTTTCCCTTTATCTAATCAACAGTTTGACTTTCAGTTCAAAGTTCTTCAAGGAGGTTTCTGTGGCTGCAGCTTCTTTAAAACTTCATCTCAATGTTTGAGGCATGAACTATTTCAGTCTCTGACAAGACTCCATCTGTTTTAGATGCCTGCATTAGGATGTGATCTTTCTATTTGTCCTCTAAGCCCCTGCCATCCAACAGTGCTAAGTTGCTGGTCAAGTAGAAGTTATTCCTCTTCCAGTCATCTTCCAAAATTTGCACTCCTGTGCATTCATGGCATTGTGTGCTCATGCAAGTCCCTGGATAGCCCTTGTTTCCCTCAGCACACTTCTGCCATGTGTTTCAGTAAAATGCTGGCTGCAGAACTGCCTTGACTACGGCCTCCAAGTGCCCATCTTGTGGGTGCTGTGCGTGATGGAATCGGTTAATGCTCCCAAATACGCATGTGGAGGCCAGAAGCAAAGGAGGTAAACTTCTGCACATGTTTTTGGTTTTTTTTCTTAGCAGCTACAGCTATGCTGCTGGTAAAAGGGGAGCTGTGCTCTGGCCCTGGAGCTGGTAGCACAGCCCAGCTTTTGTTTACCTGCCTAAACTCCCACCCCTTTTCCCTTCCCCAAACACGGCAGTCAGGTGGCAGCTTCTTCCAAAACATTCCTGACGTATTCTATCGTCTAAGACACGTCAAGGCTCTGGGAAAATACTACTTTGCCCAGATCAAAATGGGGCTAGTGAGCAGGGTAACAGCTATACAGAAATTATGCTCATGCAATTAAAAACTGCCTTCCACTCTGGTTTACCAGCAGAGACCCAGCTGGAGGACATAATCTGCAAACCTTGAAGTAAACTTGGATTTGGTGCTGGGTGGTTTGGATATGGTTTAGTGGGTTAGGGGTTACAGTGGCTGTGCTGGCTGGATGGTTGGACTGGATGATCTTGTAGGTGTCTTCCAGCCCTGATGAATCTATGATTCTGTGCATCCATGAATTCCTAATTCTTCACAGGAATTGCACCTTTGGTAGTTGTACTGCATATTCTTTCCCCTCTCAAGGTATATGTGTTCTTGCATACCCAGTGAGTGGCATCATTATTTGTTCTCTCTGAGAAGGACTCATGTCTCTCCTGTGCCTCTCTCTAATTATGTGTAATAAATCATGTTTATCTGCCATCAGTTTAGAACTGGTTCTGAGTATACTAAAGGCTGTATGCTGCATATTTGCTGCAAAGGTCACCTGCCTGGACTCTGCTAGCTCTTACCTGTTTCTGAGTGGGGCAGTATTAGTTACAACTTTGATTGCAGCAGTCTGCAAACAGCACAGGCTGTGGTTTATCAGACATAAAGTTATGTTCATGAATATATTTGCAGTTTAATTTTCTTTGTTCCTTTGAGGATGTATTTTCTCACAGATGTGTGGCAGTCTATCAGCTCAGAAGCCACAAGAACCCAGGTCTGAAGTAATCAAGCTGTCTCTGCATCAGACTAGCTCAGGTCCAGGAGCCTTGAGAGTTCAGGCTGTGTGAAAGCATTTACGCTGCTCTGGAAACACAAAGCTGTGCAGAGATCTGTCTGAATCTGAACCTTAGGCCAGCTTCCGTGTCTTTGGATATACAATAGCACAGTTAATCCACAGCCCTCTAGTCTGTTTCAACAAGTAATTAAGACTTACCAATGTTGAAATAGTGTAGGTCTGCAGAAGATTCAGCTGCTTATGGGTGCCCAGAACTAAGGCTGGTAGGCCATCATTGACTGAAGCCTCAGCAGGACAGGCAACAAACACTTGAGCAAAATCACCCTAAAGGATCCCAGCAGATGTTTGTTCTAGATGCTGAAGAAGGGAGCTGGTGCCTTCCACACCCTTATCAATTCTTATCAATCTGACCCAGAGAAATTTTTCTCTCTTCTAAGCAAGAATAGTTGGTTTCATTGATCCTGTAAGTAGGATGACTTCCATGCATGCGAAATACTAACTATTCCAGATCCCAGTGCCTGTCGTTCAAACAGTTCTTGCCACTATGCACTGCTACAGAAGAGGATGAAAAGAAGGACTTGAAAGTTCATTGGGTCACTATTAAACTGGGGGAAATGATTTCAACATTAATGAATGCAAATGAGTAGGTCAAATTCTGAAGCATGTGATTCTGAGTTCTTCAACACAGACACACTTTTGTGCTTTAGAAGCCAAAACTGACTTTTGCTCCAAAGAGATAAATCAAGTTTTGCTCTGAAGAAATTTGTTCATTTAAAAGATTTCTAGTGGCCACCTTAGAACAATCTTCTTTGTCTTGAATGCTGTCTCACTCTGTATGGTAGTTCAGCAGCATCTCTGTCACAGCAACAGTTGTTCAAACCACAGCAGGATTGTCTGTCCTATTTACTAGTGTTATTTGCTACACTTTACCCCTAAACATGTAGAGATGAGATCCTGCCCAAATGATTTTCAGACAGGAAAATCTGTGTCCTGACAAGCATTTACTCACATACGTACTTTTAGTTAAACTGTTGGGATTATTCAAGGAGGTTTGCAACAGCTTGTGTGAGAGAGCTTCACACTCTGAATGCAAATATGAGGTGTGTGATTATCCTGTTTCCTCTAGTATGTAGGTGATGAGATGGAGTTCTGGCTTCTAATGGAAGTCTGCTGGAGTTTTGCTGACTGTGTCTGAATGCTGGCTGATGCTGACTTCCATGTTCACACAGACATGCATCCTGCTTGGCCTGTGGAGTGAATCATTAAAATTTGGCCTGTGGAAAGAACAGCCCATAGTGACAAGAAGCAGTGCTCCCAGGTGGTCTGCCTGCTCCAGCCAACTCACACAGGCCAGTGGGCAGGAGCAGAGAGAGGAGATGGTGGTCCCTCTGTGTGACACCTGAAGAGGCTGTTGCTGTACTGACGGTGTCCTCAGGGTCTAGCAGAGCAGTGAAGTGGTGGCATTCCAACCCCATTTCTTTTGCCCTAACAGACTATTTAGATCCACTCATTTATCATGTTTAATTTATTTCATAACATCAAATACAGTCAGGTTGGTTAAGATGCTTAGGGCTTGTCTTGCCCCCCTTTCCCTCTCCCCCCTTCTTTTTTAATAAAATAAGCATAGGATAACAATTCAAAAGTCTTGAAAGTGCAGAAATGGCCACAATTTATAAAAAAGAATGTACAGCAAAAAGGAGGGGACAGAGAAGAAACGTTAAATTATCTATGTGAAAATGGGGACAAAAGCATAAATGCTGGTAAGTAGGAGAAGTAGAATATGGAAAAGTTGAAAGGTGGTAATGAGGCACCTTTAATAATGTTCTCTATTATTTGCTCTAAGATTTTGCTTTATTTGCTGTTCAGTCAGCCGCGATGACACCTTATTTTTTTCTGCTATTCAGTCATTTAGACAGTAAATGTTTTCCTTGGGTATTTGGAACTTTCTCACCTCAGTTCAGTTTATTGATGCTGCACCACTGATCTCTGAATGCAGAGATGATTCCCATTCTACTCTTATTGGTATTGACTGCGTCACTGCAGAATCTCTTGCACATGGCACACACATAGTCCCTGAAATCATTATCTAGTTATTTTCTCTGAACTACATTATTTCAGCCTCCATTGAGCTGCATTTGCTAAAAATATTCCTGAGTCAAATCCCGGGGTTGCACACAATCAGAGCTGGCCTGCCTGGGACAGTGGGGGAGCAAGCAGTAACCTTTGTAAACATGCTCTGTATCCTCCCTGGACCTACCTGCACCATCAGTCCTGGGCTTTGTCAGTAACCTTTAAGCTCCTGCAAGGTTAGAACAGAGTACAAATAAAGATCTCACTTTGGAACCCTCTTTTCCTTAGCAGAGTCAGTGTTAAACCCAGCTCTGCATTTGAATTGCCTGGTGCAGGTCTTGAATGAGATTGATACTGATGGGCGTCTTGAGTGGCAAATTTCTGCCCCTTTCCCTCCTCTGAGAGGAGACCACAGGCAGCAGAAGGTGTGCTGGAGAGCCATTTCAGTCCTGCTGGAGCAGCCCCAGCAGTGACTCCAATCCTTCTCATATTACTACTGGGATAATCATTGCAGCTGCAGCCAGCTGGTCCTGTCTGGAAAAAATGTGTCTCTACACACTGGATTTGGATATTTTGGATATTTTCCTTGTCTCAACCTTCTGCTGATATACATTGTCTGTGCTTTCTAAACTCCACTGACTCAGATTGGATCAGCTGTTAGGTCAATGTTAATTGAAAGCTAATGTGCAAAAATATGAAGGAGCAGGGAAACAGTGACAGAGAAACCCATATAACCTAATCAGAGCAAACTGGACAGTCAACTGACTTAGGATGGGATGTTTAGGGGAGGAAACAAAATGGGGAAAAGGAGGGATCATAGTGGTTTGGGGGAGGAACAGATGTGGGAGAATAGAGGAACAAGGCAATAAAAGGGGTGACCATGTGTTAACAGGCTGATGGTCAGTCCAGTTAGCTGGCCATGCCCTGTCCCTGACCCATGCGGCTCGTCCTGTCTTCTTCTCAACCTCCATTTCTAACACCTATTCTGCGTGCTTGTGCCTGTCTATGTGTGTGGGGAGACCATAGAATGGAACCCTTGTGTCACAGGGTCTCAGGTGTTGTAGTGGAGCAGGTGGAGGTAATGGAGAGGTCTAGGTACCGTCTGGTACTCAGGGGGCCATGGGTCAGATGGGCTCGAGAGCTGGGGCAGCTGCACATGTATTTTGTGGGTGTGTATCTCAGCATGTGTGATGACTGGTCAGACCACACTACTGGTGAGCGGGAGAGGAGGCCATAAGCCTGCGTTGGATACTGGAGAGGGTGGAGGCCTGGAGAGGTGTGGATACTGGAGAGGTGTGGCTTAAGTACTGGAGGAAGCAGGGAGTCCAAGCCAGACCAGAGACAGACCTGTTTGTGCAAGTGCGTGATGGTCCAAAGGCTGGGTCTTGAAAACAGATTAGGTATCTGTGGCCACTTCCTGGAGGGATATATAACATATCTATATATGTATTCTGTGCTAAATTGCTTTCATCCTGGTCAGCCAGGGAGGGGAGCAGGACCAGGATGTTGGTGCAGCTTGTGTTTGCCTGAGTGCTGCGTTGATCTTGTGTTATTTCCGTCTGTGTTGATCTGTGTGGTTGGCTATGGTTATGTGTATAAATGCACTGTATGTGTGGCGTTCCACACACCCCACAACTGGATGGATGTGGGGTTGTGGTGCTGCAGCAGCTGTGCCTCTGTCAGGCTACCAGACAGAAACATAAACCGGAGCCACATATTTTCAAATAGAATTTCATATGTTTGTAAACAGCATTATGACTTTTGTCTAGGTTTTCTTGGTGAACTTGATGAAGATTTGACTTTAATATCTTTACAGTGAAAAACACAGGGACACTTTCTCCTCTGGACATCCCTTCCCTTCATATTCCCATGTGGGATGTGGTCAGCCCTGAATCCATAAGCTGTGGTCGTCATGAGAAAACATAAAACTTTCATGTCTCCTTCTGGGAGTTGCAGGCATGTGTATTACTGCAAGATGAGGTCGTTGATTTTTTACTATACATTTGCTGATCAGTGTCAGAGTTTCAGGCAACCACATCAGTATCAGAGTTACAAAAGAATAAGTGTGGAAATGCTGCTCCATAATTACTGAACTGATATGATACCTGACAGTGAAGGATTGCTGCAGGCAGTCGCTCTGGGGGTGCAAAGAGAAGGGGAAGATTTTCTGGTGCAAACTTCCTAAGCAGACAATGCTGTCTCTAGAGAGACTTTGAGCATTCAGGTAGTGGAGCACATTTTTTTCCTCTCAATGTCACTGAAAGTAATGTAAGGATATAGAACAGAAATGAGCTCAGAGTGTTAGAGTCAATCCAGAAAGGTTGTTATTATTTTTTGAGAAAGATTGAATATAGCTTATGAAAAGGGATTTACTGTAATGAATGCTCTTTCCATCCCTGAAATACCTGACACAGAGGCAGGGCAAGAGTCGGACTTAAGTGCTTCAAGGTAATGCTCCTCTGTGTCTGCAATGCTCTTTTGCTGTTGAAGTGTGTGCAGTTAAATTGGCTTCTTTTGCACTATGGAAAGAAAAATAAATCTTCGCTTCTTGAAAACTAGGACTGTTTGCCATCATGCTGATAGCTCTGAAAGTGGCACCCTTTGGTTAGCATTGACTATAAACTAGCAAGAGTCAGAAGTCTGGAGATACTCAAGAACCATCTGGACACAGTTCTGTGCCATGTGCTCTAGGATGACCCTGCTTAAACAGAGAGTTAGGGCCAGATGACCCTTTGTGGTCCCTTCCAATTGTACCCTTCTGTGATTCTGTGAAGTCTGCCATTTTATTTTAGCTTTCCAAATTCAAATTGCTCCTTGTAAATTGCTGGTAGTTTTCTCCCAAGATTTATGTCTTCTTTCTACTTCCCTCACGCCTTGGTTTGAAATCCATTTTTGCTTATTTTTTACTTATTCTTTCTTACAAACCTGTTTTTTGCTGCTTCTTCTGACCTATCTGGACCTTTTAAAATTTTTGATTTATGTGGGTTTTTTTTATTCCTTCAGTATAGTGCATCTTGCTTAACAGCTTCTTGTGACAGAGTTCATCAGTTTACCTGTGTTCTAAGGAGAACCATCTTTTGCTTGTTTCAAACCTGTCATCTGTTTGCACCCCCCATATCCTTACACTGGAAAAGACTGAACAGTTGAGCTCAGTTCACACTTTCCAGATCATTTATGATTTTATAAACCTCTCTCACACCTCCCCTATCATTTCTTTCCCAACCTGGAGAATTGAAAAATATTTCTCTTTCCTTGTTTAGAAGCCATTCCATACCTTTGATCTTCCTTATTGCCTTTCTCTGATCTGAAAGTTTTCTCTTACACAGTATGAAAGCACAGTCTGTAAGACAGAAAATCCATTAATACTTCATAACATGCTTGTTTATAAGGAAGTAGGTCCTTGTAAATTCTGATGACCCTGAATAAAGAGAAAAAAAGAATTACTAGCCTGATGCTCAAGGCAAGCACAAATTAGCTGAAATGTTACTTTTGAAGGAAATGAAAGATCTGTGACCTGACCCATTCAATCTTGATGGGAACACTTGGAACATTTTGCTTAACAAAATGCGCATGATTCTGTAGTTTGGGAAGGAGGTTCAGAAGAGCTGTTATGCATTAACTGGGGTGAAGTAAAAGAAATAAATACATTCGCTTTTCATGTCAGAAACTAAAATGTTGAGGTCTGCTTGTACTAAAAATGATTCTAAAGGAGAAAATAGTGGTTTTGATTATACTGTATTATGCTAAAACTGAGCAGCTAGGTTTGTTTCTGCAGGGTTGTTGCTTATTGGATTATTATCATTATTATTTTTCTTAACAATTCCAGTTTAAGAGTTGTGAAGCTGAATATGAAAAAAAAAAATTATTCTATACCCATATTACTAGGGATGTGGGAAATGAAAATCTGTACTTAGAAGCAAAGAATCCTTCCCAGACCAGGAGGAAAAATTCAGTATTTCTTTTTTTCCTAAGTAACTGTATTCCTCTTTAAAAACATGTATTCACCAAGAGAATATATAAATAGAAATGAATTACAAAAAAACATTAAAAATGGCAGTGTATCTGAATGATAATGCAGTTACTGTCTCATTAACTGGATGCCAAAATAAGGCAGTGATAATTGTGTAGTTGCTGCTAAGAAAATTTTCAGAATGCATTATGGATGTTGTGCCTCATGCTGACAAAGTCAGTTCACAAAAGAGCCATAAGAACTGTCTCATGCTGACAAAGTCAGTTCACAAAAGAGCCATAAGAACTGTCTCAAAGGAGTGTTATGTTTCAGATATTAAAATCTTCCCTTAACAAGTGTCCAAGACATGGATCAAAGTACAACTACAGTGTGTATGGCTCAAAATTCATACATATTTTCTTTTAGGATTGCAGATCTCTTCATATTTTGGAAATGAGTTAATTCCATAATTTTTCAGGAAAGTTCATAGTATGTTCTGTGGTATTCAGCATTTTAGCAGTGATAAAATGCTTTCCATTATATGAGGTATTGACAGTATTAGTGCCTGTATGTGTGTATATATGATATGCAAAATTATATATATAATGTACATAATATAGGTAAATATATATTTTTTCCCCTCTTCTACACATGTTTTTTTAATAGCAAATCAAAGTCTCTGGAATATACTGTTGTGTTCTAGCTGTGATTAGTGAAGTTTTTTGGTTACATTTGTGTCCAAGTACCGTCCATTTTAGTTCAGTGAGTCCAGCTGGAATTAAACACATCTGAATATCACAGGACATTTTTGTAAGTCTGAGCCCAAGTATAGAAGCCTTTGTTGACAAATTCTGTTTCTCCATCAAGTTGGTGTGCTTTGCCATGATGTCGGCAATGGGCCATCAAGTTGGACTACTCATAGCTTAAATCACAGACCTTGTGAACGCAGTGCTGCCTCTGAGAGGGGCAGAATAGTCTTGGATGAGAAAGTTGTGTATATACCTCCTAGATACACTGAGGCTGTAGAGGTTCAGTTTTCTTTTACTGCTGTTTTCAGTGTTTTAGGGTGGTGGAGAAAGCTGTGGTAAGGGACAGTGCTAAACCATAGTGTATATGGAAAGCTAACAATTTATTTTTAAAAGTTGGTAAGTCTCCTACACTGTTACACTTATATAAGCAAGCTCTTGGAAATAGAACAGCAAATATGATTAATACTGTTTTGGGTGGTTT
The DNA here is from genome assembly GCF_000691975.1 of Corvus brachyrhynchos. Classification (NCBI taxonomy): domain Eukaryota; kingdom Metazoa; phylum Chordata; class Aves; order Passeriformes; family Corvidae; genus Corvus; species Corvus brachyrhynchos. Next base: position 11,375,708 of record NW_008238983.1, on the reverse strand, counting down.
TGTTTTGCCCTTTCTCTATAGTGTTGTAGAGAATCAAAATCAAAGACATGTAACAGAAGTTAATTCTCCTCCACTTCTGTGAAGTTTGTTGAGCTGGATAAAAAAAGAAAATAAATCCAAAGCTATATTCAGTTACATAACTGTTTTAAAATTCTGTGTTTTCCAAAGGTAGAGCAGTGATAACATTTCATTAGTGCCAAAGTGCCACGGTACATTGCTTTGGAATTCAGAAGAGCTGACCTGTGTCTCCCTGGCTTCATCTCTTGAAGTCCTGTTGATTTATTTGAAGTCCTTTGAAGTGTCATCTTTATGCTGTATGCCTCCATTAATTCAATTTCCTTATTGGTTAAATTCTGCTTTTAATATGTGGGGTCATACAGTTTGACCTCAAACATCCAATGTTACATTTGTAGCATGAGGACAATTAATGCAAAGGAAGAGCTCAATCTGGAGTGGAAAATAACATCTTGTATTTGGCCATATTCTTGTCTATTCTGAACAGATCTGGTGAATATCATTATGTATTTTAGGATCTTTCATATGGTACATAAAAAATCATCTTGCTTTCTTAAGGTTTTAAAAAAAATCAGTATAACTTAATGGGTTTCCTTATTGTAATTTTGTTGTCTCCACCTGCACTGTGGGGAATCTAATGACATTGCACCCGTAACATGAAATGTGTTGTATCTTCAGCATGAGCCTGGAAATCATTATAACCCTTACTTGTCCAGGGCCAGAAGGTACCTTAGGGTCTGAAGTGTGCTGTTCAAGCAGAAGTAAAGACTGATGTGTAGATTACAAAGCCAGAAGGAGCTGCAAGGATCATCTGGTGCCACAGTTTTGCTGAGATCAATATTATGTTCCTTACCTGACAATTCTTATCAAGGTTTTTGGCTCCCTCCCCATGCAGCTAGTCTTGATGGTGATTGCCTTTGACAACCTTTGAAAGCAGCACAGAAAGAAGAAAACCAAAGTCTGTTTCTGCTCATCTGCCACAGAGCTTCTAAAGAGCCTTTCTGTATCCAGTCTGACACTGCTATACCTGTGCTTTAAAATCCAGATTGATTTGTGTCTTTTAACATAGAGGAAATTAGATTCTAACATGTGAATAGATTTTCCCATCATCGTTAAGGCTCGGAGATGTTTGCCATGACCTAGGTCATGCTGACCTTAATTAAAGACCAAATCACCATGTCTCAGTTAACGTCACACACTATTTTGATAGTCCCTTGCTGCAGTAGTTCCTCAGAAAGCTAGCAACTGAGCACAGCACAGGCAAGTAAAAGACATGCAGTCAACTTGTTTCCAAAACATCTTTATTCAAATGCGATTTAAATTTCCTCAGTTATGGAAACATTTCCCATGATATGATAGAAGTTCCTGTAACTACCATAAACATGCTAGATGGGAGGCAAATCTGGAGTATTTAATTTGTTTGTTTATTTGTAACAGCAGTAACATGCATGTCTCATCCAAAATGCAGCACATTAGACTTAGTCATTTTCCACCTACTCTCCCTTTTGTGTTGTTCTTTTTTTTTCCCCCTTCAGCTCCTGTATTACATGCTCTTTTGTGCAGCCTGTAATTTCTTCCTTGCCTGGGGACCCAATCTAGCATGGGATCTGGGCAGGCTGCCTGGGGCTCACAGAAGAGAGGGGAATGCAGCAGAGGCAAGGGCAGTGTCCTTGTGGGGCACCCCCTTCTCCTACTCCCTTCCCAGGGAAGGGAGTGCCAGCCAGCAGGCACCACTGCATCCCATCATGTGGTTCAGAGCAAGATGGTTGGCAGCCCTGTAATTTGCTAATTTTCTTCTACTTTTCCTGTCCTGGATATGTTGTTAATTTTCTTTGAAAAATAAGGATTGTGGAGAAGAGAGGTTGTTTAATGGAGGGTGGGGTATAATATTTTTGATATTTCAAATATCAAGCTATTAAAACAAGCAGACAATACCAAATGTGGGAAACGTAAAAATAATTTATGTGCTGCAAAGTATTAATTTTGGGAGATGTTTAGAATCCAGGATTCATCTTGCAGCCTTGTCTATAACTGTGAGGGATTTTCTTAGACATGTCCATGGCAAGGTGTTTTTATAACCACCTCGGTCAGCATCCTGTTTTAACCTGAGTCTTTAAGGCAGTTGATTTGCTTTGAATATTTCCTCCAAGTATGAGTAATATAGAAGTTACTATGGTGAATATAATAATTTCTGTATTTTAAAATTTTATACATTTTCTTCTACTGTGAGATAATTTATCAATAATTCCAACTTTTTTTTGTTTTACTATATTTGTTCTGTATATTGGCAGTAATCTTTGTACTCCCTTTGTACTTCAGTTCTTAATTACCCATCTGACACTAGTCTCTAGTTGGGGTAGGAGATTAATTTTTTCCTTTATCCATAATAGAAATTTTCAGTGTATTTCCAACTATTGTGCTATAATTTGTTTACTTTTATATTTTTTTTTCAGCATATGAAATTATAGTTCCTTCAGATATGAGGTGGTTTATTATTATTAATTTTTGTTGGAATTGAGTACTGGTGGTTGTTTGGATTTATCCCTTGACCATTTTCAAACTGAGTCTAAGCATGTTGCTTAGTTGACTCTAAGCATGTTGATGAGTTCTATATTGAATACTAAATTAGTGTTGAAAGACTGGTAGAGAATCATTTAAATCTCAGATTAATATTGCCTACAATATATAATAGCAGGCAAGCCTCTAAAGAATTTATGAAAAAATAGACTGCTGAATAAAAGTTTGTTAAATCCAGCTAGATCTTTCTTGAGATGCTTTTAGAGTAGGTTTTAATTTGCTTTTAGTGCATAGTCATTAAATATATTAATGAACTTTTCTAATTCTGTTTTTATGTCCTACTAGTTTAATTCCTGCTAACTCTTTGTTTGATGATTCTTTTATCATTGTGGTATTCATTGTGGCCATTCAGCGACTGACCTGCCTGTCATTTTTGAAGTCTTCTGTAACATTCACCTATTTCCCATGCAGCCTCTGGCTTGCAGGCTGTTGCAGAAAACTGCTTGGAGAGGAGTTCTGTGCAGAGTGGTAAACTTGTGCTGAAATGAATTGGGAGAGTTGGAACAGCTTAGGTTTGCCTGTGTTGTTCTTCAACATCCCACAGCTCATAAAAATGTCTAATGAGCAGTGGGAGTGGAGAAGGAAAGGAGTCAGATTGTGTGCTCTCTTAGAGCCATTGGATAACTGCGGGTTCCTAGCTGTGATTTTGTCTTTTCCTCAAAGAGAAAAGTATATTGAAAACCTTTCTCTGCAGAAGATGGTGAATAACAAGGTAGCAGCGTTTGTTGATCAGGTTGGGATATTCAAAGCAGAGATAATAAATGCCTGTTGCTGAGAACTGAGAAACACTTACATGAATATGTTTGACTGGTTAGTAAAACAGAGAAAGGGCTGTTTTCTCTTGTCCCAGAGGCGAACATGGATAGTGTCCATACACTCAAATGCACTAAATTGAATTTAAGATAAATGTTAAGTGAAGAAAAATTAATTTAGTGTGAATGTGGATTTACAGATTTGGGAAATTGTGTTTTAAACATAACATAACTGAAAAGCAAAGTTAATCTGCTATTCTATGTGGCGCTGAGACCTGCTTCCCTCAGATAGCACATTACTTTGCAATATGTGGATGCTCCAGCAGCCTTCTTTGATTAAGAAGGGTTGGTGTGTGAGAAATACTGCTCCAGGTCTTCTTTCGTGTAGTATTACCTCATATCTTCATGATGTATTGTCAAATCTTTCTAGTGGCAGGCTGTATTATTAAAAGGTAGGTTGGTTGCAGGGTGAAACTTACTTTGCTGTAAAAGATAACTTGTATTAGCAACCAGTAGGGGGTTTAAATAGGAATTTTCTTTTTGTACAGGATTATTTTTCTTGTGGAGAATTAAAAAATAGTCATTCCATGCAGAAAAAAATCCTGCAAGTCCTGTGCACTTTCTGCATTGTTCATATTGCTGCTTAGGAGCACTTATTATGTAATTTTTCTATTATCTTAGAACATGCCAGTTCAAAACAGGCATCTTTTATAAAGACAGGCAGGAGACTGAAAGCATTAGAGAAGGGAAATTGGTTTTTTATTTTGGTTGCTACATGTGCATCAGAATTTGCAAAAAGAGGTTGTATTTTCATGTGACTATTTCTAATTTATCCATAGTGTTCCAATAATATTCCAGTCACATTTGGGAATGAAGTCAGAAATTAATAAATGCAATATAACTGCAATCATCTGGAAATTGTATTCTTTCCTTCATATTATTAGTAACTTCTCTTTGTACATTGGAAGGCCTGTCAGTTTTTGCCAAGCATCATGCTGTATTTCAATAGTAGTTTCACAGCTTTTTGTTTCTAAAATATGTAGAAATGTAGTATACAAACTGTAAAGGAATTTGTAAGAAGTGTGTTAAATGCAAAGTCTGGTGGTAAGGCAGAGGTGTAGGTAGTAGGCAGGTTATCATGGAAATGGCACTTTTGCCAGTTTAGTGACTTCTATTTGTCTTCATGTTCCCAGTATTAAACCCATTTGATTTTTGAAATACATTCTTTGGAAGCGAAAACTTTGTTGTGTTTACTGCCAGCACTTCATTTTCCCTCCATGCAATCATAACCTAAAAGCTGCTTCTTGTATGGTACACAAAATTTGTAGGTTTATCCACAAAGCAAAACCTCTAGAGTATATTTTGAACACAGGAAAGAGTAAATTATGTGAGCAATAAAAATATTTCAAAATATGTCAGAAAATGATAGGAAATTAAATTTTTAACTTTGAATATTACATAATCATAAGCAGTTTTAAATTGTAATTCAGTTAAAATAATATTTGCCTTAGATGCACAGTAATAGAGCTGAATAGAATACCTTATGGAGCTATCTCAATTCACCTTGTCATTGTGCCTATTGTAGTTGCAATTTTTTCCCTGCTATTCATTCTGCTAATTAGCATGCTATATCAGCAATTTTGGAATCTATTTGCACCACTAGAGTTAATTAGCCAAAGTGAAAACATTTCATCTGTGCAAGTGTTTATTTAAAGTGTTGCAAAATGCCTTTGTATGCACTTACACTGGTCAGATAGGAGTCTGAAGAACATACACCTAAAAGTATTTAATTTGTTTTAGATAGCAACTAGAGCTATGGCAGTTAACCAAACCAATCTCCCCTTACCTGCATGCTGGATCCTTGTTTCAGCACTTGAGTTACAAGAGGACTTTCATAGGGTCTGTAGGGACATTTGACACAGAGGTTACAAAAATACTCAGGGAGGACAAGGCTATCACAGAGAAACAATTTCTGTATGCCTGTTCACTGAAGAAGAATCTGAAGAAAATCTCACATTAAAATCCTTCTTGGAGGGATGGGTGAAGGAGAGCATGTATAGATTGGTCTAAAATAGACCTTGGTTCCTGACAACTGTAAGATAGAAAATATGAAAATGAACTTTTAAGAAAGGTTCTAGAAAGGGTCAGGGAGACTTTAGGTGTGCAAACTCAGTGTCTTCATGAGGCAAAAAAATGAAGCTGTAAGAATAGAGAATGAGATAAACACATTCTATTTTGAAAGGAGTAAAAGGAAGTCTTTCCTTAAAAGTATCTTGAAGCTGACTGAAGGTGTCAACAAACACGTAGATGAGGCTGATTTCATTGATAGCTGTATGCTTTTGAAGGTGTCCTTTGCCCAAACCTTTTCAGTGAACTGAGAAGCTGAGAGGGAAGATCTGTGCATGGATAAATAGCTCTTTAAAAGACAAGGAACAGAAGGTAGGAGTAAAAGAACAGAACAAGTCTGGAGGCATGGACTCTGGACAAGTACCTCCAATTGTTTAATCATTGCTCTCAGCTAGTTTGAGAGTAACAGCCTATTCCTAACAATGCTGTGTAGTATTTTAGGTGCCTGTAGTGTAAATACTGCTCTGTAGGGGTTGTGACTAATGCTGGTACGAATAGAAGGTGATGGCAAAAAGGAGGCTCGGGAGAGACCTCCTCACTCTATATATGTACCCAAAAAGGAGGTTTTAAATGGATGTGGGTCTCTTCTCCCAAGTAACAAGCAAGAGGACAAGAGGGAATGACACCAAGCTATGCCAGGGGGTGATTTATTTTGGATATTAGGAAAAATAGCTTCACTCTGAGGGTGATCAGGCACTGGAACAGGCTGAGCAGGGAAGTGGTGGAATCATCATCCCTGGAAGTGTTCAAAAAATGTGTAGATGTGGCATTTAGGGATGGAGTTTAGTGGTGAACATGGTGGTGCTGGGTGAATGGTCGGACTTGATGATCTTAGAGGTCTTTCCCAACCATAATGATTCTATGACCCCATGATTCTGTTCTATGAATTGGAGGTACTGTGCTAACTTTTGAGGTGTTACTCAGAATATACTCCCACAAACCATGTGATTTAGAAAAAAACTGTTTCAGGGTGTCCAAGATGCTTCACACTAGGGCTGTGGAATAGAAAGCCTGACCTGACAAATGACATCTTGACAGTTTTGAGGCACAAAGGAGAGAAAAATGGCATGTTTTATGTGAAGATGGAATGAATTGGCAGCAACAGCATGAAGAGGTTTTAATATTTGCTTCATTCCTTCCCAAATGTAAACCAAACTTAATACTTCCTTTGTCCCACCTTGCTGACTCTTGACAGCATTTGCCTGACACCAGAAAATAGAACTTTTAGGTTTCCTGAGAGCAAATTTTACTGTTGGATGAATTCCAGTTAAGAATTAACCCAAATACTGATTAGAGATCTCAACATATTTCAAGTTCTTTAAAAAACATTACAGGCACTTGTAAGAGTGTCATTAATAACTCTGACTCTGAGGACATTCTGGAATCTGTTTAATCCAGCTCTGTGGGTCATCACTTTCCCTGCTTATACACCACTGTCATTATCCTTCCTTCTGCTCCAACACATTCTTTGCGACCTATATAGCCAAGGACCACTGATTCCTAACACAGGCTGCCAAATTATGAAAAATGAGCTTGATAAAAGTTTGTCATACTCATCAGACAAGCAGAAAAATTTCTTGAGTATATCTAACTAAAAAGCTTATCCCAGATCATTATGAACACTGATAGAGAAAAATATCACCTGAGAAAAACATGTTTATATAAATCAGAATTTCATATAGAGATAATGAAAAACAGAATTTCAAAATGTTTATCGAATAGATTAAAGCACATATTAATTGCCAACTGTTTGCAGTGCAATAGAAAAATTGCACTGAGTATATGTTGTTACTGTAATTTATCCATGTAATTCTAAACTGTCCATTGATTTTAATTTCCATATATATTGATAACTGAGAGTATTAATATGCAGTGCAGTTACATACAGTATAAACTACAAAAATTATGGGAGAAATCTGAAATCAACATTAGGTTTTTGAGGGTTAAGCATATCAGTACATGAATAATGAGCACATACGTGATTATCGGTTCATTTATCTGTTTGTCCTTCCTTCTGGTAGCTTTTGAACTTACTGATTAATTTCTGTAAAACTTGCCAGGAGGCAAGATGTTGAGAGATATATGAAGAAATTTCATTAAGACTGGTAGATAATAATATGAAATAAACTTCATGAAGACTGCTAGACAGTGCAGGAGAGATAGCCTAGTAATACTCCTGATCGGGGCAAGTAAGGAGAAATCTACTGGTACACATGAAACTTGGCAACGTATTGCTGGTCCCATAAGTAAATGTACTTACATTTGAGATTTTAGTGTTGGAGGGCAGTGGGTGGAGGTTTAAGAGTGAACCAGATTTATAGGAAAAGATTGAAGTTATTTTAAGATCAGACATAGGATTATTTCTGTAACATGTCAAAGATTGATGTATTACTCCATAGATTTTATTTTTGGGTTGGTTTTTTTTGTTTGTTTGTTTGTTTTTGTTTTTGTTTTAATTTTATGGTATTTCTTTTTTTTTTTTTTTTTAATTCTTTTAGCACACTAATACTCACCAGTATATGACATCCAGGACGTAAAAATTAATCTCAGTCTTTTTGAGAGAACATTTTAAGATCAGTTTTAGTAGTAAAGAAATTAAATGATCCCAGAGGCGCATGTAAACACAAATTACCTCTCTGCAGGCAGGCAGGAGAATGCAGTGGCTGCCTGATTCCTTCTCACAGAAGAGAACATGAGTTCCCCTCTGGCAAAAACAAAAAAAAAATTAGATTCAAAATATGAAGAGTTATTAATTAGAGTCAATGATATTGATTATATGTATTACACAGAAGTGTTCTAAAGGGACCATAACTCTGATTCTTGTTCCTTGTTTATTTTTCCTGGGTTTGATTAAAGAGCTTACAGTTTATGGTCTGTTTTTATCTACACTGGTGTATAGATAGGGTCTGTGTGTGCCCAGAGCTGAAGAAAATAAATCCAGTCATTCCACAGAACACCTCAGAGCTATGAGAAAGTTCAGTCTGCAAGAATGTTAAAAAGAAAATCACATCAAATAACATACATATTACAAAAAAGGAATATCCTGCTGCTGTCCTCAGTGCTCTGATTGCAAAAGCTACAAAGAGAATTACACATCCCAATTAGAAGACAACATTGCAACTTCCTGGCTTGTAAAATGACATCAATTCCTCTTCCACAAAGGGACTCTTTACCAAATTTATTTTAGCCCTGGAAATATGGAACCATCTAGGATACTGAGTAATTCAAATCTTTATTTTTTTGTTGCTTCGCAGTTATTTTCAGCAATCTTGTATTGGTGGGGGTTTTTTTGGTTGGTTTGTGGTTTTTCTTTTAATTGAGCTGTTTCTTGAAAAATTGCAGCTTGTTTTTCTACTTACCTTGCTGTAAAACATTCGACATTCTCCTTGATATAGACAAAGGGTCTGAGGATTGTGGATCTTCCTGTTCCTTCTCTTCATCTGTAGTGTGTTCTTATTGTGGCTTTCATAAGTATTTAAGGATTTAAATATCTTTGACCTTTCAGACTATTAAAATAATTTTGCAGTGATTAAAGAAATTGTTTTTACTTTGAATTCATGAGGAAGTAAGTATGCAGTTGCCCATAATCTCTCTGTCCTTCAGCCAGTCATGTTCTGCACCGAAATAATTTTAATTCATAAACTTTTACAACAATCTCTAAAACAGAAATAGAAGTCTAAGAGATTGCCACATTTCTTCATGAAACACAGGAGCTTTCGTAATAAAGACCCCACCTTAGTGATCTCATTAAGTACAGGAAAAGGCCAGGTATTACTTTCTGTAGCAGCAGCTGGTAGATCAAGCACCACAAGATTACTAGTTTTCGGCCAGCTGCAAAAATTTTTGCCCTGTAATTTCACTCCTCCCCAAACTCCGGGCTTTTGAAACAGAGGTTGCCATATGGACAAATATCTCCCATTTTCAAATTTGTCATCCTACTTGTGAGCTATGACATAACTTGTTGGCGCTGAAATGTATTAAAATGTTAGACTTCTATAGGTCTGGAAATGAGAAAGAAGAAAAGGTCAACATTGTATGACTGGCCAGAGCTCTATGTGCAAGAGTTTTGCATGGAGTAGCTGGAGAACCTTCTGAACACTTCTACTTAAAATAATGGTATTGGGCATAGTGCATGAATAACTGATTTACATGGTGGCTATACATTTCCTTTTAAAATGCTGCTTTTCATTTCTACCCAGTGCTACCCAGTTCTTTTCAGCTGAATTATGTCCAAGTCTAAAAATCTACAGGTTCCAAAGCAGCACACACTTGTTCCCTAGCTTGGCAAGTCACACTACAAACCATTACATGAAAGATCAAATGGAGGGAGAGACAATTCATCTTTGCAGAGCTAAAGAATTTGCACTTTGTCAGTGATGTACGAAGTCTTTTTTCTCACATTTATTTCCATGCAGAAATTATAAATGAGCCATTTTTGCCCACCCCTCAGCTTCCATTTCCTCAGTTTTCTTATCCAGAAGAAAAGTGAAATTTAACCATTGAAAAAATTGCTAATTGTTTGTGTTGGTTTTGCTGTTGTTAAAAATTCTGCTTATGCAAGAATTCAGGAAGGATATGCACAATATCTAAGAGGAAGGAAATGTGGCATGTAATTCAAAACTGGAAGCTTTCAATGCAGGGAAAATCTATGGAGAATTCTGATTTTTATATTCAGTATTTGAATAGCAGTTTCTAAGATATTTAACAAACGATTTATGCTTCAGTCAGAATCAGCAATCAGTATTCTAGTTCTTCTGTTTTTGTATAGCATAGTACTTCTTTATATACATATACCTTTGTGGGCACCTTTTATCAGCTGAACTTCTATATGATACACTACATTTTTTTGAGCAACTCAGTGAACTGTAGTACTCTCTTGAGAAATTAGTCATAGCTGCTTAACTTTGTCTTCATTTGCTTTTAAATACAGTCTATTTTGATAGTGAGGCACTAGACATCTGATTACTTGATGTTCACTGATACTGAAAAATACCTGTGCTTGAATGTAAAATTGCCCCATTGCTTGGAAGCGTGCAGTTTTCTGTAGGTCAAAAGAGGTGGAGGAGACATCAGCCAGGATTATGTTCCTTAAGTGATTAAAGATACTTCCTGGTGGTATCTTGGTGTTCCTTGTGTTAATTTTTGACTCATACTTAGATCACTTTCTGTAGACATTGAATTTATTCATTGATAAAACAGGAACTTCAGCACAGTGTACATAATGGATATATCTGAAGGGATGCAGATGGCCCACGAGATAGATTTGCCTCTCTCTCCACTCCAACTGTACAGAGAAATGGGAACTTGTGCTGTGTTACTCAGTATTTCCATATGGTGAATTGAGTGGGAGCTTAGTGGAATTTATGTATATTGTGGTTTTGGGGGGTTTTGGTCATACAGTGTCGGTTAGTAAAGGGCGTGAACCAGGTTCATGCAACAGTGTCTTTGAGATCACCCTGGTCTTTTTCTGCTGTTGAGTTACCATCATTCATTGCACTCTTTTCCACAGCTCAGGCTTGTTCTCCTGGGAGAAAGCCCTAACCATGTTGTGTAGTCTATGCCTGAATTGTCTACAGAGGTTCTCAGCTACAGCTTAATCTGCACAGTTATCAGAGCTTTCACAGAAAGATGGAGAATTTATTACCAGGAGATCCACCACAGCTTTTCTTATTATCTAATATGTATCTAGGGTTGGGGGAAGGCAAGGATGAGGAGGGAAAAAAAAAAAAAGGATGGGGGGAAGAGGCTGCAGGGTTCTACCCTACAGAAATGACAAGGTAGAAGATTGGTCTGACTCAGGATTTCATTCCAAGTGCTTTGGTACAGGTAGGATTCACAGCATGACATCTTCTCAGAGGAGGTGCCTGAACAGAAGAAACCTTTGGTATGGTTGCATATTGATTAGAGTACTTGCCTAAAAAGGGGGAAGCTTAGTTAATTTTTTTGGACTGAGGAAAACTTTGGACCTGTCTCTGCTGGGAGAATGCCTATGAGACTTTATAACAAACCAGGGATGGAGCTCGTGACCAGCTGGTATGTTGAAACTGGGCTGCAATTCAGAGGAAAATGCAGACCTGGGAGAGATATTCAGCAAGAAGTATATATATGTTGCCTTTTCTGTTTAGTAATGCTAATTGCACTTACTACTGAACACTCTATTGACAGTATGCATTTTGCTCAATAGCAGAAATGTACACTTAAGCCAGAATAAATACAGGCAAAAAAAAATCTGTTTAGAAACCAATTCATCCATTTCTTGAACTTTATTTCTAAGTTAATCCCTTAGTGACACATTTCTGAATGAACTCCATGCTAGCCAAAAGAATTAAGGGTGTTTTAAACACAGTTTCTATCTGCATATTCACTTACACATTTATGCGTTATATCTACGCTAAGTATGGCAGTGGCTGAGATATGTTGCATTGTCTTCGAACAGCTTAATTCAGGTACTGGAAGCCATCACAGAGCTTCATGTGGACTGAATTACCCCACTGAGTATCTGAAAAGCCTGGTTAATTAGCTTCCTTGCCTGTCAGTCACTTGTTTCCATCTATTTTCTCACTTCAGCTAGTTCAGTCATAAAACTGTAATTTCTTTTTCTATGATTGTGAAGATGATACTCATAATTTACTCCTCCATCTACCCTTTACAGTATATTTTTAAATTTTGATTGATTATATTCCTGGAGTTTTGTTTTAAATGGTCTATAACTTTATGAAACTGGACAATTCATTTAGTGAGTGTGTGTGCAGCCTTTCAACAGTGACATCTACCTAGAGATCATGACAGCACACTGTTTATTTCAGTTCAATTTAGTTCTCATTTAGTTCCTACTACATATCTCAGCATTTTCTATGCCCAGCAGTCTTTATTTTCAGGCATTTCTTCCTACTTCATAATTTCATTTTAAGACCCAGCAGTGATTGCCAGTTGGAACACCCTACCCTGCACTGTGATCTGTCACACAAGATCTTTGTTCACTGATCCATATCTGCTGACACCAAAGCAGAATCAAGCGATTGTGATTTACAAAGAAATAGAAAATATTTTAATGTTGGGGCCCTCCCCCTGCCATGTAGTCCTGGGAGAGGGGCCCTGGGGAGGAGGCACAGGGTTTCCCTAGCCCCTGGTCAGCCTCGTTCCCCATTGGTTGTTCTGTGTTCCCCTGTGCCGGCAAGGACCCTTGGGTCCCGTGATTGAGCAGTTCCTCGGCAGAGCTCCGGCCATGCGGCTGGAGAAATAAACATCTCTGAAACATCTAGCAAGAATTGGTCCATAGATATTTCTTTCCATGGGCCTCGTTGTCTGATACAGCATGTTGCAGTATCTGCACTGTAACAAATGGTGGAGAAATGCTGGCAAGACACTGATCCCTAAGGACAGAAAATTCGTGAGTAAAAACCACTCTAGATCCCTCTCTTCT